>NC_088905.1:3472500-4072500 GCF_037157495.1 Lathamus discolor
GGCAAGCTCCCAGCAGCCTCAGAAGGGCAGCAAGCCCTTCCTGCCGTTTGGGATCCATTTAGCTGCAAGCTTTTGGGGGCAAGGGCCATGCTCTCTGGACCAGCCTGAAGTCCATGTTACCGGCCAGGACAACTCCTGTGTGCAAACCAACACCCTGAGAGCTGACCTGATTCCTCTCCCCCCAGTCCCTCACCGTGCCCAGGTACTCACCCTCAGGTAACGCAGGCATGGCATCGCTGCGGGAGGGTCAGCCTAGCCTGGACACCGCGATGAGCCTCGCACACGGAACGCCGCAGCCAAACCGAGTGCAAGCAGCCCGAGCGGAGGAGTTTCTTAGCAGTAGGACTCTGCCCTATCACCCTTCACACGCGCCCGCTGGCACCGTGGGGGGGTCCTGTCTGGAGTCTGGAGATTACACATCCCACGTCAGGGGCCGGGGGGCTGGACAAGGGTGCTGCGGGAGGGTCATGCCTGAAGCACGCTTCATAAACATGCCCGTGAGCTGTAAACAAGGAGGGCCCCGTAAGCGTGAGCCCTGCTCTTCGAAGAGCGCATGGGGAGCTGAGCCTGCAGCCACAGAAACCAATACAAACCACAGGGGAGCAGCTCCGTGGCCAGAACCACGTCGTGGTTTGTGCTGCCCGGAGCAGGCTGGGCCAGAAGACCCCGCGTTGGTCACTGGTCTCTGCAGACCTTGGCTTGGGCATAGTCCCAAATGAAGGACACGGAGATGGAACACAAGTAGCGAATGAGGTCTAAGTGACAGCAGCTCCAGGTCCTCCGTAGGGCCCGGAGCCCACTGCAATACAATGAGCGCGCCCCTTTCCCCCCTTCTACCTGCACAGCAGACTCCTGCTCCAGCATCCCTTCAGGAGATCCTTGCTTGCAGCAAGAAGGCAAGGGGTCCACAGTGGCTGGTGCATGCCCTCTCTGAAAGACACGCAAGGCAGTCACACCAGTTGTCCCCAGGAACAGACCTGCTGGAGACCGCTCCCGTCCCACCCGCTCCTGTGCTGGGGGTGACACCGTGCGGGGCAGCGAACCCTTGGATGCGGACACTGGACTGGGGACACCCTGGCAATGGGAGCATTGGGGGTGCCGGGAGCGTGGCTTGGTTCCTATCGCCACCCTTTGGGACTGCAGGTGCAGGAAGGACAAGGCACTTCATCCCAGTAAGGTGATCGCATTGGGAAAGGGCAGCATAAACACAGCTTGTGGCACTCCAGAGGCAGGGAAAACAGCTCTGCCAGCTGCGTGTCCTTAGGGAATTCCTATAGGGCAGCGTCCCACTGGAAGGCTCCCCATGAGCGGTACAGGAGGGGACACGATGCTTGGGATTCCCTCACAGCCTGGCTGAGGGAGGCAGCAGGAAATAGCTGTGGTTACTGCAGGCACCGCGATGGCACACAGGGTGTTTTGGCACATGCCTCCAGGCCACGTGGTGGGCAGCGATACCCCCAGGGCCCTCAAGTCTTCATTGCCCCTAAGGCAGAGCCTTTCTGCAGCCGTAAGCAATGAGACAAGAGCCTGACTTCAGGAGTCCCTTTGCCACCTTGGCTGCTGTCCCTTGTTAATCAGATCCATCTGAACCCTTCCCTTGAGCAGCTTGCTTCATACTGGTGCTTTGTCACCTTTAGCTTGCCTGTTACACCCAACAGGAACACCTCGGACACAGCTTGGCAGCTCTGGAGAAACCAACAGTATGGAAACAGCCCTGCCTGAGAAATCAGAGCCTGGCAGGCACAAATGCAGCTCCAATAAACGAATAGCTCTCTTTGTTTCCATGAAAACACCTCAAACGGTCTCAGGCGGTTCCTTAACACTTACCTGTTTCCAGACCCTGAACTGATACGGGTTGGGTTGCTCATTCCCTAAGACCTTATACCGAGTCCTCTCCTTAGTGACTTCCATATGGATGTCCCCTTAAAGGCCTCCAGGACTGTACAGGTCAATGCGTCGCACCCACAAAAGCTAACACAGAATTAAACTGGCGCTCTGCAAAGGGAACCGGTTCACAACAGACAATAGGAACGCTCTCTAAGAAAGAGCAGCTGAGATTTACAGCAAATAATGGCATCGGCTCCTATGAAGGCCCTTGTGCTCCTCTGTGGGCTTCAGGGCACTTTGCAAGCCAGGGTTCCGGTATTAAGTGCTGTTCCCTGGATGCTGTAATATCTGATACCCACAGGAAGAGGCATTTCTCCCTCTGCTGTCCTGAGAGGGCTCCTGGGATGAGACTCAGCATCCCTTGGTGCATCTCAGGTTTACACCTGAGATAAAGACATTAAATCCCAGCAGCAACTGCAGGCGAAGTCAATGGGGAGGAGAGAAGCCGTCAGGAATTTCAAAGGAAGACGTCTCCAAAGGAAACTTCTCCTTCAGCTGCAGAGGTTTGGTTGTTCAGGATACGCAGTTTGCCTCTGACCTTTGGAGCAGCTCAAGTGCCCTATGATGTAGCTGCGGAGGAATGCAAGGCTCCTTCCTCTGCGTTGTTATCTTCCATGTAACTGGAGAAGTGATCTCCCCCTTTGCTGGCTTCTGCTGGTCTATCCTCAGCTGTTCTTTTCCTTTCATTTAAGGGAATGGGCAGTGTACACAGCAGAGAACCTCAAACACGCTCACTTGGAGAAGAGTAACTAACAGTGGGCTGCAATGCATTTTGCTCAGGGAATGATATGATATGATTGAGATATGATGCCAGGATGGGCAGGGGGCTGATGCCACTGAAGGAGAGCAGCTCCATTGGGCACTCACTGTACTCTAAAGGGTAGGTGAAGGCTTCACATCACTCCAGTGTGTCCCCTTTCTGCTTACAGAGGACAACTCTCTCCCTGCGTTCCTGTCTTGGGACCTCCTGAGGCCCCAAGGGGCCGCTGGGCTCCCCGGTTCTGCTCCCCAAGCTGTTCTCTCCGGGATGTGAGTGCAGGTTTCAAGCTGTGTCAGCAACAGAACTGAATAATTTAAACCCTTGGCGATCGTGCCACTGCTGCCCAGCCATGGGTAACAGAAGGTGCTCAGAGAAACAGCGCTGCTGGTGCTGGCAGGCTGCTTCCTCCTGCTCGGAGAGAGCAGCAGTGATGTGGGCATAAATAACAGACCGCGATGCTCCGCAGTGCTCAGACATTGCTGCTCCTCTGAGCACAGCGAGGCTGAGCCCTGCTTTCCTGTGGCGCTCGTGGCTCCTGGCACAGGGCTCCATCGTTGCACAGGAAGTCCATCGGAGCTGCCAGTGCCTCACCTCTCCCATGGCAAACCCCGCAGCTTCCAAAGAGCTGGAATCATCAGCCGTGAGCAACACGGGAAGCATGGGGAAGGTCCGCACGGACTCCTGCTCTTCAGCTTTCTATAGCGGAGGAGCTGGGCCAGGTTCTGCGGTGGGAGGGGAACAAAGGTTTGCCATGCACAGGGCGCCCAGCCTTTGCTCTCTCTCCCAAAATCGGGACATTTGGGCAGCCCTTTGCCCCCCCCTGCACACACACTGAGCGCACAGCTTCATAGCACAAGCCTCTCTGGTGTCTTATACGTGAGTCTTTAGGGGTTCGCTCATCGCTCGGGTAAGCCAGGCAATGCAATTGAAGTTTCATCACGCTGATTTACCTTATTTATACTCATTCAGGCACAAAACCTCAGGAAGTCACATTCACAGGGCGAGGACATGAAAGAGTTGCAGAACTCCCAAAGGAAAGGGACATTCATGGCCTGTTGTTCCTGCTATGGCCTAGTCCTGTGTTATCCTGGCTGCAAAGAAGACTTGTGCGAAGGCAGTGTTCAGCAACCCAGCTCTCAGACATCTCACCCACAGGATTAACATGCACTGATTTTCTTCCCTGTTAGAGATCCGAGAGCAGAAACCATCACCTAACTCAGCCTGGATCTGAACAATCCCTGTTCTGGGAACTCAGGCTTTGGCGTTACGCCCACAGTATGGGCCAAGGGCAAATCACTTCTTAATTACTGCTTCTGATGCCGATTTCTGCTTTCACTCAGGTACATACCGATCTGAAAGACGTAATAAGACCCTTATCAGGCTGCAGCTAATGCACCCCAGCTATTGATCCTATTGGATCCACTGGTAATCACAAGACTACAGCTATACTAAGATGCCTGAGTGTTGCGTCTATTTGGGGATCTCAGGATGGAGAGATACCCAGCACTTGGCTACAGTGCATGCCTGGAGGCAGTGCAGACTGACCGCCTGGGAGAGCAGATGAAAGCACAGTCGCCACTGGCAGGATGCGCTGCTCCTCCTGGAGAGGAATCTTCTGCTCTGCTGCTGAGCATCGAGCAGGAGAGCCAGGAACTCGGATCTCACCCCACGCTTTCATTGTACCTTTATTCTCAGCAGGCACCTCGGGTCCCTGAGGTCTGCAGCGGACCTGGATGCTATGGTCTGCACCAAGATCTTGCTCAGGTGTGTTAGCTCGGGCAGTTGGGGAAGAACTTAGGAAACGTGTGTGTAAATCTCTTCAGATTTACCTAAATGTTTTCATCTGCTGGGCTTAAAGCAGCAAGAAAAGGCTTCATCTTCCAGGTATGCAACCCTGTACCTGCCAGGGTCCCAGAGCTCTGCATGGAGCTCGGAGAGGAGAGGAGGCAGGCTCCGGTTTAATATTCACAGCAAGAAATGAGCTGCACGCCTGGGATGGGATGTTTCCTGGAGTTTGCCGAGGGGCTCAGTATCAATAACAGGGCAGGGAGGTTTGCACCAGAAAGGAAACGAGTCCCAATCACTGCTCACACCACACTTGGCTGGGATTCGGTCGGCTTTTCCCTCTGGACCGAGCTGGTGCGCAGCTTGGCAGGATGAACAGGATGAGGAGCATCACCAAGAAACTTGGTGGAACTCTAAGCCCGGCCATTTGTGAGCAACATCAGCGGCAGTGCTGCAGCTTAGCAGGGATTTGCGGGCACAGGGTCGAGGCACAATCAAAGGGAAGTCTCCATCCTCTGCATCTCTCTCATTGCTCTGGGGTGGTGTCAGGGAAAAGAGTTTCCAGGCATGGAAACTGGGCCCTGAGCAGCAATGAGGGCTGGATACTGCTTGTGGAAGAGAGAGCCCCAAGGACAGGCCCTCCACAGCAACAGACACAGAAAATAAAGGCTGCAGATGTTGTCTTGGCCCCTACGATGGGGGCAGGATCCCCACTTCCCATGACATTCCTTCCGGTGCTCTGGCGATGCTTTGCTGTTTAGCAGAAACATGCGCTGTGCGTGTGGTTGCTTTTGCCCAGAGGCAATTAATACTGGTGCAGAATGAAGTCCAACTTAATGAGACTTTTGAGAGGGATGAAGGTGGAAAAACATTGGGCTTTTACTGTAATTGAAACCCTTTATATGGAACTATTGGAGCTCAAGGCCATGTTTTAAACCACCACAGGAGGCTGCAAATGAAAGCAGCAGAGAAACGCCCATGCTCAGCCCGTACACCTCCTGCCTGCACACCTTGCAGTGTCAGCGCTGTCTCAGTGGGCAAGGCACCAGCCTCCCAGTCCTGCTGTCCTTGCTGTTCCTGAAGAGCCTAATCCAAGCCTTCTGAACTGAAAGTGAATGCCCTGAGGTCTAGAGTGCAACTGCACATCCCTGCTCCTTCCCAGAGCCCAGTTCTGTACAGGCATCTAAGAGCTTGGCAGCCTGTGCCTTTGTTCATCCGCTTGCTGAGCAAGCAAAGGAGCCAAATGCTTTCTTGGATGCGTATCCATCCATGTTCTGATGACTCCAAGCAACTTTTCCTCACGGTTAGCTTTTCCAGGTACCATTGATTCTCTTACTGAGCATCCTTGGCCTTCCTGGACAACCTGATCAGAGCATTACAGCAAGAACAACAGCCCAAGCCTGTGCATCCTGCTCACAGCACAACAGCCCGCACCCTTCCCCACTTCCTGCACTGCTCTGAAGATGCTCAGCTGCAGAAAAGCCACTTGAAAGCCGGGAGCTCCATTTAAGGGTAATTAATGACTGATTCACCAAAGACGTGCACATCGCTGCGTGCCCACAGCCCTGCTCGCGCCCATCAGCATTTGGGATGATTTCATCGCTTCTCCTAAGGTCTGATTCAATTACATAAGATGCCTCTGGATGCGAGAAGCCGAGTCCCAGAAATACCCATCCACTACTTTGGGAAGTGAGAAATTCTGCAGAGTAGGAGTCAGGGTAGAGCTCCACTGACCCAGCAGAGCTAACGGGAGCCTCACTGTTGTTCTAGAATGGACGGAGATCAACTACTTCATGTCTCTGTATATAACAAACGGATCCGTTTTCACTGCATCCTGCTCTTCACAGCCTGAGGAATCCTCCTCTGGAGAATGGGATCTGAGCAAATCATTCTCCAGCTCTGCAATGGGGTGCAACGTCCCAGCAGGACAAAGCTGCCAGTGGTCACCATCACCCCAGCACAGGCACAGGCACCAACTGTGCCGTGTGGCAGCCATGGACCAGCCCTGATGTAACTGGCAGCACCTTCACAATGGCTCGTTGAAATGCTTTGGGGGATAACATAAGACACGGAAATCAAGCTGCAAATGAAGACAGGAGCGTGGTGAGGGAGGACATCACTCACTCTCACCTTTTAATCTGCTCCTGTGCCAGTAGAGCAGCACAGACTGAACATATTCAGCTGCCCCATTTTGCCTGGAGAAGCTGTGGATGCCGCATCACGGAAAGAGTTCAAAGTCAGGTTGGACGGGGCTTAGAGCAACCCCATCTAGTGAAAGGTGTCCCAGCAATCCCTGGGTGATGGTTAAAGGTTCCTTCCAACCCCAACCATTCTGTGATTCCATGGTCCTGTGATTTTAGAGACAGGGAACTGAAGCCCAGGTGGAAGTGAGAGGAGGCAAAAATAGGACCAGTGAATAATGGCTCCTGGATCAGCTTACCCTGAGCTAAAAGCTGGAAAACTTGTGCGTGTCAGCAGTGGATGACAGCTCTTGCTCTCAGTCCAGCATCCAATTCTGCATTGCAGAGCAGGACCAGGCAGAGTTTAGGGAATAGGCACTGGCAAGTCACCACCCAGGCAGCAGTGGAGAACCCCAATGTGCTCCTATGAATCCATGCTACGGAACAAACCAGGTTTTGTGCTCCCGCAGGTCTCCTGCAGCCTGGCAGAGAAATCAGCTCCGAGTTACTCCAGGGCAAATGCAGAAAGAGAAACTTGAATTGATTGTCATCACTTCCACGGTCTTTGCTCCACTCCTGCCAGCAGCGATCCTCCTGCCTGCCTTCCTATGCCTCCGATGAGCACCCCAGCGCCTCTGCCTTGTGCCTGCAGGCCCAGCTCAGAGCTGCGACCACCTAAACACAGTCATGTTTTCACAGGGTTTAAAGCCCTGTGCTCACCCCTGGAAATCCACTGTATCCAGCACGCGCAGGGCACAGCGGAGGCACCGGAGGTAGACATCCTAACAGCGTTAGGCACCTAGAGAGTCAACGCTTGGAGCAGGGCTTGCTGTCTCGGCTCCCTTGAGAAGCAGCGGAGAGAAACAAGCATTTCTAAGGGTACAATTCGGCTGACCTACTTCCACATGCGGTGCAGCATGGGAAGGACTCCCTCCTTCTCTTCCAGACTAGAGCGAGCTGAGGTGAGCAGCTCAGATGCAGAGGTCTGCATCCCAGCACCCCTAAACTGCGGCAGACCACCCTGTTACAGAGCAGGAGAACCACTGAGCTCACTCATGTCCACCACGGTACGGATGGGGAGCAGCCCTGCTCTGTCCCAGCACACCCAGCAGCACAATCCCATCCCAGAAGCATCCAAATCCTCTCCGCTGGCGCTGCCATGGCAACGCCAGAGTGAGGATGCGCCAGCCTTTGATGTGCTGATCCGTTCAAAGCATGCAAAATGCCATTCTGGAGCTGGGGAGCGGCGGAGGAGCACCTGACTGCCCTGGAAGATCTCTCCAAGGAGCAAGGATTAATGCGTGCTGGCAGGCATCGCTACCGTCTCCTGCCATAGCAAGTCATTACCAGCACGCTGCTGTTTCCGAGCTCCGGTTCACCCACTTAGTGGAGTTTAATATTTAACATCAGACAAGTTGCTGTTTCAAGGGGTAATTTGGGTTATTAATAAAAAATCCCCCCCCCCCTCCCACCCCAGACCTCACAGTGATTCAAAAATAAGGATGCTGTTACTCCAAGTTATCAGTGCCAGCAGCAAGTACCTGGAGCTGAGCATCACCAGAGCGCTGGCCATAGGGCAGTGAATGGGGAATGAGGAAGGCCACAGAAAAGCCAGCAGAGCCAAGTACCACGCAGCAACAAAAAGCATGACTTTAAAGCAGAGCGAATGGGTGAAAGATGCCCAAATATCTGCAATTTACCCAAAGTGGCCGTGGCAGGACAAAAACCACAGAATAAACACCCCTCATGAGGCCTCTCTGCTGCTGCTGCTGGTGCCTCATAGGGTGATGCTGCTGATCCCTGCTGAAACAGTGTCAGGACACAGGGAATGCTGCTGCCTCGGCATTTTGGATGGATATCGAGTGATGTTGTGCGTGCCTCAGTGAGCTGCTGCTTGGCCTTAGACAACTCCTCTGGCACATCCGAGAGGCATAGCTCACCATTGGCAAGGGATGAGCTCACAAGTTCTGAGAAGGGGTTTTGCTGATACAGGACTGATGGGCAGCAGATATCTTATACTTCTGTCCTGTGATCCTGCAGCTCCTCTTACTGCAGCCTCAGCTCCGCAGCCATCTGACAGCGGGGCTTGAGAGGAAGCATCTCCCCAGTGCTCACAGAAAGGGGTCAGCTCATGGACCAGCCTCTTGCTCTTTAACAGGAGCGTGTTGTTCCGCATCAGTGCGGTGGCACGTCCAAGCAGCGGAGCTGCTATGCATGCTCCACTGAGCAATCTGTGCTGGACCAAACCTCCTGTCACTGCGAGCTGAGATGATGCTGCCAGGAAAAGAGCTGAAGAATGAAAAAGCTCAGGAAATTACAGCCTGCAGGCATCTCCTCGAGCTGAAACAGCCCCGTGCCAAAGAGAGTGGCCCACAGATAAAACTTCCGTTTCAGCATTACAGATGGGAAGCAGCATCGTAACACTCCCCACTGCAGTGAAAGCAAGTCCAACAACAAAAGCCAAGTAGGTAAGTTTTCCCTTTCTGAGAACATCTCTAGCACAGCACCAGCCCACACTGTGCTCCCTATGCCCACTGCCAGCTTGTGAATGTTCATCCACCACAAGATGAATGGAGGGGGAAAAGGAAGGAAAGGAAAGAAAGGAAGGAAAGGAAAGAAAGGAAGGAAAGGAAGAAAAGGAAGGAAAGGAAGGAAAGGAAAGAAAGGAAGGAAAGGAAGAAAAGGAAGGAAAGGAAGGAAAGGAAGAAAAGGAAAGAAAGGAAGGAAAGGAAAGAAAGGAAGGAAAGGAAGGAAAGGAAGGAAAGGAAGGAAAGGAAGGAAAGGAAAGAAAGGAAGGAAAGGAAAGAAAGAAAGGAAAGGAAGGAAAGGAAGGAAAGGAAGAAAAGGAAAGAAAGGAAGAAAAGGAAGGAAAGGAGCCCCAACATCCCAAGCCAAGAGAAACTCCATGCAGAGCTCCACAAGTCAAGGACACCGGATTGTTGAAGTTAGCATCTTATTAAGAACATACCATTTACTGCTATAAGCAAATCCATGGAAAAATATTACAGTCGAACATCATTGATTCAAATAGCAGAGTAAGAGCCTAGCAAAGGTGTGCGTATGATTACAGCACACAAGGAAAGCTCACACTTCAGTCATCAACAGAGTACATATGAGCCCCAGGTAAACCAAAGGCATCTCCCTTTTACTCTCTCCCTTCCCTATTTAGATGAATGGAAGAAAGATCTTGGTTGGCATCTCATCCCTGCCCAAAGCTCTGACAGATGTTATCCAGCAGAAGCAAGGTACAGCCCAAAGCAGCCTCTTCTCTGCTCCATCACTACAGCCTGTGTGACACTTGCAAAGAGAGGGACAACTTCAGAAGGGTAAGAATTTGCCTCGTGTTGCGATGTTTTCACAGGTTTCATATGTTGCATGTTAAGGTTTTGCCTCTCCCAGCCAACTCATATGAGGCGTTAAAGAGGCTGGTGGGTTCTCAATGCTTCCACACGCTGATAACACCAGCTTAACTTTGGGTTTAAATGATTAGAGAGGACAATGAGGTGAAACGGGCTCTATGGCTCTAACGGCAAAGCCAGTCATGTTCAATGCCCATCCAAAGCATCTCTTTCTTTGCAAACTCTTAAGTCAGAGAGCCCAGGATAGACCCTCCTGCAGCACAGCCAAGGCACAGCCTAGGAAGCAGCACGACAACCTCACCCCAAGGACCTCGCCAGCCCTTCACCCAGAAGGCTGCCACGCCAGAGGAGCTTGATGGTACGTGCCTTATGAGATGCCCCTTTAGCTTTGCACAAGAGATTCCAAGGTCTCTGCGTGCCATTCACAACAGCTAAGCTGTAAATGACAGCTTAAAAGCTGGGTTATGGAAGCAACTGGCATCTGCTCTTCAGTTTACCTGAGCAGTGATGGGTGCCATGCTAGGACACAGCTCTCGGGCCTGAAAGGCAGTGCCTGCAGCTGGGGCCGGAGGAAGGAAATCAAGCTGAGAAGACACTGAGTTCAACAGCAGCGTGTTTGGAGATGGGATGCTTTGAAAGCCTAGGACAGCATGTCCCCAAACCTTCGCCCAAGGCAAGGCCCTGAGACCCTGTGTGTGTGACCACAGGCTGGGTCAGTCCATCGGGGCAGGCAGCTTAGTCCCTGTGAGGTGACAGCACAGACACAACCCTCTTCTCTTCCCCAGTACGTGCCTTAAATAGATGACAGGCCCTCAGAGTACATCCCATCAGTGCATCAGGATGCCAGGCATCTGCGCTGCCTCGAGGTGCATGAAAGCACCAGATGCCATGGGGGTAGCATTGGAACAAGACCTAGATGGAGCAGTCCGCGCCTTGGCTGCCCATGGTCGGCATCAGATACCTGTGCAGTGCTCGTGCGATACCCGCGCCAAGGGGCAGCATCTTCCCTGTGCTCAGAGATGCTCTGCGCAAGCCGGGAATGACACTGGTAAAGCTGACGTGTCCTCAGCTCACCCCACACCTGCCTGTCTCACCCACCAAACCAGCACATTCTCATTGCATTTATCTTACTCTTTGCTTTGTGCTGCAATCAGCAAGTCCTGGGGGAAACACAGCGCTCCCCATTCCAGGCATGGCATCCTGACAGGACTAAATGGACTCTGAATGCACTATGCATTTCCTGCTGAGTATCTGGAAGTTTTCTGGATAAACGACAACGTACAAAGGTGGAAATATTTACTATTCCTTCGCGGGGGCCATCACATCCGTTCAAAACCTAACACAGTTTATACCCTGCAAAGGGTTTCTGAGCTGTTCTCTGCATTCCCCATTTAAAAGGTCCAACACATGCACACGAATGCACCCTGCAAGCCCTAAAAAGCGCTGCCACCACAGCACAGTGAAGAACCAGAGCTTTAATTTGCGCTTGTTGCCTTGCTGCAGTACTTTGTGCTTAAACAGGAGCCTTCTCAGTGACCTGGACACACGCACACAAACACACTCCCTTCTCCTTCCCTCATCTCTGTGTATATATAGAACCCTCATCTGTTTCCTAAATGCTCTCCTGCTGCTGCGCTCTCCCCCTCCGCCTCCCGAGACACTCCGGTGAATACCTGCCGCTTTGCTCCTGCCGTAGGTTTCTCACTGAGGCTGCAGCCCTTCGAAGCCATAGACTGACCACAGCCCCCTAAGCCTGCAGCCCCTGCTCGGCTCTGCCTGAACGCTTCACCCAGTCAGCAAGACCTCATTCGCAAAGGGGAAGGGAGCTTGGGGTTTGCTGCTGTTTGCAGTGTGGTGGCTCCAAACGCGACACAGATCGGCTGAAAAGGGAACGTGGGCATGGTCCTGCCCTACTGAGCAGTGCTCTTGTAGAGAGAAGGGGCCAGGAACTTCCCTGCACCAGGAGGCTGCCCTCCACTCATCTCGGGTCCATCCAACCCAAGGCTAACGGTTTCAGCGCCTACCCTCACGGCATCGTGCGAGCTGGAGGTGAGGACTGCTCGGGAGATATAAGTAGGGCAGGGAACCCAGAAATCTCTGCAATCCCTGACCCATCCCTTCCCTCACGCCCCCGGTGATGCTGCACCCTTGCGGACCAGCACGGAGAGGGTACGTTTCTGAAGCACCTTGACACACTTCAGACAATTAAAACAAATTAGCATCATTCAGACTGAACGTCTAATTTTAGCCCTCTGTGAAGCTGCTTTCCCTTTGAGCTCGGATCGGGCTTGCTGCACCTCAGCGGCAGCACACGACAGGCAGCTCCTACCCCAGCCCCATAGGCTGTCACACACGGGACTTTCACAAAGGGCCCTGCTCTTTGCTGCTTCTCCACCTGAAGCTCTTGCTCTATAGGGCTCCCTGTGCACAAGAGCCACCACTGCCAAGGGACCGGGGTAAAGAACGTGCTCCCGAAGCAGATTCCTGAGTGCCACAAGGCTCCGAACGTCGCTGCCGTCATTTCCCGTACACCGACAAGCGATGGGCTCCCCGAGCCCATCGAGATGCCATTAGCACCTGAATAATTAAAGAGCCTGCAGAGCAGCAGTGCAGAATGGCACCAGCCTCCCCCCGGTGCCTCCTCCTGCAGCAGCAGCAGCAGCAGCAGGGGCTGCTCTGCCCTGACATCCCTCCCATCCAGATGCTGTATTCTGCTCATGCTCCAGCCGCTCCCCCTCCCAGCACAGCGCTGCGTTTCCCTCCTGCCTGGAAATGTCAGGGAAGGACACGGGCACAGCCTCCAAAATGCCTCGCTCCCTAAGCGCTGTACAAGCTGTTCTTCTCTTACAACTGACGTTAGTGCTTGTGGACAACTGCTTACTGGGAAAGGGATGCACTGCCCAAGTCAAACGTGGTGCGTTATGTATTAGGTCGCATTAGAGATGAAGCACTCGTGGCACCACATCCTGCGAAGGGCAAGGCAGGCAGGGCTGGGGGTAGATGATCTTAAGGTTCCTTCCAACCCGAACTATTCCATGAATCTACGACAGTGAAAGAAGAAGAAAGTCAGCACCAGAGAGGAACTGCTACCATACAAATGTTCCGATTTTCCCAATGGGGCCATTTGAGAGAGGTCCTGGTCTGTGCCCATTGCGACAAAACAAACTGCTCAGCCAGAAACTCCTGCAACCTCCCCCCTGGGAAGGAACTTTGAGCAGGGTAATCTCTGCATTGCCATTTTCCTTCCTGCAGACAAAGATGCCATTAACGCGAGCACTGCAAAGAGCACAGATGCTCCCGCTTCAACCAGTGCATGCTGCATTGCAACCTGATAGAATCGTGCTAGAGGGTGATTGTGAGCGGCAGCGAGTGAAATGGGACAGAGTTTAGTCGAAGGTAAGTTTGAGACAGCCTCTTCTTCCTGCTGATTCAGTACCAGACAGAGAGAGATGGGGTGGAAACCTTAGTGGGCTGCGAGAAAAAAGCCTCAGACAGCAGGGCAGCACAGCGCAGCGTGATGCTGGTCCCCATCCTGACAGCATTGCCATCGGTGCAGAACTCCAGCGGCAGGTCAGGCAGCCTCACAGGAAGCATCGTCACACACAGCCCCTGTGCTTCCCAGCCCAGCCGAAAGCAAGAGCTAAATATTTATTACGCTCCTATGAATCAGAGGTCTGAGTCTCCTGACAGCGCAGGCAGCTGACGTAATCCTCCCCACGTTCTCATGGGACTTGCTTCCCAACAACCTTGGCAGAGCTGGGAGGGTCACAGCTACCTTGGAGTCACACCAAGCAGTTCCATGGGGCGCGCTGGGCAGAGGTGGGGTGCGAGTCCTCCGTCTCTCCGGGCACCGCATCACCTCTGATGGAGCTCGCGCTTCACCCCAGTTTGATAGCAGCTACGTAGAGAAAACCCCTTCCCAGCTTTACACGGTGGACATTGGGAGCAGGGAAGCTGCTGCTTTGGAGCCAGCACACACGCAGCCCACAGGAAGGTTTAATCAAAAAGCCCCTTCAATCCAAAAACCCTATTGAAAGCCTACACAATAGGCAGCTAGCTAACAATTGAGCCTGTTCCTAGTCACACACTGCAATTCTTTGCCTACGCTGGCCCTCCGGTTAAAACCTCGGGGCTTCCTTGAGTCCCAAAGTCTTTGGCTTTCCTGATATCCCACTCCCCTTCTCCCTGTCACTGCACAGCAGCATCATGTTCCGGGTACCAATTCCTTCGCAGAGCCCTGGAGTCCAGACACCCCAAGCAAAGAGGTGCTGGAGCATCCGGTGTCCTCCCGAAGGTGCCTTCCTTGATGACGTGCTGCACCACGAGCTGGTCGGCTCCTCAGGGGAGGTGTCTGCACAGTCACTGCTCTTGCAACACAAGGGGATACAGGAGGAGTTCGGGCTGATGGGACTGACAAAACTTGCACTGGGGGACAACAGAAGTTACAGGCACAGGAAGGGACAAAGCAGCTCTGAGACTGCAGTGGCACGGTCCTGTGTTGTGCTGATGAGCTCCAGCCTGCAGGTGAGGTACTCAGCAGCCAGTGGAGCCCTGGGTGGATGAAGGCCACGTCACATCCTCAGCACGTACAGCCACTGAATGCAGAAATACAGGTACCCCAATCCAGTCATGGTACCAGGCCTGACATCCTTGGGAGGAGAACACAATGGTGTTCAAGAGTCTGGTTATCCTGGGGATGCTCTGCAGATCAGAGCTGCTGAAACCCTTCCCTCTCCTGCTGTCCAGCACTCCCTTCTCTGCAGCCCCACTACATCCAGTGCAAGCTGACGGCTCCTGCTCTGTGGCAGCCCTTGGAAAGGACGGCAGCAAGCAGAGGGAATAAGGGAATAGCCCCAGTGGCTCCTTGGCCGCACTCCAGCAGCGATTTCTCACCCCAGTTTCTCCTGTGCTGATTGCATAATTCCGACAGAGATGCCTGGATTTCCGCCTCAGAGATCCCAGGCTTGGACTTCAGTCCCACCCTGACACAGCAAAGAGCAGGCGAGCTCGCTCTTCTGCTTGCCACCCAACAAGCACAAGCGTGGTCACCCTACGTGACTGTTCCATTGTCCTGCTATGGAATCATCTGTAGTTGCTCCTCTGCCTGGCTGAGCTCGTGGCTGCTGTTCCAAATGCGACTTGACTGGTTCCAGCTCCCACATTCCCTTTGCTTCCTAACACGCAGATCTTCCTTCATGTGAAAGCATCCTTCGCATCACCTCGGTCTCCTCAGAGCTGCCCATCCGGGATCCAAACCACACACTGCAGCTTGGAGTCTCTTCCGACAGCGCACGTCAGCTGCCTATGCTCACATGTGTTCCTTACCCGTGCTTGGGTCACATTGAACCCTCTGTGCTTCCTTTGCCCGTCCCCACCGTGTCATTCCAGCTGGTGGAAGAGCCACGGCTCCTGTCAAAGAGAAGCACCTCTCTCTCTCATTCCCACCTATTCCAAACCCTCTTGCACACATTCCCTGTCTCCCTTTCCCCCCTCCTGCTGGGACGCAGCTCAGTGCAGAACAACGGGCACTACAAGATTCCTCGCTGCAGCGTGCAGAAGCAGCGCTGCACCACGCGTGGTGCCAGCCTGCACTGTGGAGGGTCCCAAACCCCACACTGGTCTGGGTGCTGTTTACAGGGAATGGAAAATTGGGGGGGGGGGGAAAGGCAAGGGGCCTTATTCAGAGAGTTTCTCATCAGGGATCATTTTCTTTCACCATTCCAGACTGCACTGGGTGCGATGCTCACAAATCCATAGTAAAAGACTTGTCTTGGACACTTGCAAAAGAAACTCGAGAGAAGTGGGAAGAGAAAAGCAGTTTGCTCCTCATTAACCCCCCCAAAAAGAAGAAGGAAAGCAGTGAATTCGGGCAGCTTCGTCTTCTACTCTACTCTGTTCTATTCTATCGTATCAGATGCCCAAGCAAAACCTACATCCTCTCACTACACTGAGAGCATCACATCTTTCACGCTATTAATTTATCATTTAAACATTGATAGCATTATCATAGGAATTTCCTTCTGAGCTTTTGATTAGGCTGTTATTTAATCCAGCAGCCACAGTTATGCTGCACAGACTGCACTCGTATGAGCACTCGAGGAGCTCTTTGGACATTATTGGCATTGCTGCTGTTACTGAAGTGCTGTTTCTCCTATTTACCACAGAGCAGGCTCGTCATAGATGGTTTAGAGGTTCCAGCTTCCTGCTCCATGAATTGCACAGGCCAACAGAGGGGGATCTGCCTCTTTGCACTCCTCAGATGAAGGTCTCTGCCCTTCTTCAGGCTTCACCGGCTATTTGGCTGAATTTGGTACCACAGGAAGTGTATTTCAATAGGAAGAAAGATTGCCATGAGTGTCTTAACTTGCTTTTTGTCATTAGTCTCAGTCCAAGCCGGTCAGGTTGCACCACAGGCACCACAACCTGTCCTGGGGCACTTCGGTACAGCTGCATGCTGCTTGCAGGTGCAAACAAAGGGAAGCCAAGTACCAAGGGCCCCATTTGGGGGCTAGACATTTAGGGCCCTTTGTGACAACTGCTGATGCTTCCAGAATTCCTGGAAAAGGATTTGGTCCATTTTCTACCTTTAGGAAATAACCACGACAATGGACGTGCAGCTCAAGAAGGACTCGGTGACAGTGTGCTCGCATAACGAGTTACAGAGCAGCCTCACAAACTGCATCCAAACATCACACTCAGTGATTTGTGCTGCTCTCTGCTCCCCCTGCAGAAGGCAGGACCTTGAAGTGCTCCGGGTGCCTTCCGAGTGAGGGCTTTCTGCCTCCTGAGGCAGCCTGACCACAGCACGCCGGCTGCGAAAGGAAGGAAGTGCTCTCCACCATCACCGCCTCCCAGAGCTGCAAATAAGGGCCGGAGAGCTGCAGCCAAAGCAGCTATTGCTACCGCCTGTCACCTCGAGCCTGGCAGTGCAGCCACAGCAGAGGCTCCACATGCAGCCCAGCAGCTGTACTGGAGTGGTTCTGGTCCCCGGTGAACTGGCCACTGAAGTGAAATGCAGTGATTTGAAGCTAGGGTACTGCGGCAGGAATAGCAAGGAGCCAACCTAGATGATGCTTGGCAAATTCCCTCCTGGCAGCGAACTTGTGTTGTTCCACTGACACCTTCCTTTGCTCTGGGGCTGCTCTCCCTGACCCCTGGCTATAGGGAACCCTGAGAATCTACCAGCACCTTATGCTGGACCTCCTAAATCCTCCCAGTTCAGCACAGCACTGAATGTGGGAACAGATGGGGTTATTGAAAGCTTCCTCCCTGGCGTCATCCTTAGACTGAGGCAACCTCCAGCCATGCTGCAGAGCCCATGGACATGTCTTTAGGACATCTCTGGCTGTTTAAAGGGCAGTTCGGCCCAAAACACAAGTGCGGCTGCACTTGTCACTGGGTGAGTGACAAGACCCCATCCCTTAAAGCCTTGTGCAGCCCCTCTCAAATGAAACACCAGCTCTGACCATCTGAGTTACAAAGGTTAAGGGCAGGGAATACTGGAGGTGATAAACGTGGGCTGTCCCTGTGCTGAGGGACAAATGAGAGGCACACAACAAGGAAATGGACAGTACAAGGTCAATCATCATGACATGCACTTAATACAGAAGCCAAGAAAGAGTCGTGGAAACTAAGAAGCAATAAATACAGTCATGGTCCAAGGAGAAGGGTTTGGGGCAACACAGCATTAACTAACAGCACTCGCTGCCTCCAGGTATCACAGGACACAAGGTTCTTGCAGGACTCAGCTGTGCGGTTCATGGGAGCACACAGAGCCACGCGGAAATGCTGGAAACACTGATGGGTACACAGCTCTCATGCCCCAAGATGCAACATCAGCTTGCATGCAATAAGAAGAAACTTGTTCTGGGGCAATCTCCTTCCTCTGGCCACCTCCACTGCGTGTTGTGATGCCAGCCCTTCCTTGGCTGTAACCCATACGTGTAACCCATAGGTTACGTCTCCGCTAACACCTTGCACTGCAGCGGTGCATGGTGGGCCCAGTCACAAACCAAGACACTGACACGCTGCAGCGTCCAAACCCAGAGCAAATCAACAGCCTCTGCCCAAAAGAACCTGTATGTGCGTATGGAGCAAGAGGCAACAACAGGCAGGGGTGCAGGAGCCCAAGGACCCAGTGACAAGACTGTGGTCTCGGGCCATTCCAGCGGCCAGTGCCAGAGCCTATTGCATCGCCATGCCATGGGTCCCATGCAGGGTACCAACAGGCTTACACCGGTTAAACCCCCCAACCGCTGCAGCAAAGCACAATGAGAAACTACAACACCTCGGGACTGCCTCCAGCCTGGCCCCAAGGAGACTTCCGCAGTAAAGCACTACCACCGGAGACACTCAGGCTTCGGGGACAGGGAGAGATGGCCGGACCCAACAGCAAACTGTCCAGGTTTGGTGGTTCTTCACCCCAGACCCCCTCAACAGCCCTTTGGCAGCACAAGAGTTGGTCAACCTCAAGTAACAGAGGCCCTACCTTGCAGTTCCCATTGGAGAAGGCAGCATTTGATGTGAGTGTGGCACCTGAGAGACCCCACACCCAATTTCCTATCTGTCTGCAGGCTTCACATCCCTCCTGAGTGTGTCCACTGATGCCCCCCTGCAGACACAGACCCCTTCTTGGGTGCCCTGGCATTAAGAGAAGCAAACATCCTCACACTCAGCTTTGGCCCCAGGAGGAACAGGAGGTAACCAGGGGCTCTGCCCACCCTGCCCATGGGCTGGTTCACCACTTGCAAAGGGAGAGCTGAAGATCAGCTCCTCGGTGCACCAGAGCCCTCCTGACCCCTGCAAGGAGACCTTGCTCCGTGCTCGCCATCCCAAAGAGGATCCTGCTAAAGCTGGGTCATCGCTGTAGAGGATACCAGACACCTCTGGGTGTCCTGAGTGGTGCTTCTCCAGCTCCCTTGCTTGCACCACAGCGTGTCCTGGCAGCTTGGGTCTCTCATAAGGAGCTGGTGAGAAGGTGCCCTCTCCGGTCCCTTCCTCATGAAGAAGTCCAGACATTGTGCAGGTACCTCTGGATCTCCCAAACCATCAACAGGACACACGGACCCTGTGCTTTGGGGTGCAAGGGGAGAAGGGAAGGGGAGGGCTCTCCCAAAGAAGCACGGAGAAAGCCTTCACCAGAAACAAGGATGAATGAGATCCAGGAATTCCAGAGCCCAGGACCAGCCCCGGCAGCCTGACCCAGCACTTGTCCAGCCCTGTGGCAGGAAGCTGAGGGCTGCTTGTCCCCAGCCCTTCCCAGGGCACAGCTATTGAGATGCTCCCAGCAGCAGAGCTCTGCCGTGAGGCTCCTGCTCACAGGGGGGACATGGGAGTCTCCAAGTCTTTTGCCATAGGCAGAGAAGCCCAACTAAGACATCCCTGTACCGGTGCCTCCTCTCATGGATATCCTTGCTTACCCTTGGTGTCACCTCCCTCCTCATGCATCTCTGTACTGGTGCATAGCACATACACCCTTGGGCCCTGCTGTCAGGAGAACATTCAGGTCAAGAGGTCTTCAAGGGGCAGCAAGGCTCTCTCAGCAACAAACCTGCTCCTGGTGGCAAGAAACCACTGGCACTGACTTGCCAGAGAGGAACAGACCCAAGGCTCCAGCGTGTTGGTGCCAGCAGAGGGGAAAGACCCTCTCCTTGCTCCTGCCCCCCTGCTCGAGCTGCTGCCAGCCCGGAGCGTGGCTGTGCTGGGAGGGATGATTTGTGTCCCACTCAGGATGCAGCCTGCCCTGAGCAGAGCGCAGCTCACACACAACTGCCTCTGCCAGTGCTCTGCTCCCGCTGCGCCTGCATCCAGCCTCTGGCAGGGATCAAGCAGGGCATGGAGCAGGCATTAGAGAACGGGGTAAGGGGGCTCTTGCCCCTTTGCTCTGCAGACACGGAACAACTCTGGGAAGCTGCACGGAGCTGGAAGCAGCAGCTTTACCATAGAGATCAATGTTGTTATTGGGCAGAATGAGGCTCTTCAGCTGCCTTGACAAACCCCTCCACTCCCTTCCTTTTCCCACTCCACCCCCTCAAGCTGTCAGGGCAAACAGCACATTCCTGGCCCCAAAAGTTGTCCTCTGCCGAGCAAACTGCTCCTCGAGCTGACTGCACATAGGTTTGTACAGGGACCGAGCTGCCCCCCTGCCACCTCCACCCCGCTCCCCCGTCCCCATAGACACCAACAGCGCTCGCTGCCGTGGGCACGGGCAGATGGATACGGGGCTGCTCGCCCCAGTGCCACTGACCTTTTTCTTGCGGTCCCGAGAGCGGTTCCTGCGCTTGCGGATGGAATCTTCCTTCTCCTTCTGCTCCTGCAGAGCCTGAGCCTCAATGTCTTTGATTTTCTTCAGCTGCTTCGCTGCTTGAGCCATGGCCGGTCAGGCTGCGGGTCCCTCCAGAGTCACACCTGCACCTCCGCACGCAGAACCCTCCGATTCCTGGCCAAAACCAGTCCCTTCCCTTAGCGCAAACGCTGCCGACCCAGATGAGTGTGAGCCCAGTGAATGAGACGCAAAGAGAAAGCAGGCAGCAAAGCCCCAAAGGGCAGCCGATGTCTCCAGCTAGTTGCTAGATGGAGTCTGGGACACCTTTACGAAGCATTAGTAATCCTAAATCCAGCTGTTCCAGAGGTTCTGTGCTCCATTGCAGCAGCCCCTGACTGCACTGGCACATCCTGCAGCATCCCCCCTGTGGGACAGGACACCGGGCTGGTGCTGTGCTCTTCTCTCCCTCACTGTCTCTTCCTGCAGGACGAGAAGAGATGCAGGCAGGCAGCCACCGGGAGGAAAATAACTCTCAGCAATTAATGCATGTTGACAATAGAGGAGCAATGAGAAAGGAGGCTGGTGCCTTTCATCCCGACTTCTGGGTTCTCTGTAGCAATGCATAAAGAACAGTAACCTGCATGTTGTCCGTCAGTGGCTTCGCCACTGCAGTCAGTGCTGCTGAGGCAGGCACATATTCCAGTCTCTCCAATTCCCTTCCTCTCAGTCACTCTCTGTGCAGCAGCCGCATCAGTCGCTCACTCCCCGGGTTATGATTCCAGCTCCTTTCAAGGGGAGCAGTCGGGAATCACTGCATCAGCTCGGAGGCAGGCAGCATCTCTGCTCAGAACACAGCCGGTATTGCAAAGGATGTGCCAAGTACTGGAGCAAAGTGCAGCTTAACAGCATCCTTTCCTCCTCGCATCTCTCCACTGAGTGAGCAGCAAGGGGAGGGGAGGGATCTTGGCTGTGAATGGGAGACAGAAACCAAGGGCTCAGGCTGCTCTTTGACTACGCAGCACCAGCAAGGTAAACCAGAGCCACCAGCTCCTGCCCATCCAGGCATCAGCAGAGCCCAAGTCCGTTCAGCCAAGGCTTCTTTGCCACACACATCCGTGCATTCCCCTTCCAGCTGCCTTCCAAAAGCACAAACAATCCCATGCTGGCAGCCAGGGTCAGGCCTGGATGTGCAGCTTTGGTTCCTATACATGGTATTGGTATGGGAGAACCAGGTTAAAACCAGGGTGGGCTCTTTGCTGGTGACCACAATATGACAATCTGACCTGCAGCAAAGATGCTTCACTCTTAGGTACTTCTGAGCAGCACAGATTGATCAGCTCAATTCTGGTCCCTCTGTGTGTAAACCCCTGGGCACAGCACTGCATTACCTGTCCGGGCAGAAGCACTGCACTTCTCTGGCACAGTCCCCCGGAGTTCTGCTCAGAAAAGGTCCCTTTTGTGTCAAAAGATGATGGAGCAGGGATTAATGACCATTTCTACTCATCGGTCCTACAGCCTACTTACAGGTTATTTAGCCTGGCCAGAAGGTGAGGTGCAGACTGAGCTGGACAGACACTTAGAGGTCACTTTCCTGTCCAAGTCAGTTTTCCTGCATTTCTTTCCCTTTAAAATTCCCCCAATTCTGTTGCCTCAGCCACAGAGCAAGGAGGGTGCTAAACCCAGGGAAACGCTGGTGTATCACATAGCTTTTAAAGAATATGATGACTGAGAATATATAGAGAAGGTCCTAATAAGATAGGAAGAATAGGAAATCATCGCATTTTACCAGGCTTTTCAAGGACAGCTTTAGCTCTGTGTACTGCACCCACATGGATAAATAATACACTCAAGTCTAGATACAGCTGCACATCTTTATATAGCAACGTCCTATGAACGCCCATGCAGAAAGAGAAGAGATCACAAAATGCAACTGAAGCTGCCAGTGAATGGCAGGAGGTGCCAGGACCTACTGACACCTCTCACATAAGCAGGACAAGGGACCCAGACTGACCTGTGCTCAACAATAGGCACACAGGAGGCAAAGCAGTTGTTGGCCGTGACACTCCTCACTTCCGTGTGTTCGCATCCTGACCCAGCTCTGCACCAGTTTGGAATTGTGAGTAATTCCCTGATTTTCCAAAACACAGAGCTCAGGGGTGAAACCAACTCACACCCAACAGCATCAGCTCCCACCACTTGGACTGACTGGTGTTCGGGCACAATCTTCCAGTGCTGGGGGGGTTCAGGAGCACTGAGCACGGTAGCAAGGCCCTAGGGACGCATCTGTGCATCCCTGCATCCCTAACTCGGGTCCTGCCTTTCCAAGGCTTAAGCTGGGTCAGACTGCAGCCTGCTCCACTGCAGGGCCTGCACTGCTGCACCCAGGGCAGAGCTGTTACAGCCACGCTCGGGCACAGGCATCCTTTTGTAACCCTGATGTCAGCAAAGCATCTGCTACAGACACAGCCAAATGGCATCAGGCAATGGCAGCACACTCAGACTCTGTTTGCCTGTAGGGCACTGTCTCCTCCTACGGAGAGATCCCACCTCTTAACTGCTTGTAAGCCAGAACGGAGCGAGCACAAAACCAGCAATGATCACAGTGGGAGAACCGGGATATGGGGAAGATGATGCGGGAGGGACTGGAATCAGTCACACGTTTGCTGGTCCAGGGGAAGGAACAGAAAGCCTTACACAAGGAGGGAGGAGATGCACCCAGAGGAACAAGAAGAATGCTTTCATGAGCTCCTCAATTCTGAACTCAGGATTTTGGCCTGACATATCACAGCCCGCAGGCTGAGCCCCTCCAGGCAGTGAGCAGAGCTAAGCCAATCCACTGTGGATCCCCTTACATCCTACCTCCTGTTCCCCTTACATCTTCCCTGCAGGAATCCTTATGGATGCCCCAATTCTCCAAAGCCAGTGGACAAGTCTGCCACACAGATCCCAGGCAGACAGGGAAGGACACAGATGCTCTCACCCCCTTTCCCTCCACTCAGGCTCAGAAATGCTGCTCACCTTCTTCGGCTTTCCTTGTGTTCCGGCTTTATTCTCTGCTTCAGACAAAAGTCAGCTCAAGGCCCAACAAGCACAATCTTTAGATTGGTCTTTACCAGGGAGGACCATCATCAGTGCTTGTGGAGCAGCACAGGGCTGGTAGAAAGGGCCCCTAGAGATGTGCTGTACATGAAGAGAAGCTCATCTTCTTCATCATTCCTGCTAGTTCAGAAGGACTCAGGACAGGACAAGTGGGAAATGGACTCAGGAGTAATTTCACTAAACTCACCACAGTTATTTTTGTCCAGCTGTGATTTCTCTCTTTGGAGAAGCTGTTTGGGAAGTATCTGGCTCGGGAGATGGGTCCTGTCTTCTTGCTGCTTGTTCCTGTTGGATAAAGAGGGGAAACAGAGGATGACAGAACTGCAGTAAACAGACTCCCTCCTTCAGCTGAAGGGTACCATGTGTATGCAATAGCCACACGTTAGGAAAAAAGAAACTCGTCAAGAACCTTATTTAATGACTTGGCACAGAGCACCGTGTTTATCGCTTTTACCTTGAAAATACATTGTCTGTACTATGATAACTCTCTCGTAGCTCAGTCTCAGACTGGGATTCTACCATGTGCTCCATCCCTTCCAGTGTCAAGGCCAGACTGGACAAAGCCTTGAGTGACACGGTCCAGTGTAAGGCATCCCTCTCTATGGCAGGGGGTTGGAACTGGATGAGCTTCAGGTCCTTTCCAACCCAAACCATTCTGTATGACACAAATGACAGACATAGCAAAGGAGACCTTGTTGCAAAGAGTTCACAGGGCAAAGGAGAACAAACAGATCCTGACAGGGAACCCTTAGGAAAACAACCCCACAGAACCAACAAAGTCATTATGTGCTGTCCTCGGAACAGAGCCTCCCATCAGGAAGGAAGCACAGAAACAAGTTCCTGACTGCCTGCAAGGTACTGCAGCTGCTGCCAGAGGTTAAAACGCGTCGCTGGAGTTCTGCCCTGCTCCGGGTGCATACCGATGTTTGGGAAGTTGCTGGGATTCGGCGTGAGGGGCAGGAGGATTTCACATTCCAAGCTCAGTTTCAGGCAGCTATTTTTAGGTAACTTATTCCAGCTGACAAGCTGCAAAGATAAAAGATGCTGCAGGCCCCACCTTGGCTGCTGTAAACTTCGTCTGCCTCTGTCTATCTGCATTCCTCTGCTACTGCAGAGGGAAGATCTCAGCAAGCAGCTCGCTCCCCGGGTTGGGAAATTAATGGAGACGGTTCTGCTCTTTTTAGCACTTTCTTACTCATCTCCCCAATGAGCTCCCAGAACTGTCAAACCCCCTGAAGATCACCCTCCTCTCAGTGAGCCTCCTTTACATCAAACTCAGCTTCCAGACAGTGGTTTATTGCTGTGGGCTGCATTCAGACTCCTGCCTGGGTATTAAGGGTTGGTAACAAACGTTTTGGTCCACATTAACCATTGATTTAGAGCAAACCTGGCAGTGCTGAATGGAGCAACCCTCACTGTGTGGTACCTGCCCATGGCAACGCAGAGCCTGCGGCAGCGGCTGCTCACACCATGCTCTGAGGCACTGATGGTGCTTGCACTTCAGGACAGTCTGATTTCAACCCTGCTCTGGACTGGGAAATGTCTCTCAGCCCCCCTTCCTCTGCCCTATTTGGTCATTCTCTAACAGCAGGATTTGACAGCTTGTACAAGAAGATGCTAAAAAAGAGGTCACCTTGTTCACGGCTCCCAAATGTGGTTATCATCAAGTTAACCCACACAAACAGGGGTTCTTGTTTTCAAACAAGCAGAGGCCATGAACAGTGCAGCCTATGTGATTAAATAATGTTTTGAATGACCATTTCTTAAGTAGCAGTTCCTGTTTATGTACCATTAACTCCAGAATCACATTTCCCATGATCTTCTTTATAGATTTCCATAACCACTCACCTTTGTTCCTCGGCTTACAAAGCTAGAAAGTTGTTATAAATGGTTAGAAACCATTTTCCTATCTAGACAGCTTCTTTCTCTTCTTAACAGAGTTCCAAATTCCTGCCTAAAGAACTGAGAAAAGCACAAGAAGTTTAATTATTATTGGCACTGACCCTGCTCACCCCGAGCTTGTGATTGAGCATCACAAAGATCTCAAACATACCAGCGTGTGTAACCATAACCTGGTGACAGGGCATCAGATAAAGACTTCGAATTACCCCTGATTGCCACTTTAGGATACGAGCATTTTAGTAGAACGTAGCTCTGCTGGTATTTCATTGTAGTGATTTGCCTTGACTATTTCTAACTCTGGAGTTACCGAAAGCAGCAGAATTATACTCCAGTATCATCACCCAGCACATTAATTCTGGGAGTCAGAGCCGGTTTGAACTGCTGAAGGACATACACCTCTTCTCAACTGGTATTTTACTTTCAAACCTCATACTGTGCCCTAAAAATGAGAGCTGTTTCTGAGAACCGGTAATAAATCAAAGCTGACTCCAACAGCATCACTGCTAGATAACAATTCAACCCAAGTGCGTGTTAATGTTCAAATGAAATCTGCTAAATTCAGGGCACACAGAAAATAACAAACAAAACCCAAGAGGCCGCAAAGCACAAGCATTTAAGTATGGGAAAAGCAGCACGCACTGGGGTGGCACCCACCTCCTCGGAACTGTGCTACTGGACAGTGCCAAGGCTTCCTTTAATGAACAGCTTTAAAAGAATCAAAGTTGGCTGTGAGCGACTGAACACAGCTTTCTGGCCCAGAAAGCCTGAACTCCAGCCCTAACTATGGGAAAGCAATACACACAGGACATAGATTTACCGAGATCCTGATGACTCTTACCTGTAGCACTGCTGATGCACCCACTGCAATTCACACGTGATTAAAGCAGTGACAACCTTACTCACAGGTCACCCTGTTTCTGTCTTCTTCATGCTTGAATAACATGGAAGCTGTTGCGAGAGTAAATGAACCAAACAGCCAGGAGCACCCCTGTGCAATTAACTTCTACCTGCATCTTGACACGCTTGATCTGAAAATTCAGGTGCCTGAATGAAACAAGGAAAAATATATCAGGTTGAAAGAAGATGCAGCATCATCCTCACTGTACATCAACTTACATTTCATCTTGGTGAGGACTGGAGACAGGAAAAGCGCGTTGAAACTTAATTTTACTCATTCTCAAGCTCCTTTTCTCTTATTCCCTGTGGCAGACAAACACACTTGAAGACATACTGGTGACAGACAACATGCAGCCTGCCCTTGAACCTCCAAAGGAGGCTGAGCCAATGCTACAGCATCTATCACAGGGAATGCGGGCAGTGATTGCGGAGCGTTGCTTCCATCTAGTGATGTGTGAGCCATCAGCTTGCAGGAGCGCACAGTGGGACAAAACGGATCCAATTCTGCCTTGAAGCTGCAGGGTACATTCTGCTGGGTAAAATCTCTAGTTCTCCTACCTGAAGTGGTAATGACACAGATGACAGCAAGCTAAGGGGGGAGCTTCAAACACACAATGGCTTCTCAAGCCATTGTACAAACAAGCTGGCAAAAAGCAGCTTAATGTGCTTTGTTTCAGCTTTGGGCAGAGATGAATTTAAACATGATGATTTCTGGAGATGCTTTCAAGTGTTTCTTCCTTATCTTTTTCTGATCCGAAGCTGTAGATAAAGACTAACACAGATGGAGATCTCGCGATCCACCTCGCTTCCAGATCAACAGGGAACGATCGTATTCCCAGGCCCGAGGAACAGAGTTCACTGCTCCGATGGCAATAAAAGACAAAAAACCCACATGCACAACTGACATCCAAAATGGCTCAACATAATTTATTTTTTATGTTAAAATGTACAGAGTTCTTTTGAAAGTACTTGCTAGAAAGGGGAAAAAAAAGTGATATTACATACAAGGAGAGGAAGGGAGACCATCCAGCCAGGAGCGTATGACATGGAGAATTACAAAGGCATCTAGGCACCCCTTCCCCTTAGCTTACAAGTCACCATGAACAAAGTACAAAGAGGTTACAAAACAGGAAAAGCAAATATAAACAGACAGGAATAGACTCAGCTTCATTTGTACATGCGGCTTTTAGAGGCATCTGGAGCTCCTATTCACACACTCTAGAGATCTCTTTAAAGAGAATTTTTTTATCTTTCTTAAAATAGTTTTTAATATTCTACAACAAAGATAAAAAACTTTAAAGATGGAATGAAATGAAAAAGCTCTTATTTCTTTTAAAAGGCATCGAAGTCACTAACAGTGAGATTTTTAATTTCTTTTAGAAGATTACCCAAGTTATCTTGCTAAAAATACATATTTTTATTTTTTTTTTCTTTTTCTTAAACAGAAGTGAAAAAATGGTAGGTACCAAGATTACTGCGTTGGATAATTTTTTTTCTTTTTTTATATATAGAAAAGAACATTATTTTTTTTCTCTCTACAATAGTTCTACAGTCACAAAGGCTTGTGGAAAAGGGAGCTGCCCAATTGGTAAAAAAAACATACAAAAACCAAACCAAACTCAATCCACCGCCCTCATTCCAACAGCTTCTCCTCCTCCTGTCTCAGAACACCCCCCCCCCCCCCCCCAATCAGGAAGCAGTGACCCAGCTGAAGATCTAGGAAGGAGAGGGCAGCACAGTGCGCTTTCTACATGGGTTATTTGGGACTGGAATAGTATATACAGAGAAATGGGGTCCTACACAGCCTTGTACATGCTCAAAACTAAACGGAAGTAAAAAGTGGAAGTCCTTTGAATTCTGCCTTTTCTGGTTAAGCAGCTACTGGAGGAAAGTCCGGTTTAGTGCATCTGAAGAAAACCCCAACTTTCTTTTTAGACTCTTTTGGTTTAAAATCAAAAGAAATTAGTCTTATTAATGTGTCTGTATTTCTACTTCATATACAATAAAAAAGAACTTTACATTAAGGGGTGTCCCTTTTTGTATTGGGTGACATGCCAGCAGGGTAGCCAAAGAGAACGTCAATTGGATTATGCGGTAATAAACAGCAAAATCCTGCTGCCTGCATCCCACTATGGTGTTTGGACTGTTTCACTCCGGTAAAACAGGCCGATTCCCTTCTTTTCTCACACTAGATCCAAAGCGTGGCTAGTCCTACAAAATGGGTCTCCAACACAGTGGCAGAATCGAGGAAGAACATCCCTGACTCCCCCAGAGCACGGCACATTCAGCAACTTCCTACCCCATGCTAGGAATGGAAAAGGGACAAGGACACCACAGGGCTCTTTGTCAAGTCACAACATACACGTTATCTTCCAAGATGACTCGAGTAAAGAGACTAAGAGGCAGACCACTGGAAACAGCTCCTTCTGGGCTCAGCCTGACTAAAAGGCTCAAACCAAGACCCCCAGCACTTCCTAGGACACACTAGAGGAGTTTGGGACCCCAGCCTTGTGGCTGACTTGCAGTTCACCAGGAGAACCTGCAGCCGTTTGCTTGTCCTAAAACCCACGTCCCACCCTATCCTCCCTCCTCGTGACTTGCACAAGGGATGCAACGTTCTCTCTCGAGATGCTTCCAGTAGTTCAGAGTGACAGAACATGTGTGCATGCACGCACGTGTGTGCAACATGCATGTCTGGGTGGCGAATGGGATCAGCTTCAAGTCACATTACACTTTTCAGCGTGAAACATACAATTTCAGTTAATTCATCTACAAAAAACACCAAATGTGAAGAGTTTATTGTTTACACGTAACTCCAAATTCCACTGCGGGTGAGGGAGGCAGGGAAAATTCCAGATGAAAGATTTCCCCTGACCTGCAGAAATCAAGAGCTTCTTTTATCCTCTGTGTCCCCTTCCAAGTCTCCCAGTAAGTGCCTCCTGCTAGAAGTAGGAAATGCTAGGTGGGGTTTTAGAGGGAAGGGTTGTTATTCTTTGAGATGTCAAACGTTACATGACTGCAGCACTAGAAACTGCAATACAGAGGGGCACAGGGGAGGGAAAAGGACGTACATTGAAATAAAACAAATTTAGGAAGATGATTTCACTGTTACACGTATTCTGTCCACATTGTCAGCAAAGTAAGGCTCTTTTTAAATTATGAAAGATTTTGTGCATGTTTTCCCCTCTAAAAAACATCTGTAAATGATTTTTTTTTTTTTAGCTGTAAAATGCTTCAGGATTGTGAAGAAAACAAAAACGCAAAACAAAACAAAACAAAAAAAAAAAACCAAAAACCTCCAAAAAATAAAGACCAGGCTTCCTAAAAAATAAAATAAACCAAAGAAAATCCCTCTAAATCTACAGCAATATTTTAACTGGAAAAAGGTCCATTTTCTCTGGTTCGTCAGTATAAAAGGTTCCTTTATTTATATATATTTCAGTTTTTAGGATGCAAGTTCATCTTGCTCATCTTCTCATGTATGGTCCATTGAGAGACTGCTTGGGCACCCCAGCAGCGTTCATGTAGCTGTGATGGGAGGGGCCAGTGTACATCATGTTTCCATGAGGATTGGGCTGCATAGGCTGCTGGGTGTAGGCCTGGCTCCCCATCATTCCCATCTGCATCTGCATAGGATACTGTGCTGTCTGGTTCATGTAGGCAGGGTTACTATGGTAACTGCTGTTCATCATGGGCTGTGTCATTCTGTAGCTGTTCATGGCATTCAGAGTGTTCATATTCATGGAGTTAACATTGTACGGGGTGGTTGGCATCAGGTTGACCCCCATGTTCATACCCCGCTGGACAGCCAACGCCCGGGGCCCGGCCTGCATGGCAACCGCAGGGGGGCTGCGCCCGTAGAGCTGCTGCTGGTGTGCGGTCGCAGAGGGCAGCGGTGCGGACTTGGAGCGGATGGAGATGTGCCCCTTGACTGGCATCTGCCCCTGCAGCCTCTGGGTGTGTGGAATCCCAATGTTGGTGGCAGACATATTACACTGGAGCAGAGGTGACGTGAGGTTCATGGTGGTGGACGCCAGGTTCGGTGGAGGTGTCATGGTGGCTTGTGCTTGTGGTGTGCCTGCTAAGGGATGAGAGGGAGCTAGCTGAGCCAACCCTGTGTTGGACAGAGAAACGCTGGTTGCATAGGAAGTCACAGCAGGAGAATGGCTGTAAGGCATGGCATGAGGGTCCATAATGGTGTTTGTCAGCTGCTGCAACTTGGCTAAACTGAACGTGGCTGACGGTTGTGAATAGCTCCCAGCACCAAAATCCCCTGGGATCCTCTCATAGATACTTATGTTACCAGTGCTTCCTGACTCAGGTATTTCCATGATCATAGGTGCTGGGGTGAAGCTGTTGTTCATGCTACACTGCGACAGCGGAGGTTGCTGCTGGGGTGGAGGTGGTGGCTGTGGCTGCTGTGACTGAGGCTGTTGCTGTTGCGGCTGCGTTGTCGGTTGCTGGTTACTTGGAGGCCTTTCTACTACACAGCTCTGAGGTGACTTGATATTGCAGTTTGCTGCAGGCTGGACAGTGTTTTGCTGCATCATGCTGCAACTGCTGCCAATGTTTGCCATTTGCTGAGTGACAACACAACTGTTCTGAGTGAGGCTGCTAGAAGAGGACAGTCCTCCATAGGAACAGCTGCTCTGGGAAGAGTTATTTCCACAGATGCTGCCTCCCATAGTGGAGTCGTAGCTGCTGGGGTTCTCATAATTCTCTGTAGTGCTCTCAATGCTGCCAAGGTCACTGAAGCCACTATCCACCACCTGCTGAGAGTGGTCCGATACTGAAGGCACATCCATCATGGGGCTGGTCTCCATGTTCTGCATAGAGGGTGCGGACAGGGATCCTTGTTCAGGACTTATCTGGGTGTAACTGCTCTCCAGAGCAGGCACATTTGGGCTGTTGACAGAACGTACAGACTGGCTGGGGTGGGACTGAACAGAGGATATTGGACTGTTGTGTTCTGAGGCCTGGCAATCTTCAACCATGGATATCTGAGGATCCTCCTCAGTCTGGGTGTAACTCTGCAAAGTCTGACAAGCTGCGAGAGTTTCTTCACAGTCCTGGTAAGCTACATCATGCTCATTGCTTTCCTCCTGTGTCAAGGACTGGACTGCTTGAACAGTTTCAAGATCTAGTTCACTATGGGGAATCTCTTCCTCTTCCTTTAATTCAATCAACCCTTCTTTATTACTCTGCTCTTCTTCGTGGTCATCTTCAGACCCAGGGACGTGCTCTGAGCCTACTGATGTCTCATTGGAAGCCTGTTCTTCCTCAGAATCTGCCTCTGTTTCATCTTTTTCTTTTGTATCTTCTCTACTGCTTGGTATGCTTGTTTCTAAAAAACACTCTTGCACCTGAGGCTCCTCCTTCACCCCTTCTCTAACAGGCTGCTCCTCCAACTCTTTTTTCTTTACAGACTCCAGATGACCGTCATCTTCATCATCAGCATCATGATCTTCATTTTGATTTGTTACTACTGCAACTTCTTCTTCTTCTTCATGATCATGCTCAGGTTCGTCTAGTTCTTGCTGTTCTTCTTCTGATTGCCTTTGCTCTTCTAAAACCCGTGGCTTCTCCTCTACCTCCTCTTCTATCTCAGGCTCTTTTACTTCTGGCACTGGACTGCTGTTGCTGTCCACAGGAGAAACTGCTCTTACTTCACTGCTGGCTGTATCTTCCTCTTCTCCCTCTCCTACCTCTTCTGCTTCCACATTCACATCTTCCTCTTTCCTTTCCTCAGTAAAAGGCAGCTCTTCTTTCTGCTCAACACCTTCCTCATGATCTGAAAGTTTGGGCTTACGCCCTGGTTTTGAATTAACTACCACTGCATCAACTCCTTCATCCTCAACTGATGGTGGCTCCTTTTCCCGGTTCAGTTTAAACCCTGGTTTTCGACCAGGTCTTTTCTTCCAGTGGACTGGTTTTCGGCTCTTCCCTTTTGGCCATCCTTTCTTCTTTTTCATGGGTGTAGAAGTATCTGGCTCAAGTGAAGAATCCTTATCTTCACATTTTCTCAGCATAGATAATGGTTTCAAAGGTGGATTACCTGAAAATACAAATTGAAAGACAGTGTTCAAATATATTTGTTTGACCCGAGCATTCCCATCATGTTTATCAACTTTCTGTATCAATACCAGCTTAGAGATTTATTGTGAAGGGTTAACAAGAAAGATGAAGGGCTGCTTGTCAGCAATCACATTACATTCTCAAAGACTACCAGTGCTTTCAAGCACATGCATGGTCAAAGCCCTGAGCCTTTAACACACAATGCAGGTGAAACATCAGGCTGTATGATACAGTCCTGGAAAAACTCACCACCCTGTTACTTACACAGTAGTTCACAAATGAAAGTGTTCCACTGTAGGGGAACACATAAAGGTGAATTAAAACCCTGTTTCTATTTAGATCCGTATCTTGTGCATCTGCTGAAGAAAGGATATATTTTCACTTTTGGGGGGGCTTTATGCTTTTAAAAGCTTTTAAACAGAGACACAGATAACTGAATTGGTCCAGATTTATTTTACACAACTGCTGGTAAACTGCTGCAACAGTTAACCACTGACACTAGCTGATACTCACCCTTTACCATCTGAATTGCTGTCTTCAGACACTGGATTTACTTAATCTGCTTTTGTATTAATTCTCCTTTTATCTGCTAGGCAGAAAATCTCTCTTATCAAATAAGTAAATCTCCTTACTCACCTAAGCAATTTGCAACTTGATCAAGTCACTCTTTTGCCTCCGCTTTCTTTGAATCTATTATAGAACATTTGTTCTAATCTCTTAATCAGCCCACGACTGTTCTTGTGAACTATTCCAGTCTATCAAGTGTGAATAACAGAGTAAAGATGGTTGTTTGCAGTTTCACCAAGGCTAAATAAAGAGATGACAGAATGTCTCTACTTCACTTGAGATTCCCTGGTTCATGTATTTAGGATCATCTGAATCTCTTTGGCCTCTAGGCTAGAAACCCATGCTAATTACTGGACATGACCTTCAAACACTCTGTCACAGACTTCAGCAGTGAGTTGCCCTTCACTTCATTTACCAAATCCCCTCTCTTCCTGGCAGCTAGTATGCTATTATTTTAATCTATCCATAGATGGATTAATTTTCCCCAGTATTCAGAGTACATTTATTCACATTTCTGCCCTTTCCACCACCTCAAAAAATGCTACTGATTCCAGGCTACGAATTTCCCAAGAAGAGCTGTTTTAAGTCCGCACTTATGCAATGAAAGTAAAACTGAATAATAGACTCCTAGTAGTTCACAAACACTTCAAACCTAATCGTAGGGCAGCTGAGTTACTCCTTCCCTTTGCTCAGACAGGCATTTACTCCAAGTATCTCCAATGAAAAGTGCTCTGAAAAAATGCTGGGTATTAAAAAATGAATTTAAAACAAATACTGAATTCAAAATTGAACAATTGCATCCATAAAACAAATATCTGGAATGTGAATAAAGGAAAGAAAGGATCTGCCAGTGTATCACTGGGCAGGAAAAAGGAAATGCTAGTTTCAGAGTGTTTGGTAAAGCATTAGCACTAAAGCCCTTCAAAAAATGGATAATTCCACTTAAAAAGAAAAAAAATAATCTACTATTTCCCTTCCCCTTTTCCCACATTTCTCTGTTTCACGCTAGAGAACAATTTATTATTTCTCTTGTTCTGGAATTCCTCCATTTCTGGTTTGTTTCTGTAAGTGACCCTGCTGCAGAGTTTTTTTCACAGACACCAATTTCACTAGGAAAGCTGAATCAAAAGGATTCAATGACCTCTGATCAGGTCATTGCTAATAAGATAGTTAAAAGCACGCACCACATTTTCATAAGGCTTGGGAATGTTTCAGGTTAGTTTGACTGGTAATTTATGCCTAACCCTACATTTTGCCTAGAAGTTACAAGGGAAGCAGCTTCTTTTGTCATGTGCTAGTATCATCTGACACCCACTGGCACAGTATCTAGATCAAACTTTCAACTGCATACCACCAAACATACCATTGGTGTCATCAGACTCCTCCTCGTCTTTGGACTTCCTCTTAGAAGAGGGTCTATGCCTGAGTGTATCTGGTGGGGTTAAATGCCGAAAGTATCCACTGGGCAAAAGTTCATTCTCCTCCTCCTCATCCTCCTCCTCCTCTTCCTCCTCCTCAATCTCAAATGTAGGCTCTAATCGGGGCATTGGTCGTTCGGAGTCTGAGTCCTCAAATGGTTCATCCAGCACTTCTGTGGTCTCTGAGATGGTTTCAGTGACAACACTGCTATTGTGATGCTTACGCTTGCGGACTCGCCTCTTCCGATGAAGAATTGGTTTCTGAGAGTAAAAGTCAGGAGAAGAGAAAACTTTTATCACATGCAGTAGAAGTAAGACACTGATAAATAGAAAACATGAAGAGCAGAGTTTAACAGTCTAAGCAGGAACAGAGGATTCCCTTCTGGAGCCCAGACTTCACTAGAAATATTGAAGGGGACCTGCCTTTGGTTAGATAGATGTCAAATACAATTTGTGTAATAGTATAAACCATTTAAACAGCTGACATTAACAGCCCATGCATTACAGCTGAAAGTTCATTAACACTACAACACAGATGTGAATAAAGCTGCAGAAGAGAACTTTTCAGTGCAACATTCCACGAAGAGAGTATCTTCTCAGTACACTGACAGCATTCACATCTCTGGTAAACCATTCCAAAGACTTTACACTGTGATTTTAGCTGTTTAGAACAGCATTTGTGTTTTGTCAGCTCATTTTAAAGTAGGACTGTATCTGTTCTTATTTTCATGACTAAAACTTTAATAACCACTTTTAAAGGTGGAAAAATCAAAAGCATAAAGCTTTTGTTAAAAAAAAACAAAACAACAAAATCAGAACCCCCACCAACACACTTACCTCTGATTCGACAAGAACCACCACTACAAACAGGAAGCAGAAAGTACCCTCCAGAGTTCTGGAAAACTGAGCAGATGCTATCTGTATGCTTAATACACCCATCATGAATTGCACAGTCCTTCAGAAAGCACCAACACAATGACAAAACAGATCGCGTGATACAGTTGGAGACAACAAGAAATAAGGCACACACCTTTCGTTTCAATGTTGGCTTGGTGAGAACAGGCGGAGAGCTCGATCGAGGACTCACAGGTTCATCATCTTCCTCTTCACTACTCTCACTAAAACACCTCAGAAGTGCCCTGTCACTATCACTGTAGCGGCGGGGTAACCTGTCACAGTCCTCTGGGAATCTGCTCTTCAGTGGCTCCGTGTTCTTTTTCAGCTGCCCTCTCCACCCTTCCATACCTTCGCTGTACCGCCGACGGGGAACTGCAGATTCTTCCCCTTTGCCATACTGTCCCTGGGAAACTGCACATTTTTCCTCCTCTTCAACGTATCGGCTTCTTGGGGCTGGGGACTTCTCCTCACATTCATCACATCTCCCTTGCAAGGCTGCTGACTTCTCCTCACAGTCACTGCACCGGCCTTGGGAGGCTGCTGATTTCTCCTCACATTCACTGCATCGTCCACTGGGAGCTGGTGGTTTGTCCTCAATGGGCAACATTGGCTCCTTGTCACAAAAGGGCTCCCGGAGTTTCTTGCTCTTGCGGTTCCATCGCCCTCTTCGTGATGGCTGGCTGTTTGCAGGAAGACTATCCAGGGGAAAAATGTGCTTGTTTGGCCGTGCAGAATTGGCTGGAGCAACAATGTCTGGCTTTTTTTCACTCTCTGTAGGTGAGTAAGGCTCTTGCTCTTTCTTCTCCCATGACACAGATTTTACCATCTGATTTAAACAAAGACAAAGAGGTTTCAAACTTCCTATTTAAGCATGCATGTCTATCCTGAATTTGAGTCCACAAAAGCCTTTTGAGCAAGAAGTCAGAAAACTTGAATAAGAATGGCTTTTAAGAAGCTGAGAACAAAAAATTAGTTGACCTTTTTGTGATTCTAATAGTGCTAACTGCTGCTCCTTCCCTCCCAGGTGATAATGTGCCTTCATTACCTTCCCCACAAGTGACTTCAGTCAGTAGCAGCCTGGTGGACTGCAAACATCATCTTGCTACACTCAATCACAGGCTTTGTTTTCTTTTCAAGTTAAAAGTGAGACAAACTTGAAGCTATTTTGTGCAAAAACGTTTGGTGAGAACCATTAAAACTTTTGGTTCATTCATTTCTATTTATGCTATTTGTCACCTACAGAAATACAAGGTCCTTCATACCTAAATCTACTTCAATAATCTGATTAAAGACAAGGTTGCAGATTTTGTGGTTGTTTGGGGTTTTTAACATAGCCTCTCCCCCAAACTGCAAAAATCATTAAGGGCAGAAAAAGCCTTTCTACTGTTTTCAGAAATACCCTTTAACCTTTCTCTAGACTCAATGTTTTCCCTATTTTTAGTGTCTAATCTGAAACTATGAAGACCCATGAACTAATCACGACTGTATTCATTTTTACAACTATGCCAAATGCCCAAGCTTGGCATCTGCAATCTTGTTTGCACTGCATGCAAAAGCGCCGAGTGTAACGTAGGTGCCACAAAGAAGTAACAGATTCACTCTTACACTGGTCTCTGAATCTTTTTCTTTTTGCTGCTGTTGCTCTTCGTTTTCCCCATCCTCTGTCTCCTCTTCTTCATCTTCAGAGACAACTGAGTTGGAAACTATAACAGGCGTCCAACGCAGACATTCTGCATCCACATCTATAGGTCGGACATTAGTTCTGAGCTTTGCCATATGTTCCTGGATAAGCTTCTCCCGACGAATGATCACAAATCTAAAGAGCAGTAACACTCTCATTAACAACAGGCTACACACAGTATGTGCTGTCATGTGAAACAGATATAAGGTATTACAGATAAAGTTGTGTACTGTCAATCAGTGCTGCCATAAGTAACATACAGATGACAGGAAGCCCCTTAAAATTGTACTGTTTGCAGTACCAGATTACCAGAGAAAGCATCTGAAAACTGAGAAAATGTTAAATTCCTTCCAATTCTTGTTAATGGTGAAGCCATTATCCTTCCATTGGTAATATTCAGCTGCAGGCTATCACTTTCGTTATGTGACAAATGGACAGAGGGTATGCCTTTGGAGAACAGGCAACATAAGGTGAAAGACACATAATGGTAATACAAGGACTGCTTTAAGAAGTTAAGAGCCCTACTGCCAGAGTACATTTTATTCAGGGGCTGGGAGTACTTATCATTGATTAAAATATACCGTGAAACGAAGACATAAAACTGTTTTTAAATGACTTCAAGTTTTCCAAGTTCCAACTTTAACACAAAACACGACAGAATACAACCCCACTCCCCAGATTGCTATGGTCTGAATCAAGAATAATTTGAAGTATTTCACTTGACTTGTACACTCATTTGGACACTTAAGTCTTAAATAAAAGCAAGCTTATTAGATGAGATTTGTCTCCAAATGCCATTAAATTTCATTCAAATACATTGGAAGCTATTTGGAAATACAACAGGACTCCTGTACTCACTGATCACTACGGAAGTCAAGCATTCGCAGGTGATGTAAAGTGGAAGTGATATCTTGAGGGCAGATCCCGGTCAGCTTACTCAATTTCTTGATGCTTAATTGCTTGTCATGTTGATGATAAAGGCACTCCAATATTACACTTTTCCAATAAGCCATATAGGAGAGGCGCCCCAGGTCTGACAGGGGCTTCTCTGGTGATCCTGCTTGACCCTCACGCTTTGAAAGCAAATAGCCTGAAGATACACAAGAAATGAAATTCAAGAAATTAGCATATACAGCTTCTGTTTCCACCCCAACAAAGGCATTTTTTTTCTAATTCTGAGGGATACACTGGTTGGGTTTTTGCGGTTCGAAGTCCTGTTCAATGACACTGATGGAGATTCCTAAACTACATCACCATCACGCATTGGCTAGAGGAAACGCCACGAGAGGGCAGCAGCTCTCTACCTAGAAACTCCAAGTATACAACCAGGCTGCTGAGTACTCTCCAACTACAACAGCGATTTTGAACATCACAGAAGGAAAGCATATTTTAGCCATTTAAAAGCAGTTACTTGAATATTTTCTCCTGCCAAACTTCAGGGCCATACTGGAGAGTATGGGCTACACTGGACTGCATTCAGCATAACAACAGAGATATAGTCACAGTGGCAAGTTTCCCTATGAACTTGCTGAGATCCATGTATGAATACGAGAACTGTTTTGAGTATTCAGAGCCTCAGTATGTCTGGACTTACTACTCTCAAAGCTAAATTAAAACATAACTATGACTACTTTTCGCTTAAGACACTCTTTCACTTAATCAAGATGTCAAAAGTTTCAACAGATTGTGCAGTTTTAGGGCTGGGTTTCTGTAGAAAGAACTACATGCACTAAAAAAAGTGAAGAAAAAGTTCCTTACTGAAGTCAATTAGGAACCTGCCATAGCCCTTACGCTGGTATTGAGGAAGAATCATTATACAGGACACATTGTACTTCTGTTGGCAGTGTTTCTCCTGTTGGAAAAACAGCAAATTAGGACAAAACAAAAAAGACAACAAGTGAGAAATCAAAGTTGTTCTGTACAAACCCCTACTTAAAGTTATGGCAAAAACTGAGAGAGAAAGCAAGAGAGTTTCTTAGGAACAACAATGTACATGAGTCAAGGTCGTATGTCGAGTTCATAGCAGAGAAAGTTCAAAGCAGAAATATGAAGCAGTTAAATTCACTGAAAAAACTTGCCATAACCAGAACATCCTAAAATCCAACCTTAAATGTGCTGCTCTGAAGACTGAAAGGGAAAGCTTCAACTAAAGCTATTTAAAAGTAAGTAAAACAATTACAGACAAAAACCTTGAGAAAACCCATCCGAAATCTTGGCCCTGCTCTGCCAAAATAACTAAAAGGTTTAAGACAAGAGGTAACGGATTCAAACTGAATACTTACCTTCGAAAAGTAGCCAACAAGGTGGCAGCCCTTGACATCATTCTGTGTCAACACGTAGAAAAGAAATGGCTCCACATCATAATAGAGTGTCTTATGGTCCAGGAAGAGTTTGGCTAACAAGCACAAATTCTGGCAGTAGATAGTGCTGACATTGCCATCAACCTTACAGAAAGGAGGAAAAGGTTGTCACTCCATCTGCTGTCATACAAGGACATGCTTCATCAGGCTATACCTATACATTTGAAACGTCTAATATGAGAAGACGACTTCTCCAGCACAGATAGTGTCTCAAAAGACTTAAAACTTCCACAGCATAAAGGCTGTGGCCAAGCCACTGTTACATTCATTAGTTTAAGAGAAAACATTCATTTTCCTGAAATGAAAAAGCATTCTGACACAGTGAGCCTTCTCCTGTGATTTGTGGATGAATAATCCATGAGGTCAGCTCCCACTGGCTGCTTGTAGTTCACTCTTTGCAATTGAACCTTTGAAGAACGAAGATCTTTAGGGCTATGGAAAACTCACCACACGACTGGGTGCTAAAAACACTATGCTATAGATAAAAGTGAGTGGCTTAGTCTTCTTGCTTACCTCAAAGACTGAAATATTGTTTTTTCTGTAAATTTCATTGGCTGGAGGATGAAACCAACCACATTTTTTCATATGCTGTTGGAGAATAGTTCTGCTTTTCATATACTTTAGACAGAACTCACAAAGGTACAACTTGGGTAACCTGTAAGCAACGATGAAGAAAGATGAGAGACTGAATACACAGACTTTTGTATAAAACTCTTCACTCCTGCAGATAGAGACCTTGATGAAAACAAAACCAGTAAATACTGACCTAGTGCATCTGCTAATTAGGCCAAAACCACCTTACCACACTTAAAGTCATGGCACTTATTTATCCTACAAGAAATGTATATTAAAAATACATATTCAACATCCTGAACAATCACTTTTTCATTGTTATGTCAGAAGAAATATCTGCAGGGATTAAAATCCTAGAAAAACCAGCAAACCCCCCTCCAGTTTTGCAGTAGTGACACTAGGATGGATTAGATAAATAGTTCCTATTCTCTCCCTTCCCTCCTGGTAACAGACAGCTGTATGTACCCCTGGGCAATGGGTCACACCACCATCTGTTTGCTTTAAAGCTATTTTACATACTTCATTGACATGAACAATTTGAATGCAAGTGTCCCACTGTTCTTGTGATTAAAGTTCATTTACATACTCTAGCTTGGGCAGGGATGCTGTTTTCAGTTACTTTCATTGCCTTTAGCAGAGCTATGGTAATTCCTCATGACAGAACACATGCTCATATTAAATGATAAAGAGTTTTATTTCATTTTCTCTCTGTATTTATAGCCCGTAGAAGTTATTCCTCTTTCTGAGTCAAGATGAAGTTTAGAGAGTTTACAGTGCAGACAGTTTGCAAAGTTCTTAAGCAAGAGCACATCAAACCAACTATATGTACACCACAGCAGAACAGTCTTTCAGATGCCAAAACTTGCAACATTAAACATTTCTTCTTTAGCTGTGCTGAACTACATACAGCATTAAAACAGTTCTTAGGAATCAATCTCTATATTCCCATGGCAATTCAAATGCTCACAGCAGATGCAGGCTGTTGCAGAGAGCTGATCGACTTTTGACTCAGCCTAAAAACACCTTCAAACATCTATTAACTGCCATGAGAAGTATTGGGATTACGTGTACTTTGCTTCTGGCTACGTTCAGATAGAATCTTCTTCAGATTTCTGGGGCACAGCTTTGCCATAAACACTGAAGCAGAACAAAGGAGAAGTATGTTCAGTCATACTCTTACCTCGAGTATTCCTGTGGATATGGGGAGGAATACCACGTCTGGATTTCATACTTGCCAAATTCGATGACAGAAGGGCATCGGACTTGTGGATCAGGAGGCCCAGTCACCCCTACTTTCTATGCAAGGGGAAAAAACAAGTTGCCATGAATTTCCCAGGGAAAGGCTTCTAAGCTGAATTCAAACATTCTTATCTCTACAGTCCATCCACACAAAGAATGAGGTGACACTACAACCCAGTACCAGTGACACTTCAAGCATGTGATTCACAAGAAGAAAGAATCTGTAAGCATTGTCATACCATGTATCTTCACTACCTTCCACACTGTTGCATGGTACACAGCAAAACTGAATACAATCTTTTTTCAGTCACATTTCTGTTTCCTTTCTTGTTATTTCAATAGTAACTGATTCATGTTTCCTTCTGTTTCACTCAGAAGCTAAACAGAATGTTTCACTAGTCAGCCAAATAAGATCTTACAGCTCGCTACCTGCATATGATCCACAACCATTTACTACTTTTTCCCCCCCCTCATCAGTTTACAGATTTATCCCTTATCTCCTTTCATCTACTAGAACAAGCCTAGAGAGTTTGCTGCTAGTAAAGTATCCAGTATTTTATCAATAGCCCACACATTTTAGCAGCTATTTATCTATGTTCTGACACAACTAAAGCCACACCTCTCCAGGCATTCTAGATTTCCACCTTAACCTCTCATGCTCACTTTCATATTGTCCTTCAGCTCTCTTGGGGTCAGTTCCCCATTACTGGGAAGCAGCAGAAACCAAGCACATTGGCTTCTCTGACAGACTGATTCACCTATTTCTTGGGTTTGTTCTTGCTGTGGTGCCTACTGCCAGATACTGAAAGTTTCACTCTACCTGCAGTGCTTGTTCCTGAATATCTCTAAACAGTTCCATGTCCTTTTCAGTTAAGACATCCTGGGTCCCAAAAAAACGGTCGTCATTTTCCTGTTTTCCATCCCAGCCATCCTGATTGTCTGTAAATGAGAAGGAAGACTGCCTTCACCTACATTTACCAAGGAGTACTTGGCTTTTAGTGCAGCAACAAACAACATCTTGCTGTAATCAGACCCCTTGCCAAGTTTTTTTCTTATGGGATTTTCTAATCAGATAAACCATTAAGGAAGAACCAGTTCTGGATTTGTGACCAAATTGATCAAGAAACACCCCTTCCACAAAACAAACTAAACTCACAGGACACTTCACATCACCCCCAAAGTATTAAGATACACCATTGTTCTTTCAGCACCAGCCAGGCTAATGCACGTGAACTATTCTAAAGCTTTAAATCTCATAGATTATTGTGGAATATTTTCCACTGCTTCTTTAGGAACAATTCAAGCTATGAAACTACTCAACAAGACTATAAGAACCTCAATGCATCAAAGCAAACTGACTGCATTAACTTTCAGCTCAAAGTTTTCATTCTAGTAATTTCAACATCCTAGCCTTTGAACATGTTCTTGGTGTACAGGATACTTACATTGGCAGGGTGAAAAATCTTTACCTGTGGGCCATTCTGAAGTGCTAGATTTCCTGGTACCCTTCTTCCTGATCCTATACTGCTGAGAATAGTCTACCACTTCCCCTCGAGCTTTTCGTCCATCAGGGGAGGGAGTGAAGAATTTAGTAAGGCCATCTATAAGCCCTTTGGTTTTCTTGTTAAACTTCAGGGTGGTGCTGCCATCTCTGCAGAAGTCCAAGACATCTGCCTGCTCCAGGTACCCTCCTTCTGATGATGCTGACTGGCTGGACAGGGTGATCTTACGCTTCCTACCCCGACCAGGGCCAGTCCGAACTTTGCTGAAAGGACCTTTCGATCTACAGAATGAGAAGGGGAAAGATATTGTCAGAAGATTTGCTAACGTGGTAAAAAAAACCACCTGGACAAAAAGAAGCACTGAGATTACTTCTACTATTTCACAGCACTTTAGAGAAATTCTGTATTGAAGAATAATGAAATTGTTGAAGAGATCTTCTCAGAGTAAACCAGACACCAGAAACACCCACTGTTCTACTGAATCTCACACTTTACTCCTCCTTAGAGACTTACGTTGTATTTTGATTCTTTAACCTGTTTTTGGGACGTCCTATTGGGTTAGCATAGCGTCGTTTTATCTGGGCTGCCTTCTTGTGTAAGAGTTTCCTTCCTTTCTTCCGTGGCCGACATATTTGACATATCCACATACCTACAAGACACAAATCCCCGTCACTGAATGCAAGTGACTTCTATAGAGAACATGAAGGAGAATACAGGCCCAGAAAGGGTACAGAAAGGGTAGGAATGGTAACAAAGGCCCCAGTTATCACATATATATTTAAGGTTTTCCATCACGAAGTCCTCACCTTTTGGCATCCTGGTAAGAGGCGGATCACAGCACTCCATGTGAAAGCCACGGTCACATGAGTCGCAAAATAGCATGTTATCCTGTTGAAGACAGATAAAGTTAATCTCTCTTTAGATGTCCATCAGCATTAAGCCCTCAATGAATTTGTCACCATCTCAGAGAACACACACATTTTTAACTACAGATGTATCATGATATTTCACAAGTATCAAAGACTACCGGACTCTCACAAAAGCTGCAATTATTTGACTCTAGGATGATTTTGTTTTGTAGTTTAACAGGATATCCACAAGCCCAATGTCCTCTTCGTTCACTCCACATTCCACTGTACTCACAGCATTTTTGCCCTGATCTCGACAGGAACTGCACGTTTTGCACTCAATACACTGCCATCGCAAGGCTTTCACTCGAACTGTCAACTCTGGAGAGAACTTTAAACAGGACGGATGACCTACAGAAAGAGGAGAAAATCCTACCTGTAAACCCACAGAAAGCTTACAAATTACTTTATCCCATGCATCATTTGGTTATCCAGATACTCCTATTTTTAAGTGCTTCTATTCTTATCCACCTACAAATACAAAACCAATACCTTAGATAGCAAGTGTTAGGCCCACAGAGAACAGTAAGCTCATTTTTCAGAACTGACTTGAGAAACATGATAAAGCTGGTCATCATTACCACATTTTTAGAGAAACCTCTGCAAGCCACATGAAGTATTTGCGTTAGGTTAACTTAACAGCCTCCCCTCTGGGAGCACATGATTCAGCTGAGCTAGTCATATTATATGCCGTAGATGCATACTGCTCATACATCTGGGACAGGAGTAGTCACTATACTAGACTTCTATACTTGCCACTTGTCTCAAGTGGCAAGGTTATTATCGGATGCATACTCCTCATATGTATGGGTCAGTAGCAGCGATTATAGCAAGCTCTTCTGTCTCAAGAGGATGGCTTATTACCAGCAGCATTGTATATGGGCACTTACCACTGTTGCCACAGTCAGCACAAGAGATGAGTTCTTCAGGTTTCTTCTCCCGATTTTGCTCTTTTGTACCAAGGCAGAAACTGCAGATTGGAATTGGTTCAGCAACCGGCTGAAGAGGAAAACAGACAAGAAGAGCACTGAGTGTATTAAGGGAGCAAATCATAACACACAAAATCACAGACACATTTATATAACAGGTAAACAATGCGTGATACTGGCTCACAGATTTCAGCTGGTCCTCACCACGCAATACTGTAAATATGTAAAGATGAGGCAAAAATGGGCACTAACTAGCCAACAATACCTTTGGCCTCAAATAAACTGGAGGTTTTTAAACCAAATGACTGACATTCTATAACAGCCTCCTCAAAGAAGCAGCAAGTACAATAACTGGTTGTTTTAAAGTGGCACTTGATCAGCTAATGAGAGTGAAAGGAGAGCCTTATCTCCAGTAACATCAAGTGCTGGATTTCATAATCTACCAAATTCTTTCTACTCCAAGTTTGTAACCAAAATTTAATTTAAAAGTGTAATAAAAATATGCTAAAAATCACATTTAAAACATTGGAAGCACAAAAAATGATAGATTATGGTAAGTTTTGAGACACATTCTTCGTATAGCTGTACCATGTGAATGTGTGATTTCACACAAACCTTTTTCAGAGTATATTATGCACTTACATATGCACATAATTATCGTACGGAAGCATATGCCAGAAGAACTTAAAGGAATCTTTACTGTGGCTAAGCCAAAGCAAAAGCTACACTCAGAAGAGTTTCTTGCAGAAAACAGGTTGGTTTATGGTACAGTAAAATACAAACTGGAAGTTTCAAGCTCTATCTTTACTTGGTGTACAGGCCCAGTGTGTTCACAGACCAAGGTGTGTTCCTTACAACACACACTAGCTGGAAACAATCAGAACACCCTGGCTTATTTTCAGATAAGGAAATGCTCAGAGAAAACTCCTTGAGTAATGTCAACAAGCAGATTGGCACGAGGACTAAAGCACACAGTGACCCCTGTCTGGCATCTGCTGGTCCTCTCTGAAACAAATGCAAGGACCTGGATTCACCACAAAGTTGCAGTAAAAAGGTTTAGAATCCTTTCAAATACAATTTGGCATATTTAGTCATCCTTTGGATTTGGTCAGATATTGGCTGTAAGAAACTACCCTGGTTCTTGGAACAATACTCTCCACTGCTCTTTGCTTTGAAGGAGTCTTCTATGACTCTGTTTCACTAGTTCTAGTGTACTTCTTTCATTAAAAAAGCAGCACTACTGCAGCCTCTGCAGACTTGTATCCAGGTAATGGGGAATTCATTGTATGAGCAGTTCACATCTGAACCGCTTTAGATTCAATGATAGCTTCATACAGTTACACACAACTATGTGACTGGGGTACTTATAAAATGCTTATGTGACCATAATAGCTGCCTATTCCTCATGAAACATTAGAAGACATGAACAAGTGTATTTGTTATGGTCCTCTCTCTCTTTCATTTTTCTCTAAGGCATTGACTAGCAAAGCTCAGCAGTGAATCCCATTGCCTGTCTTGCAATTTATTTTGCCTTGAATAAGACGAACAGGAGGACCAGAAAGTACCAGAAAGTGGCCCCAAATGCAGCTGGCCTCATCTCAGTGGCCATCCTGTAGCCTTTGGGAAAGCAAAGCTGGAACATTCATGCAACTTTTCAGGGTAGAAGTAAACTATTTCATATATCCTCTGCAGGAGTTCATGAGCAATTTATTTAATCAAAGAGAATCTTATAGAACCTCTATTAGGCAGTCTGAGATGGTCTTTCTTATCTCTCCTAGCCAGTATTTGTGCACTTCCTGTTCATCCCCATAGTCCTTCAAATGTGGATGGCCCCATGTAAAAACTGTTGAGCTCTGGAAGAACCAACTCAGAGATGATGCTTTAGAATAATTTATTGAATAGGAATGACTTTGAATATGGAGATGAGGCTGCTCCTCCAACGCTGCTGCGTGCGGCTGCGTTGTGCTAAGGACGGAGAGATTTCACTGCTGCTGTGTTTGTTCAGCAAAGAACATCCTGGCAAGTGGAAAACGCAAGCACACAATGAGGGAGTCGTGAAAACAAGCCTGGGAGCAGCCAGCTCACTTTCATACTGCACATTTTTGGCAGCCATTCAACTCCTTCTGCTGTTTTTCTCGCAAGCACATCTCTGTGTGTGATGTCACCAGATTCAGCGAGGGAGGGAGCCAGAACAAATTGGACTGACAGTGCGCTGCAGCCTGCCAGCCTCTCGGCACATGGTGTTACTATACAAAGGATGTCTAGAAACCAAACGTGCTCCCTATGGATTCAGAGGCTGTACCCCCTCCTAAAGATGGCTACAGAGAAGTGCCTATGGAGAGGAGGCAGGCAAGAATGCTAAAAGCTTAGTTTTGGTCAATCCATCTGCTTCGTAATCTTCTTAATTCAGGAAAGTGAAGTAGGAAACTCCTATTCCACTGCCTCACCACCCTCACAGTAAAGAACTTCCTCCTTTTATATCTAACCTGACCTTCCCCTGTTTTAATTTGAACCCATCACCCCTTGTCCTATCGCTACAGTCCCTGATGAAAAGAAATATGAAGGACTACTACAATGGACGGAGCATCTGAAATGCTGCTACAGAAGTAAAGTCAAGTGTTATAGGTAATAATTTAGATATTAGTTCAGTATATACAGGCTGAATTCTATGCAGTTGTTACGACATCTAAAAACCTACCAAAAAAAGGACTACTACTAGGAGCTGACACTCAAACTGTCTTACTATTAAACATGCACATGCTAAGAACTTCAGAGAACGTCAACTGGCAATATTTAGACAGTCAGTTGTTAAATAACCTTCCCAGAGCTAAGAAGTCCTTTAATCAGAGGATTAAAACAATTTGAGATCTGTACGTCACAATCAGAATCACATGCCAGGACTTCCTGCCTGAAACGGGGGGGGGGGGGGGGGGGGGGGGGGGGGGCAGGAGGGAAGGGAGGCTCCAGCTTCTTTCTTTGCAGTATAAAGGAACTCCCTTCATTTGACACTGATGCAGGAACTCTGCAGCTCGAGTTCCTGAAGTCTTCTTTACCCAAAGCTGTATTCTGGAAGCTGCCCATACAAAGGTACCCAGATTCAGCAAACCCAGGTGAAGTGAGGCAGTCAGGCACTGTATTTTTATGAATGCATATTTAAAAGAGAGTAAGAACCTGGTAGTAGTACAAAGTGAGTGCAGCTGCTTTGTCCTGAGATTGCGCTGAAGATTTTACATGCACCTTCATGACCAGCAGCTTCTGAAGCTCAGTCACTGCAATACAGTGACTAAGAGCACTAGAACTATCTTTCCCCTAAAACAGGGGAAGTTCAGGTTAGATAAAAGGAAGAAGTTCTTTACTGTGAGAGTGCTGAGGCCCTGGCACAGGCTGCCCAGAGAAGTGGTAAATGCTCCATCCCTGGCAGTGTTCAAGCCCAGGCTGGACAGAGCCTTGGGGGACATGGTCTTGTGTGAGGCATCCCTGTCCATGGCAGGGGTTGGAACTGGATGATCACAAGATCCTTTCCAACCCTATGATTCTGTGTATAGCAAATATATCTCTGTTGTTTCTTCCCTCAGTATATAAGAAAGCTAACACTGAAATCAAGTTGTTTATTTAGTGATGTTTTCCAGCCTCCACCTTCCTCCCTACCAGACTACACTTTAAAGCTCTGTAATAAATAAGGTTCCTTTATTAACCAAACTTGAGAGATGTGCCATTCCCTATCTGTCAACAATCTCCAGAACAGAAAGGACTAACTATGGGGATCCAGCCAGCACACTGGATTAGTCTCCTTCTTCTTAACCATCTATCCTCAGCTTTTACAAAAACTATGTCAGAGAATGCCATTAAAAACCACTTCCTCCACAGCAGTATACCATTGATGTAGGTACTCATCACAACCCTCATGTCTTCCCACACTCACAAACATTGCCTTTAAGTTGCCATTACTCTGAACACCATCAGAGACCCTCTTGATATCATTCCATGCCATTTCACCCTAGAGTTCATGGCCACGGTCTCATAGCATCCTCCACAGCTTCCATGACCTGCTTATGTTTGCTCCATTACTAAGAACTACTTTACCTGTTCCCTAATCAAGTCCAACGAAATCTTTAAGCATTTGAATTTCCAGAGTTACACAGAGTGCAGATGGAGGCCATCTGTTATCAACCACGATTTGTTTCAGACAGAACTACAGCCTTCTCCAGAACCAGCTGGAAGAGAGGGAATCCTCCAGCTGAGAGCCAAAGCTTGAAGAGCACCCTTGGAGTGTAAGGGTGAGCTCTCAAAATGTAATTACAATGTTCTGGTTGCGGATCATTTATGTACTCCACCCAAAACAAACCAATCCACAAATAACTTCCTTACCAGTACCAGGACAGTTCTTTGCTTTAAGACATGGAATTAACAGTTATTAACCTAAAGAAGGCACAACACAGCAATAGCTGTTGTATGCTTAAAGGCCTTCAAAACAACTATAATGCCCTCAAAGCACAGGATCTTTCTAAACAGATAAAAAAGTTTGTCTTCATGTGCTATGCACGAGTGCACACTGCGATCCAGAACTATTAATTGCAAGAGAGAAAGCCTAACGGATGCTGCATGTATAATAACCCACAGTTAAAGTGATTGATAAGTACCACTGGATATAAATAGCAACACAAAAGCAGGAAACGGGCCATAAGGAACACGTGAGAGCAGCACAGGCAATCTGCTGTAAATATTCCTCCTCTTTTTCAGCCTCAGAAATTTCCCCCCTTTTTTTTCTTCAGGAAGCACTTTCAGAATAGTGTTTTTATACCATCAGCTCTACTGCAGGACAATAGGAAGATATTTACTTAAAGGTTGCTATAGCCATGTCCAGTTTCAACTGACATAAAGGAGTTTCAAGGAGAGTGCAATGGAGATCAGTTAATACTATCCATATTGTGGAAAACAAGCATCAACAAAAGCAGAACAAGCTGTCTTTACCAAGAGCTTCCAGCCTTAACACCTGCATCTTACTATAGCTTGGTTCCTCGCAATAGCGTACCTAGAAAGAGCTCTTTCCTCTTCAACAGTACTAAATATTACTGCATTGTAGTAGCCCTGTAGTAGTGCAGTAATCCTTGCACTGTAATAGTACTAGATTAACTATTAAACAGTCCACCTGGTTTCAGCTGGGACAGAGTTAATTTTCTTCCCAGTAGTCGGTACAGTGCCATGTTTTAGATTTAGAATGAGAATAATGTTGCTGCTCAGCAGCGTTTACACCAAGTCAAGTACCCCCATGGCAGGGGGGCTGGAAATATCTTAAATAATCTTAATAATCTTAAGGTCCTTTGCAACCCAAACCATTCTGATTCTATGACTTTTCAGCTTTGAGGAGGCTGTGGAGCATAAGAAGCTGGGAGCCAGCCAGGACACAGCCAGGACAACTACCTCAGTTGGCCAAGGGATATTCCAGACTATAGGACGTCATGCTCCATATATAAACTAGGGGGAAAGCTGGTCAGGGACCACTGCTCAGGAACCTCCTGGGCATTGCTCAGCAGGTGGTGAGCAACTGCATTGGACATCACTTGTTTTGGTTATTATAATTATTTTATCATTGTTATTATTCATTTTCCCTTCCTCGTCTGTCCTATTAAACTGCCTTTAGCTCAACCCACAAATTTCACTTCCTCCCCGCCCCCCCCCCCCCCAAACTCTCCTCCATCCCAATGCACTGATGAGATTTGGCACCTACCTGCTGGCTTAAACCACAACAACACTCCTTGTTAATTGTAGTCCTACTGCAAAAAACCCCATGCACAGACCACACAAGTGATAAGTTTCATTCTTACTTGTTAAATACACTATTACTGGTTTTGTTGATGACGAATGGATAAACAAGACATGCAGGGTAGTGCACTTGCATTCTGGGCATAACAGTGTTAGCATTTATCAAGGTAACCCAGTTTGCCTGGACTTTTGTATAAGCACTGATTTCTGAGCTAGCAGGGGTTTGAATTCAGCTAGTATTCAAGCTGTGGCTGGGTTCCTCCTTTGAACTTGACCATCATACTACGCAATTTTGAAATCATGGTACTTGCCTCTAAAGGAAGATACACCCTGTAGTAACTGCTGCCATCATACTCAGTCGTGACTTTTTGTAATCTCAAACCCATGAATGCATTTGTTTAGGCATAACTAAAAGACACAATAAAGATTTTCAGCATGTAGCTAGTATACCACGGCCTTTATTTGTTACACAGACAGTATGATCCTCTGCTCTCTTGAGTGTTGTCTTATTTCACACTAAATGCCAGCTTCCTAAAACAAGACACTTTTCAGATACACTTTTGTACAGTGCCAACACAATATGACTTAACGATTAGGTACTAGAGCCCTATAAATAAAGACTACTGTACCAAGGAGATCTGTTCAGTAAGATGACCCAGGGCTTTTCAGACCAGCACAGGTTCAATGAGCTCTTCTGATTCAACAAAACAGCAGAGAAAAAAAAAAAAAGGCACAAATTTATTTATTTCAAAGTTTCTGATCAAAAAAGACCTAAAGTACTGCAAGCCACAATCCTCCTCCCCAGCATTCTGAAGATGCAATATACAACTGCATAAGGAGTTTCTCACAAGTAAAGACATAAATATGCATTTGATAGCCATATGTAAGCATCAGATACTTGTTACTCTTCAGGCTTCAAACACACAAATAGGAGTATTTCAAACTAAGTGCCTGTAGGAGAGAGAAATCAGCCTTTCTCGTCTGGCAATGCAACACACCTTTTGTGCCAAAAGGTCAGCAAAGAAATGAACACATTAGTGGTCCAGCTAAAGCAAGGTCTGGCAGGTTGCAGGGCTGACATGACAACACACAACCGAGGCACCACTGAGAGGAGAGCAGAGGCTCCCTCCTGTCCTGCCCTGCCCTCTCTGCCCTCCAGCAGCAGCTCAATTTCACAACACAGAACATTAACTTAAACCAACAATTTCATTTAACAGTAATAAACTCGGCTGCAAACCGTAGTAGTTCAGGAGCAAAATACCACTTGTTCTATCTTTGCAATGGCTGTGGTAACCTCTGGCAAAGCCACAAGTTGTCAGCTTGAGGAAGATTAACTTCTAAATCCTCTCTACATCACTTGCACCAGTCATGACCAAAATCCAACCAACAGAAAAACCTCCACGACTGAAAACCCAACAAAGTGGTGGGGAAACAGCCCAGAAAACTTCATCAAGATACTCTCAAAGCTTCTTCTGCATACTTGTATTAAGCCTTTCTAATCCCAATGGCACCCCAATAGCTAGTATATGTTAAAACAGTATCATTGTTTATTCTGTTTAGCATTTATAAAGGTGACAAAACCAAATCTGGCATTCATTTAAACGTAAATTATGGTTTCCAAAGCAGCACCAAAGAATTTCTTCTCCCAGCTCAGAAAAAGCATTTTTAAAAGCAATTAGGAGGGAGTTTCAAGAAATAAAACTGTTCCTCTTAACAAATACTGGCATAGAGCAATTGTTCTACAAGAAACAAAATACTTTCAAAAGTAAAAATCCTGGGTTTTACTAAATATATACAGAACATATATATTATATAGTATATGCATTTTTACTAATCTTTTACTAAGTATACTATTTACACAACGAAACACAAGTGATGATTATGCTTTAAAGAATTTTTTCATGCATACTTAACCAGAAATTTCCTGTAGCAATTGCACTGTAACAGTAGAATAACTTATTTAAGAGTCCAGCCTGCACAGCATCGATGGATGGTGGACTCCGTGTTGAACATATATTGCTCCCACACCTATTACCACTTCGGGTAACCTGATGTGGGAGCCCTGACATCTGCATTTCCTTACTCCCAGCTGTGTGGAAGTGATAGGGCTTGTGTGATACTTACTCAGGAGGCAGCAACTCTACCATGTTCTCTTTCATTACAATTTCAGCACGAATTTCCTTTACTTTTAGGTACCGCAATACTTTGCCACCCCCCACCCCTTCTTTCCACAACAGAAGCAGGTACTTGTGAATCCTACACGAGTGAAGGCACACATAGCGATTAAAACTGAAATTAAAGACAACTCTTCTTTTGTCAGCCACTGTCACTAACAAATAAGCAAGTTTCAGCACTGAGCTCTGCCCATCAGCAGGGTTTTTTTCCTGTTTGCTTGTTTTCAAAGTTGTGCTTTCAGGCCAGGGATTTCAAAACCACCAGGAAAGCAGCATGCCATTACTACTTGGTAAACCATGATAACTTGCCATTGGTTTTGCCCTTGAACGCTAGAATGTAGTACTCACAGAACACCCAGAGAAAAAAAAATTAGCTGAATAAAGGCAAATAGTGTTTCCTAACCAAAGCTTCTGTAGTGCAGCTTTACGTTTACTTCATTTAAAACATGTAAGCCTCGACTTCCATAGACCTCCTGCAAGGTACTCATCAGGTTCACAGTGCACAGGGAAACAGCCAGAACTGAATGTTCACTTCCAGGCGCCTAAGCAAAGTGACACTACTATCAAACACACAGGTAAACACTTGCAGCTCAGTGGAAGCTACTTGAACAAATGAAAGGAAGAATTATCACACCTTTAAGATTCATAACCTTGGATCATGAGCTACATGGAGAGTTCTTAAACAGATGTTAAAGACCAAACAGTGCAAGGATAAAAGACTAACAGCAGCAAAGACACAGGTCATTAGACTTCTCAGGTTTGGGAGGCTGAGCTTTTTTTCATGTTTCATTGCCAAGGCTCTTGTAAGAATCAAGAGAAACATTGTCACATTGCAGAAGGATCTGTACTGAAAAATCCATTAAAGAAAGGAAAACAAACAGAAACCCAAACCAAACACACAAAATAATCCACCAACAAAACAAAAATCCCTCCCCACTCTCAAGCACCCAACAAGTCAAGAAAAGGACTACAGCACAGTAAGCCTTTTGCATCTGTATAACTGGTTGAGATTTAACACAAAACAGTGAAGGAAGATCTTATGTGTCTGCACAGCCCCCCCAAAAAAACACACACACAAACTCCAAACAAGACCAACAAAACTGCCTTAAAAATCCTGTGGAAAGGGAGCTGAAGCTTTGGCTTCCACTGACTTGTCAGTCAATCAATGCTGGCAGAATCTACATAGATGTTTTAATAGCTTATCTTCAAAATGCCTTAAACTCCTACAAAACTCAGCACAGGTTACACAGCACAGAGAGAACATAAAGAGCAGGAATCAAGGATGCTTGTTGAAAACAAACACAAACAAACCCACAACTAAATAAAAACTAACAACCAAATCAACAAAAAATACCCCACAAAGCACAAGCCCAAAAGAATTTATTGAGGAAATGCCTTGCAAAATTTCTGCTATAGCTACTGTGCATCCTAATGTTAGTAACAATACTTTTGAGTGTTCAAGCTGCTCAGACCTGAGCAGGTAGAAAGGAATTAGGGAGCATATCTGACAGCCCAAAATGCACATACATACACATGTGCATGGGTTTATGCACCCAAGAACTCAATAAGCTATTCTTCCAGGGGACAAAAAACAAACCACAGACCAAATTCAGTATTTACAGTAGCCCATATTAATCACTCACCACTCCGTGATATATCCTATTTTAAGAAAACCCCAGGGAACACTTCATCTGAAAGATTACCAAGCTAGTCCCCGGTTTTGGCACGTTAGAAGATGACCAAATAGGCTGCAAAACATGCTGCATTAATAATAATATGCACATCTCATGTTTTCCACTGTTTCTACCACTCTCAAGTTAGGTGCCTCATGTCCTAGGCCTCTTTACATCCAGTTTTAATACCATTTTACAGCTACCCTGATTTCATTACAGGTATCACTGAAGTACATAGGAAACATTTGTAGACAGAACACTTGAAAAAAGGATAGAGGAAGCTGCTGGAATTTCCAGTACAGTAATACTTATTTCCTATGTTCCACCAGCTCACAATACCATACTCTGATTAGCCAAGTATTGTGTTCACAATAGAGCTGCCACAGTTAAACTAGAACTTCTGTAGTTTTAATTCTTCAAACCCTAATAGATCATAAAGCAGCCCTCTCACCAGAGAGTGAAGCTCACCTGGAATACCAGGAGCACCACACACTCAACTCATCCCTGAAGTGGGTATTTACAACAACAACAAAAATCCAGCACTGCTGAAAAATGTATTTATTATGGATAGAAAAAGTAAATTCACATTCTAGAAGCCCTGGAGACCAGTAGTACAAAGTTATGAATTACTGGCAGCAGACTGGCCTTTAATAAGCCAAGAGAGACTTCTGTTTTACACTGCCTCTACAGCAACACAAGGACAGGTGAGATCCTGCCTGGGTATGAATTTCACTCCAACTTCATCATTAGGAATGGAGGGTCTAAGACCTTTGGCGTGCAGAAGGATGGAAGAAAGGAGAGGGGAAAAGCATACAAGAAAACAACAGAAAAATACTTTGGTTTGTATAATGAACTATTATTTAAGACAGGTGAGGGGAGGCACACAGAAGGGAACAAAAGTTCACGAGTGTTCATTCCAGCATTTCCACTGTCTACATACTCTGACAGCACTTTTCAACTGCTATATCCTATATACCTTTTCTTCCTATTTCACAGCAAAGCTGTTCTGGGACAGAAAGTGCTGTTTTGATTGTGAACAAAGAAAGCCTCTATGACAACTGCTAATCAGCATGTTGCTGTATCAGCTATGTCCCAGTAAGAAATTTAACTGGCAGTCAAATGAAAACATGAAAATCAGAGATGATCTAAACTTTGCTTTGCAAACCCACCTCACCTTACAGTGAGAAGGCTCACATCCTATGCTTTATAAACATAACCAGATCGAGCCTGTCCCCGTACAGTTAACCCTGCTGTATGGGAGCATTAAGAGGTAAATCACCTACAGTAGTTTATTCACAGTTTTGAGGTACGCATACAAATTTACTATGCTTCCTCTGATCACACTCAGGATTTCAGGCACAGTAGAATCCTAAATGCGTATTAATTATTTCTAACTTACAAGATGCAAGTTAAACAAATCACTGACCTCAAATTGCGACCCTGTATTGACACATTTCATCGATGACAAGAAAACGTCCATGCGAACTGGGTCTTACCTTATCCTTTTCATGGGGAAGGAGACACACTGGAGGGAGACAGGAAAGAGACTCAAAGCTCTCCCTCCCATCAGCATTAGTGGTTGCTTTAGTGTTGAGTTGGTACAGAGGTCCATCTTTAAGAAGCCTTCCATGGCCAACAGCACGTTTGACAGCTAATCGTAATTGCTGGTGAAAAATGGAGGCAGCGCTACCTCCAAATAACGCAGACACATCTTTCTGCCCTTTCAGAAAACGCTCGATGTTCTTCAAGGATGAGCCACTAGACTCAGCCAAGCCCTCAATTGCCCGTTTGATAAGTTTATTCCAGTCCACATTTGGTTTACCATCCACCTTGCCATGGTTCCGAGGCTTCGGAAGTGCTATTCTCCCAGGATTATCAGGATCCTTGTAGGAGTTGAGACCCTTATTGGAGACTTTTAGAATAGTTCCATCTTTAACACTCAACTCTAACTGTTCGAGAACAGTTTTGCGGTCCAAACCGTGTGAAGATGACACTGCATTGCATATCCTCTCCTCTGAAGGACGCTGTTTTTGCTTCTTTACCTTTTTGATTGCCTCCAAAATCCACTCTGTATACAGCGGGTTGGCGAGTTTTACCATGGTGAAGGATTCTGTATATCCATAGAGTCGTTATCCTTTATCCCGATGCTGAACAAGTCTCACACGATGAGAAAACAGATTCTCGAGTGACAGGAACCAGCTAACCATAGCATACACGTTTTCTGTTCTGAATTACTCCTCCTTGCTCAAACATTCTTTGTTTTCACACTGAAGACAGAACAGCAAAACAATTAGAAATTTCCTCATTCTTTCCAATAAATCCCATAACAACTTCAGAGAAAATTTTTTCCACTAATGCATAAAGATTTCATCATATCTCACCTCAGCGTCTGGTCTGCACACTCACACTCAGAAGAACTGTAACATCAGGCCTGGAAGAAAACAAGGAGAGAGATATTGCCAATGGAAACAAAAAAAGAGGAAACCAAATTAGCAGCCAATATTAATACACACAAAGCAGACTTTTAATCTACTACTACAGTTCTGAAACACTGAAGTAATACTTAAGGTTTTATCTTCACTACTAATAAAAGTAATTCATACAACGTAGAGAAAAAAGTCTGCCCTTTTTAGTTTAATCCGTAAGTCAGTAAAAATTCCATACCAAGTTTTACATCATTGCTCAGCACAACGTAAATGAACATTTGGGGGCCGGGGGAGGCACACAACAAAGATCTTAAAAAAGCTGCAGCTCTCTTCATTTTAACACATGGAAGACACTGCCTGAAACGTCAATAGAAAGCAGTAGGAATACCCAGGAACCTTGAGCAAACAGCAAGAAACTTTCAGAGCTCTTCCAGGAGCATAATCATAGGTCTGATTCCCTCCTGCTAAGAAAAGCAATGAGAGATGTTCCATCAAGGAAAAAAAAAAAGTGAAGAATGCAACTAGAGATTGTAATTAAATGTTCCCCTTTCAGAGACCGTAGAAAAGAAGAACACAACATTATAACCTTCGGTATAGATGAGGCACACTGAGAACACTTGAGGACTAAGTAACCGGTGACCATACACAATGAAGAAGGGATGCTTATGACACTGCTAATTAAACATGCAGATGAAGGGTGCGAAGCTCTTCACAGCCTTGAGTTGTCTTTGACAAAGACTTTTTCCAAGTCTGATAACAGTACGTCGTGCTGAAGTTCTACTGCAAAAGTACACTGGCAAGGATTCACAAACTGTTTATCACAAGGAAGAGCGATTTTCTGCAAGGGAAGTTTTAGCCACAAGCTACTCATCAGCACCGTCCCCTCATTCTGCTTTCTAGTAAGTACCGAAGAATTTATCACCGCGCAGAACACATCCGCATGCACACACCGGGCTCCACCGCACAGCTCCACGCCGGGAACGCTCACAACTCGCGTTTAGAACGGGCAAGGACGCGGCGCTCGCCCCACGGACAAGCGCTGCGGAGGGACCCGCGGTGCGCCGGGGACTTCGGGCCAGGGAGGAGGCAGCGCCCCGGCCCCGCGGGGCTCCGCGCTCAGGGCGTTACGTAACCGCCCGGCCAGGCCGGGGCGACACCGGGACGGCCCCGGCGCCGGGGCGCTCGCTCGCTCGCTCGGATCGGCGTGACAAGCGGCCCCTGCACCTGCTACCGCCCGTCCCCATCCCGACCCCGAGCCCCGGGCGGGCCCCGCGCACGGCGCTCCGAGGGGTGCGACTGCCTCAAGCCGAGGGACTCGCAGCAGCGGGATCGGGAGAGGCGCGGCGCAGGCCGCAGCACCGGCAGCCCGTCGGGCGCTGCGCCGCTCTCCATCCCCAGCGAAGCGGGGAGCGCAGCCCGGCTCCTCGTACCGGTTCGGCCGGGCCCGCGCCCGCCTCAGCCGCGCTCTCCCGCGCCACAGAGCCCAGCCCGCAGCCCCCCGGCCCCCGCCGCCCGCCTCATCCGCGCCGCGCTGCGGCCACCGCCTCCCCAGGGTGTAGGCCCGGCGGGGCCCAGGGCAGCGGGCGGCCGGGTCCGGGCCTGGCGCAGAGCGGCGGCGGGGCCGGAACAGGCCGCGAGCCTGGAGCGCCCGGTGGGCCTTCCCTCTCCCCGGGCCCACGGATCTCGCCGGCCGCCTGTCCCGAGCTCCCCGGCACCAACCGCTGGAGCCGGGCTGGCCCCGCCGGCGCTACTCACCGAGGCCTGCGAGAGACGGGAACCGAGAGGCAAAGGCCGGACGGCGGCGAAGCCCGAAACTGACACGGCGGCCATCTTGGGTCCGGAGCTCTGCGGCGGGGGGAGGGGGCGTGGGAGGGGAACAGCCCGCGGCGGGCGGGGGCGCGCGCGGGGAACAGCGCGGCGGGGCGGGAGCGGCGGCGGCGCCGCCGGGGAAGAGCCGCGGGACGGGGCTGCGGGAGGCGGCGGAGCCGTGAGGGGACCCCCCCCCCTCCGCGCTCCGGAGCTGCCGCCGCCGGTATGGGCCCGGTGCCGCCGGGAGGCAGCGGAGGGAGGGCCGGGGTGAGGCCGTGCTGTGGTAACGGGTGGTTGGAGGCTGTAAGGAGGGAAATCCATCTCTTGGGCTTAGCTAAGCGGGCGTTTGGAACAGTGACGGGGCTTTTCCTGCTTTAAAGGTACCGAAGCGATGGAGAGGCCTGGAGTGACGATGCCGTGAGGCCGGGGGGAGCCGAGCACGGCTGAAGGCATCTCGGTGAGGTAATCTGTGTGACTTCGGCATCTTTGATACCGTTTAGCTTGAGGAGTAAAGCGCACTCCGCCAAAGCATGTGTGCTTTAGGCTTAAAAGACAGCTTTTGTGTAAAGTTTAATGTGAGCTCCCCATCTTAACACTGTGAAGAGTTGGTAAAACAACCTTGGGATGTGTGCTGAATGGCTTCGGTTCGTGTCTTGAGATGGTTCTCTTTTGAGCAAGAGGGGCTCTTTCGATGTTTTAACAAGTTTTCTCAGCACAAAAGTTAAATACTTATTCCTTGAAGCAAATGGAGCCTGAGATGCTGTTACACAAGGCACTGTACAAACAGTTCTGTTTCTGCCATGTAGATTATAGAGGTATGGCCTTCTCTTGGCATGATTGTCTTGGATTCCCCCAGCAATTAATGGCTTCTCCCACCTCTTCCTGAGTTTTCAGGTGGTTTATGGCTTCCAGAGCCATAAATTACAAAGCAATACCCAGAAAAGCTAATGGAGATATAAACATATTTCCCAGTTACAAAAGTAAAGACTAAGAGGATACAGTACATAACGGTGAAACCCAGCTGTGTTCCTGCAGCACATAGTAGACTATATTCCATTTAAAATTGGCAGTAGGTTATTATTAGATCCCTTGGAAAATGAATTGGGATTGTGTCCTGGGTTCAGCAGTAGCAGTTATTCTTCTCCTTCTTAGTAGCTGGTGCAGCACTGTGTTTTGACTTTCAGCCTGGGAACAGAGCTGATAACACAAATGTTTTAGTCTGACCAAGGACTTTCTGAGCCTCATGCTCTGCCAGGGAGGAGGGGAGGCCGGGAGGAAGCAGAGACAGGACACCTGACCCAAACTGACCAAAGAGGTATTCCATACCACAGCACGGCATGGCCAGGATGTAACAGAGTTACCCTGGAAGGGCTGGGACTGGAGGGTTGGAGGAGGTATCGGTCGGTGCTCGGTTGTGTGGGGAGGGGTGAGTTATTGGTTGGCTGGTGTTGAGGTGTTGTATTCTTTCCTCATGTTATTTCCTTTATCATTATTGTCATTGGTGGTAGCAGTAGTGATTTGTGTTATACCTTAGTTACTAAACTGTTCTTATCTCAACCCATGGGAGTTGCATTCTTTTCGATTCTCCTCTCCGTCCCTCCTGGAGTAGAGGGAGGGAAAGAAGGGGGAGAGGGAGCGAATGAGCTGTGTGGCTGGGTTTAAACCACGACAGACTGTTCACTATTACAAATGTTAAAAATGGTCTGGTTTCTTCTACTTTCTTTATTTTCACAGCACAGGGTAACAGGTTAAATCACCAGAATTCCTGCATCTGGCAAACTGGAGATGGGGAGGAGTTGTTTTATGATAAAGACAGTGCATGGTTTGGCTACACCATTTTGTAGCGCTGTCTGCCACTGTGCTTGGGTTTCTCCAAGGGCATACATAATACAGAGGTATAAAAGCCTTCAATGGGGAGTTTTCAAGCTGTCAGTAAATCAGCCAACACAATAAAATTCTCTTCTGGCAGCATCTTCTGCCATGTTCTTTTAGGTTCCAGTTTATATTAGCTCCTGAGCCACTCTGGGATCTGACTTTTAGAACAAAACATGATCTTTGTGTTGACAGTCTGGAAGCAGCCAGGCAGCATTTCTGCAGCCGCAAACACTGGTGTAACTACAGATTGTTCTCTGCTGGTGCCAGCAAGATGCTATAATAAACCTGCCTGATCTTAAAGCGGAGATGTATTTCCCCTTTTCTCTCAACAACCTTTTCCTTTGGTGTGCAATCCTCAGGTTGCTTTTGTATTGACGCCAATGTTCTTGATGGCGAAAGAAACGGAGGTAACCGTGGGGAAAAAAATACATAAGTGAGAACATCATGAACTGGGTGAACCATTAGCAGTTTTGATGATGGGAGCAAGCAGTCAGAGGGAAATGGCAGGTTTTAAACAGTGTACGATACAGTCAAAAGTGAGACAAAAACAAGCTGCCTGTATTGAAAAGAGATATACCATGATTGCTGATTTTAAGGTCCCAGTTAAAAACAGAAAGGTCAGAAAACCAAATGCATAAAGGCTTTATGTCGTTGGTCAATTTACGTATGTGCTGTTGCTTTCCATTTGTGATACCTGTATGACTCCCATTAATAGAGTCTCCAATATTCTCACAGACCAATAAAATGATCTTTACAATACCTTTAAGGTAAAACTAGAGATTTATTAAAATAATTATTATTTTAAATTTAGAAGCACTGTAATCAAATGACAAATTATCCCCCTTTGTTGCTCTCAAATGTGTAATTAATTGCACACGAGGCATTTTTTTCAAAAGCATTATTTGAAGTTTAAAAATGCATTTGTTACAAATCATGACCATAACCAAGACATTTATATAAAGGCCGTTTCTCCTTCGTTATTTTCTGCTATAGCAGAAAGCTCAATTGGTGCTTAGTGAATTACCTGATACCTTAAGTAAGGATGTATTAAAAAGTAATATCAGAGCAAATACACTGATCTCCACCCCTTTTGGAAGGAAAATAACTACAACGTATGAAGGTAAAATAAGATCTAATACAAGCTCTGAGCAGGACCGTGTTTTGCACAGGCATCACAGGTCCATTCAGGTTACTCATCTTCCAGACTCGGAGGTATTTGCCCGCAGTCGTGAGGCTCAGTTGGGTGTAACGGCTCGGTCCCGAGTCCTGCGGTGCCGGGGCCGGCAGCCCCGGTAACGAGGGTTATCTGCTTACCCAGTTACCCAACGGGGCGCCGGGGGCGTCGGCATCGCTCTTGTGTCCAGGTTTGCTGCAGCAGAGCAGTAACACTGGAAAACTACCGGCGGAGGCGTCTGCCCGATCGGAAGTCCAGGGGCTCCCACCGGGCCCCTAACGCGTCCGGTGCCCTGCACCGATGGGGGCCCTGCAGAAACAAACCGGCGGCCGCTGCTCCCTCCCGCACATCCGGACCCGCTACGCGCGCTCCCGTAGAGCTCGGCCCCTTCCGGCGTCTCAGCCGGCGGGGCGTGAGTGTGCGCGCTCCCGTCTGGGCTGAACCATGGCAAGCTGCTGCCCAATCGCAGCGAGCCGTTCTAGCGCGTCATCACCCCCCCCCCGCCTCTCCTCTGCCTATCGGGCGTGGCTGTGGGTAGATCACACCAATGAGAACGCTCGCTGAGGGGTTAGGGTTGGTTGAGGGGGGAGCTTTCCGCTCCGCCAATCCGCTCGCAGGGGGGCGGAGCTCGGCGTGAGGCAGGGGCCGGGTGGGCTGTGGTGGCCGGTGCTGCGGGGGGCCCGGGGGCGCGGGCCGGGGGCGCAGCCATGATCCACAGCCTGTTCCTCATCAACGCCGCGGGGGACATCTTCCTGGAGAAGCACTGGAAGAGCGTCGTCAGCCGCTCCGTCTGCGACTACTTCTTCGAGGCGCAGGAGAGGGCCTCGGAGGCGGAGAACGTGCCGCCCGTGATCCCCACGCCGCACCATTACCTGCTCAGCGTCTACCGCCACAAGATCTTCTTCGTGGCCGTTATCCAGAGCGAAGTGCCCCCTCTCTTCGTCATCGAGTTCCTGCACCGCGTCGTCGACACCTTCCAGGTGCGGTTGGTCTCTCGGTTGCTCCCCCCGTACCCCTCACACCCCACACCCCCCCCCCCCAGAGGGTCTCTAGGGTTTGCGGTGGGTGCATGCAGCCCAGGGTGATGATGGATTGATTCGAGATGAGCCTGTGTGAGGAAGGACCTTTCAGCAATCAAGATTGATGTTTCTGGTTAAACAGGGCAAGTTTAGATTGGATCTAAGGAGGAAATTCTTTCCTGTGAGGGTGGTGAGGCACTGAAATGGGTTGCCCAGGGAGGTTGTGAGTGCTCCATCCCTGGCAGTGTTCAAGGCCAGGTTGGATGAAGCCTTGGGTGGGATGGTTTAGTGTGAGGTGTCCCTGTTCCAACCCTAAGTATTCTGTGATTCTATTCTATGATTCTATGGTTTGCAGCCCTGTCTCTTCGAGGAGCTGTGAACTGAGCCCAGGAGAGCCTTGTCCTCACAAGGAGCTTTTGGGATTTGTGGCTTTAGTCAGTTAGTGACTATCTACCTGTGTGCTTATGTCTAGCAATGCTTCTTGAAAGCTTATTTGGTTCCTAAAGAACTGAGTCACAGGAGGTTCCCCAGAGCACTCATAGAATCATAGAATGGTTTGGGTTGGAAAGGACCTTAAGATCATCCAGTTCCAACCCCCCTGCCGTGGGCAGGGACACCTCACAGTAGACCGTGTCACCCAGGCCTACGTCCAGCCTGGCTTTGAACATTGCCGGGGATGGAGCATTCACCACATCTCTGGGCAATCTATTCCAGACCTCAACAGCCTCACACTAAAGAACTTCTTCCTTTTATCTAACTTGAACTTCCCATGTTTCAGTTTGAACCCATCACCCCTTGTCCTGTCTCTACAGTCCCTGATGAAAAGTCCCTCTCCAGCATCCCTGTAGCCCCCTTCAGACACTGGAAGCTGCTCTGAGGTCTCCACGCAGCTTCTCTTCTCCAGGCTGAACAGCCCCAGTGTTCTCAGCCTGTCTCCATACGGGAGCTGCTCCAGCCCCTGAGCATCCTCGTGGCCTCCTCTGGACTTGCTCCAACAGCTCAATGTCCTTCTTGTATTGAGGACACCAGAAACTGCACCGTGTTCCCTCTGTGCTGACATGACTGCTGGTCAGCTTAGGGAAACAGTGAAAACGTTTGTTGTGGAGTCTGGATTTGGCATGTCTTGTGACCAGCATCCTGCCAGAATACAGGACATGTGGGTACTTGGGCCAACAAGTGTCATGTGAGCTCCTGCTTCCAGGCACCAGTCAGACCACGAGTGTGGGCTGGATTGTGTTTCACTGAGGCCAGGGAGCGGGTTGGCTGTTCAGGCCATAAATGTCCTGTGTCAGTCACTTGGATCTTGGTTTTTGTGATGGGGTGAGGTGTGTTTGTTCACTGATTAGGAGCTGAAGAAACAGAAGTTAAGCTGGGGAGTAAACTAGTCTGTGGAACTTTTATGATTTGTGTTCTAAGGTTCTGCTTTATGCACCTCTTACATGATGAGGAAGTTTTGTTACATGGATAGAATTCTTCTTTAGACTTTTCAGAATAATGGGCTTCTGCTGTTAGTTTAATACATTTTAGGATGTGTAAGCTGTCTGCCCACCCCAAGTGGTCTCAGAATGACAAAAGCACAGGTAGATGTACTTCAGAAACATTCTCCTATAAGACAAACATGGCCCTAGACAGACTAAGCATAGAAGCTGGGCTTCCCTTCTATTCCACATCAAAATAAATCCTAACAAATCTTTACAGAATTGATAATAATTGTACCATTGCGTTTATATGTGCAAACATTTTAACAAAAGGAAATCAAAAGCTTTGAGGGGCTTTGAATTCATTAAACAGCAGTTATAATACTGAGAGCACTGCAGGAAAAGGTGAGGGCAGCCAGGAAGGATTTATGGCACTGGAGCCTGGTGAAAAGCATCACTGTGTCCAATGGCTGCAGGAAGTAAGTTTGCTTTATTAATATTGCTGCTCACTCGGTTGCAGCTGAGCCACTTCCAAACACTAATCTCAGCTGTCAAAGGGGATCTTTCTACATAGAAAGGAAATAAGAGCATGTGGTGATGTGCTGGTTTGCTGCAGCAGTGGCAGAGGTGTGCTTGGAGCTGTGTGTGTCTGTTGGAGTGGTCAGACTGATGTGCTTGTACTACTACATGGAGTTTCAGTGTTGTTTCCAAGAAGAGGCTTGATGTATTTCTGTGTGGGAGGATGCTGAACTGAATGATCACTAAGACTCTTTCAGAGACTGTTGAACCATTATTTCTTTTGCACAGGATTATTTTGGTGTCTGTTCAGAGGTGATGATCAAGGACAATGTGGTGGTCGTTTATGAAGTCCTGGAGGAGATGCTGGATAATGGCTTTCCATTGGCAACAGAGTCTAATATTCTTAAGGAACTGATAAAACCACCCACTATCCTGCGAACAGTTGTCAACACCATCACAGGTACAGAGAAAAAAGGAGATAAACTGGGGAGACCATGTGGCAATATTCCTGCAGAAGTGAATTAGGACACTACATTCTTTTATTTGTCCAAACCAGGCAGATGACATTTCCAGTTCCACCATGACCTGACTTCCTGGATGAGTCAGTTTGCTGTGGGTTTTTTGTTGGGGTGGCTTTTAGTTTCACTTCTGTGTGCCTTCCTGTGGTATGTTTTAGAGTTGGATATAAGAGAGATGTAAGTTGTAGATTACAGACAGTGAGTCTGGAAGACTTAATTGCTCTCCTCTAAAGAGATAGAGATTAATTACAATTAAGTTATATAATGCCAAGGACTTGTTCTGGAGCGCTGTCTAACTTCTGTGGTGGTTGTGATTGCCTTTCTTCTTCCAGGAAGCACTAATGTGGGTGACCAGCTCCCTACTGGACAGCTGTCAGTGGTGCCTTGGAGACGCACTGGTGTCAAATATACCAACAATGAGGCATATTTTGATGTGATTGAGGAGATAGATGCAATCATTGACAAATCAGGTATGGAAGTTGCTTCTGGCTAAGATAAGGGTAACTTGTCCTGATAGTGCTTGAAGAGAGATTTAGGTCTTCAAAGAGGAGGTGCCTCATGTAAGTTTGGGAAGCTCTATTCCTATTCTTACTCTGGAATCTTGACAACTTATAGGTGTTATTTTAGAGGGGTACCAAGGTTTTCACTTGTCCTTGTTCCTGAATTCTTGTAAGCAATTCTATATTGGGAAAATAGGAGGTGAGTGAAAATCATGCATGAAAATTGTTCATAGCCCTTTTTCCTCAGTTTTTGTGCATCTTAGTCTTGTTAGAGTTGGGAGCTATTGCCGTTGACCATTCAAATGGATATTGCTGGTGTCAGTTCCTCCTATTGATAGTTTTTCCACATGGGGACTTTTTGGATCAGATTGACATAACCTCTTGCATTTACTTTATTGTTGCAGGTTCCACAATTACTGCTGAAATCCAAGGGGTGATTGATGCTTGTGTCAAGCTGACCGGGATGCCAGACCTTACCCTCTCCTTTATGGTAAAGCTCAAGGGTGTATCTTTACTTAAGTGTATTTGAAAAGGGTTTTCCAGCTCTGCTGCTAGGATCTCGGTCTCAGCTGATGGATTTCAGTACATCAGAACATGGGTATGCCAGACAAAAAGAGAAAGAACTGACAATGGAAGCTCCTAATGAACTTCAGCAACTTTGAGCCTAAAGGTGTTTGAATTTAAAGAGATTTGGCTTTTTTTTTTAAGTACTGGTATTGTGTGCTGTGACTAAGCTTTTGAGATACAGTGGTGTTTTTAGGCAGATATCCTAAAGGTTGTTGTCCTGGGTTCAGCAGTAGCAGTTATTTTTCTCCTTCTTAGTAGCTGGTGCAGCGCTGTGTTTTGATTTTTTGGCCTGGGAACAGTGCTGATAATGCCAATGTTTTTAGTTGCTGCTCAAATGTTTGGTCTGGCCAAGGACTTTCTGAGTCCCATGCTCTGCCAGGGAGGAGGGGAAGCCAGGAGGAAGCAGAGACAGGACACCTGACCCAAACTGACCAAAGAGGTATTCCATACCACAGCACGTCATGCCCAGGATGTAACGGGGAGTTACCAGGAAGTGCAGGGACTGCAGGGTTGGAAGAAGTATCAGTCGGTGCTCGGTTGCTAGGGGGGGGTGATTTATCGGCCGGCTGGTGTTGAGGTGTTGTGTTCTTTCCTCTTGTTATTTCCTTTATCATTATTATTATTGGTGGTAGCAGCAGTGATTTGTGTTATACCTTAGTTACTAAACTGTTCTTATCTCAACCCGTGGGAGTTGCATTCTTTTCGATTCTCCTCTCTGTTCCTCCAGGAGTAGAGGGAGGGAAAGAAGCGGGGGAGTGAGTGGACAAGCTGTGTGGCTGGGTTTAAACCGCGACAGTTGTCTTTTTAATGATGTGCATCAAAGTAATTATTTGACATGACTGAACTTCCTAACATAGGATAGAGATTAATAAGTACTGCTATTACGCAGCTGTAACAGCATCAAATAGCTTAACGTGTCTGCATGTAGATACTATCAAGTGGGCAGAGTGCATCAGATGGGAGGTGCATCTTCAAGGATGGAAGATTGAGAAGATGGGGTTATATTAAATAGAACTGCCTTCCTTAACCTGGTGATTTCCTTTTATTTCAGAACCCTCGGTTGCTGGATGATGTCAGCTTCCATCCCTGTGTGCGTTTTAAGCGCTGGGAGTCAGAGAGAATACTCTCCTTCATTCCACCTGATGGGAATTTTCGCTTGCTCTCCTACCATGTCAGTGCTCAGAAGTAGGTGATGAATGTAGTGCTGTGAATTACAAAATTAGGATCTTCCTGGCTAGTAGAAGGGAAAAATACCCAAGGAATTGCTTTTAAAGATCAGGTGGCAAGTGCTAAATGAAGTAGAAATACATAGAATCATGGAATGGTTTGGGTTGGAAGGGATCAAACAAGTGTAGGATTTCCTTCTCTTTTAAGGAGATTGGTTTCCAATGTTTTCAGTGTAGAAGACAAGGACTGCCTCAGGTAAAGCAAAGATGGAGGTGAGAGATTGACAAGGATTTTCTGTTCTTGTCTTTCTTCCAGTCTTGTGGCAATTCCTGTCTACGTTAAGCACAACATCAGTTTCCGTGATAGCAGCTCACTGGGACGTTTTGAGATCACAGTGGGGCCAAAGCAGACTATGGGGAAGACTGTAGAGGGAGTGATTGTCACCAGCCAGATGCCAAAAGGTGTCTTAAATATGACCCTCACACCCTCTCAGGGAACACACGTTTTCGATCCAGTTACAAAGGTGAGAGGAAAGCGAGAACTGAGCTGCTTTTTTATTAGTATTGTTATTTATTATCACCTTTCAGCAAATGAAGTTGAGCTGTTCATGGGTATAAGCACATTTCCTTGAACATGACTTTTCTGAAGGTTGGCTCTTTTCTTGGGGTGAGAACTTTCTCTGCACAATTGCATACTATAAGTTGTCTTAATCCCCACAACAAATAGCTCAGTGTGCAAGTGGGTTATGGTCTTGGTTGCTTGGTGTGTACAGAAAATCCAAGAGCTGGTATTGTATGATGAGGCATTGCTCTGGTGGATGCTTTGCAGACTTCTGGATTTCTAGTTGTCATGCCTAATACTGCGCAATAGACTTGGTCCTTTGAAAATACTGCAGATTCAGGTTGGGGCCTGTAGCACAAGTAGTGGAAATGCCATTTGTGATAGGCTTTTGAGGAACCTCATGCAGAGAGAGAGGGACAACAAGCCTGTACTGTGTCTGTCCAATATGAAGGGCAAGATACTAAGACTTTTTCCATAAAGAAACATTTCAAGCTGTCATAGGAGGGGGACTCTTCTTCAGGGCTGTTCCAGCATTTCTGTTTCACTGCTGCAGTTTTTTTTCTCCTTGAAGTTGCTGTCATGGGATGTGGGGAAAATAAACCCGCAGAAGCTGCCAAGCCTGAAGGGGAGCATGAGCCTGCAAGCTGGGACGTCAAAACCAGATGAAAACCCCACCATTAACCTGCAGTTTAAAATTCAGCAGCTGGCTATATCTGGTAAGTGACTGAATATTCTCTGCTGTGTCTTGCTTGCTCTGCATGTAGCTGAAATAGCTCTGCAGGCCTTCTGAAGTACATTCTACCTGAAACATGGTCTTCAAGTCAAAAAAATGGTGTGCTTTGACTATGGATACATGGATTTGTTCTCTCTGATGCTCTGAAACAGCCTATCTACATTTCCTTGCATGTTGTGCTTACAGACCTGTAAACCACTCTAGGGTATGGATGTGTTGTTAAAAAGTGATTCTGACAATTAGCAGTTGTCAGCTTTTCTCCATTCTTTTTACTGCTTCCTAAAACTTTCCCTTTGCTTTCTGCACTGCTGGCATGATCTGCTGTTCCTTTATCTTGAAGGCCTGTCTGCTTTGCTTGTGGCAGCAGTCAGTCTTATGCTGTGTTTGTTTGCCTTTAGGACTGAAGGTGAATCGCTTGGACATGTATGGGGAGAAGTACAAGCCTTTCAAGGGGATAAAATACATGACTAAGGCTGGCAAGTTCCAAGTACGAACCTAGAGGATCCTGATAGCAAGGAAGAGCACTTTCCTGTTTCTTCTGTCCCCGGCTGTTGGATGCAGCCTCTTACCCCATCCATCTGTCCAGGGTTGCTCCCTTGCCTGTAGTAGCATGAGCAGGAGAGTCAGTGCTTAGGGTGCTGGGGAGCAGGGAAAGGTAAGGTCGACCTGAAACCATCTCATCCCTAGCTGAGTCTGAAGCATTTGGAACAATGGCAGATGCAAGAGGTGTTCAGGTCTCTTGGGATTAGTGAGTCAGCTATGTATGCTTGTATCACCTTCATTTTGCTGTCTTCAAGGAAATTCTAGGGGTTTATTGCCTTTTGTAACTCCTCTTCCTTATGTTTTGGTTGGCTTTTAGCCCTCGTAGATTACACAAAGTTGAATTTCCCCAAACTTCAACTCCAGTGTGATGGTCCAGCATTTGCCCTTCTCCATCACTGGGCGTTAGGGTGGAGAGCTCTATAGTTCTTGGCAGCAGAGAGATCATCCAGTCATTCTACCTGGAAGAGACTGAGAGAAGTGGAAAGGTAGATTGTCCCACCCAGCATGAGAAGTTAAGAAGCCTGAAATTGGGGATGGTATCACAGAGGGAGGAAGAGAAAAAATATATGCTTTTTTACATATTTCATAAGCTCTTCTGGCCATCAAGTATGTTGAATCTCTGGAGATGCACTGGAAACCCATCCAAATCTTAGGATGGTATCCTACAAAGGGCTGACACAGCACATATGGTCTTGTAATTGATCTGAATGTAATTCTCCTCTTATTTCATCAGTATTTGAAGGTAGGGATTCTCCTGGTTTCTCTGGGGAGTCAGGAAAGAGACAGGCAGGCATGAGCACATTGATGGAAATTGAAGCTGTGGTTAAATGAAGACAACCACTCTCCTAGTAACCTGTTGGAACCTCTTCTTGTCTTCTTGCCTGCCTAGTACAAATGAAGGTGATACTGCTGTTCTTCTGCTCACTGATGTCTGTCTTTGAGGTAATTGTGTCCTGGTACCTTTGTAGTATTTCTTGCTGTCCTACCTCATTCCAGTTCCTGTACCAATCAGCTGCTCTGCAGGTGGATTCAAGCCCACACTGGATTTTTCGCTGGGACCATCTCTTCTTTAGGAGCTCATTCCAGTCTGTGCTGCATCTCTCTACAGCATAAATATGAACTGAGAGGCATCTGCAGTGTTCTGTATTGTCTGTAATGTGCTCTTTGGCCACTAGATGCCAATGTGTTTTCTCTGTGGTAGCAGAACTTGTCCCTGGCTGTGGAGTGCAGCATGCACAGTTCATGCTTGTGAACAGAACAAGGTGACTCTAAGCAAAGGGTAACACACATTCTGGTTTGTGTATGATGAATACTTGCAGTGGATGAGTGGCACCTTGCATGTGGAATTGCAAGTTTCAGTGCAACTGATGGAAGCCATAGCAGGTGGCCTTACTTCTGAGCATGTTCAGTGCAAATATAACCTTCAGCAAGGGCATCAATAAAGTTCAGTTTTACATGTCGTACGTGTCATTCCAGAGTGGCTTGTGTGGGCTGTACAAAAAATATAGTTGGTATTTGAGGAGGAAGGTGAATTATGCCAGTTGGATTGTGGATAGTGGGTGCCTTAGGGGGTAAATGTCATTATGCAGTTGGGATTGTGAGTTTGGGACTAAGCCACTGTCTGAAAAAGCTAAAATGAATTTATCTCTTGGTCTTTTTTCCTGGTGTTTCGTGCAAGGAGCACTGAGCTCTTCCTGGAACCTCACTGAAGCTGCCGTTAGGACAGCTAAACCATTTCTGTTTACTAGCAGGGTTTTGAGTAGCAGGCTAAGGACTGTGCTTCAGTTATGAAGATTAACTGGACTTAACCACCATTTCTCTGAGGACAGAGAATCAAGCTGAAACCAACTTACATAACCAAAGTAAAGTGGTATAAGGATAGAGCTTCAGCTTGACTGGAATGTATTGCAAATTTACAGTCAAAGAAGAAGTGAGATTTAAGATTTCAGGAAATTTAATTCCCCTTTGCCTTCATTTCATACCCTTTCCCAAACCAACATAGCTGCTCCTGGGATGCACAATGTTGTCTCTTGGTTTACTCTCTTTATAAATTAAATTTGATAGTACTTGTGATTTGATGCAAGGAGAAAGCCTGGGGATGTGGGGAGAAAGGAGTGTTAGCTTCCAATAACCTGTAACAAGGAAAGGAGAGAAACTTGAGAATGTGCCCTTCCTACACATTCCTGTGGTATGAAAAGCCGTAGGACAAAGGGAAGCACTGTCAGTATCCTTAAAACACCAAAAGGAAGCTGCAAGGGCATGGCCACAAGGTTGTGGATAGTTCATTTTTCTTTCTCAGGGACTCATGTTGTCCTGAATCCAGTCCAGATAACGATTCACATTTGTATAAACTCCAGGTATGTCTTTGCGGCCACAGCCTATTCCCCAGCTGATGATTCCAATGAGATACATCCGATCATCCTTCATACAGACCAGAGGCCCTCCAGAGTCACCCTACAGAGAAGCAGGAGGTTAATAACTATCTCTTTTTTGGTTGGGTTTGTGTTGTTTTTACCCCCACTCCCTGGCTTTAGTGGTGTCCATGGAAATACCCTATGCTAACAAATCAAGAGCTCTTAGTAACAGTACTTCCACGTAAGCCCTTTCGTGTTCTAGACTCCCTCAGTGCTCCCCTCATGGGGAGACACCCCGAAACCCTAACACCAAAGCATCTAACTCCGTATGGCTCTCATGAAATGTAGGTGAGATGTTGGTCAGAACAAAAAGAGGAATACTCTTATTCAAGCTTGTTCACTGATCCAGGGTGACTTACACTGCTGTGTGTATTAAAGAGCTGTTTAAATGGAAAGGATGTGGACTGAATGCCCTCCTTTTTCCTCATTCCCCACCATCTTTGGCTTTTATTACTATATTTTCTGCACTTCTCAGTAGAGCAGCACTGGCGTTCTCTTACAGAACACCCCGCTGAGTGTTTTGCATTGCTCACATAAGAAAAAATATTAGGAAATGCTGCTGAGGTGGAGTTTCCTGCTCAGATTTGTGCCATTTCCTATATTTGGGATTTTCAGTCTGTGGTGTTCTGATCAAGTGTGGCCTGCTTTTCTAGCTATGAGGGGCAGGGGAAGCAAAGAGGAGCCAACAGTTCTGCTGTGTTTGACAAAAGTCTACTAGAACTTCCACACAGCCAAGTACAGAACAACTTTAAACCATTTTCTGAAGCTTTTTCTTTGCTTAGCTCAGACTCTCAAGGACAGAATGGAGTTTACCTTGCAGGCATCATCAAGGTTCCTTGTGTCTCCTGCACATAACATGTTGTCTGTAACTGTCCGGTTGCCTAGATGCTGTGTTGTGCACTGACTGGCTGGAAACAGTCTCACATGGCCTTCCTTCAGGTGTTCTGAATAGAACGGAGAAACTGGAAGAAAAAATACAATATAGATACATAAATATGTCTGTGTAGGTGTATATATATTTAAAAAGCCCCAAAGCAGTTCAGGTTCTGTAGTTTAGAGGAGAGTAAATGGAAGTATTTGGGGGCAGAGGGGGGTAAACTATTATTTCTTTGCCAAAGGGTCTAGTTTTGATTCTTGGGGGTTCTGCTTTGCGAGTGAGAACTGCTTCAGTCTAGTTGAGAGAGAATATTGCTTCTTTAACAAGCTTAAGTTCTGAAAACTGCTGGGGTTTATGGATGGGTAAGTCATCCTTGCACAGTTACATCAACCAAAATGAAGTCACAGCAAGTGCCTAGGAAAATCACGAACTGTACAAAACAGGATCCTGACTTTTTAGTATTAGGCTTGCACTAACAAAAAGCGGATGCCTTGTTGTACACAATACTGAGAAACTGGATAGGAATGTACGCTTGTGTTATGCTGGAATGGAAGGGATTTGGTGTTGCTTTTATTCTTCTGCATAGCTGCAACTGCACAAAGCTGAAAGCTGGCAGGGTTGTTGTTTTTCAGTCTAGTTTTGAATTACAATTGCAGCATCCTTTCCCTCTCAAAGGGTGTACCCTGCACTCCCTGTAAGCAATGCTGGGGACTGGCTTTAAAAGCACTTTATGCCACACTTGCATGTTTACAAAGTCTGTTCCAAAACCACTATGGGTTCAAATCATTATTAGGTCTTTTTATGGTGGTTTCTTCACAGTCTCTGTCTCACAGAGGCTGCAAGTTAGCAAATGAAATGAAAACTAGTAGAAAGTACCAGTAAAATGCAAGCTGGGGGATTTTGTTTGTTTTAAATACAAGTCAGCCTGTTATACCTTCAGACATGTTTTATTCCTGTTTGTTGTAGCTCACTTTAGAAACCATTTAGCCAGCCTTTTCAAATATATATCTGGGATTATCTGCTAATACGCTATACAGTTGCAGGTAGTTGCATGTGATTAGCGGATATGTATTAGCAGATAACCCTAGATATATATCTGAAAAGACTCTATGAGCCCATGCAGCTGAGAGAACTAAGATCAATGAAATAACTTACAAAAAACCAAACTTGTTTATCTCCTACTATGCGTATGTTTTGTAGTGCTGATATAAGCCCATATGATAATTCAGGGGACCACATACTAAGCAGTGCTAAAGGCTTGAATTCTTTGAGGGCAGGGGACACAAACTTTAATATCTTCTACTTACATTCTTCGTTTCTGCCATAACCAGAGATCTCACATTCAGTCCAGGCAGGCAGGTGTAGTGCTGGTGTTGGGAGGCAGGCAGCACGGACAGTGTCTGTTTCAATAGCACAGTCCTCTGCATCCGAGTTCAACTGCAACAGAGCTGAAGAGGGAAAGCAACTTCATTAAGCACAAACCGGAGCCATCCACAACCTTTGCAGAGTCACTAGGTCAGTAAAGTTCTTACCGATGTCATTGTCGAAGTTTTCTGAGTCAAATCTCTGGTGCACGGTGTAGCTTTTCACTTGAAAGTTCTGTTCATTTTCCTCAGGAGTGGCTCGAGATGTTCTCCCCAGCACAATCTTCAGCTGATTTGCACTAAAGCTGAAGAACAAAAATCTTAACTTTCTTCTCATGTTGAGTGCACCCTTCCCTTGAAGATGTGCTGCTGGAGCTTCTGCTCTTCGTAGTTTAGCACTGTTACTACTTCGTTACCCAGGCAGTTTGACTTGAAGAGCCCGATTTGCCTTTGGTTTTGCACTAATTACTTATAGCCATCATGGCAAAGCTCCTCTGCCAGCCCCTTGCTGTTCTCAAGTATCAGATCTGCATCTGTACTGACAGCTTTGTTCTTCAGCTACTTGCTATTCTGCAGTGATACCTTAATGCCATGCTGTTAGTTGGCCCAACAATTGCCTGTCATGCTCTGCACAGCTAACTTTACACTCTTTAGTGTACAATGACAAGCTTTATTCTAAGCCTTTTCTAGTAAGGCAAGACTGGATGCTTCCAGTTTCAGTCTGGTTGTGTTGAGGTTTGGTTGGTTTTGGTCCCTGCAACAGTACTGAATCCTCAACTTACCCTTCCTCAAAGCAGTGAGCAGCTGACAGAACCCAGCAGGAACTGATGAGGATTCCTCCACAGAGGAAGTGCTCTCCAGGCGCCCGGCGGTACTTCACGAAGATGGCAGCTTGCCAAGGGTGAGCTGCAATGTCTGCATAGGAGCCACCCTTAATCCTGTACTGGCGTCCTCGGCGCTGCCGCAAGCCGCAGGTGGCTGTGGGTGACAAACCCAGAGACAGGATTTTTGTTCAGGCCTTCTTGCTTGGAGTTTGGGTTAAGAGCCTGTTAGCTGCCAGTGCATGTTGAAGCAGCCTGGCGTGAACTGTGTAGTAACTGACTCATTCCTGTTCCCTAGGAAACTTGTATTCTGATGTGAAAAATACAGTAAGGAAACTGCCTTTTCTGTCCTCCCTTCTGGCGGAGAAAAAGGCACTTCTGGCAGGCTGGAGCCACAGAATCTCTTTCTACTCTAAAAAGGACCTGCTGAATGGGGTTTTGGTTTGGTTTTGGAGTTGGGTTTTTTTTTTGGGTGTGGAGGTTCCCCCTCCAGCTCTTATTTTGCTATAAGAAGCTTGAGCTTAATACAAATGACATGCAGAACAGTAATGCTGCAAAGAAAGAGAAGACACAGGAGTGCCGTATCCTTACAGCAAGTAGGCACATTGCAGTAGTCCCATGTGAGCTGATTTCCTTTCAGAACATGGCACCAGGGCTTGCTGTCATTGTCAGGATTCCTGCAGCACAGGAAAGAGAAAAACTATTTGTATTATCAAATGTGAAGAGAGTCTGGGGAGACCTAAAGGTGGCAGCCTGTCACCTGAGTGTTCTAGAGATAACAGAGAGCCCTAGGACCACGTGGAACTTGAATTTATGGAGTCTGATGTTACAAAAGCATAGATAGGTCAGGTGGAATGAAATTACTATTGTCAGTGAGCTTCATTCCCAACAGTAATGTACTTCTGTGTTTAAATAACCCACATAAAAGAGCCTGGCCTTAAGAGGACGACAAGGAAGTTTGGTGGGACTTCAGTTCTGTGACTACCTACCGGCAGAAGTTGTGAGTACCAAGGCCCAGCTGGTAAGCATCTGTTCTCCAAGCAGTATATAACTTGTTGACAAGGATTCGGGAATTCCACCTCAAACAGGTAGCTCCAGAGCTGGTAACACTGTGGCTGCCTCGGTAATCTGTGCCTCTTCCAGATTTGCAGTTGCTGTTTCCAACTTCAATAAGAAAGCTGTATATTAACTAATGGATGTGAACCTGTTAGCTCTTCTTAACTGGGATTTCTGTCAAGGCTGTATACTAGCTATACTTATCTCAGTCTCTCAGTGTCATAAATATTAAAAGCTTAACCATGATTAATGATAGAGGTTCAACTTTTCAGGCTGCAGAAATAGCACAAGTCCCCAGAGAACCGTTAGATATGCAGTGAATCATGGAAGCTGTAAAGTCCATTCCCTGTCCCCCTGCATGTACCTTTTGAACAGGAGGGCACACTGCAGTGTTCCCAGATGTACTTTCCCCCTTTATAGATATAGCACCAAGGTCTGGAATCCTCATCTGGGTTTCTGAAAGAGTTATGACATTATGCATCATTATGAAGCTATTGTTATTAGTCCCATGTCTGCCATCTAGTTTGGTAACTTAATCCTGCTCTGCAGTGAAGACTTGGACTGCACCTTCAGAAGTCATTTGGATTCCTGTGTTAATTGTGGAGTACATGTAAGTGAGGATGAAACAGCCAGTAGCTGGCAGGAGTGGACAGCTTGTTTGTGAAGTTTAGTTTATGAGCAGGATCTGGAGCTGCAGGAAACTGGCCTACAAAGGGAGTTTTAGGCACTGAAAAGGGACAAGGGAAAGACTATGGGGTGAGAGGTACATGCATTTTGTAGTCTTCCATAAGCATCCAGTCTAGGTAGATCTGAAGCTGAGATGTCTACAGAAATTGCAATTGCCGCTCATGGGCTGCACTTCATTTCTTTGCTTGACATTAGACTACTGCAAACAGCCATTCCTTTGCTCCAAGCCTTTAGGCTGATTCCTGTGGCTCTGACCTGGGTGCCATCAGCCCCTCACCTGCAATAGTTGTGATTGCCCAGTCCCAGCTCAGCAGCATCCTCTCTTCGGCTGCTATACTTCCTGTCCATCAAGCCATTGCTATTCCAATTTAAACATTCAGCTCCGCTCTCTGTCATGCTCCATGTACCCCTGTATGTTACTCCAGCATCTTTGTAGCACTTAACTGTAGTATCTGAACAAAAGGGATTAAAATGTACATCTTCTGGGTACCTCATCCTTCTGCACTGCATAACTAAAGCCAGTAGCGTTGGTATACTCACCTATTTCACACTGCTTCCCAGAGAAACCTTGGTGGCACTGGCAGATGAAGAGCTGTGGGGAATAATATGCCTGTGAGCACTGGCCCCCGTTGTAGCATTTAATTCTAGTGCAGGCTGTGGAATAAGCAAAAGCCAGAATACTGTTATATTTCACAGAAGTAAGAAGCTATCGATGCATACCCATCATTCCTCTCCTGTCAGTCTCCTTTAGGCTGTTCTGTCATGTGCTTACAGTCTTTTTGTATAGTGCTCACATTCTTCCTTTGCTCCGTTCTCTCCACGTGCTATTAGGAGCCTTCCTCAGCCTCTTGCCCACTCCCTCTTAGTCCTGCCTAAGTCAGTACATATTAGTATTTTCATTTCTATCCTAGTCTATTTCAAGCCAAATTTTCTGTGTGATAACTCCTTTCCTGAGAATGGAGTTCTTTAGGATGCTTAGATGGAAAATCTCTCATCCCCCACCACTTCCTTTCTCTTTTTCCTCCTCATACTCACCTCTGATAGGCACAGTGTGGCAGCGACTCCAACCGCTGTCGCACCTACAGTACTCTACTCTGCTCCCTGAAAGCCTCAGCCAGGTTCCCCTGTGCTGGTAGATTTCTCCAGATGATTTTTCTGTGCAAATGGCTGTAATTGGAGAAAGGAAAATCCTCTTTTAGAGAGTCAGGGAAAAGACCTGGCTGAGCGAAAGAACTCCCTTCTCTTCCCAGGAGAAAAGCTCCGCTATCGACAGCCTCTCTGTCTCTGAGGAAGAGCAGAGGGAGAGGAAAACTTTATTCATCGAGTTGTGCATTGTGTTGATGGTCTGCTCTTTCGTCTTCTGAATCTCTCATCCAGATAACCATGACAAACAGCTTTCAGGCTCCGTTCCCTCAGCATCACCTGCTTTCTCCTCCTGCGTTCACAAAGCTCCAGGTAACACAGTTGTAGTTCGCATGGCTTACCTCTGGACCTGGCTCCCCGTTTGAAACGTGTGCGTAAGCCCTGCAAGCAAAGAAGGTTAATTCTGTGAGTAACTGCTCTCTTAAGAAAACAGAGAGAACAAGTGCCTCCATCCTCTTCTTGAGGCCTTGTAAATCAGGAGAGCTCTGAGCAACTTTCTGCCCTCCTTGTCAGACAGTACAGTGAAAAGTGCCTTTAGTGTCTCAGCGTGGGTAACTATAAACCATGGAATTGCCACAGATCTAAGCAGATTCTCCTTCTGTCCAATGGAGACAGCTGGAGTCAATGGTAAGGATGTACTACTTTAAACACAGGAGGATAGCAAGAGCATTATTTGATGCATTAGCCTCTTACCTGGCACTGAGCAGTCACAATGGCTCCCACCAGCAGGAGCAGACATGGGACTTTGCCTTCCATCCTGAGTGTTTTCCACATCATGTCCAAATCTCAAGTTACCTCCAGAGACAAAAAACAAGATGTTGAACAAAGGCATTTTACAATGTGAACGGAATTCAAAGGGATAAATTTAACTGCAGGTCTTAAATTATGACAGTTGTTTTTACATTAAAACATGCTTTCTACTCTGCAGTTCTCAGCCATCAGGACTGGCTGTCCTGGTGACCCTGGACAAGGGGAAACTGTCAGGCTGGACCCAGATGTGCTTCTACCTGATAAATTTAGAAACATGACAGGCTAAAGCACACCCTGTTAGGTCTGGAGGAAACTCAGAGAATGTTTCCGGGGAGTAACACTGGTAGAAGTAAATTCCAAGTCCTTTTTCTCAAGGAAGGCAGCCGGGTTGCGTGTGTTATTAGAGAGATGGACTTGTCTAATGAAGGACTTGTACTGCTGATTGGAAAGTGTTCACTGAGATTCAGGTCACTGAAGCCTAAGAGATCTCTTGCAAGGACTCAAAAACCTGCTGAAGGGTCAGTCTGGGTCAGTGGTTTAAGACGATTTTCATTTTCTGCACAGACTGCTATTTTTGGGCAAGAGTGAGGGCCTCTCCTGTGTTGAGGATGCTTCAGCAAGGAGGCTTTGGTTGATGATAGGTGGGGACAGCGCTGCTATGTCTTTGGTTTTCAGTGTTTCTTCTCCCTAGCTGAGCCTTTAGTTTCTACTATTGTTGTTATGCTTTTGCTGAAGAGGGAGAGTATGCCAATTGGCTGGCAGGCTGGCTTTTGGGCTGGTGCTCTCATTTGTCCATTGCACTCCTATGCAGTCACAACTGCTTCTTATTTCTGCTAATCCCTTCAGGATCTTTACACTTCAGACTCCGTCTGAAGACTCTGTGAAGTTGCTGAAACCTTTTGCTGACAAAGAAACCTTAGAAACCTTTTGCTGGTAAAGGCAGCAAAAGGTTTATAAGATAGTCTGCTTCCTGATGAAGGCCACGTGCTTTCCTGTGGGCTTCCAGCTCCTCTGTTAATCCCTGGAGGAAAAATCCTGGAGGATTTATTTTGCCCATTCTTTTATCTATGTGATCTTGTACTAACCATAGAAGTTGCACATATGTGTATATACATATGTACATGTGTGTATGTAAAAGAGCTCAGTAAAGCCTGATCTCAGCAGCACCAGTATGGTAGCTAGAGAAGTCCTATGTTATATTTAGAAACACTGCTGAACTTGAGGACTTTAAATGAGGATTTATTGGTACACCCGCAGGACACTGGTGGGGGGAGGAGGCTGTTGTTCATGGCATAATGAATGCAGCTGATTGTACAGTGTCAGAGGTTTAGATACGGTGTCTATGGCATTAACTAGCAAGGTCCAATATGTCTTTTAAAAACTGGGAAAGTATTATCAGTTTTCACAGTTGAGTAATAATAATGACAATTCCAGTCCTTAAAAGCTGTGTAATCTGAACCCTTACAATAAGATAAGTAACTTTATCACAGGTTTTCTGGCTTGAACCCATCATTTTCTTCCTAAAAGTAATAGTTACTCCTGCATGCATAACAGTAGCTCTTTTTTTACAATTGAACAAGACACAGTAATCACCAGTGTGAACAGATTTAGCTTGATCCTCTGTACTCACCAAGACTGCTATAGCAGTCAGCTTAGATGGCTGAAATGATGGCTAGAGTGTGATGTAGATGGGAACCCCCCTGCTTTGACCACGTCCAGCACCAGAGGTCCATTTTCTCTCTTTCTTTAAAAGTATAATGCCTCCTATACATACCAAGAGCTGGGACTGAGGCAGAGCAGCAGGCGAGAAGATAGAATTTCATTCCTAATCTCTAGGATTGCTCTGCAGTTCCAAATATTTGCAATAATATTCAGGCACTGTCTCCCACACTATCACCTTTTTATCATCTCCATGATAAGATCTCTGAGCAAGTAGAAAGCCAACCCAATTATCTGAGAAATTACTTCCAGAAATGAGGAGCTCAGACTCTGTTTATATGAATCCAGAGAAGGCAGCTGGATAATAGCTGCTGAAATTGGAGTATAACAGCTGAATGAGTCATAAATTGGGATTCAGGGCTAAAAAAAAGAGGGAGTTTCTTTGTGGGTTGTGTTGGTTTCTTTTAAATACTTGTTCAAAGAAAAGGCAAAAGGCACAAATATCCCAGTCTGTGAAGCAGAACTGGGAGTGCAGCAGGATAATTTAGCCTTTAGCTTCTCATCATTAGACCACACAAAGAGGAGACTTAAGTTGCAAGTCAGACTGAAAAGATTCACAGGAACAGCTTCCAAGAACCTTAGTTACTCCAAGTCTTATCTCGACAATGAGATCCTTGTAATTCAGAGCATCTCCAGGGGATTTGTATTACTATGCAGATTTTGTAGTGTACCTTTTTATATACTTTCAAGCCCTTTCTCACTGCTTAGGAAGTTTTTTGCCTTGCATAGCAAGCCTTTTTAAAAGCTGCAAGAGTGGCTTCAAAATAGGCATTTTTTCAGTGGAATCTGAACTAAATCAGCTGTGGTCTGGACTTGCACTTATTCCTGCTGCCTCTCTACACGCTCTCCCTTCCACCTTTCCCCCTGTCCGTGGGAGATGCTTGTCTACCCATTGGTGGCTGTTATGTGTGGAAAACTGACAACAGATGTTGCCAGATGTTTGTTTTCCGTTTCGGGAAAGGTAAAACTTAGGGCAGGCAATTGGAATGTTCTGAATGATAAGCCCTATCAAATTGAAACCATATGGCTGTTTGAAGAATACCATGTTTACAAGACTTCACTAGCAGTGTGCTTTCTGTAGGGCTCCTCTGAACAGCTCCTGCCTTCTGCTCTCACCCTTTGCTTCCTATCTGACCAAAAATCCTCTAGCAGCAAGCCAGAGGCTTAGATGTGGTGCTCTGATAGTTTGGTTCTACACTTTAAGGTATATTAGGACGTAAAGATATATGATACCCCAAATGTATCGCTCTTTGCTGAAGCATCATCAGCAGGAATACTTGAAATCCCACTTATTAATTTGTTAATAATAACAAAGCAATAAGAGTATATTATCTTACCAGTGTGGAATAAGACCTAAAAAAGAATGTATCTATCAAGGTTGAACAAAAAGTCATTAACTGAAATCAAAGTAGCTTCCCCCAAACCCCTGTGTGCCTTCCAATCACTTAGTATGTGCATTTCAGAATGCTTTGATTCTGAATCTATAGCACTAAGAGGGTTCTTGCTGATGAACAGCTATATTGATCTTGTATAAGTGAAAGACTGCAGATCCTTGCTGACTTTTCCTGCCTTCTGGAGAAAGTGCTTCTGTATCCCTTTGCTAAACTGAGCAGATGAATATCAGACTTGAACTATTTCTGTTCAAGATGTAACAGCAGACAGATCTGTGCCTTTGGGGAAAAGAACTGTGTAAAAACCCCACACGAGAAAGCTTCTGCAGTCTCTGAAGGCATTGGAGGAAATGGATATTTCAAACTCTGCCTTTGTTTTGGGAATCATTCTCAATATTTTCCTGTGGTTTTGGCTGCATTTACAAAGCGTGATCTGAAGAAGATCCGCCCTCCTGCTCGCTGTCCCTCCATTACCCTGGTTGGGAGCCTGGGATGAGCACACAGCCTGATTTCCCAGGCTGGGATGGATTCTCCTTTCACAGCTAGCTCTCTGGGTCTCTCCTTACCATTAAGGTATTTGTCCATAACTCTTCTTTTGCTTTACGTTCTCTTGCTAATGTGCTTTGGATGGGAGACCTCCCCCCTGCTAGCTGCGGCTGCCAGCCCTTCCCCTGCAAGAGCTGAAGCTTTCTTGGCATAACTGAAAGCTATCAGCTGTACCCAGCGTTAGGAACCTCCTCCAAAGCTGAAAGGCAATAGCTCAGTTAGTTAACCACCGCGGTGCTTCAGCGGGATTCATTAAATAACAATAGTTAATAGCATTCAATGACAATGCATTCAATGATGCTGAAACCGGGCATTGCGCTTTGTGAGGCAGGTGCAGAGCCGGACCTACCTTTGCTTTCTCTCCGCTGGATCCGCGGATGCAGCTCTGCAGAGCAGCGGTTTCCTGATGTCCGCCGCTGCTCTGAGCGCTCCCAGCGCCTCCTGCCCCGAGCCCCGCGCAGGGGGTGGAGACTCGGGGCCAGGATCCCTCGTCCCCCCCGGAGCGGCTCCGGGACGGGGCGGCCCCTGCCCGGGGCTCGGGGCCGGGCTGGGGACGCTGGTTTACGGCAGCCCGCGTTGTTCTTTCTCTCTCCCATTCAATAGAGCGGTGTCAGTCTTCTAAACGCTTCCCCGTTGAACACCTTAAGCTTCAGTGACTTGAGAACAGCGCGTATCCCTCACGCTGTGCATCATGCTCGTGGGACTGTGACATGTGTTACCTCCAACACGACCAGAGGAGCTGCAATCTGTAGCTTAGTTAGTACTGAGAAAGTCCTATTACAAGAAAGAGCGCAGTGTGCTGGCAATCCACTGGGAATCCTCGGCCGGCAGGCACATGCCATGGACAGTGCCACGGGGACAAAATGGGTAAAGTGGGGACAATGAGCAGAACTTCTAAAGACCCTTAGACAGAAGTAAGGAATAGCATGTTGGGGACCGAAAAGTTAAATGTTTATTGCTACTGTGCATCCTAGAAAAACAAGATCTACTCACCAGTGTGTGGTCATGAAGCACTGGGTTATCAGTGTGAGAGGCAAAGTAAACTCAGGGTTATGAAAACAACCAGTGATGCAGTTGTTACAGTAATGGATGTGTTCTAACTTTTATGAACCGATTCACTAAAAATCAGGTTCCTCGCACAATTTGGCATAAACACAGACATAAGAAATAGTGTGTGAGGGATCTCCAGCTTCAGGAAGAAGCTGCACCACAGCATCCTCGGCTGGGAAGCATGGCAATAGGTATTTTGCATATTGGCAAAGATGAAACCCTGGTTACTCTGCAGATTTAGCTCTTCTGTGTATGGAAACCCATCAATGTTATCACATATTTTCTCTGAGAGTCCCAGTGCTGGTGGTGAGCATTACAGCCAGAAATAAATCTGATTTAAGGGCGGCTCTGTTTGGTCGTTTCCAGTTGTTGAGAAAAGGATGACCGGACACTGCTGAGTGAGCAGGGGCTAATTCCTGTCATTTTTAAGGATAACAGCTAGTTGCTACTAGAATTTTGGGTTAAAGATGCCAACAAAGTAATGGCCATGGGGGACGATTTCAGACGCTACTATTCCCCAACTTTCCGCAGCTTAAGGGCCACTACAGCTGTCCAGAGAGTGGTGTGGGTGCTATTCGTGGTGCTTGACATCTTGTAGGGAAACCAACAATACCAGCATCTCCTCACAAGCACCATCTACTGCCTTACCTCTAGTTCGCTCCCGTTTCAGGAGGGGTTTCGGCAGGGCTGCTCGAGGGTCGGGATGCAGCGTGCCAGAGGCCCGCATCCCCCGGGGGGGGCCGCGCATTCATCCGTGCAGCGGCTCTGGACGCGGCGCACCACGGCGACCAGCGGCTCGGTGCCGTTCGCCGCTCCCTGCTGCCCCGTGCCCCGAGGCGGCGTCCCCGGTGGCAGCTCCCGCTCCGCGCGGCTCCTTTAAGGGCGGGCGGGGGCTTGCGCCGGAGCCGGAAGCGCTGGCGGAGGCGGCCCAGGCCCCGTGGAGCCGGAGCGGCGCGGCCCCGTCATGAGCCGGCCGCCGGCCCTGCAGGCGCAGACCTGCGGCCCCTGGGAGATGAAGGAGCGCCTCGGCACCGGCGGCTTCGGGAACGTTATCCGCTGGCACAACAAGGTAGGCAGCGCCCGCTCCCCCTTCCCTTCCCCTCCCCGGCGCCCGCCTTCAGCCGAACCTCCTGTGTCCGCAGGAGACCGGCGAGCAGGTGGCCATCAAGCAGTGCCGGCAGGAGCTGAGCCCCCGCAACCGGGACCGCTGGGCGCTGGAGATACAGATCATGAAGCGGTGAGGCGGGCGGCACCGCGGCCGGGCCTCGGCCTGGCGCTCCCGGACGGGCCCGGGGCCCGATCACCGCCGGGGCGGGGCGGGCGGGCGCGGCCCTCGAGCGCGGCTCTAACGGCGGTGGCGGCGGGAGGGGCCATCGGACGCCTCTTCCGGGGGGAGCCCGTTCGGTTCCGCTCCGCTCCGGACGGGACCGCGGTAAATAAACCGTGCGTGGCGTTTGCGGCCGCGGATCGGACCCTGGGCTCCGTTCTGAGCCGCCCCTAAAGCACGGGCGGTAGGCCCCCTGGCTGGCTGCCTGCCCGTTGAGGGTCGTCCTTTGGGTGTTGGGTCTGTTGGATGCGGCGCTCTGGTCGTGGCTTGGGTCTTTCCTGGAGGCTGGTGACGGACTGTGCCGCGCTCCGTTGCGAGGTGTGTGCCTGTAGCTCTCAGGACCTTGAAGGAATGCTCTGTGTGTGAAACTAAAGGAGTTGGGGTGAGCCTGGGTCCGTGAAGGATGCATGAATCACAGACCATCAGAATTCACAAGTTATAAAAGGGCTAAAACCTTTGTAGGCTTGTGTGTGCTGGCCGTGAGCACACGACACTGCAGAGCTCTTGCAGAACACCTTTCAGGTCTTACCCTGGTTCCGCTCACTGTGCGCACTTGCCTCATTTCTGCTCCTCAGGCTGAACCATCCCAATGTGGTGGCTGCCCGTGATGTCCCTGAAGGGATGCAGAAGCTTGCACCAAATGACTTGCCGTTGCTGGCCATGGAGTACTGCCAAGGTGGAGACCTCCGCAAGGTGAGCTCCCTGTGGTGGTGATGAAAAGCCACATCATCAGCTTCTCAGCTGATCCTAGGCTTTCTGTTGAAGCTTCCCTGTAAAACCTGTTTTCACATCTTGATGCTGCCTAATTCTTGCCATGGCACCAACAGGTTTTGGTGGGTTGGTCCTTGATATCAGGTTCAGCTTTTGAAGATTTAAGTGCTTTCAGATGCTTTTTGTGTTTGCTTGGCTGCAAGTGAGACTGTGAGGGCACATAGAGCATGAGAGCATGTGTGAGCGATGTGGAACTGGGTGTATGGCCAAGACCATGACAGGGCCAGGTACCTCTGTGGGCTGTACCCTTAGAGAAAGTGATTAACTCTTATCTGCCATAGGAGGTTAATTCTAATCTTACTGGTTTTCTAACCTTCGGCATAATTTACTCCTAGATAAAACCCAGAGCTTAGAGCTGAGATTTGAGCTGATACTGTCAGGCACAGGGGAAATGGCTGTAAAGGATGAAGCAAGTGGGGATGACACTGGCTTCTTTCACCCACTTTCTTCTCCTCCTGTGTGCTGAGAGCAAGGTCTGAAGCTGTAATTGCTACTGCTGACAGTCACAACCCCATAGAGTTTTGTGCTTCTAGAGAGTTTCATTGCTGTTACTGGAACTTCTTGCATCTGTGAGAGTTTGTGGGACTGAACTTCACTTGGGATACAGGAGAGAAAGACTATTCTGTGCTGTTTTCTTGCAGTACCTGAATCAGCTGGAGAATTGCTGTGGCTTGCGGGAAGAAGCTATTCTCATCTTGTTATCTGATATTGGTAAGTGGTAGCAGTACCTTCAGTTGTCTGAAGTATGAAAGCCCTTTCAGTGCTGAATCCACTCTTGAGTCTATTAAGCAGTGAGCTTAATGACACCACCTTAGGCTGACCTTTAAAGAGTATACTTGTTTCCTGTCTTGCTCTGCAGTTCTCCCTGTGGGAGAGCCAACCTTTGATATTACTTTTTTTGTGCTCTTGCAAATGTAGAGATGGGTTTTCTTGGCCAGCAGAGATGCCACTCAGGATTTTCTGGGAGGTTCTGAATAGCTGAACACTGGCCAAGTGACTCTAGTTTACATTGCACATCAGATTTCACCCTTAGCTTAACAGCTGACCATCAGGCCTTTGGAGCGTGTGTGATCAGTGGGTTTCTGTTAGCACTTGGGCGGCCACTATGTGGAATTTTAGACAGTTCTGGTGCCATTTGCCTGGTGCTGTCCAGATGCTTTTGGGGTGCCATGTTTTGGTCAAGCTATGTTCTAATCTTACAGAGTAGCAGCTGAGGCAGAACTGGACAGGTACTAAGGCCTTAGAGAGAAGATATTCAAGAAGTGTATTTAGGGCAGGTGTACACTTAGAAAGTGAACTTTTGGCAAGAGAATAAATGTGCATTTGTCATTACTTTTACTGCAGGTGTGGCTGTTAGGCATCATCTCCCATCCTTTGTGCTCCCAGAGCATTTGTATTCTGCTGCCTCATCCTTGTACTCTGTAGTGATCAGGAAATGATACCTAGAGAGCAAACTGTCTCCAGAGGTGTCCAGAGGTGTTTGACACCGATTTTTCCTCTTGCACTTGGAGTTTCATTGTGTGTTTGATGATACAAGATTTGACCCAAAAGCCGTGCTTGTACTAGGTAGAAATGAATCTTGACTGAGCTCATGCTAGGCACTTTTAGTTATACTCCTTAAAAGTGGCTTTTTCTCTCTCCCAGCTTCTGCTCTCAGGTACCTTCATGAGAACAGGATTATCCACAGAGACTTGAAACCAGAGAACATTGTGCTGCAGCAGGGAGAGCAAAGGGTAAGCAGGAACTAGGTGTCTCTGCCTGCACAGACAAGTTCTTTCTCTGCTGTATGGTGTGCTTTTAACAGGACTTCTCTCCAGTGTTTGTATTCTCTGTTGTGTGTTTCAGTTAATACACAAAATCATTGACCTTGGTTATGCTAAGGAGTTGGATCAGGGTAGCCTGTGCACATCCTTTGTTGGGACTCTACAGTACTTGGTAAGGAAGGAGTTAAGCCAGAAGAGCAGCTACCATTTTGCAGTGGGATATTGTTAACTGTTATCAGGCTTTGGGCTGGGATTAAGTGCATTTGGGGTGCTGCAGCTAGCAAAGGTGACTGGGTTTTTTTGCTGACATTGGCTTTTCACAGGAAGCCTTAGGTGCCAATAACCTCTGCTTGTCCTCCTTGAATGGATCCCAAAGCTCATGAGAGACAAAGCGTTCAGCACAGCCTTTAATCCGTTATACAAATGTTAATGAGGTCTTAAGGGATAGACAGAGCTAAGAGATGGGTGGCTTTGTCTTATTTGTGTGAACTGTCTCAGGCTCCAGAGCTGCTGGAACAGCAGAAATACACAGTGACAGTGGATTACTGGAGCTTTGGCACACTGGCCTTCGAGTGCATTACAGGATTCCGGCCATTCCTACCCAACTGGCAGCCAGTGCAATGGTGAGTGAGCTGGGGCCGGGTGATAAGAGGGTATGCAATGCAACTGTCCTGTTTACAGGAACTAGAAGTGTGGTCCCTTGATTCTTAGGGTAGTATCCCTATGTTCCTTGCCTTTATAAAGGCTGACTCCCTTCACAGGAGTTTGACTTACCTAAGCAAGTTCAGCATTCCTGATCCTCACTCTTTGGGATCAGGACTGGCTTCTGCAGGACAGGTAGCAGAAGCCAAAGCGGCATCTGTATTGGATCCGTTGAGAGGAGCTTTAAGAGCCTACTAACATGGAGGCTGGGAAAAGCAGGTGATTATAACATAAGAAGGATTACAACATAAGAAGGATGTAGACCTGTTGGAGGGCCACAAAGATGCTCAGAGGGCTGGAGCTCCTCCTCCTATGGAGACAGGCTGAAAGAGCTGGGCTTGTTCAGCCTGGAGAAGAGAAGGCTCCAGGGAGACCTTATATCAGCTTCCAGTACCTAAAGGGGGTCTACAGGAAATCTGGAGAGGGATTTTTTACAAGGGCATGTAGTGATAGGACAAGGGGGAATGGCTTTGAGCTGAAAGAGGGGAGATTTATAGATTAGGAGAAAATTCTTCCCTGTGAGGGTGCTGAGGCGCTGGCACAGGGTGCCCAGAGAAGCTGTGGCTGCCCCATCCCTGGCAGTGTTCAAGGCCAGGTTGGACACAGGGCCTTGGAGCAAGCTGCTCCAGTGGAAGGTGTCCCTGCCCGTGGCAGGGGGTTGAATTAGATGATCTTTAAGGTCCCTTCCAACCTAGACTATTCTATGATGATTATTTCACTATTGTACTTGCTTGAATTCATCAGGCATACAAAAGTGCGACAGAAGAGTGAGCTGGATATTGTCGTTTACGAAGACTTATCTGGAGAAGTCAAATTTTCTAGTAGTTTACCCTGCCCGAACAATCTAAACAGGTGAGCACTGGAAATCTGTTTTCCCACACTGGGATAAACTGTTTCTTCTGCAAAAGGTTTATATTATATGCCTTACTCTGTTAACCTGAGAATAAATTGGGTGCATGACACAATGCTTGTGTCCCTTGTCAGACTTGTGTAGTTAAGAGTGTATTTCTGCCTTCTAAACACTGCATTCGTGATGGGTGGGGGGAGTTGTTCATCAGTCCTGTTGCGACAGCCAGGCCTTATAGTAACTACAAATGCACTTTCACCTCTTCTGACCTCCTTGTTTTGGTCCTTCAGTGTTTTGGCTGGGAGGCTGGAGAAATGGCTGCAACTCATGTTAATGTGGCACCCACGGCAGAGAGGTACAGATCCTACATATGGACCCAATGGGTGTTTCAAAGCTTTGGATGACATTTTGAACTTGAAGGTGAGCAATGGGTCTGTATAGCCTGAAAAGCTTTTCAAAGAGCAGTTGCCTGTAGCCCATGAGAGAAGAGGCTTAAGTTATAGACCCAGGAGGAGGAGCAGCACGGAATTTGATTTAGCTGTCTCCTGACAAGATAGTGACAGACGGTTTTATCTTGCTTACCTGAGGACAGATATTCCCCGAGCTGTGGGAGTAGCAAATAGCTTCTGTGTGTGCTTGCTTCCATATTCTGGTAGGGGATCCTGTGACTGAAGCTGTTTAATTGCCATGTGGCCTCTCTTCTGATTGATGGAGGACAAGAACTGTGGCATAATGTTATGAAGTAGCTGTGAGGTGACTTCTTGAGCAGTGCAAGTGCTTTGAACAGTTTAGCAGTGCCCAGTGTCTCAGTCTTACATCAGTCCTGTCTGAGCAGATTGCATCTTCAGCCCTTCTCATATCACACCACTCTTGTAGTTGCTTCATGTTTTGAACATGGTTACGGGAACTGTACACACCTACCCTGTGACAGAGGAGGAGACTCTGCAGAGTGTGAAGGCCCGGATCCAGTTAGATACGGGTATCCCAGAACAGGACCAGGAGCTACTGCAGGAAGCTGGACTTGCATTGTTCTCCCAGAAGCTGGCCACTAAACATACAGCTGATAGCAAGGTGAGTCTGGGTACTCCCTCCCTTTCTGCTGAGTGAATCAGCAGGCACTGCTCTGATGGTGGCAGCACAGCACTCCCTGGTACTCTAGCAGGCTTTTGTCACAGTAACCACACAGACCAAATGCCACCCTCTTACCTTTGGTGGTGGTGCTGAGGTTTGGTTTTTCTGAGAGAACCGAGTTGGGTCGTTTGTCTTCTGCAGGTGAATGACACTGCAGCTGCAGACACAGACCTCCTCTTCCTCTTCGATAACCAGAAAGTTACCTACGAGGCTCAGGTTGCCTTGCGTCCTCATCCAGAAAGCGTTGACTGCATCCGTAAGGACTTTGTCTAGCATGAATGTGAGAGGCTCTCAGCCTCGAGAGGGTTGACTCTGTTCTGTGGTGTGATTCATGTGCAAAGAGAAGAGGGAGCTTTTGCATATTGGGGCTGAAGAAGCAGTAAAATGGACTGGCATAGCATTCATCCAGTTTGTCAGAATAATTGAGGAAAGGAAGTGTTTCATTTCCTCAAAATATATATAAGTATATATAAGATATACTGGGGAAGCTGCATAGGGGTTAGCCAACTGTAGGCTTTGCAAGGTGTAACGTGCCCCTCAGTGGAGTGACATTTTGGTTTGTTTTATCATGGGATAACACTACTTTTGGGTTTCACGCTGATATGGATGTTTCTCCTCCCCCCTGTGTTTCCAGTTCAGGATCCAAAGAAGAATCTCCACTTTTTCCAGTTGAGGAAGGTATGGGGTCAGATCTGGCACACGATCCGGATGCTGAAGGAGGACTGCAACCGGCTTCAGCAGGGGCAGCGAGCAGCCATGTACGGTGGCAGTTTCTCTACAATACTTAAATCTCTGCTTTTGCTCCTGGGTGAAAGGGCAGGAATAGGACCCTGTTGCAATGGGGAAGCCCATGAGTGGAGCCATTAATGGAAAGCTGAAAGTTTAGACCTCTGCACAACTGCTTTCGTGCTCACTGCTGCACTCTGAAATATCTGCTTTTGATATAAGGGGAAGTCTGCACTTTTAGTTTCAGAAGGTAATAGGGCCTTCTTTTTGTCCATGTAGGATGAATCTGTTGCGTTACAATAGTACTCTCTCGAAGATGAAGAATTCTATGGCATCCCTTTCCCAGCAGCTGAAAGCAAAGCTGGACTTCTTTAAGACAAGCATTCAGATCGATCTGGAGAAGTATAAAGAGCAGATTGAATTTGGAATTAGTGAGTATAGCATCTGACAAACAAGAGCTCTTTTTATGCCTTTTATCCCCACAGAGTGTCTACCTTTTTCCTGTTTGAACCTGACAAAAACAATCACTTTTCTTTCATTCCTGTAGCTTCTGAGAAGCTGCTGTTTGCCTGGAAGGAGATGGAGCAAGCTGTGGAACTCTGTGGGAGGGTATGTTTTAATATCTGCTTATCCTTTCTTTCTTTATTGTCCTGCATTAAATAGAAACTTCTCGTGTCTGGCCTGGTTCCAGATGTCATGTTGCCTTGGTTTAGGTGGCACCGTATTTGTCCATTACCAGAATTTACACTCACTGTGTTTGTAAGGCCCAGGGGACACAGGGAAGTCTTGGGGAATGTGAGAGGAGGCATGGCAACAGTTGCACTTGGCTGTCTGCTAAGCCAGTCCTGGAGCCAGGGTAGCTGAAAGAGGTGTGGAACAGGTTAAACTGAATGGGAAAGTGAACCATTAGAGGATTGAACACAAGACTTGTAAGCATCAGCTTTGAGTTTTGAAAAGGCAATCATTTCCCTTTCTTGGTAGCATTCAAAGCATCCAGCCTTCTGACACAAGAAAGTGTAACCCCTCTAAGTAGGGCCAAGGATGAGGAATGAGAGGTGACTAGTTGATACCTTACTCTTTTCCAGCACTTGGTCCTCCTCTACCGGGAGGACACAGAGGGCAGAATGACTGTCTACAAGCAGCAGCTTCTGCATGGGAACAAGTTCCAAGTGCAAAGCCAGAATTTGGGGTGCCAGGAGTGGAAGTGGTTGTGTGCTGAGAGAAAAAGGGAAAAGCAGTGATGAATGGGAAGTGTTTAGACATGCAAGTGAGAAAGGAAGAGCCAGCGTGAGTGGTAATGTCTCTTAGGATAAAACTGTCCCATTGCTTATGTTCCTCCCTGCTTTCAGGAGGATGATGTAGATCAGCTAGTGAAGAAGATGATGGCCCTGCAGACAGACATTGTGGACCTGCAGAGAAGCCCACTAGGTCGTAAACAAGGAGGAACACTGGAGGATTTGTGAGTTGAACTACCTTGAATTTCAGATGCACAAGTATTGCTAGCTAAGCTTATTCACTGCAAGACAAGGAAAGTGCTGTCTCTTCAGCCCAAACTGGGGGGGACTGGGTGGACTTTGACACTAGAAAGCTTTTGACTCCTTACCTGTCATCAGTCTGACATGGCAGACTGCTGTATAAAAGATTTGAGTTCTCAAAGTACTTTGTAATTTTGGTTCTAGAGAAACTCCTATGTGTTCTTGTGCCTTTTTCTTCTAGAGAAGAACAAGCCAGAGAGCTGTACCGGAGATTGAGAGAGAAGCCAAGAGGTAAAAGACATTTTAGCTCAAAGTCAGCTTGCTTTGTGTGGATAGCAACTTTGGAGATGCAGTAGTGAGCACTGAGAAAACTTCCTCTGCATTGTAGCCTGCCTGTGTGCTAGCTGCACATGGACTCTACTGGACTCCCCTTGTTTTGGAGTCAAGAAGAGCCAGTTTTAAATTAGGTCAGCCGTGCTTTCTTGGCACCTTCTGAGCTCTTAACTCCTCTTGAGCACTTCTCAGAGCAAGCTATTGCTGCAAGCATATGGTGCTGCTTCTGTATAGGGAAGATGAGAGGCATAGCTGTTCCTTTGGAAACATTAGACCTTTTGGGTATTAGACCCAGCCTACCAACTCTGTGTTTCTATCCTCATCATTCTGAAGAAGGTGGCTAAAATCCAGTGCAATTCATCCCCCTCAAACTTGCGTGCCCTGAAATTGGGATGTTTCAGTATTGAAGAAACAGTAGAAACAAACCACTGAGAATCTTCTCACTCTGTCCTATAAGCCAACCTTTCTGTGTAACACTCTGACTCTCATTCTAGATCAGAGGACAAGCGGTGACAGCCAAGAAATAGTACGACTGCTCCTACAGGCAATCCAGAGCTTTGAAAAGAAAGTCCGAGTCATTTATGCTCAGCTGAGGTGAGCTTTGTAGAATCAGTGTTCATTGAGGGTTAAAAGCATTTTCAGCAAGAGGTTTTGTTCTCGAGGTTTAAAAAAGAGCATGTGTACGGCTAATGAGATCTCAGTGTTACAGGAAAGAAGACACTTCAGGAATGTTCCCTTACCGTAGTGGCTCATTTGTGATCTGATTTTTACTTTTGTGATAGTAAAACTGTAGTTTGCAAGCAGAAGGCACTGGAGTTGTTCCCCAGAGTGGAGAAAGTGATGAATCTGATGAATGAAGATGAGGAAACAGTTGTTCGGCTTCAGGAGAAACGCCAGAAAGAACTGTGGAACTTGCTGAAAATTGCCTGTGTAAGTGAAATAAAACCTCCAGTTTTGTTTGGTTTGTAGTACAGGTTATTGACATTAATAGTACCTTTAGTATGGTTCTTTTCTCTGTTATTTTGAGTTCATATTAAAGTCAAAGCTGCTGGAATTTAGTGGTAATAATTGCAATGTGAATCTCCTGTGTTTTCTTCAGAGTAAAGTACGTGGTCCTGTTACTGGCAGTCCAGAGAGCATGAACACATCGCGTCTTGGTAGTCCTGGTCACCTGTTACTGCAGGTCCCTTCTGGAACCTACAACTTAACAGAATCTGTCAGGAAAAGGTGAGGCAGCGTGGAACTCTGTAGTTGCTGATGCCAGCACTGCAACACTGGGGCTCTCCCTTTGTGAAATGACACACAAGCTTTCTATTTTACACTGTGGTCAGTTTCCATTGTCAGCAGTCTTTTCTGCCTATAGCTGGACTTCCTGGGGTTCTGAATTTTCCTTATAAAAAATGGGGAATAATGTATAGCTTTACTTACCCCGTATCTCAATAATAAAGGGTTCATTTTATGTGGAATGGTTGGGCTCACTTGAAGTATGCTGCCAACAGCAGTTGTTGGAGCATCGTCATGTAAGGTGATGGTAGCCGAGCTGTATCATAAAGGAGACACTGCTATAATCAAGCATGTGTAGCTCTGGTTTGCTTAAATGAACAAGGTCACCATTTGGACTGACAGGCTTTGGTTTGTTGATTTATTTGTATGTTATCCTTTATGGGCTGCTCTGTAACTTTCTAACGGTGACTCTGGATAGTAAGAACCCAACTCCAGCTTGGAAGATGCTTCCTTTCCCCTGCCCTGTGTATCTGGGGATGCCACTGACTTTCCCAGTTGCAATATGAATTACTAGCTTATGGACTGACTGATAAAGGTTAATATTCAGCATACCTGCCAAAAAGGTTTCTTAAAGGTAGAGGCAGCATGTCTTCAAACAAAAACGCTATGGAAAATAACTGTGTAATAATTGCCCCTTTCAGTGAGGAGCTACTGCTGGAATCACAGAAACTCTGTAGCCAACTAGAAAATGTGATGCATGACACAATGAAGGATCAGGAGCAGAGCTTCATGGTAACATATTTGATATTCTTCTGTAAATGGACTGGGGAAGCTCATGGTTTCACACTTGTAATAAGTAATACAGTAATAACTAATTGCTTGTATTAAGTAATACAGCTAATAGGAATCTGTATGTGACTGTTGGACAAAGAGAAAGTAGTTATGGGAGGCAGAAAGCACCCACTTCCCCACTTGAACTGACTGACCTATTCCCTGCTTGCTGAGAAGGCGAGCCACGTGCTGGTGACCTGAGCTGTGACAATCACCTTAAAATGGGGCTGGTCTGCTGATGGCAATACACTGGTGGGCAGGGATGCTTATTTAATGAAGCAGAATCTTAAAAAGAAAGTTACATACTAGGGAAAATAAGCAGCTTAAGGGTTTCCTTTACAGCAGTCCCATGGTTCATCATGAAACTGTATTGACCAACTTGGTTACAGTATAAATCTTTTAAATTACTTCCTTTTATTCAGGAGCAATCTCAACTGTATTCAATGTTGTACTTCTGTTTGTTCCTTTCAGGCTCTAGATTGGAGCTGGCTGCAGCTTCAGGTAGAAGAAATAAACAGTCCGGAACAAACCCAGATGTAAAATCACTGGCTGCCTTTTGAAGACATGCTGTTTCAGGAAGGCAACTGTGAAAAGCTGCTGCCTCTGAGAAGGGAAGTTCAAGTCCCTCCTACTTTCACCTGCTGCTTATGTGATACACATGGCCTAGCTTTTAGTAACCACCTCTTGGACCTTTTTTCCACAAAGACACAGTAGGAAATGCCTGTTCTAAGTGCTTGGAAAAGTTCTGAATCGTGCCTTAAGACAGCAGGTATTCTTACTCTTTGTCCTGATGTATCTTCCCTTAAGCATCACATGTGGTTGTTTTGCTGCCTTTTAGGCTTTCTGATGAACAACGGACTCTGCGTGCAGTCAGCTTGCACAGTCACTGGTAGATGTCACCTTCCTAATATACTTGAACTGTGAACTTTATTTCTTAACTTTGCTGATTTGCACTTTTTTTCCTTAAGTGTAATGGTTGTACTTACCTGGTACTTGTTTCCTCTATGGGAACGAAATGATCTAAAACATGTAAACTTTTGGTTTGCTCTTTTTGATACCCTCAATAACATTATGATGAAAAAGCTGCTTTCACTGTGCAGGTTTCTAAACCACGAGTGGTGGAAGGATGTTACCCCCAGAGACCACAGAGAAGGAAATCCTCAGTGTACACACAGCTTAAAGTATTTGCAGGTTACCTATTAGCCATGCTTAAAGTTGCACGAAAGGAAAGAAGCAGAGGTGGATGGACATAGCCTTTGTGCTTATTGAGAGACAGGACACACCAAGATTATGTTCTAACTGGGACCAATTTATTTCATTCTGATGTAAATCCAAGTTGCTGCTACAGCACAGAGCCCACCTTTGATAAAAGGTGGTGAAGTGCGAGACATGCAGGATGCAGTACAATAAGGGGGAGATGTGGGAGTTTCTTCTGGTTTTAGGAACATGTGGGAAACTCAAGAGAAATGTGGCACAAACATCACAACTTCCATGCATGCCTTCAACTATCTTCCTTTGATGTGCTGGCAGTGTCTGGACTTCAGTGTTGGGCTGAAATGACTCTTTGGAAGAATAGAAAGTTCACACTTCTTGAAATTTCAGGGTAATATTAAGGCCGAAACATACTGGGTACACTTCTCCTTTATCCTTCAGAGCACCACCTGTAGCTTCACTTTAAGCTGCATTAAGCTTCCAGCTCAAATCCCAGCCCAATTTTGTGACCTCCAGCACTGAAATTCTTGCCATCAATCAAGCCTGAGAGGGTCAGCTTTATGCCTAAGAAAGCAAGTAATGAGACACTTCATACACTGATAATGTAAGAACTTCTGTTCATGCACATAGTTTACTTTTGTGAGCCATGGGAATATTTCTAGCTAATTTATCTGTTGTATGCTGAATATGACAGTAAAATAGCCCACAGCATAGCACTAATACTATTTTCTGCTACCAGTTAAATTTCATACCTGGTCGGAGGGCATGAGTGTAACCAATTCCAATCAGGCTGGCATTATTCACTTTAGCCTGCAGGGAAAAAGACAAATATATTTTACACACTCTGTATAAACATCCAGACAGAACTGTTCCAGTACCCTGAGCTTACGCATTAAATCTTTCAGCTAGTTGTAGACTAACCTCTAGCGGAGGTGTATTCCAATGTTTTCCTATTCTCCTCAAGAGATTCCAGCTTAAGCCTGTTACAGCTTAATAGTTACAATCTTTGCCTCACATTGTGACCCATTATGCCATCCTCCACTGTCTCTTTAGAGTCTGAAAGGAGCTAGTTACTAGTCCCTGAATAGCTAATGAAATCTGTCTTGTCCAGATTCCTCTTCTCTTCGTAGCGACTGTGTTTTTTAATGAGCCATGAACACAGGAATACCCAAGCCCATTTTTACATTCCCAAGTTTTGTGCAGTTTACAAAAGTGTTTCCCACCTTTAATTTTTGGCTGAATTGTCCTGGAACTAACATTTGGGTTTGAAGGGTCCCAAATGCTACTTCAGTCCCTAGTGGCAGCATATACACACAATTACTTAAGTCACTGGCACTATTTAAATGCTGCATCCTCTTTTTATCTTTAGAAAACACATCTGGCACAGGCTCCAAGCACACTAGTCAAGACTAGTGACAACTTCACCATGAACAAAACCTTTAGTATTTAGCATAAAAAGCTTTAGCATTGGCTTCCCATCATCTCAAATACAACCTCTGAACACCTGATTTAATTTTAACCATGTACCATGCTTTCTATTTAATGCCACTACTTCATGCCAACCATTTTCAGTATTTAAATAGCTTGAAATACTCATTCCTATAACAAAGTTCTTACCACAAGGGAAGTCTTCTCATCCAGTTGGTACTTCGTAGCAATACCGAAACGTGTGTTGTTACTGCCAGCAGTCCATGCAAGATTGACTGATGTCTCAACCTTATCATTAACCTTCTGATAAATAGACCCACCAAACTCGGTGCCATCATTCCTGTTTATAATAAATGCAAGTGTGTCAAGACTTCACAATCATAGCTCTCAAAATTAACCAAGAGCTCATATACTTCCCTGGACCCATGCTCATCCTCTTCCTAGATGGAGCTGGCAGGCTCCTGTTCATGTTTATTACCCAAAACCTAAGTTTTACTTGTGAAATAAAGCTTTCCAACAGCTGGAGATTCTGACAAAAAAAACCCCAATCAAAACCTAGATTTAAGAAAGCAAGCCTGCGATGAAGGGACAATTCCAGGAAACTTCAGTTGGTTATGGGAACAATAAGACTGAAAATTATGTTAGTGCATTGCGGTTGTATATCTCTCTCTCTATATAGATCTATCTATAGATATCTATATATGTATATCTTGATTTATGTATAGATACATACATAGATAGATAAATACATCCACTTTTCATCTAGTTTGGCTCCTCTGATCATGTTTTGCTAGGCTCAGATAATACTTACACATTAGTGTGCAGCTGAAAGTCTCCTGCCCTATAGCCCAAGGCAAAGTTATTTTGTGAAAGCTTAGATTTGGCTGTATCAAAAGCCATCTGGTAGCCAGCAAGCCAGCCTTCATAGCCCAACACTGCCCAGCCACAGATGGTTGGTCCAGAGAGATCAATGTCTATGTTGCAGCCTAGATTTACATAATCTCTTTTGTAGGAGGTCTTCAACTTTCCACCCTTCTTCCTGCAGAGAAAGAAATGTGTTGGTTTATCCCTGGTAGCATACACGTATGTAGTTTTAGTCACATATATATGTCCCTTAAAGCCACTTAATTACTAACTGTAATGCCTACTCAAAACAGCTGCTGAAGAATGCATAGGACGAGGGTAGTACTGGTATTATGTACACACATGTACATGGTGCCACTCAAACTCCTTAAAAGTCTCAAGAAGCAAAAGAGACAAAAGTGTTTCTGCTTACTGCTCTGACAAACCCATGAGGTTTCAAACTGTGTTCTCCGTCAGTGAGAGCAATGTGTTAGGGCATCATCAGTTTATCTGAGGAGCATCCATGACATCCCACACCAATAGCTGGTCTTTCTTCCCTTCAGTGACTTTTTGTCTGCTCAGTTCTCCCCAGCCAAAAAGCTGAAGAATCAAATTTTAGCAGCCCTTGTCCTTGTGAGCCTGATATTAACCACTGCTTTCAAAATACTCCACAGTGCCTGCAGAATATTCTGCAGCAGATTTTGAACATTCACACAATGACCAGAATAAGCATTTGTAGTTAAAAGTCATGGGAAACTGCAGCACTCATTAGACAAAGGTAACAAAAAATACTCACCCTGTGTTTGGTACAAATGTAGTGTCAAGAGCCACCTTCAATCCTTCAATCAACTGCAAAGAGAAACAGGTCTGCTCAAAACTGCTGAAACATCATTTGTTACAGTCCATTGCTAGAGCTCTACTTAGTGTCTGAAGAGATGACAAAACACAACCATGATGTCTCTCGTGTCTTACAACAAACATCTAAAGATGCTGTATGATAAGGGATTAAAATTGGGACTTTTTCTCCACAGAGGCCTGTAACAGAGCACGCTCTGTGTATCTGTTATTGCAGGAAGATTTCAAATCCAGTGTTGAGAACAAAAAGACAGAAACTGGTTTTGGCTTCACTACCTTATGCTTCAGGCACTAAGTGAGAAGCATAAAGCTGTTTGAAAAGGAACTGTTTTGAGATGCTATATGCCAGCAACCCTTTGTGGAAGCACTGATGAGCTGCAAACCATAAACTTTCTCTTCAACCTCACAAAATATATTCAAGGCAGCCAAACTCAAGTCCTTACCTATTAGAACATTTCAACTATGAGACCCCTCTTTTGATTTCCCTGCATGACTGCAGTGGTGACAGTTCTACATAGCTAGCATGCATCTTTATAGACATAAACTCATATCTGGAGTGGATGATAGTGATGTTATTTCCACCAGCCACCTGATTTCACATGCCAGTAACTATCTTTGGATCATTACATAGCAGCACAATGAATGCCTGTACCCTGCCACCCCGAGCCTGTGCATTCTGCACATATAAATAACTTCTTTTAGCACTCCAGGTAGTTTTGTGCAACTAAAACCACTCAATATTCTCTGCTCAATACTTTCTCATACCAGCTGCTGAAACATTTTCAGAGTATCTACTTCCTCTTACCTGATCCTCCATGGAAACTTCTGTTCCCAACGTGTTGTCTGTGTTCCACTTCTGTGTGAATGTAAGTCCATAGTCCTTGAACTTGTATTTGGTCTCTAGATTGCCAGAAGCTTTGCCTGTGTCTGTGTTGGAAGAACCAGTTGCAGTGAATTCCTGCCAAGAGCATAACATGAGTTTCAGCACTCAGATATTTAATCACATTCAGTTTTTCCCCTTGTCAAGTGCCAGCACTCAGACTTGCTACCCCCTGACCTTTTAACAGAACCCTCAAAATCATCCTCCTCTATCATCACCAAAACCAATCAGTTTGTATCACAAGATGCTACTCCTTTTGGCATCTCTATTCAGGATACTTCTTTTATTGAGGTGCACTGATGGAGCCCCGGAACTTGTTTAGGTTGGAAAAAGCACTGTTACACAAAGACCTGTGTCCTGGTTTCTGTTAAACCACAACCACCTGATATTTTCACTTACATTTCATCTGCACCATTATTTCATTACCTGCTCCCCTCTATCATTTTTACCACCCTTTACACTGTTGTCACTTAGGCTCTTCATACAGCACATTGATGCCTTTAGTACCTTTGCCCCAACCCAACCGCTCTCATTACCTCAGTCAGCAACTACGCTTCAGAAGCTTCACCCCTTTGTAACGGACATTAATACTGTAGACCTTTTCTCCTTCATGGTGTTAGCAAATAACCTGATCCAGGGACACGCTGACAGCTCTCCATCAGGCTGGTCCTTCACTGACTAGTCCAATTGAACCAATAACTTTGAATTTTGTATAATACGTATTTTGTAACATGCTGTTCTATGCTGTTGGCCAAGTGTCAGAACCAGATCTGCTTCTGGAAGCAGGAGGCACACAGTCATCATCTGCTGCCATCAGTCTGTAACCTTCTAGGATATGTTGGCTGGCATCCTCAGGAACACCACGCACTTACTAGGTCAAACCACTTGCAATATATGACACAGTTACAATCAATACACACTACCTCTGTTTTGTTCCGAGTCCACAGGAAAAACACACAAAATATTTCTGTATCATAACAATCTGAGGCAATATTAGTACCCAAATAGAAATTAGATCTCTTGTTTTGTTCCTAGCCTCACCTCCATCCCCCAAATCCCATTTTGTTGCAGCAGAATGATCACTAGAAAACTCTTAACAAGCACAAAGTCTGAAGCAACAGCAATAGTATCAATACTCTTCTCTAGCTTGTTTTCCCTCCTCCTGTTTTTTTGCAGTGTTCTTATTGTGGACTACTGGACAAAGACTCTAAATTGCTTTACATACATGGATCATAGAGCAGATTAAGAGCTATCGACACAGTCAAACTTCATGACACAGATGATAACAGGACTAAAAACAGTGGAACAGTTTATGAACAACAACATGCACCACGGAAAACCTTGCTAGACAAAGCAATAAAGAACCAACATGCCAAAACAGTCACTATTCTTACCAGCTGGATAAACACCCAACAGGAAGGTTGCATGGAAAAGAAAAAGCCCATTTTAGAACTTAAGACAGTTGTTCATGTTCCATCACATTCAGAAGATGGCAGAATTAACCATTAGCATATTATTTGAGAATAAAAACTTCCAGCCAGGAAAACTACGAATATTGTGACATGTCAGTAACTGGCAGCAGTCACTGTATAAAAGACTACATAGTTCCTCGTGCCTACACGTTCCTGGTGCAAGCAATCCATCAAAAGCTCAATTGAGACAGAATACAGTAATACAAAAGGAATGACTTGCACCATTTCGTGATAAGAATGCAAGAGAAGGAGGGAGCTAAGGCAAATAAGGTTATGAAGTAGCTGAAAAGCAGTACAGCTTATCAACCAGAACAGCATCAAGTGGGAGCACACACAGATCTGAGACTCAGTGTAAGAATAACCTTATCTAGTAAACAATGTATGAAGACCAAAATTAAGAAAATAAAACTTAGTTTGCCAGCCCTCCTGTGAAATCATGAGGAAGCTCCACTTCTCCATCATTAAAGTGGGGTTCATAGTATTTTTTAGTTACCTTAAATGCTAAATCCTCATTAATGTCTACAAAATGCTCTCAAAGTCTACATAAAGGGTACAGCAGAAGAACTACTTAGTTTTAATTAAGTCTTGTATTGTAAAGCACAGTGGAGATAAGTGAAAATTCTGTTAAACCATGGCCCTTATTTGTCCCTTTGCCTTTTGGATAAAAGGTCAGTCTGGACTCAAAATCCTATAAAAACCAACATCTGCAGAGGAACTCAACCGCATTCAGAAGCAGAAATGAGAGCTATTGAGGGTGAAGAAACTCGTATGTTTGAGATGTGGCAATGGGAACGGGGAAGAAAGCAACCTGCTCACAACAAAGAGCATGCTGTAGAAGTACCACTCCATCAGTTCCACACCAGAAGAGAGGTATCTGTCAGCTACAGGTTTTAAAGTGAGTGCTGATGATGTTGGAAGCCTCCAGTACTTACCACCCCACTGGAAGACTTGGTCTTGAACTCTAGCTTGACCATTCCAAATCCTGAAAATAGAAGAGTACAGATAAAAACATCAACATACTGCTCCCAGAGAAGGGACTAATATCAGAATTTCTCCATTTAAATTCTTTGAGGAACGCAAATATTGTGCAATTATTTCTAAGACAGTAGGCTGCTATGATTAACACTCTACCTCAAACCTGTCTGGTGGCACATAAGGTCTCCTATGGTGACCTACGTGCGTTGAACTGATTTAATGTCTCCAAGTACAAAAACTAGAAGGTAAAAATCTGCAGCATTCTTCAGAGACTGTTCTGGAGTGCATCTTCCGGTCAAACTCGTAACCTCCTCCTGCAACTCTCTGCCTACTGCAGCACTATCATGATACACCTCTAAAGTTCAAATCAGAAGGGGCTGGATGCTCCAGGCCTCTGCTGAATTCCCACTACAGCCATGTTACTTACCATACCCCTTGTTGAATACATCCCTGGCAGACTTTCCCAAGTCACTGTATGCTGGTGGGACAGCCATTTGGATCTGAAACACATCGGAAACTGTAAGAATCTTAGGTTTAACAGCATAAAATCTAAACTATATCCAAAGCATTTAGAAATGTCTTTGACCAGTACCCGCTGCATGATCTTTGAAGGATGCTCATGAAAGTCACCCCTGCATCAGAAACAAACTTCAATTCAAAGAAGTTATGAAAGCAAATCCATCATCTGGAATCACTTAACCCCAGAATGGTATTACATCCAACTACACATTCTTACATTGCGAAAAGAGCTCACGGGAGCCTTATCGCTGTTCTGATGATGAGCAAACGCTGCTTTTGTGACAGGACCCTTTCTGAACGGGAACCCAAGGGGTGAAACCACATAAGCACTGGACAATCACAAAGGGAAAGACTTCCCTGAGTACTTGTGACTTCTTCGAAAGCTCTTTCAGAGATGTGTAATACATAAAGAGACATCCCTGTACATTGTCCAGTAGCCACCAGTGAGTATTTCTGCAACGTCTTTACACAGCAGCAAACTCTGCCTTTTCTAATACACGTAACTGTTACAACAACTTTGGAGGACAAAACTCGAAAGGATGGGCATCATGTCATGGCCATAATGCGATATTACAGCTTATATGACATATTTAATGTTCATTACCACATTTTGCATTAGAAAATCCACATTAAGTAGGGAAACTCTCCCCCCGTGGAAAACTGGTGTTCCCTTTCTGGAATAAGTTTGTAGAAAGGTAAAGGCACACCTGGTCCACAAAAACAAAGGGAAAAAAGCAGCCAAAGATGATGCTTTTGACTGATTGATTTTAAAGGTAACTCTTTTCTTACAGCTGATGCATTTGTTGCTATTCTCTGCAACACCTGACACCAGAAATCCCTCATTTGTTACTGAAAAGGCTAACTGGAAAAGTAATACCAACAGCTCTGCCTGCAAGCCTGAATTCAGTCCCACAACTATTAACGCTAAATTTGACCTGGCCTCCATCAATCAGATGCGGTAACGGTGGAGACAAAACACGGTATAATGCGGGAAAAGCAACAGTTTCGCCAGCGACTAAGCCCCAGCACTCAGTGGCTTCAAACAAAGGCTCCTTAATCCTGTGCTTTGATTCCCCCTTCCAGAGCAACCACAGGACAAATCAAGGAGTAACAGGGCTGGGAGCAAGCGATGCTCAACGCTGCCGTGTCCGGATGCGGTGCGCAATGACCCGAGCTGCTCCGAGGTGACACCGCGAGGGACGCCGCAGCGAAGCGGCAGACGGGAGACCACCACCAGCGGCCTCCGGAGCGGCTGTAAGGCGGCCCCGAGCCCACCGCGGAGCCGCCGCCGCCGCAACGCGGCCCAGCACGGCACGACCGAGCCGCGGGCACGCGGGCGCGCTCCCGAGCGGGGCGGCCTCCGCCCCGGCCTCTACGGCCGCGCGTTACGCAACGGGTAACGGAGCGCGGCCCGCACGGCCGCCGCCGGCTCCAAGCCCACGAACCCGCGGTCCCCGGGCGAGCACCGCCGGTGCGGAGGCAAGGCCCCGCGGCCAGCACCGCAGCAGCCGGCGGCCGCGCCGCCACACCCGAGGACGCGGAAGCTCCGTCCGGACCCTGCCTCCCCCGGGGCTCCGGCCCGGCCCCGCCGCTCAGGGTGACCCTCGGGACGCCCGCCTCAGGTCGGGCCCGGGCCCCGGCCCCGCCGGTACCTGCCGCCGCGCCGCCTCCAGCACAGCTCCCGGTGCCCCCGAGCCCGCCTGCGCCGCGCATGCGCCGCGCACTCTGCCCCTCCCGGCCCCGCCCTTGCGGAGGCCCGGCCCCGGGCCCGGTGCCGGCTCCAACCGGGAGCCGCGGTCCTTACGTTGTGCGGGCGGTAACGGAGCCCGGGGCCGGGCTGCACCGGCAGCGGTCACGCAAGGCCAGGCCATGGCGTGTGCCCGGCCGCACACAGCCCCCGCGGTAAGCACTAGGGTGCAGCGCCTAGCGCCCGGGACGGGCAGAGGCCTCTGCAGGCCGGTGAGGGGAGGGTGACACAGGGAAGGGCAGGATGCGGAGAGCAAGAGGGCACTTTGAACGGTAAGGCAAAGGAGCGAACACTCCGAACACGCCACGTGGAAGGGTTCAGTGTTCTGCAGCGTCCAGCAAACTCTGCCTCAAGGCCCCAGACCAAGCAGGCTGCCTGCTGCTGACAGAGAGCTCATCAACGTAACGCTGCGCGCTGCCGAGGAAACATCCCTAACCACGGTGAGCGCGTGTTACTGCTTGCTGCTGCTCCTGCGGTTACAGCTAAGAAAAGGATAACGCATTCGTGATGGAATTATCGTTTTGTTTATTCCCACCAGTTACTGAAAAAACATTGAATACATCAGCTACGTCTATTTTCACCATCAGAAGACTGCACATGACACTGAGTTACCTGCTGGTCACCTTACACACCACTACATGCATTTGTCCCTGAAAAAAAGTGAATTCCCCATAGGAAAACCAGACGAAAATAAAGGGATAAGCAAGAGCATCAGGATATAATCTTGATTACTAAGACGGTTCAACACTAACTATGTAAGAACAAGTAAAAATGGAGTTGTTCTGTAGGCTTAAGTCAGATAAAAAGAAGAAGAGGTATTAAATCTGTATGTGTTTCATGATTCAAGTCAGGTTAGGTAGTCTGACAATACAGATGCAAACTCCTCTCTGCCCCCATATAAAGGCAGATAGCAGACCTAATCATTAAAGAATCAAGAAGTATTACATATAATCAGCAATACTCAGTTTTGCTATGTAGAAAAGCCTTGCCTTTTCAGGCTTGCAATTCTGTAACACATTAGCCTTGTATCCCTGCAAGGTATTTAAAAACAATAGCAGCAATACATTCCATGTTGATGCTTTGTAACACACCAAAGTAATAGTTTCCTACTTAAAACTTACTTTTATTAAGTTTTACTTAATATTAAGTTCTTTAAGTTAACCAACAGAATCCCAGTCCCACATACAACTAGTAATGCAATCTTGATGAGCCCTCCTCTCACATCCAAAATAATCACTACCGTTCACAGTGCTTTAAGAGGGGCTGTGAAAATCAGAGCTGACTGGCTTGCATAAAAAAGAAGGCAAATTGACTCTACCTGAATGGTAGAAATGCCTCAATTACCAGTCTTCTGGGTAATGGCAAACAAAACACACATCACTGCAACCAATAGTACAACATAGGAACAAAGAATACGGGTCATATGTGACAGGAGAATGGTCACATTAGCATATGGCCATACTGAAAGGTTTTGGAAGGATGGACATGGAAACAGCTTAACAAGAGCTTCAGCACCAGGACACTTAATGCAGAGATAAGGAGATACAGACAGGAGCTGGAAATGGTATTCTTCAGGAGTACTTCAGGATTCTCATTCTGGTGTCTACCACACAAGATACAGGAAGTTAGAAACAGCTTGGAAGGAAGATCTAGCAGACCAATACACAGTTCTGAGCAGGCAGATGCCTACAGCAGTTCAAGATGCCAATATCTTAACCAGAAGGCTGTTTAACAAATGGGAGAGGTACAGTCTGTCTTCAGAAGCAGGACTGTTGCTGCTAGACTCAACAGTAAGCCTGCATTAGACAGTTTTGTTATGAAAACATCTCTCTACATTACAAACCTAAAGAAGCAGTTATTCACTCCGATCCTTTGGCTCTCGGTACTTCCACTGGATATAGTCAAAGATGTCTTCTTCACATTCGACTGGTAGGGCCTCCCCAGCAACTCCTGCAAGCAAATTAGAGATGCTGCTTGAAAGGTGGAAGGTCTGTACAATCCTGAAATGCTAAATGCACTGCGAGATTAAGACTGAACTGCTGTAAGTAAAACAGACTTGAAAACCCAAACCAGAACACCCCCCACAGACCTTTTCACAGAGTGTTTAGCTACTGGTTCTCATTAGTGTCAAAGGAAGTAAGGTAATGAATTAACTCTGGGGCCACGTGGTTATGCAGTTAAATATACCAATACTCATGTGTGTATATAGTCAGCCTCTCTCCAAAGCAAAACAGTAAAGGACACATCATGTCCTGTTAAAAGAGTGGGAAGCCACATATGTGCTGTGCATGACACCGAATAAATAATCTTTAGATCAGTAAGACTTTAAGCAGATTAGGTGACCCAAAGAGGTAACTTTGGCTACAGCACTGCCCATACATAAGCTGCCTCCTCCTGCTGTAATAATGTCTAATACCAGAAAGGACACAGTGAAAAACTGCATGAGCTACAGTAGTTATCAGAAGTATTTCCAGTACACCAAGAAACCAATTTAAGAACACTCAAAGCACATAACGAGAAATAACACTCTGTGCAAAGACTGACCAGTGACACCCAAGCGACGGATTGTGTACTCATTGATGGTGAAGCCCATTTCCAGAGCATGAGTTCTCATGTTCTTATTGAATATATCACTTCCTGTGAAGTACAGTACACCACAGTAATACTGATCTTTGGGGATAAGCCTGGAACAAAAGTGGAAGGAAAGTACAGATTTAGAGCAAGTATATAACGTAACAGTCACAAGCCATCTGGAGTTCAGCCATCCAGATGCTGTTCTGGAGTTACTTCCTATTTATGTGCACATATACTGCAACTCTATACATTCGACTTTCCCACAAGCCAGATGCAAGAATGAAACTAAAAGCATCTCAAAGAAAGGTTCAGCTCATCTACCCTGACTCAGAAGTTACTGGTGTCCAGCTACTACATGGTTATGGAGCTTGCACCCCTGCCAAAAATTAATGTCAAAGCAGTGTGATAAAGCAGGTCACAATTCTGGAACCGGACACAAAGTCAGGATGTGAAATAGAGCGTTCTTGCTAATAACCTGTTGTAGATACTAGCAGTTGCACGGTGGCTTTCATACTACATAGGAACCTAGTAAATGCCATGTTCTGAACGTTAAAGTAGAGATCTGAATGCAGGACTTGATGCAAATGCCTACTGTGTAGCAGACAGCTAAAGTCAGGGGTGGGGTGTGGGGGTATTTTGGCGTGTTACCGGATATCAATTCTCCGGTGTGGATAGGCTGTTCCATCTTCTTTATTTGGCAGCTGACAGACACCCTGTGAGAAAACAAGGAAAGCAATTCGAATTAAACAGATTTGACATCAATTTTCACCTCCCTCCCCCTTAACAACCTCCCAGGAACCCTCAGTCATCCTGCAGAGTAAAGTTACATTCCCGATGAACTGAAGAAGTATTTTACTGTAAGAGCTGGACGTCACAGTAACCTGAAGCACTATTTTACACTGCTTAGAGACTGTAGTCCAGTGTAGTGTCCAATTGCTTCCTACTTATTACAACAGGAAAGATCACTTCTCACGTCCCATTCTTCTGCCCTAATCATTATCATGCTCTTCCATATACACAAACATCAGCGGGTTAAGAAAAGGGCAGATGAAGCTCAAGCTAACAGAACTTGATAAATCCTCTGCCACTTTTCATTCCATCTCTCACCACCCAAAAAGCCTTACCATGAATTTTGTGTCTCCCTTAGACAGCACATCTGTGACAAAGCGGACTTTCTCCAGTTGTTCTACAACTTGATGCAGAAGTTTCGACTGGGAACAGTGACAGGACAGAAGAAGAAATTATTCTACAAGTAACAAGAATATCTTCCCCATTTACCATGCAATGGCCCACCTAAGTAAGGGACATCACTATAATTATTACTGTACATGAAACTTGATGCAGAGGGGAAAAAAGACAACAGCGACATGGAAAGCTGATAGAATTACAGTTGTGCAATATAGAATTTCCACCAAAACCCCCATGTCACATTGCATTATAAAATCACATTGTAAAAGCCCATGAATTCAAAGGAGGGGTGAATTTTTGTGAAGCAAAGAGAGACAGAAGGCTAAGAGTAAAGATATTGAACAGCTCTTGCAGAAGAACACAACGTAATACGCGGACCTGAGAAATGATCACAACTCCTCAAAACAAACATGGTAAACCAGGAGAAGAGTGACAAAAAAGATGCAAGAAGCCGCAATACAAGTCTCAGATTACCCATCTCCTGAATCTAACCATACTCTTGTGGAAGTAATGCACGGTGCTGACCCACAGTAGCAAAGAAACACACCTGTTTGGATGATTCAGACGTGAAACTCGGGTGGGTCAGGAGAACATCCATATCACCACTTGACTCTGCGCCTGGGCAAGTGAGAACAATCCCTCGATGTATGACAGAGTGTACTAACACTGGTGAACATCTGTCTAACCTCTTCCTCTAAACTTGTTTTTCTGGTAGAAAATAGTCGCTATTTAAGATATTTGGAAAAAAACCCTTATTCTTCCATCAAGAAGTTTATGTCCCCACCTGTGTTGGAGAATACCCAAGAATTTCTTGCTGTACCCTACAGCAATGAAGCACAAACATTAACAAAAGCGCAAAGGAACAATCCATGTGTTATAATACACTGCTCTTTACGGGTGCAGGGTGGAGAAGCAATGATTCATGCTGGTGTTTCATCACTGAACTAACCAGTCAAGGCAATACTAAAGCCAAGTAAAGACTTTCTAGAAGAACAACATACATAGTAATGAGTCTTGCTTATTAGCCCAAAGGAAACATAAGATGACAGACTACCAACCTCGTCTAAAACTGCCACAGACTGTAGCAATATAGTTTGGGTCCAGCTTCTTGACCTCTTTCAGCACAATCTCCTATATAGAAATGAAAGATGGATGTTTAAAGGTGTCCTTCGTTAGCCATCAGCGCCTCACATCCTCGATGAACACCTTCTTACCTGCATTTGCAGCATTTCTTCTCTTGGGATTCTTTTCTCAAAATCTTCAAAGTATCTGCACATAGAAATAGAAAAGAGTGGCCAGAGCAGCATCTTCACATTTTAATCAATTAAACGTGTGTCAGAGGGAAGAATACAACTCACATTCCTGTCACATCACAAAAAGCTCCCCATTCTGACCAAACGTCTTAGAAAGCATTTTGCCAAGCAACAGTTAAAACAACTGCAAGTTTGGCAATGCTTAGAAGATGGTTTAGCTGCACATTACTCCCACTGTATGTATGAGAGGTGAGAGTAACATTACTGTATAACCTATGCGTTTCTATTTACATAGCTCTCCGAAAATACAACAGGTTCTTGAAAAACCTCAGTTCATCAGGAGGCAGTGAGGGCCCTCACCCATGGCCAGAGCTATCTATGCTGGGAAGGGCTAAAGGGATGCTCACAGGTCAAATACAGCCCTGAGGAAACAAAAGCTCGGAATAGCAGCTGAATAGCGTGTAGAGCATGCAGACAGAACAGAACCTTATTTGGCCCGTGTAACCTTACATTACATGGTAGCATCTGAAAGAGTCAGTAGGCAAGCCAAGCACTTGCACCCAAGAAAGCTTACTTCAGCCCAATTCGCTGGTGATGGGTCAGCTTGTGCTCATTTTTCCTCAGATCTAGGAGAATTGAGAAAAACAGAAAAGTTACTTGAGGACAAAACTCTTGGAGTGAGTTTCCACCAACGCGAAGATGACGCAAGCAAAGAACACGTAACAAGAAGACAGTGACCTCAAAGTGATTTTAAGCTGACTACTCACAGCTGGCAGAAGGAGCACGAATGCACAGAGCACCTCCTGATAAAGAGTTCAATAAACCATTCCCCTCAAAGCCAAGCTCCTTGTTGTTGTCCCTGTGATCTGATACCTATGTACTGCCTGTAGCCTGTGCGCCAACTCTAGCATCTTGCACCACTACGGCGTACCTGGTATCACAGTACCACTGTGAAACAGGCAGTGCTGGTGGGGAAAAAGCCATCACTGGAGCGTGAACCGGGGACCCAAAGTCACACTCACCTTCTAAAGTCTTAATTCCTTCCTCGACAAACTTCCTGGCAGCAGCAGGACTGCAAAGAGACAGGACAACCAGCCATCAGGAACACCAAGGATCTTAAAAGGACACCAGAGTTCCCTGTCACTGCCTAGGCTCTTCAAGGCCATGACTGAAGTAGCTTCTGCTGCTCGCCCTCTGAAAATCAGCACCCACATTTGCAGCTGATACTTTTGATCAGCTCAGGTGGCTTAAGAGGCCTTGGCCTGCACATTTTTCAGCATGGGTATAACTCTACAGCAATGTATGAGAAATATAACGGTAATGTATATTAATGTGTAATAATCTAAAGAATAAACAGATCTCATCACATAGGCAATATTACTTCCGATACCAATGCTGAATGCACGATAGGAACTACTTTAACCACAGGCAGCCTCTGAACCCACTTAAGGCAGCAGCAGCACAGAGGTGTCATTAGGTTTCAGACCAGCACTTCAAAAACCCCAAGGCTTCAGCCTGCAACCTACAATAGAGCCCAGCTAAATTCTGTTCACAGCTCCACTGAACAGAAGGAAAGCAACATTACCCAATGCCAGTAACTCGTGTCAGGAGACTGATGGATGCACTTGTATCATCTTGTCGAATCTGCAGGAAGGAAACAACAAACCAAACCCTTCTTTACTCCGTTTGCAACAAGCAAAGAAACCCTGGGAAGATGAAACAGCTCAGGCAGGCTCTGCTTTGGAGGCTCGCTATGAATCAGTGCGAAGCAGTACCAGCGGCAGCCCTGATGTGCCAAGCCCGACGACTGCCCACGCCAGGGCGAGCAGCATTGCTCCACGGCCTCCCGGCGCCCCGCTCCTCGCAGCGGACATCCAAATGCTGACGACGTAAGTGAGGCGCTTGCCGCAAAGAGGCAGCTCTGAGGTTCTGGGTGAGCTGCTTGCTCCCTGCTTTCTGCTCACCGCGCCCACTGCTCTCAGCTTTGACACCAGTCACGGTGACAGCAGAAACAGCGCGAAGCACGCGGGCTGCTTGGCAAGGGGCAAAGAACAGCAGCCATTGAGAAGCACAGCAGGGGAAGGAGCCCCACCTTTTCCAGTTTGCGCAGCTTTCCCGTGGACAGGAACTCGTCTATCTTCTCAGCTATTTTAGCACCTACTCCATCCTAAACGTGGGGAGAGGGGAGGACAAACGCGTTAACTCCAAGGTGACTTTAACTCCGTTCTACCTGAAACAAAAGGAATTCAGTGCTGAGGGCCCCCAAGACCAGGATGCGAGGGGGAACCCGAGGCTCCCCGGGCACAACGCGCGCAGCGATCGCAGGGCTGCACTGAAAGCTCCGCACAGCGACAGCTCCGAACACGGCTCGGGGTACGGCAGCTCCAACGCGCAGCGTCCCCCGCCCCAAGCCCTGACTCCGGCTCCGGGGATCGCCCCCCGGGAGCCCCCCGCGCGGGCACGCACCAGCTTCTTGGCTTCGGCCCCGCTCTGGATCCTGCCGGGGTAGCGGGCGATGACCGAGGCTGCCTTCCTGCGGGGCAGAGCCCGTCAGCCCCGGCCCGGCTCGCACCGCGCGGGCTGGGCCCCGGGCCGGGGCGGGGGGCGGCGGTACCTGTACGCGTTGTACTTGTGGATGGCCCGGTTCACGTTGCGCTCGTAATTGGCCAGCTCTGAGGGGAGAACGGCGGCGAGAGCGGCGGGGCCGCGGCCCCACCGACGGCCCCACGGCCCCACCGACGGCCCCACGGCAGCACCGACGGCCCCACCGCCCGACCCACGGCCCCACCGACAGCCCCACGGCCCCACCGACGGCCCCACGGCCCCACCGACGGCCCCACGGCAGCACCGACGGACCCACCGCCCGACCGACGGCCCCACCGACGGCCCCACCGCCCGACCCAAGGCCCCCCCGCCCGCTGCCCTACCCGTGAGGAAGTCGGTGATGCCCTCATTGGGGTTCTCCTGCGGCGCCTTCCGCTTGCTCATGGCCGGTGGCGACGGCTCCGGTCCCGGTAGCGGGGAGACGGCGGAACCCGGGGCAGGGAGCCCCTTCCGGAGGTGACATCACAGAGCGCGACCGGCTCCGGCGCGCATGCGTGACCGGGTTCCGCTGTGCGCTGCGGAGCGGAACGGAGCGGAGCGTCCGCCCCCGGCAGCTCCGCGGGGGCAGGAGCGCGGTTACCGGTGGCTGCTGCCGCGGGCAAAGCATCGGTGCGGGGCTGGGAGCGAGCAGTGCCCGCTCCCTCCGCCGTGCGGCTCGGCGGCCGTGCCCTCGGCTCCTGCCTCGCTGCCCCGCGGCCGCCGCGGTTCCTTCCTCCTCCGCCTCTGCCCGGCTTCAGCCCGCACAGCGCCCGCGGCTTCTTACCCCGCTCCGGTACCGCCTGCCCGCTGTTGGCCGTGCTCAGTGCTGCCGCCTGGCGGACGGAACGCGGTACTGCAGGTCGGCGACCTTTGCGGGCTCCCGTTTGCCTCCTGCCTCCTCCGCGCGGACCCCTCAGAGCAGGAGCCCTGGGTGCAGTTCCGCGCTTTGAACACAGGAGGGCAGCAGCGAGAACACCGCCCCACCGCGCTCCTCCACCTGCGGTACCGCACTTGGGACACGGGATGGCAGCAGAGAGAGCGCCCTGCGACGCACCGCGCCCCCCCACCCCGCAGTACCGAGTTTGGTGTGGGTACCCCCCCCCCCCCAACTTATTCAGGCCCCGAATGGGGGGTTTGGGGTTGGGTTTTGGCCACCACAGAGACAAAGGGGTCAGCGCCCGCACCCCTCCCGCAGGCTGCAGGGGATGGTGCCGCATCCCTTGCTCAGGCTCTGCTCCGCGGCGTCCCCCCTCAATTCCGATGCTGGGACACCACGGCCCCGCGGTACCTGTTGATCACCGTGAGGAGCCGCCGCCGGGCTCCCCGCTGCCTCCCCCCTCGTCCGCGAACCGTTCCGCAGATGCAGTAGGGCATGCGTGGAGCCCTGGTTGCAGTACCGCACTTTGGACACAGGCCGGCAGCAGCGAACAGGACAAGCCGCTGCGCAGCGCTCCCCACCTGCAGTTCCACACTTTGGCCATGGGATGGCAGCAGAGAGCAGCTCCCGGCACCACCCCGCGCCCCCTCAACCTGCAGCACCGCACTTTGGACACGGGATGGCAGCAGCGAGCAGCTCCCGGAACCACCCCGCGCCCCCCCCCCGCAGCCCCGAGTTTTGTGTGGGTATCCCCCCCCCAGCATCTGCAATCCTTGCAGACCCAGAATCAGGGGGGTTGGAGTATTTTGAGGCCACCGCAGCGGCTCCGGCCCCGCAAGCAGAGCCCGTCATTGAAAGGTCTTTTTAGGGGAATCAGCCCCAAATCCAGCTGTTACCCCCCTTTCATCAGAGGAACCCCCATCCTCTACTCATCCACTCCTCCACTGAATCACACCCCCCCCCCAGTGACAGTGGGGCACCCCAAATGACATCATCTGCCCCCACATTCCCCACATCCCCCTTTTTGTTCCACCCTTCCAATGAAAAACACAAAAATGAGTGAAAACTGCCCCAAGGAGCAGTTCCGCACTTTAGTAACTGCCATGTCCACAGGCACACGCTCCCCTAAGCAAAGGGGGGCTCTGATAGACACAAGGGGGACACCACCCCCGGCCCACAGGATGCAGAGGATGGGGCCACATCTCTTGCTCCGGCTCTGCTCCGCGACGTTCCCCGTCCCCAGAGCACCATTGCCCCGGTCCCTGCCGGCCGGGGGGTATCTATCGAGCACCACGAGGCGCCTGCACCAAAACCACCTGGGAAAGTACAGGAGGTACCTGAAGCTCGAGCTCTTGTCCTGAGGATTCACACGGTTCCGTGCCGGTTTCTGGGTGCATTGAGCATCCGAGCCGTGATAAGGGGGTTTCGTGTCCCGGCAGACAGGCGCCGTGTGAATCGGGGTTTTAGGCCTCTGGATCTGTGTCCCCTGCCAAAAGCCACCCTTCCCTTTGGAGTCAAAACCCTTTTAGGAGCCGCGATTTGCGTCCCCGTGCCTCAGATGCAGCACCTGGAGCACGCAGTCGGGATGCTCGGCCTGTGCGTTGGTACTGCCCCGTGAACGTGTGAGTTGTTTCCTAACACATCCTGGGTTGTGAGGAAGGGAGCTTGAGCCGTGCCGCTTCACCTCCCCGTGCGCAGCCTCCTGTCAGTGTAATGCGGACCCTGATCCTGTGCTGCCTTGCAGTAAGGATAAATTAGCCCTAGAGGAAAGCAGGGGAAGGCTCCATTAAATCCATCAGTGAAGAGATCTCTATAAGCTACCAAAGGGAGGATAAAATCTGGAACGAGATCTTCCTATGTCAGGGGCTTGAGGCATTTTATTGGATGCAGGGTAGGGTCAGACCACCAGTGCCAGCCCCCCTTGCTACGTGTGGATGGATATTCCAGGATTCAGCTCACCAGGGATGTCTTACACATCTTTACACAGACAGCGAAGCAAAGCTGGTTTCAGTTACGGAACCCCCATCGCTCCCAGCTCACGGTAGTGTTGGTGTTTACATGGGATCTGGCCCATGGCTCGCACCTCATTGCTTTCACACATCATTGCTCTTTGCTAAAATCTGCCCCTACTTCCTCCTTTTTATTCGCAAGGCCAACAGAAAGGAAGCAAAACCGCTTCCGACCGGAGCAAGTAAATCATCTGCACTTGCACTGGTTTCTTGGTGCTGTCTGCAGGCCCTGAGAGCATCCTCTTTGACCTACGTCAAATTTGGTACCCAGACTAAATGTGGGAGTACAGACTGGTGTTTTCACTGGAGAATGCCAGCTTTTCTTTCGTTTCGTTTCCCAGTTACGCAGTGAATTTCTTGCAGGTCTTTAAGCTGATGGGACTGCAATAAGGAAGCTTTCCTCCCATGAACTTAAAGCCAAACTAGATCCTTCTTTCAGAGGGAAGCCTCTGTGCTTTAGGAGATCAGAATATAAGGGTAGATGGGGCACAGCACAAAATACAACTAGGTTGTTCTTACTTGTTAAGAGGAAGAATACTTTATCTTCCCTCTGCCTTAAATCCATGTGTTCTCTTAACCTAGATCTGTAAGCCCATTTACTTGTGCCTATGCTTGCCTTTACACAGAGTAAGCTGGTAAGTGCCACTTGCAGCTCGCATTTCTCATCATTATTGCATTTTTCTGCCTTTTACTGTTAAATCCTCTGCAGTGTATGCACAGAACAGTGCTTGAAGGCAGGAACGAACTCCTGGCGCGGAAAAGAGCATGTTTTATAGCTTGACCTCCTGTGACTTCGGAGTAAAAATGTTTGGGCTCAAGGGACGTGTCTGCTGAAAGCTGCCTGGATGACCTCAGCCAGGATATGGGACATTTCTGCCCTTCACACTTCAGCCAGTGCAGTGGGACTGATAGCGCTGTCCTTTCCCTTCCTGCACTTGAACTGCTCAAGTCCTTCTGGAGTGGAAGGGTCTCTTGCCATGCGTTTGCACAGCAGTGGAGCCCCAGTCCTGCCTGGCAGGGCCATAGCATGCACTTAGTGAAGGGGAGCTGCAAAGACTGCTTGAGCAGGATAGCGCTGCTCTAAGCCTCTCACTTACCTTTATGCATTGCATCTATCCACGCCCAGAAAACATTTACTTATCTTTAGGCACCAGGTTCTCTTTTCCTCCTTGGAGCAGGGAGATGACAACTGAGGTCATCTTTGTCAAATGGCTTTATGCTGAGCTCCTGCCTTTCTTTTTAACCAAAAGAAATTCCTTCTGAAGCATCCTCCTGATGGCCACGAGCCAGATTTCAGGAGACAGAAACAGACTGCATCCCCCCCCAACCTCTCCCAGGCTACAATAAGCTCTGTGACTAGCATGAATGATTCAGGTTGGCAAGAGTCTCTCAAATTCTTTTAAAGCATCTTCCCAGATACATGTTATCCGTTCCACAAATGGATCCAAAATGACACAATTGCATCCAAGGATAGAAAGGTTTTATTTATGTGACCACAGCACGACGCTTTGACCTTGAAACATCCCTTTCTAAACTAAATGGAGGTTGTGCTCTTATAGTACTTGCAGTGATTTTTGCTCAGTACTTTGTACAACAGCAGGGTGGTAGGCTATCTTGATTGCCCAGATGTTACCACAGCAAAAATAGATGCTAACAGTCATTTCTAATGGAAATTATTGGCGATTAGTTTGTAAAATCTGACCACAACCTTGCAAATAAACCTCTACCCCTCAAAACCCAATGTGCTGCTCACAGATCCATGAAGAACCATTAAGTCATTTGCATTCTTAAACAGGACTTCAAGCCCAGCGTTAGTGTTTACTGCTAATCGCATAAAGCAAGGGATGTCTCAAGACTGCTTGTGACTCCTTCAGTCAGCAGGAGCAAAGGTACTATGTATTTTGCTAAAATGCTAAGCATCATTAATGGGAATGGGACTGTGTTCCGCAATGGCACATCCTGTGTGGAAAGGGAGGGGGTCCACTACATCTGCCTGTAGCTGGAGCTCAGGCCTAATATGCTAGCGGATGAGTTGGAAGCCTCCTGACTCACTGCCTTTCTCTACCGCCGGCAGCTGAGTCAGAGCTGGATCTGAACGCTGAATTGACAACAAGAGCAACCCAACAAATCCTATACCCCTTGCTGCAAACACAAGAGAAGATGGGTAAGTAAATCACAGCTGATACCTAACCGGACCAAGCCCACCTCAAGTGTAACACTAAGGATTCTGTGGCAACTGCTCTATGAGGAAGAAACAGAAATCCATTTTACTACCTTTCTGAAGAATCCTTATGATCTCATTGTGAGCTGTTCTTCTAAGTGTATCCCAAGGGCCAAGACAGGTAAAATGAGGCCAAAAATCCCCATCAGGCCCACTGGTCCCACATGTGTTTTCATTCCCACACTAAAGAAAGCTCAGTCTATTTCCTGGTGCGCTTTCTGCTTCTTCTCAGTGTGGCTGAAAATGAAATTAGTCACTTTATTCCACTACAAGTATGTGATCTGGTTACAGTATTGGCTCGTGTTTACTTTAGCAAGCAAATCACAGAGACACTCTAAGCCTTTAGTGCTTCCATCCACATTTTTCATGTCAGGGAAAAAAAAATGAACCTACAGGCTTTTTTAATGGATAAATATACATAGTGCACAACATGTGCTGTTCCAAAAGGTTAAGAGCTCTACGAATGATAGATAATACTGTTCTTTCCCTGGGTTAGGAACAACCAAAGACATGTTTGAAACAGAAGTGTTCCTATTTTTAATGCAGAATCATGGAGTCACCCCAGGCTTTGCTAAAGTTTGCTTTTGGTATATACCTAAGCTGTCTTCGTATAGCAAAGTACTTAGACTTGTGTTTGACTGTGACTTCCAAATACTTGAAGTCTACTTCAGATCTGAATATGGGCCCAAACTACAGGCTGGATGAACAGGTCTGAGGTGATCATTAGGTTTCACTGGAAGGGAACTGTGTTCTTGCAATGTGGAGAGGAGAAGGTTTTCCCTTGGGCATTAAGAATCCTGCTGAAAAGCAGCAGAAGACAATGAAACGTGAATAATACAAGAGAAACACAACACAGATCAATCAACCCGCGTTAAGTACGTTTCACTGTACTTGTCTTACAACTCTAAAATACCACTTTGATATCTGGGTTTCACTTTGTAGCAAAATAGTGAGGCAAATCAGATTCTGTTTTCTGACAACATTCAGAAAGAATGAATTTAGCAAAAGCTCCTGTCATTCTGCAGGCTTTTGGATAGGGAACAATTCTTGCTCAGGATCCTGCACTGCAAGTTTCTACACCATGACTTTTGGTTTTGCAAGCACAGAGGAAAGCATTTGCTATGCATAAAGGGAATTTCTGCCTTCTCTTTCCTTCCTGTGATGTGTGTGTCTGCTGCTGAAGACCAAGCTGAAATCTGGTTTTGCTAGAGTGCACACCCCCAATTAGAAAGTAAAGCATGTTCTGGGAAACTGAAGAATCAATGCAACCTGTAAAGCAGACTGCCGTCAATAAAGTCAGTAGTGCCACAAATACCAAGTTGAAATTCATCCCACTTACTTTAGCTCAGACGAAATATTGTCTTCCTAAAGCCATGCAGGGTTTTTTACTACTACCCATTCTTTTTCTTCTGTCCTTTTGGTCAGAATGAGCCAAAGATGCCTGCAATGCTTGAGCCCCTTCTCCTTGCTCAAAGTCAACAAACGAGCTAAAAATGCAGGGAGTGGTAGCTGACTAAGTGTGAATTGTGTACATGGTTTGTATTTAGCAGTAACATTGCCATTCTCTGTGGCAAGGTCCTGCCATCCTTACTAATGCTGGGATTGATTTAGTTCTGTAAGAAGCCAAGTTGCCTTCAGGACTTCAAAGCAATCTGCTGCACTTGGCTCAGAGCTGGGAGTCAAACCCGGGACCACACATTCTTCAGGGGAAGAAAGCAAGCAGGAATTGTCAGTAAAACCCAAATAACCCTTTTCCATGTTGTGCTTCCATTGTAGTTTCTTTATACCTGTATCCATTGGGAAAGAGGAGACTTAAATCAAGGAGTCCTCCCTGGCTGCACAGGGAGAGCATTGTAACATCCCAGGAAAAGGTAGATATTCATATAATAAACACTCCCTATAGGAGAGGCTGAGCTGGAACAGCTTGTGAAGGCCACCACCAAAGCCTAAGCTGGATTCCGGGTACCTCTGCAAGAGGTACTTGCTCAACAGGAACTTCACGCAATGTGTATGACCTACACCGGTGATGCCCAGTTGAAAAGAGCTGGTAGCAATATGCGTCCAGAACCCAGTAACATCCCTCCAGAGGGCCAGATTCTGCTGTCAGGATGTCTCTTGTGAGTTCTGTGGAATGAGCTTTGTTGATACATGTGTGATTACTGCTGGATCTGTGCCCACAAAAGGCAAACGGGACGTAGTTAGAGAAGGGGCTGGTTGGAGATTTTCTCATGAAATGGATTTCTCTTGGAAAATGTCAGCTTCTCCAAACCCAGACTTTTTTGTGGGAATGTATATACCACATGCAAAAAACCCCAAATGGTATTCCTTGTGACAGTGGGAGAAAGGGGAAACAAATTAAAACAAGGAAAGGAGGGAAGAAAATTCTTCAGTGTCCCAGAATTAGAACTATGAGTGCTAATGATATTTATAGGAGATGCTGAAATCATTTCAGTGCAAAAAGAAATAACTGAGAGGATGCTGTGGTGTATTTTGAGTATTTAACAGATGCAAGATGAGCCTCTAGCTCTTGACTGAACTCGAAAAATCAGTTTTCTGCTGATTATGTTCATATTTCTGTATCATCTGACCGAGGGGAGACTGAGACGAGCTTTCAGGCAGAAGTTCTCCCTGTGAGGGTGCTGAGACGCTGGCACAGGGTGCCCAGAGAAGCTGTGGCTGCCCCATCCCTGGCAGTGCTCAAGGCCAGGTTGGACACAGGGGCTTGCAGCAAGCTGCTCCAGTGGAAGGGGTCCCTGGAGCTGGATGAGCTCTAAGTTCCTTCCACCCAAACCATTCTGGGATTCTATGAACTTCATTCCTATCTAGCAGCTTAACTGCTAAAATCAGTAGAGTTTGCATCTTTAAATACTTGCAGGTTTGATCTTAACTTCCTCAGTCTTGATTGATCCCTGTTTAATGTATTAGGTGACTTGGTTACAACACGTGCCACGTAGAATAGGAATGAAGAGAACATGGTTGTACGTGCAAAAACATCCACCTGCAACCATTAATATCACAGGAAAACAAGGCTTAAATGGCCTGAAACAGGTGTTCCCATTAGGGAGATGAGGATGCTCACCTCAGCTGCATCTCTAGGAGACAGAATGAGCCATTTCAGATAGGTATTTAAAAGTTACATGATCCTGTAAAACACCAAAACCAAACTGGTTTAAGGACTCCTCACAGCTCAGAAAAGGCCATCTGGTGGCAGAGCTCCCCAGGGGTTTATAAATAGCACATCTCTTTGCAGACACAGTTCCTGACGTATTCACATGCTGATTAACCATCTGAGTCGTTATCCAGTTAATTCCGACAGCTGCTTTGCAAAACTTAAGTGTGTGCATTAAGCACTCACAAAACCCACTTATGGACATTATTGTACATCACACACTGTACGTGCCAGGCAAAAAATTAACAGAACTGGCTTATTATTGTCTCCAAGCAAGAAGTATTATTAGCACAACTGGAACATCTCCAGCTCTCCAGCCAATAACACTCAGTTCCCACTGCTAATAGGATCTTGCTCATTTTAGAACCAGAAGACATATCACCATGATGAGAGCATATACATAGGTCTAAAAGCTGAGAGTGTGACTTGGTTATATAAATGCCAGACAGCAAATCCTTACCTTCCCAGCAGGATTTGCTAAAAGTTTCGTCATTTTTGGGTAGATATAACAATAACTGCAGTAAGCAAGACTAGCTTGACACTGTCACCATCTTTGATACACATTTTTGTGCTTTTATTCCATAGCACACCAATAACCATGATTCAAGGCATTATTCTCTCCAGTTAGTTAAACGGAACTCCAGGAGTATTTTGAAGGTGCTAGTCTTGGGAATATTGGACTGTCTCCAATTCAATCACACAGTAGAGAAGAACATGTCAATCAGTGAACACCACTATTGCAGTTATACACTGCAAGTGTAATAAAATACTGTTAATAAAATATGGTTTGGAGATGAGCATAAGTATAATTCAAAAGACAAAATTCTCCACTCTGTTAGTTATAAAGAGCCAAACTGTAAGACCGTGTCTCAGTTATCCCTCAGTGCCAATCAGATAGGAAATAAATGAGTCTTTATCTTCGCAATGCAGATTAACAGCATCATGCATCCCACCAAAATTAGTGCTTCTAAAAGGTGCACACCCTGATGCAGGAGACTAACCTGGATTTTGGGAAACAGCAGGGTGAGATGCTCCTGGACATTCTGCTACTACATGTGCCTAGGATGTGTTGATTCTCATTCTGCCAGGACTAACTGGATTGAGGGCAGTAAAGTGAGAAGTTCTGCTTTATCCAGACTAAAAGTGTCAATCTCTACCTGTTCAATGAGACAACAATCAGTATGTTCATTACAGGGAACACAATGTAGATCACAAGATACACACCTAATTATCTAGTTCTAAGTAGGCGTTTGATTCTAAGCCTAGAAGTGGTTTATGTTGTTAAGAAGCCTGGTAAATAACCGTTTATCAGGCTGTTCAACAAAGGAAACCAAAAACTTCCTTAGACTAGCGACCCCCCCTCCCATCACTTCACATTCAGTACTCACCTTTGGTTTTCCTATTGTTTTTTCCCCCAGGCTGCAAGTGAAAGCTCTGAGTCAGGCACTCACAGAACTTCAATCAGACCTGGGACAGGAGGGATTGGGGAATTCAGTTCAGAAGGTAGCAGATGCTTTTAGCCAAAGGTCTGCGCAAGCTGGAACAGATGCCAGTTTTTCATAGAGCTGATAGCATGCTGGCACAAAGCTAGCATTAGGCAAATGTTCCCACCTTCACAAACACTCAAAGTGAAATCTCATCCTACTGATGTCTGTGGGAGTTTTGCTACGGATTTCTGTGAAGTCATGTTTCTTCTCCATGGCACTATGGTGCTTAATCATGGGCCCTCTTCTACACAAATTGCTCACTCAATCCATTAGAGCTTTCTACAGACATTTTATTTAATATAGTAAATGCAGCCAAATATCGATGATGATTTTGCAAGTTAATTGCATAGACTGTTCCTCTGTGGCTTAGGAGGAGTCTGCCAAAATATCATTAGTGTTTAATTAAATGAGTCTATATTGAGCCAACTTCTGCTCCCACTGAAAGCCATTGCATACATTTAAATGAATTCAGGTTCTTTAGAATATGGCCTTCTTTACTGCTAAACTCTACATTGCTTTTGTTTCATGAAGCTAAGCTGCCTTTCCAGCAATTCCTAAGCTTTCTGCTTTATTTTAGCAAGCTTCACCAGACCAGCTGCAAAAGTCTTCGGCTAAGTTCAGTAAAGCAGGACCAGGTTACTTTTATGCATCAGATCTGAGGGGTTTCTATCGTGTACCAGCCAGAACAGAGTTTTGTTTCACCCATTTCTGAGCTTGCTAAGGAGAGATGCAGACATTAAAAGAGTGAAATATGCTACACACGGGCACCACTCAGCAAGAGAGTTAGGTCTGTTCCTCAATTTAGATAGACTTTGAAGTATAAATACCAATGCTTTGCTCCTTGCAGGCCTTTGAACTGTTACTGACTATTTTGGTCAAATGCTCTCAGTGTCACCAGTGAAAAGTTTTATTTAAGTCTTGTGAGTGCCACACTGTGCCTCATTTGTAGACAATCAGAGCGTTTGCAAACTTCAGCCTCTGCCAACAGCTCTTCTTCACACCTATTAGAACACTACAGAGAGGGAGATAAATGAGGAAATCATAGATTTGTTTGAATTTGCTTCATTACAAACATTCAACACCCCAGTTAAGGATAGAGTTGTTCAGAGGATATCAGAAAATCTAGGAGGACACGGTGTTTTATGTTTCTGAGCTGTTTTCTGGCATGAAGTGTCCTCTGGTCAGGCTGTGCCCAAGCTCTTACAGCAGCAGATCAGAAAGCAGACCCAAGAAAAGCTGCACACATCCTGTTTCTAAGTACAAATATGTTAGAATTAAACCCAGAGGAATTTGTTTCACACCCTTTATGTGAACAGACTATGCAGCATAGCTGCGCAGTCTTCTCAGTGCAGTATTCACCCTTTATGTAGATAGACTATGCAGCAGTAAAGACAAGTCCAAAGATGCACTTTGAAGAGCAAAGCACACAGCACTTCTGCTGCTCTTTAGCAGGGTGGTGAATTTAACACACAGCAAGTAAGCAGGACCTCACACGCTGCCATGAGAAGTCAAGTACACTGCCCAAACCTGTAACACCTAGGATGTATACCATGGGGGAAGGTGTAAGGAGCAGCAGTGGTCAGTTACTGGAGGAAAAAAAGCCTTTTCTTGGGTTTTGAACTTCAGTTGAATGCTTGTTTTATTTAGAACAAACCCAATCCACCAAACAACAAACCCTCATTATTATAACACAGCATGTTTCTTTCTCAGAATGCCTGCTGGTTTTCCCTCACCCCCCCAATGGCCTTGGTGATCTTTTGTGATGAGGCATAAAATTAATCCTCTGAAGTCATGAATATTTTTTCTCCTTCCTAGACTAGAAACCACTGCTGCATTGTTATAATTCTCTTACAAGCTACTTCTTAGGTGGCTTACTTGTTTATTCCTCTGTTGGAGCTATAGGGTTGTGAGAAGCAGGCATTACCATTTGTGTGCTTTCCTCCTGTGTAAGAGTACAGCAAAGCAAATGATAGACAATTTCCAGCTGCGTCTGGATGGCACTCACTCCTTTGCACAGACTGAAGTTCACTGTCCTACATCTACTGCTAAATCACCCTGTTAGAAGGGTTAAGGCATCCAACCTGGTTTTATGCTAGTCTTTAATGCTGTCTATCCATTTCCAGCTTTTTATGTTCTTTTACTTCCCCTAAATCTGCTAATAACTTTTTACCTTTGCCTACAAGAGCAAAGAGCAAGTTAGGTGTGAAACCCTGCACACAACTGGAATTAAGCACAAGGTGTAAACCGCAGTGTTTGTTCAGTCTGTTTTCTAAAAGCAGTGCTCAAATGGTGATGGACAGTGACTCCATCAGACCTAATGAAAACAGATGGAAAGCTTTCCCTTGACTACCATATGCTGAGATCAAACATCATGCCTTAAAAGTCATTACTGACTGTACCAGATCTGCCTCTAAAACCCCGCAGTGACGATTGTTTAGAGCTCTACAGCAACTGGAACATTACTATTGCAATTGCTATGGTGGTTATACAGTTATTTTCAATATAGTATAATCCAGAAACACCAAATTAAACCAGGGTCCATTGCTAGATCTTAGAAAAACACACGAATCCTGCCTAGTTTGTAGCTAAAGGGGCTTTTCAGTCTTGGCATTATCAGTATGGCACAGATATCTAAAGGAAGGTGAGCAGAAGATGGCTATTTACAAAGCCTTCTCTAAGATGCAGTCTCAATAAGCCTGCATTTTACAGTGTTTGGTTATTCCAAGTACTTCAAACCTTGCACACTGGTTATATTTAAGAATAACAATTATCTTGGGTCCAACTGGCTCTTTGCCTACAGAAATAAGGACTTAGAGACTATATGAGCACAGACATACCTGACAGCTATCACGTGCTTTGGTAGAAGAGGGTTAAGGGTGCAGTGGTTCTCATCTTCCCATCCTGGAGCCTGCAAAGTTGCATCAGACAGCAATATTCTCAGAGGGGACAGAGGGGTTATTTTCTGTAACAGATGGGAAAATAAGGGTTTAAAAAACAAACTAAACCAAACCAAACCACAGGAATTTCAACCCTATGGACAAGGCAGGAGATTTGAGAACTAGAAGATACAATAAACATAAAGGATATTAATACAGTAAGATACTTCATGTTGCTGGAAGAAATGGGCTGTGCTTTACTACCCTGACACTGATTTATTCTTTACCTCATTTCATTGACACATGTGTAATTACACAAATTGCCCTTGCAGGCAGAGAAGAGATTTCTTCTTGTCAGGGCTGAACCTCAATCACTGTCATTGAAATGGTTTACTTCATTTAATGATGTGAAGTTTTTTTCACAACCTACTACTAACTCACTAGCTACGAGTTAGGACCATATGCTGTTAGGTAGGTAGTGTCTGCCTCCTCACATGATTCTGTCACCCTCTAGTGAGAAATCATCTAATTGCCATGGTCTTCCTCTGTTCGGCTGTATAGCATGGAAAAGGCTTAAAGCACTGAGTGAGCCTGTGGGGAACAAGCAGGTCTATGTCGCTGCCTTACCTCTTTTCAAATGACCATGTACAGGCTTTGATTTTTAGCAATGTAGCTGCTTTGAAATGGTATATTCACAACCCATTTCTTCAGTAAGTCAGCCCTGGCAATAGGCCAGTGACAAACCAGTTACTGCAGCCATTGCTTTAAGGCCTTGCTATTCACATCACATGCTTCAGCTCAGAGATCTTCAGATTGTTTCTGTTGCCTGGATGACCCATGTCCTCATGATGATATTAGCACAATGTAGAAATACACTCTATATTTAACACTCATGCTCTCTTTTTCCTTTTTACTGTCTTTCTTGGCAAAACACTTTTGTGCAAACATGTTTGGAAAGCAAATAGGAGCTATTACCGGTGTGATCCAGCATTTTTCCGTCAGTTGTTAATGTATTCACTTTCTTTAGCATTCATATTGCGCACACTAGCAGCAGCACACACAAAGCTGCCACAGTCTGAGACAGAGGTGGTAGGCAAATGCAGAGGGGGAAAAAGCCACTAAAATTAATACAGCAAATAGAGTAGGGGATGCATTTGGAACCTGGGGCTTGCAAAAGAGAAAGGTCATCAGAGGTGTTTAATGCCTTGAGAGGAACACGAATTAGGCATCTCTCATGCCAAGGTGCTCTTCAAAATCACTAATTTATATCTTTACCTGTTGCCAGTTAAGGCACTAAACATACAACAGCTTTTAAGCACACAGTGCACCTGGTTGCCCTCCTTGGCTGTTTCTGCATGCTGCTCCTCCTTGGGGTGGAGGTCTGGTCTCTATGTCTCCTGCCTGTCATCCCCTCCCCTTGGGGTGAAAAAGCTCTTCCCACAACAATGCCACTCCAGCTATTTGGTGCTCCCACCATGGAGCAGATCAGACTATTTAAAACAGAGCTGTCCACAGAATCAGGTTTAACGTGATGATCAGATGAATCAATACAACTGAGTGTTGTGGAAATGGCAATAATTGTGAAACTGGGAATATGGGAATCTGAAAGTGTGTTGGCCACAGAAGGCAAAGTGCTACAGTCCTACAGTCTTACAGGTGCTTTGCACCCATCAAGTTGAGCTCTCTCGAAATAAACATCCTCTATTTATAAAGCACCTCTCATCCAGAGAGCAGAAAGTGCAAGGAATTACTATTAAATCTGACACAGCAATGCCAAGGCATTCCTAGATTGTACCAAATTATTTTCACATTTCAGTAATTTATTGAAGTTAATTCTTGAGGATTTTACTGTCAAGAAGCCAGCAGGACTCCTAATTAATCTACAGTCCCCTTGCTGCCAAAACAGCCAGGGGAATGGGGGCATTCCATACACTTTTCCTCTTGTTTTATGGTAAATAACACAGCTCACATCCTTGTAAGCACTTAGATTTGTCCGAGCACTATAATACTCTGGAAGGCCAACAAGGAACGGTCTGACTACAAAGGCACCGCAGGATTGCTCTAGCAGAAAAGGGAGCATGAAATGATTAAAAAATCCCTACAAACCACAGAAACAGAAACAGTGAAATTTGCCCACTGCTCTCTTGGCTCCAGTGAGCATCCTACGCTGCCAAAGACTTGTCATCAGAACCACCAACAGGACATGGGAAGAGCACGCTGCTCCCCTGCTCTTGCTGCTGCTCCAACTCCTGCTGTTTGTGTCACTAACTTCCCCTGGGAATTTCTACAGATAAGAAATGCCTTCCTGCTGCTGACAGGGGCCGTGAAAGTGAAATAAAGTACCTGTTGGCAACATAAAGAGTAGACCTCCTCCACATGAGAAATGACAGTGAGAGTTCTAGTTACAAATCACAGCTGAATATGGTTAAATGACTCAAACAGGGATTAGTAAATATTCTCACTGTTATAAAGATGGTACTACAGGAGCTAAAAACTTTCTAAGTACTTTCTATAAGCAGTGATCAGTAATGGAAGAGCTATCTTTACTAGGAGTGTAGATTGGAACCACTCAAGCTTAGTGAAATATGCAAATATCTGCCAGTTTTTGGCTTGAGTTGGAATGGGACTGGAGGAATTGTAGCATCTGCTGTCTCAAAATATTGAAGCAAAAGTCTGGAAAACATGGAAGAAAATACTAGTTGGGTTCCTATAGTATCTCAAGTTTTCTCACTAGGGAATCAGAGACAAATTGAATGCCAGTCGTTAACAAAATCTCTACTCTTAACTGATGCTCCAGGCAAGACCATTCTATCCAACTAATCAGTTGAAAGAAGATGAGGCCAACAAACATTCTCAAGAAGCTGGCATTGAGTTGCAAACTAGCTCAACAGAGTTAGCAAAACAAGAACACATCCAGCTATCCTCTTTCAATAGTCTTTGTGTCACTAGAAGTTCTTTTGCTAGCACAATAAACAAGAACAGCAGTGCCTCTTCCAGCTCAGATAATGGATAGGAATTCAGAAATCATTTCACGGTGGGTGAACAGCCAACTTATTTGTAGCTCTGCTCTCATAAAGACATTGTAAGCTGTGAATTGCAAGGGGAAGAGAAACAAATGGAGGTTTGGGCAGCTTGTGCTTCTGCATTTGTTTCTTCTTCCACAGCCTTTTGCATGAATTTGGGAGCACCCTGCAGTAAATGTGCAGGTTTCTGTTCCAGTGGCCAATATTTGCCTCAGTATAGGGCAAAGTTAATGCAGTGTGGTTCAGGTTGGTTTCTGACAGGCTTAACCATTTGGGGGTATAATTCTGTCAGGCTCTCCATCCATCCGTCTTTAAGACTCAGTGATTTTGCTAAGAGTAGGCACTTTGGGTGTCAAAAATATCCTGCCCTTAACTACAACCACTTTGCAGACGCAGCTATACTTAAAGCTTGCCTTAGGGTAGAACTAAATAGCAAATTCTGGCTTGTGCATTCTTTGACCTTTTCCTTTATAACAATGTTGGGGTTTTTTCCACAGATATGAGAATTAGACACTTGAATCCTACTTAGCAAGAAACTGAGTCAGCTGATGGCTGCTTATCACTGCTTAGGGAAATACTCTAATCAACACTAAATCTAGTGGTTTTGAAGCCGCCTTGTCAATGAATTCACTTCACTGAATGGGTTTAATTATTAAAGCCCAGAGGGAGAACTGTTCGGGGCTTTCAGTAGCCATTCAACAGCAATATCTTTGTTTCCAAACTAATAATGCAACGAAGGGGAAAATGTCATAGATTAATTTCAGTCTGTTACATTTGGGGGCTGCATACGAACAATCAGCTTTGGAATCCAGGTATAGCAATCTGAATTGTTACGTATTACTTGCCTGCCTATTAGCTTTGGTGTCTACATACTTTTGTGCCTTTATCTAATTATCTTCCTTCTTGCTTGGCTGCCTGAGTTTCTTCACTGAGATTTACTTCAGGCTGGAATATAGGAGTAGTAGCAACAAAAATGGGGTGATTTATTCTGGAGCTAAAATGCAAGAGAGGTTTACCTAATACAAAGCAATTTAAAGCTCGTAAGGATTGTGGGACACAGTACTGTCTGCTGTCCTTTATAAATAGACTACAACCCACCTACACCCTATTCAGCCTAATTTAATATATATACTATTAATAAATACTTCTAAGTTGTCCAACTGCAACTGCAATCCTTTGATTATCCAGTCTTGATCTTGAGTTTATCACCATAATTTTATGTAGAGAAGTACCAATCCTCTCATATTTTAGTGCCACTAGCTCTGTTAATATTGAGGATTATTAGCACAGGGTCTCAGAGAGATTGGTACTTGTGATAATTGGATGATTGGGACCTTGCCATGGGAGGAACAGACTGGAAGCAAGGCTATAAAACACAGTGGCTGTGACAGCCTCAGATTGTAGAGGGCTGGAATGGCTGCATTTCAGACATTAGTCCAAATTCAGTCACTGTAGCCATCTACAGAGCCTTGGGGTTTATGCTAATAAATGAAACTAATTTCATCCCTATCTGATAGAAAATAAAGCCTTAAGTCTGCCTGTCTTATAAGTATGAACTCTTTTGTGTGATTTGAGATTCAGTTACACATAAAACAATCTGCCTTCCAGCCATACAACCATTCACCTTGATTAGTTGAAACAACTTAGAGAACAGGGAAGTCTGAGGCTCGTGAGCTAATTGTGAGATCACAGATTCATGTCACCCACTGAAGACACTCAGACTAGGAGCTGTCACTAAAGGCTTCCTTCACAGGCAATGGAGAGTTGGCTGCTTCCATACAGAGGCTTCTACCAAACCTGGAGATGAATGTGTGTCCCCATTGCCTGCAGAGGGAGTTCAGGGTGACAGAGCTTCTGACTCACAGCTGAGGTTAGAAAGATCTCCCCAGAGTGCTGAAGTCCTTATATTCTGCACATATGTACAGGATATATTACCTCTACCTGCCCATGTGCAGCAATATGCTCTCCTGTCCTGCCCAGAATCCCATCTCCATGAGGTGGTGTCTGTGTCCTGTAACTGCACAGTATCTGCAGCAGTGGCAGCTCCAGGTCACAGAAACATAGCTTTGCCTTTTAAAGGAGGGGATCGGTCAAGTTAGCATTAACCTTTGCAGATGTTGCGCTATTTGTCTTACCCACAGATAAAGATCAAATAACCATTAGAAAAATTAATCTGCAGCCTTTGAAGAAGAGGCCTGGCGAGAGAATTAGGTTAAAATAGAACAAAAAATGTTTCCATCCTTCTCATGCACTAATTGAGGTCGTAAGAGATCCCCCCAGTCAGGAAACGGCTGGTTTTGCTTAATTACCTTCTCACAGAGTAGGAAAGATAATATAAGTAGGACCTTCCACTTCTTGATAAAAATCAAGAGTTCTTCGGATTTTATCTGTGTGTATGTGTGTATCTATTGATTATAAAGGCTACCAAAGTAATTAGGTCAGATACAAGCATGTGCATGCAGAGATAGGTGCAATGACTTAGATGAATATTCTAATTTACTCACCTAGGACAGAGTAGCAAGTGGCATTTATTACCTTTTGTTGAAGCAAACCTTTTCTGGTGGATTTGCTGACTTAGTGTGTTAGCACTTGGAAGAAGCACACGAAACCAAATAATTTATAGTTTGTTAATAACTTTAAGTACATTCTGTCATTTCTGCTTTCTTTCATGTCCTCCTCTACACCAGCTTCATTCTGTTGTGAGAGAGGTTCACATTTCTCCTGAGTAATTTTCAAGCCTCTAGTATGAATTTTCAAGCCTTTGATAATGGAGGTCCCCAAAGAAGTCCCATTACTGAGGGATATGGCACAAGATCTGGTTTTACCACTTGATTGTCTCTGAATGACAGTGGTCACATCTGTTTATCACTAACTAAAAAATGGATGATGTTTTGGAGAAACACACTTGATCAAATTCATTATACAGCTCAACGTGGCATTAACTGTGTTGTCCCCTAAAGACTTCCTTGCTGAAACATCTTAAATAACCACATAAGAAAGGGTTAAATCACCCACCTAGATATTCTTAGCAGCCTCTAAGTGCCAGAATGGATCACTTGCATTAAGAAAACCAGTCTTCCTTTGTCACCTCTGATCACAATTGCTGCTTTACAGCTAAATAAAGTGCTGCCTTCTTCCTTTTTGGTGAATCTCAAAAGAGATTTTCTTTCTTTCTACAGACAGTTACTTGAACAGTGCTCCCCTCCTCTGCAGCTGACTCATCCACAGTAGCATTTATTTGTAGTATCAGCTATCTCCCTATGTGGTATGGAGTTTTCTGGTAAAAACAAAGAGAAAGGTGAAACTTCAGCTATGTCAGAACAGATTTTATAGCAGAAAGTTTGCTTCCCGTTCAAAACAAACTCAGTTTTCTAAGGCAGAGAGAATTCCAATTACCACAAGAATGTAGCAGAAAACCTACAGCTTCTTAACAAACACAGTGAGATTTACAAGTACTGGTCTGAATGCTTTAAACAGAACATTTTTAGCCCCTGAGATTTTTTTCTGCAGTGATTACATCCATCCCTATGAACCTAATTGACTGTACAATATGTGAAGTGACACAGTAATATCTAAGAGTATGTGTCTGGCATTTAATACATAATTTTCCACTTCTTACACTTTAGGTTACTGCCTCCTCATTTCCTTTCCTTTTTCATATCATGGGGTTCCAGTGTTCATGAAGATGTCTAATCCAAAAGGCTGCCGAGTGAAATTTTAATCAAAGGCCTTTCATAGCTCAAAGACTGGCTTTGTTAAGTGATCGATATGTATTGATGGAAAGAGCCTAAAAGAAACACAATTCCCTTTGCTTTTACAAATGAAGAAGTTATTAGAAGTTATTAGAAACATGAGCCAATTTGTCCCTCCTGCACCTCCTGGGAGTCTGATCCAACCTTAAACATATAGATGGGCTGAAATCACCACACAGCCATTTTAAAACCTCTTCTAAGCTGTACTGCTAATTAGAACCTGAATATGAACAGACTGCTGGTATCTGCTACCTTGGGAAAGAAAAAGCTCCTGTAATTACAATCATGTGCATCACAGAACTCGTTCCCTATCTCAGAGCTGCATTTTTCACTTAGCTATGCAATGGGCTAAAGAAAAAGAGAGACCAGACTAAAAGTATCTGTGGGTACAGGACATACAGGGGTAGAACAGAGAAGAGCACTAATTAATATGCTTGTTTGGCAGTGTAACAATGAGGATGCAAAGACAGGCACCACCAGCAAATAGGGATCTGGAATCAGATCACAACAGAACAGGATGGGGAGGGATGCTGAGGGTAGGAATGGGCTAAGGATCTTATTGCTGTTTACCATGAGATAATTCAAAAGCAACCTCCCTTCAGACCTGAAAAAAGGGCTGTTTTGCAACTGAATTACATAGGAGCAGGTTCCTAACCCCTGCCCCTTTCAAAGATTCCCGTTCCAAATCTTATTAAGGAAAATACAGAAATGACTGGGTTTGTTTTCAGTTCAAGTCCCTTCCCTGGTTGATGGTTAATGCATTTCAGAGCATGCAAGAAATCAGTAATGGAGAAATTTAGAGGGTGTTGTTCTCTGCCTTCTGATGTACCCTGTCCAGCCTATTTTTAAGTGGATCAGGGAGGATACAACAGCGAGATGCGTACAGATTTCATGTATGGTTTCTCCCTCATCAGATTTATGATGTCATATGCACATTTACATACATTACACGAACAATTAAACATTTTCTCCCTTTCTCAAGGTATTTTTATCCATTCTCAATCAACATTAACAATTCAACACATCTTTCCTCTCTTAAAATTGACAATTCATGCTATTGCAGCATGGTTGCATTACTATACCTCAGGCTCTGTGCTACTGAATGGCCATCTCCCAGATCTGGAGCTCAGATAGGAAGATCTTCCTTCTGCCTGGGAAAACTGCATAAAAGGGTTTTGATACAGTAAAGACTCCCTTAGACAGAGGTTTAGGACTGATACTACAGCACCATGCACATGCAGTACATCAGAGCACCAAGAAAGCAAAGGCAAAATCAGGTCAATCCCAGGAAGATTTAAAGATCTGAGACGTGACCCAGCCAAACCTTCCCTTGAAAGCTCAGATAAATATTACTCAGAATACGAAGTTTTTTTCTGGACCCCAGTCTAGCAGCACAATCCAATATCCTTTTGTTTCTAGCATTCTGGGGGATGACAGGAACACTTTAACTGAGTGGCAGGTCCGTACATTAGCCAATTTAGTTTGCAGAGAAGTCAGCTCTTGCTGAAGCCACATCTGTGTACTTTGCCAACAAGTTAACTCAAGGCAGGATCCTTAGCTTCAATGTACCTACCATATATTTTGCTACAAATCATACTGCAGGCAGGAAAAGCTTTAGATTTCCACAACTCTGTTCCCCTTAACAGCAATGTCTAAACCCATGAATTCGAGTCAGAGAAGCAAGTGATGAGTTGTGTTACTTTAGAAATCCATGGCTATGTTTTGTTACTCGTGCCTTACTTCGCCATCAAGCCTGATCCTCTCCCCCTCCAGGATTCTCAAGGCTGCCTGGATTTTGACATTTTCTCACAAAACAAAGGTTCTCCTCCTTGCCTTGAGGTAGGCTGGAAGGATGTGGCTGGAGGCAGAGCTGGTCAGCAACCACTGCTATGGGTCTGCTTGGGATTTGTGAGCTCTGCTGCTGCCTGGCAATGAGCTTTGCTTTTGAAGAATAGTCAGAAATTGAATTCACCCTGGGTTAAACCACAGGCATTCCAAAATTCTTCCAGTCGTCAACTGAATGGTCCTCGCTTACCCTGTGCCCTGTTATCCTTTCGCACTGTCTCACATCAACAAAAACTGAACCACTCCCTGCTCCGTCCAAGGTGGGAATCCTCAGAGTAAATGATAGTCAGGACAGTGACATATGTCTCAGTTAAACTATAACCAGCTATTTTCCCTAAGGTCTAAATATAGATAACTACAGTTGACTGCATTTTGCTTTGACTATCCACTCTCCCCATGCCTGTCAGCAGAGCCCCAGTTTGGTTTCAAGGCATCAATCGCAGTGTGTGAGCCAGTCCTGAGTAAGTAGAAATCACTCTTGTCATTTCACAAGCTATCTCACTGCTTTCTTTATGGGGTTTCTGGCCAAATTCAGTGCAGGCAGGAGGTCTTGATAAGCATCACGATCATGTGCTTTCCTGAGCTTGATATTTTGAGTCATGGCCATATTCCGAGCCAGATGAGTCAATGTCAGGAACATCTCTGAATGCAGAATGAAAAATTGGGGCAAACATAAAACACTGCTTTTCTGGTAAACCAAGCTGGTCTGAGTTCACTGCTGTGCCTGGCTGCTAACCAGCAAAACCATCACTCCCAAATAGACCAGTGCCCCTAGAGCATCTTTAGAGTAGCAATGAATTCATGAAAATGGAAAATGGATACATTACTTTTCGCTCTTACATGCCCCATGGACATTGTTTAGTCCATTTCCTACAGTGAAACCTGCATTACAAAACCCGAGGAATTCAAAGGAAATGGATGGATCCAGCCCTCGTTTGACTGCAGAGTGTTAATAATTTTGCTTAGCTCCCTGCCTAAGCAGTACTTTTCACCTCAAGAGATATTTGCTGCAATATCCAAACACTGCCTCAAAGCAGGCAAGGAGCATTCCTACAGATGAAATGGAATCTTCTAGATCACCAGAAAAGGAGGCAGACTTCTTATGAGAGAGATCTGTAGTCAGATGCGCTACCTTGCTGTGACAGGCTGCATGCCCAGGATGGCTGATGTGTCAGGCGAGAATGAAGAGAAATGTGCTATTTCAGAGGGTGAGACTGTCCCCCGTTGGAAGCTGCTGAACCCCTGCACTTTGCAAACATCAGCAAAACAGAGAATAAACTGGAAGAATAATGCTGCAGAGCTGGAGATGGTGGTGGTGGTGTCCATCTGTGCTTTTGTGAGCAAGCCAGCAGCTGTAATCTTTTTGATGATGAACAAAAGAACTGGTTTTCCTTAGGCAGCAATTTCAGGCTGCCATTTCCAGCCAGTTGGGAATGTGTGTGGAGTCAGACATCTCCCTGCTGCCCACAGCCAAGCACTAAAGTCATCTGGGCGCACAAACACTGTACCGGAGAATTCAGGAACCATCAGGAGCTTTGAGGTTTTCTTAAGATAGACTTCTCATTTGTATCAAATAATAAAAATTAGAGTGAATCTGAAACCTGGGAGAGCTTGCACTGTTACTCAGCCCCCCCCTTTAACAAACTGGAAATGATCTAGGCCTTCTAGAAGTGTTCAAGGCCAGGTTGGAAAGGGCTTGAAGCAACCTGGTCTAGTGGAAAGTATCTCTGGAAGGTCGAAACTGGATGAGCTTTAAGGTCCCTTTCAACCCAAATCATTCTCTGATTCTATATATATTGTTCCTCCTTCTCTGTTTTGTTCTTTGCCTAATGGATTTACAGTGAAATTTTAGCTAACCACAAACGACCAGCTTTTATAATGCTACAGCCTTGGAATTGCCTACCAGCTAAATGCAAGAGCATAACTTTGTTTAAAGCAGAGATGCACAATACACCATGCTGTATATTACAAATCAGCTTGCTAAAACTATAGATATTTCAGAGCTACAGTCACTGCATTCCTTGCTCCTGCTCTTTGCGCCACAGTGATTTCAGATCCTCAGCCTGAGTGAGTGAATGCTCACAGGCACATCCTGCCTCACACCTCCTGAGCACAGACCTTCAGATCCAGGCAGCAACTGCTCCTTTGTGGCAGAAGAGGCATAAAAGCAGCTGCTGGGATGTGAGGATGAAGGAGCCAATAATAAGATGGATGTTAAAAATAAAGTCCTGAGTACTAAATTGTCAGCTTTGTTATGATAACGTCACACAGACACTTGGTCTAGTTTAGGAATAGCCCTAAAGAAAGATAATTTTATCTCCATTTTACAACTGAAGTAGAGACCTTACTCAAAATAGAGCTCTTTGCTCTCCCCATCCCTGTACCTAAACCAGAAATCCTTTTCTTCCCATACTGCTATGCTTCTTTTTCTAAATCTGGGTCCCTAATAAATGTCATGTGTGTGAAACGTGTTACAGCATATGGGGAGAAAATTTATTTCACATACATATCCAAAGAGTAAGTCTAGCAGCAAATGTCCCTTATACCTTGCCAGCGTTCCTCAGCACTGAATTTAAAGGCACTATGTTGGACTGTGACAGGGTCATTAGTCTGCATGGACCAGCTGCTGTAAGTCTTGCCAAGTACCCAAAGCAGCAGCAGTTTTATATCTGGCTGCAGACATGTGGCACCAACAAGAAAGAGAAAGCCACGGGGGTAGAGCAGAAGGTTATTTGGAATGTCTGCGATCAATCCTATGCTCCCAGAAGACAATATTTAATCTCTGTCTCAGGTTCCCCCCCAGTAAAATAACACTTTCCCATTTCACTGGGGCTGTTTTGCTTAATATTCTAATATACTGCTTAATATTCCAACATATGTTACTTCCCTGTAAGACACAGGATAGCGGAATGATGGATGTGACTTTTACTGTTTTGAAACATGAGCTAGAATTAAGGCATCTATGAATGGCTATATATTGCAGCATCAGTTCCCTGTATCTTTCAACCCCTTAAATTGGACCCCTGCTTTAAAACCAGTGCTTTAAAGCCAGTGGATTCTGAGATTTTATTCCCAAATACTCTATCATTTCTGCAAAGGAGAACAATGAATCATCAGGACTATTTGAGTAGAAATATATAAGCAATGAGTAGCCAGTAAGGATGAGATGAAGTTAACTCCTGTCCTGGTGTTGGGCACAAATGGAAAGTCACACATCAGTGAACAAGACACACTTTGCTGGGCTAAAGGAGCAAATTTCTGTGTTCACACCACAGCTAGAAATGTGTTTTTATTATTTGAACTGAAACAATGACACAGCAGACATGCCCTCAATGCATTGTTTTGTATCAAGGAGTAAAGAGAGAAGGGGTGGTATCAAGGATGCGATGCTGCGGTAGCAAGTGTAGGTATCCCCTTCCAGCTTGCATGGAGGGAAGAGTAAGAGATATCTGGTGCTGGCTCAGTGTGTGAAACTTGCACATCTCATAAACCATAGAGATGTATTGAAATCCCAGTTCCAGGTGGAACAAAGAGCCTAAATTTCAAGAGTTCTGGGGAACTGATCATGGAAGGAAATAACCACCTGGCATAAGCTGAAACATTTCCTTTCCTTATGCTATACTTCCCTTTTTATTTTAACCATGTTAACTTCTCTGCTACTTTAAATACATTCTGCAGCCAAGTAGTTTGAAACGACCATTTTTTAGTTATATTCTATTGATTTTGCTAGCATTGTTATTTTAATGTGTCAAACCTGGCAATTTCCATAGAAACCCTCCTTTCCAACACAAATGTTTGGATCTGTGCTGCTGTTCATACTTCAGCCTCACAGCTCAGTGTATTAGGTATTTCCAGATGACCAGTACAGGCTGATCTGCCCTTAAGAGCTCAATACTACAGGCATATTGAGTGCCAGTAAACAGGGAAAGTTTTACTTTCAGGGTAACAGAGAAAGCATGGAAATATGAATCCACTGTTTGCTCAATGAGAAAAGGCATAAAAGCTTGGGAACCATTTGAACACTGACCTAAAGTGAGAGCTGTGGCTGTTGGTTGAAAGCATCAGGAGCCAAAAAGTTAACGCTACAGCAGAAACGCTTTGGTTTGCCTTGTATAGAAGTAAAAAGAGGATGTTTCCCAGTGTGGCTGGATTTCTTGCTGGCACAGAAATGGAGGGGCTGGCAAAAAAACCCAACTAAAATCAGGTCCATCTGCTTAGTATTAGCTTCTGAGTTTAAGCAATCCACTGGGCAGCAGTAATGCACAAAAGGAGAATGAAACCAGGGGAGTGTGAATTGCAGCTGATCCGAACATTTTTGGCTCAATGGAAGTTTGAAAGTGAATTCTCTTGCAGTGATGTGCTGGTTTTTGTCAAGCAGAAGTTTTTTGCTATTTCCAAGCAAGCTGGTGGACCTGCATCAAAGGAGAAGAGCAAGGCTAGACCTGAAGGAAAACTCTTGCAATCCCAAAGTAGGTGGACTGATGTCATTCCCTTTTGGAGAAAGAGTTTGCTTCTGCTGTGGGAGGAAAATTAAATAGGAAAGTTCAGGGGTTATAACAAAATGGATTTATCTTCCCCCACTTGGCTCTAACAAGAATATTTTTGGACAGAGGTCAGAAAGGGGATTATGTATGTGCACAGGTCCATTTGAAATCTTTGAAGAGAGAACTTGTGCTTCTTCTGCTATCCGTTAGTATCTACCAGGTCCCAACACAAAGCCTTCAGCGTACTTTTTGACCAAGGGAAGCTGCTAGAAGTTAGCACAGGTCATTGATAGCCTTCTTCCTGTGAGAGGCCACTGCACAAATGGCCATGAAGTTAGTGAAGCTTCTCTGATACTAACTCACTGACATGTTAACTTCCTCTAGCAAGAGCCTTTCTGGCTGTATCTCCCTTGATGTAACATCTAGATCCTGCACTAGATGATCTTACGGTCCTTTCCAACCCTAACTAGTCTATGACTTAGAACTGGCATCATGCAAAACCTCTGTATTTGCTGCTTTGTATTCACTTTTTCAACTGTGCATCACTCCAGACACTCCATCTCCGAGAGAAATGCTACAGTTCTGGACAGTTCTGATGACTTGAGAGTTTTGTGCTGTAGTGCGTGGGAAGGAAAAATTGCAAGGAACAGCAATTCATTTCTGGTTTCTCCATCACCTCAGCATTTTCAGTTCAGTTCACTGTGTCTCACATCACACTGAACAAAAGGAGGAACATCCAGTTACATAGGTCCTCTCATTTAAGCAGAGCTTTCACAACTAATTTTTAAGGTGTATTTTTACTGTGATAGAAGAACTGCCCCCCCTGCAGTAAGCAATTAACCTCAGCTGACATGAGCAAAGGAGCACTGTTCCAGCCTCTGGGAGGTGGATTGTTTAACATGATTTTTGATGTATTCCAAAGTTAGTGGGAAATCAGCATGGCCTCTTTTTATTATCTTAAGTATTGGTTTTGTAAAGAAGTTTATCTGCAGAAAAGCATATGGTGAGACACTACTGATGCTTTCTTTACCTGATGAACTGAATTAATCAGCAATCTTTTTTCCCTCCATTTAACTGCTCCTCCTTTCTCACCTTCATTTGTTTGCTAAAATGAATCACTGCTTGAGACCCAGGATGTTGGACCACTGTGAAGATAAGGTTCAGCAACAGCATGTGTCAAATACTGGAAACCTCTATTATTATTATTATTATTATTATTATTATTATTATTATTATTATTACTATTATTATTATTATTATTCTCCTGAGTAAACCAGGCTCAATTATTAGGCAAGATGGACATTTTTTCCCCTTAGGCTCTACTAAAGAGTCAAATAAGCAGCAAAAGGAGCACTACTCCCTACACACACTCACAAAAACACACACATACTTCCGAATTCAGATCTCCCCCAGATCATTGTTCTTTGCGTGGGATTTTCCAGTCTATGAGACAAGGACTTGAATTAGTCAGCAGTTAGTCTCTTACTCTAGGTACTGAGGACTGTGAGCTACTTGTCTCTATTGCCTAGAAACAGAATTAGGCGCCTAAAAATAAGTGATGTAACTACTCCCTTCACCTCTCCATGCCATGTTAAGTTTAGGACAGAGTTTTATTGTGAAACCCAGCACTCAGGACTGGTTTCTCTGACGTTGCATCACAGGAATTCTGTATTATTTGTGTATGGAAAATGTTGGAGGGAAAAATCATTTTAGTTTGGGTCCATTCTTCAGTATATAAAGAACATTGTGCCCCATCTTCCTGCCAAAAAGCAGCGTGCTCTGGCACTCTGACACAAGCCAGCCTGAAAAAATCTGTGCCTGGTCACTGGGGCTCTGTTTCAAGGTAAGGAAACTCACACCTCCGCATGCTTGAGTTCTGAAGCTCTAGGAAATGAGGATTTTCTAATACATGGATATTTTTAGGAACACATCTGCCTTTGAACTGGTCCTCCCTAGTGAGCAATATAAACCAGGAAACTGCTACAACTGAACAGCTATAAAGACACTTGATGTTTTGGTCGCCTTTCCAAGAGTGACCAAGTTCCCCAAGTCAAAGTCCAGTCCTGTGTGAACACCAACAACCACGTAACAGCTCAGAAAGGACCACAAAGCATTTCTCCAGGTCACTTTGCCCCAGGACAAAACCAGTTCCACACTCTGCAGTAAAACCCAGAGACCACCTTATTACATATATATATGAAAAATGAACTAAGGACTATGATAAATACAATAGGACATGGGGAGAGGGTAAAAGATATCAAGAGAGTTGCTAATGTCTTATGTCTCAGAAAGAAGACTGTATTTATTAGGTCATTAACACCATATAATGCTAAGAAACAGTGTTTTCAGTAATGATAAATTTTCACTATCTCAAAACCCAGGCAGCATAAGTGTCAGAACTATGACCAGAACCCAGAAGACAGCTCCCAAGGCTGACTCTCCATTGCCAGGCATCTGACTGTGACGTGACAGCATCCCTGTGGGAGCAGCATTGCTCCTTTCACTTCATTTTACATGGACTCTTCATCGCCAGGCATCTGACTGTGATGCGACAGCATCACTGTGGGAGCAGCACTGCTCCTTTCACTTCATTTTAGATGGCATCAGCAGGCACCAGTGCACTTCTACTGCCCCAACCACAAAACACTCTATACCTCTAGATAATAACCTATCCATACAAGCAGAACAGTCTCTGATTCCCTTCACATTCTTAATTAGTACTTAATATGTAGCCAGATTATTCCCTAGAAAGCATCAGTGAGAAAAATAAAGTTTTTTCTTGTGGCTGCACTCAGTTTCTTGGAAAACCTACAGCTTGCAGTTATACTTGGGTCTGGAGAACAATGAACAGTGCAACACATCATTTGATCTCTGCAAAATGGCTTTACAGTGTAATAAACAACCCATTTCTTTTTATTCTGCTTTCACCCAAATTCTTTGTCATGTCCCATTTGAGTTATTCACTAATTTCTGCGACAGTGAAAGATGCCAAAATAAATCTCTGCTCTTTCAAACTTTAATTCATCAGCATGGGAGAAAGAGTGCTTCTGACCTTCCAAGTCATTTACAAGCTGATATTCCACCATCACAGCTGTCTGTGGCTACTCTCAAAGATACTCTGGAGACCCCATTCCTCACCTGCCTCATCTCCAGGGGTCTGGAAGGCAGTAAATAGTACAATGCATCTTTCCTTCCCTGCTACAGTCCACATAATAGAAAAGACCTTTCTACTTCACATACAAGTCTTTCAGTGACTCATTATGGGTTTATTTATGCTCATTATGGAATGAGCATAAATAAACTCATAGGAATCACGGGATATCTCACATTGTAAGGGGTCCGTAAGTATGATCGAGTCCAACCTCCCTGTTCCTCACAGTACTACCTAAAACTAAATCATTTGACTAAGGGCATCATCCAGATGCTCCTTGAACTCTGACAGGTTTGGTGTTGTGACCAGCCTGGGGAGCCTGTTCCAGTGACTGACCACCCCCTCTGTGAAGAGCCTTTTCCTAATGTCCAATGATGCTTTATGGAAAGGATGTGGGAATGGAGCTACCCCCGGACCTCTGACATCGTAATATGAAGTCAAAACGTATTGTACTCTTGAATTAAAGTCCTTGACATGAAAAACCATTTTGCTTTGTGTATCTAATTACCATTCTTGACTGGTGGTAGTTGAAGCAGAGCTTTTAAATGTCAGGCAGTTGGCAGGGTTTGTTCGGGGGTTTGGGCTTTGTGGTGTTTCTTTGTTTTCCACAAGATGCTCAGTTGCAGTAATTGTGTTATGCAGTCAGAAAAGCCTGGCTCAGAGGAAGGTAATTATTGGTGTGTATATTTTAGTAATAACAATTAGAGAGCCAGGGAACAAAAATGAGACAGGAGAAAGAACATATTACTAAAATGCTCACGTACTTGGGAAGGAAACTACAGCTTGTTGCTTTACTGGAATACAATTGTGTCTAGTATCTCCCAAACACCTAAGTCTGGTGGTACAACCGGTGTACATTTCTACAGGCAATATTGAGGCAATTAATGGAAATGAAAGAAGAAATAGGCAGTGATTTTTGCTGTAGTACTACGTGCATGGAAGCTGTTAACTCTTTTTGTGATTTGAGGTTCTTAAGAGAAAGACCCATCGGAGAGGAAAACTAAAGCACAGTTCTTTGGTGGTGGTGTTATAGCAATACCTTGCTATCTTAATGAGGAACACAGTGGGCTCAGTTCTACTCAGGTCTGAACTAAAAGGCAGTTCCAGCCCCACGTTGCTTAAGACATAACAGAGCAGGTGGGTAAAAGAGCAGACAGGTACATCAGGAGAAGGAGTGAGCTTAGTGCAGGCAGAAGATGACATCCATCTGGCCAAAAGCATCAGCTTGAAGAGGTGGGCTGGCAGGGCAATAGGTTGGCCTGGGAAAGGTTAAAGCAGTGGCTACAGTGACCTTGCATAGGTATGTCTGATCATTTGTAGATTTCTGGACTTACTTACACTATAAATGTCTCTTCTGGAATATTCTGTGCTGGCCACTATATGACAGGCTCCTGAATTAGATTGGCATTGATTTCTCCTGGCGTGGTAGTTTCTATCCCTAAGAAACCAGTAACCTGAGCAGACAAGTTTCTGGAGCTCCAGCTATTGCCTTTGACTTGAGGGGGCTTTAGATCTACCTGCCCATGCCGGTGCTGCCGTCAGAAAGCTGCTCCCTGTAACACACTGCCAAAAGCACACTGCTTCTAAAGCTGACAACTTCTGCTGTCATCAGCTTGGGCCCCTTGCAGTTTAAGGGGATCTCAGACAAGATGCAATGATAGCAAGTAAAGGGTGAACGCATGCCTATAGAAAGGCAGATACACCACCAACTTAGTACATCCTTTCCTAAACAATTTACACTTGCAGTGAACAGTTGCTGCCTGGAAATGGCAGTAGGCGACATGAGCTTTGTGTTTGCAGTCCTGAAGTACCACAGGCACCTTGTAGATGAGAAGCTCCATATATCAAATGTAACTTACCATTATGCTCCAAGCTGCTTGGAAGATTACTTGGACAAAAGGAGGTGGAGGCATAGCAGAGAAGACAGAATTACAAAATCATATGGCAAGAGAAACCTAGCATGACCGTGCAAGACGCCCTAAGCTTGGACAATCAGCCAACACAAGGGGACAAATAAAGCTTGCAGGCTTCTAGCCCTGCTGGAATAACAGAACATTTCTGAATAAAGACAGAATTTCTTCCCCAGGATTTTTCGGAGCCACGTTTCTCTAAAGCAGTCAAGGAATTTGCTGTACTGTGTGCTTTGGATGGAAAGGAAAGCTTGGAGGCACTTAGTGAATGCTGAGGCACAAGACCAGACCTAAATCTAGCTCAGATCTGGGAAAGATAAAGCAGCATACTGGTTTTATTTCTGTCACGGTGATGCTATAGGGATTGCAATCAGGACTGTTTTACAAAGAGCGGGATGCACAAAGCTCTGGCCCTAAGGAGAGTTCTGCCTCGCCAGGCAAAAGCTGGAAGGAGAAAGGGAGATAAGGGGAGATGCTTTGGGGAGAAAATCAAGTCAGTAGCACGGAGGCAGGTGTTTCAGTGCATTGGATCTCATTGCTTCTGACATGTGGGCAGGCAGCAGATAAAAGCTGAATGCAGACTTTAAACAAGACAGTCCAAGATAGGTATGATTTAGACAAACCTTTGCTTCCCCAAAACTATTTTATCCCCCAAACTATACATATTAAAGATTAACGTCAAGCTAAAGCAGAGAAAAGTGGCATAAACTCTCACTAGACAGAAGCAGCAGTAACGTTAGGGGAAAGAACTAAGCTAGACACAGGAGGTAAACAAGAAAGAAGCAGGAAGGACGAAAACTGAAGTAGGCACTCATTTTGTATAGATTTGTTTCAGCAATAGGTAAAAATCAAACTCCCTGAGGCTAAAAAATAGCACTGACCTCTGTACGTGGTCAGACTTTATCAGATCATCCAGGCAATAAATTGAATCAGGAAACTCTTCTTGACTTACATAGAAATAAACCTTTAACAGCTTCTCTATGTAATTAAGCAGCTTTCAGGCCTGCAGCTGCACACAAAATCTAGCAGCCCAAATCTTCATCTGTTGTAAATTAGAAAGCACCTTTGTTTTTAACAAACCTGTCTTGATCTATGCAAAAGCATGGATCTTGCCTACCCAGCTTTAGCCTATGCTTAAGTGATTTAGGAACATGGTGGAAAAGTACCTATGAATCCCAAGATGGAAAATTTTAGGCACTTCTAATTCTTGGATAGCTCACTGTTAAAATGCATATGATATCAACAGGCAGATCTATCTTGTTTGAAAGAGTCATCTCATTTTGCCCAACACTTTAACTCACAGTTTGAACACTTGTTAAATGACTTGGGTAATTTTCAGCTTTACTTCATTTATCTAGTACATATAGATCTTCCCATCAACATGTTACCCCTAGGTTTAAACACCCTTTTACTTTTCCTAAACAGCTTCATTTGTAAGTACATCATCAGTACTGAACATACACTGCTCCCTTCCAAAACTCAGACCAAATGTAGCAGTGTCCTCCAAGGTCCCTACTCCCAATGCAAACTGATTGTCTTCAATATACGAGCAATTGCACCCCAACAGTAGCTATGCTGGTTTTCTTCTTTTTAAGCACTCAAGTTTGCAATTTATCTTCCATTCAGCTGTGCTATAAGCTTCAGGCTGTCCAAATCTTAAAAGACAAAAGAATGAGTCTACTTCTAGCTTCAAGTTTAATAGACAACATTTCATATCGCTTGCCTTTGGGTGGGTTTTCTTTCTTACCCAAGCAGAAGCTAAACCCTGAGAAATGATTTCTCAAAGCAATACTTTTCACTTCTTTCTGAAGAGGTAAATAACTAATCACATCAAAGCCTAGAGCACATCGGAGAAGTTATTCCACACCTGGTCCCAGACAGGTTGTCTGCATGGTCTGGCACTGAGCTAAGCAGATTAACGATGGCACTTTATTAAATGGCAAGCAATGGGATGTGGGCTTCTTTATGACATGCTAATAATGAAAATACTATGCTGGCCAAAAGCCAGGATTAAAGGCTCTGATTTGAGCAAATATAAGAAAGGGCCAGAAGCATAGAAACAGCTCAGCAGATGGGCATTGCCTGGAGCCCTCCCTTGAGGACCTTCTCATGCTAGTGAGTATAATTTACAACACAAAGCATAGGATCTTGCTATGATACAGCCCTACTCCAGAAGGACTGCAGTCCAGGTAAATAACAGAAGGGACAGAAAAGCATCTTTTCCTCTGCTTCACAGTTAGAGAAGATACACTTGGAAATGTTGCAGTAGAAACAAGGACCACATCCAGGACACGTGTTCTTTTCCACTGCCTGAACTCAGAGACCTCCCCAGGTTTTATTTTTCACTCTGGTGCATCAGTTTTTCTATGAAACGTTAGGGAAACCACCTCCTGTCTGGCACCTCTGCTTCCCTCCACTTCAAAATGATGCCCTCTAACAAGGGTATTACTCATAGATGAGTTGGTACTTTGAGTACAGTGTTAATGACTGACACTATGAATATAAATTAATTCTATTGTGCATTTAAGAGCTTGGAACAAGCCACAGGTATGGAGATGCCATATGTATCAGTAGAAACAAAACCCTGGGCAGAGTTCATCTCAGACTGATTTTCCTATTGATCGAGTGAAATAGAGTTGCCTCATCCTTAGACGTCTAAAATAAGTCTGCTGAATCATGGTCTTTAAGGGTCTTTAGTAACAAAATACTTCCTTTATTCATTTAGACTTCACTCTCTTCCAACATCCTTTGTTACTTAGGGAAAGGCCACGGTACAACCTGACACGCAGGTCCCTGCAGGGCTCAGTGTCAGCTCGAAATCTCCAAGCAGCCTTCAAAACCAAGGGTTACATCTACAGAGTGAGTAGCACAGGTGCCAAGAAAATGTGGAGAAAAGGAAGCAGGGCACTGACAAATCACCTCTTGTTTCTGCAACTGGAAAGTTTCTCAAAATCAGTTGGAATTTTCATCTCTCTCCCCCCTCACCTTGCGATTTCCTCTTATGGGGTCGTTTGTTCTAAAACAAAGACTGCAAATGATGCAGTAGCTGGAATTGCCATGAGTATGCATGGTCAGCGTGCCTTGTTTCCCCTTATTTTCTCCATGTTCAGTTTGCCTGGCAGGCAATTCTCATTTTACATCACAAGAATCACTTGTCAGCCTGTAAACAAGTGCTTGTTAGCTGGCTTCCACCTTCTGATCCCTGCAGGAACTGGTGGTCAGCATGGAAAGAACAAACACTTAAACCACCACTTGCGATGAAACGGAGTGCTCTTGCTTTCTGAGCAATACGGGACTGGCAGGGGATTACGGTAATGGCAAGGGTACTGCCTGCTACATCAGCAGAGCGGTAAAGTTACTGCTGCTCCTTGACAGCGTGGAGCTGAGCACTGCAACGGGGGACGGATGCCTTGAGGGATGCTGGAGTCAAGCCCCCCCTAACACTGCGTGCAACTGTAAGCTACCAAAATGCTAGTGGGGAAATAACGGGAGAAAAGCGATGGATTTCCAGGCACAGAGTCCTCTCCCTGCATGAAGAGAGGAGCTGGCTGTGATGTGCTGTGAATTTCCAGATGCTCAGAGGAGCTGTGCTGCCTTCTAGAGACTCAAGAGGTGAGTGAGGACTGGGGCAGGCACAGGAATCCAGGGCATGCTCTTCCCCAGACCATCTGCCACAGGCTGAGTACCATCTAGTTGGTTTTGAGCATGAATATCTCTGTCAGTGCTTTCTGCTGCATCTCTTTGACTTCCCAGGAAGTTTTGCTTCATGTGCTTAAAAATCAAATGTGATAATTTCTTAATTTTCTAGTCCACCATCAACCCTACAATAAGCACAGCTGTAATGGTTGGAAATGCTCAATGCTAGAGTCACTTTTCACTGACGTGCTTAGTAAAATCTGTCCTTTTCTTTCTCGGAATAATTCTTCAGCTCGCTCCATCTCGAGGGAAAGGGAACATCAGATCCAATTCTGTTTCACTGCAAATTCCCACAGTGCAATACCTTTTCATCTCCCCTCCCCCGTCTGCCCTGCTTGGGAGCTGGGAATTTCAGGGATTCAGTTTTCAATGCCTTTGCCTACCGGAAAGTTGAGGTTTGAGGTTCAGCAATGTGACAGTTGTTGCTGCTTTATTTGTGTAAAGTGCCGTCTGAGGGACTCATCTGAAAGACCGAGTATTAGGACATTTCGAGTCTCACCTTATCTCAGATTTAAGACTACTCAGGGGTAGTCTTAGTGGTGGTTTTTCACATGTCTGGTGAATATCTGGGATGGGAATACTATATTCACATCTAGATGGGCTTCTCAGCCCACAGTTGTGGCTTTCCCTTTGTGTCCCCGGTGTCTCAGTTCCCAGGCTTATCCTCACTTTTCCATCTGATCTACCTTTTCTCCATATTTAGTCAGCTAAGGCTGAGCGTGGCTTCCAGATACTCTGAAACGTGTCACTCAGTAGGAAACTTGCTCCTTGTAACATCTTCTGCTCGGCAGGAATTGCTTTTCCCTATAGATCTCTAAAATGGCCAGTTTAGCTGCAGTAATGAGCAGTGCAGTGGGGAAAGGAGTCACTTAATAAAGAAACTGCAGACTAAATTCTGGACTCCTAAATCTGCTTCACAGTTTGTAAGCCCTGAATTGTGTCCCGCAGGTTTCTGTCTCTCCTAGAACTGGTCTCTGCAGGTGAACTGATAATTAGGATTGACTGCTATCCCTAAAGGAGAAGGGGCTGCTGCTGGGAATGTGGTGAGAAAATTCAGGCAATAAAATTGACATTGGGCTTAGTTGTTCTTCAACAATACTGGGCTGAAAAAGGTTGGTTCAGCTAGCTGGAGCCAGCCCGAGAAGGCTCCCTAAAATAGCCTCCCGCTCTATTCTTATATGGGAACCATAGCAGTAAGTGACTGTTGCTTCTGGGAATCACATTGTTTGTGTCTTTGTTTCCTTCAGGGGGGTGATGATCTGCATCTTTGACACAGCAAACTTCACTCTCCCCTTCAGAGCAAGCCAGAAGCTGACATAAACTTTAATTTGCAGCCTGGGACCTCAAGTGACAAGTGCTCTACAGCATGGAGAAGCTTTGATTGATGCTTCAGACCCTGAAGATGGGTAGTGGCAGGTATCTCAAACAACACTGCTGAGCAGACACAGCAGCAGAAGCCTCCACCTAGCCAGGTTCCTAAGCTGATTGTAAGGCAGAATTAGGACTAACACAAGGTAATTAAAAGCATCAGTGATTTCCTCTTGAAACTTTAATTTGAGAGCCTTTGGAATATTTATGTTACTTCAATAGTGAATCTTTCCAATAAGACAGAAATGATTTTAACCTGCCATTCCAATATTTCTTCTCTCATAATCCTGGAAAGTGGGATAAACAGCCTCAGCTTTGTGTAGCCTCACTTCTGCACCTCAATGAAAACGCAAAAGGAGTTCAATTTGACTTGGAAATGGTGGCTATTAACTGTGCTATAATGCTAAAAACTTAGGGAGAAAGGTAGATTTTCTAACATGTTTCTGGATCCTTCTCATCATTCCTGGTGCTGCACTTCTAAGATGTTCTTAAAAACTCTTTTCCCCTGCAAGGCCAAGCAAACGTTGCTTGTGGGACCTTCTGAGAACTGATCTCACCACTCTTTCTACCTGAAAAGGGAGTGAAATACAACAGCCTCGCATGAACATTATCAACCACTCACCATGGCTTTCCTCCCTGGAAACTCCTCCGACTGCTCCAACTGCACCCACCCTGTGGGGCCTGTGAACGTTACAAAGGCCATTTTACTAGGTGTTATTCTAGGGGGGCTGATTGTTTTTGGGGTTTTGGGTAATATTCTGGTGATTCTCTCTGTAGCCTGCCACAGACACCTTCACAGTGTTACCCACTATTATATCATTAACCTGGCTATAGCTGACCTCCTCTTGACTTCCACTGTCCTGCCCTTCTCAGCTACTATGGAGATTTTGGGCTACTGGGTCTTTGGGAGGATCTTCTGCAACATCTGGGCAGCTGTTGATGTCCTTTGCTGCACTGCTTCCATTATGAGCCTCTGCATCATCTCGATAGACAGATACATCGGGGTGAGCTACCCACTGAGATACCCAAGTATAGTGACAGAGAAGAGGGGTCTCCTGGCATTACTGTGTGTTTGGGCATTGTCCCTGGTGATATCGATTGGACCTCTTTTTGGCTGGAAGGAACCAGCACCAGAAGATGAGACCATCTGTCAAATCACTGAGGAGCCTGGCTACGTGTTGTTCTCTGCTCTAGGCTCCTTCTACCTCCCCCTGACTATTATCTTGGTGATGTATTGCCGAGTGTATGTAGTGGCCAAAAGGGAAAACAAAGGTCTCACTTCTGGTCTGAAGACAGAGAGATCTCATTCTGAAGAAGTCACCCTACGGATCCATCGCAAAAATGCTCCTGAAGCAAGCGGATCAGCATCCAACCCCAAGAGTAAGCATCACTTCTCAGTGCGTCTCCTCAAGTTCTCCAGGGAAAAGAAAGCTGCCAAGACCCTGGGAATAGTGGTGGGATGCTTCGTGCTCTGCTGGCTTCCATTTTTTGTAGTAATGCCTCTTGGTAAGTAAAGCAAAACTCTCTGCCTTTTTCAGCACCTTCCATGGAGGGCTGTGTTTGTGCCTGTGTACAATAATACCGATTGGAAAAGCTCTGAGGGAATCATTTGCTATTGCAAAGCTGTCAGAATCAGAACATGCACCTTTACAAAGCAGTGAACGTAAAAAACGAAAGTCTTGAAAGAAACAAAACTTCTCTGGTGAGGAGAAGCACAGAATTCCAAAAATAATGGGAAGGATTTAGTACTCTTTTTCCATATAGAAAACACTCTTTCAGAACTCCAACTGTGATTCTAACCAGCTCTATTATAGGAACAGTATCTTTAGATATGTGTGTGTCTATACGTAAGTTTGCAACCAGTTCTTCGGGTGACATGAATACGTAAAAGGTCAAGATATAAATGCATTCAGGGTCAAAGTGGCTTCGACCCAGACCTCCTGGAGTGCTCAGCACCTAATAATTCCCCCTATAAGGAAAAAAAATGAATTTCCTACCAGGAAATCCACACTGTGAGATCCATATTCCAAAGGAATATACCCAAACACTGTCCTCAACCATCATGCTGAGCGTGAATATTTATGCAGCAGTTGTAATTCTAAAGGGGAAGGAAGTCAGGGATTTGTTCTGCTTTGCTGAAATACAGAATAGTAATTAGGATTTTAATTAAACCTGGCTCAGTCACCTTTAACGCCATTTCAGGATTTAAAAGCAGAATCCTAATTCCACACCTATAGCTGAGTGTGGTGTCTGTGGCACATCCCACCATGGTTTGCTCTGCAACAGCTCTGCTAAATATTAGACTTGGAAACATGGAATCTTAAATCTGTGACTTGCTCAGTTTTCTTATGGAAAGGGCTTATGCTGTACAGGAAAAATGAAGCAAGATTGTGTGGAAGGTTTAGCTAGCACAGAATACTGTGTACAATTAAGACAAAGAAAAACCAGCCTTACCTAAACATGAAAAGAAAGACCTGGGGATTTTCTTGTCCTTTCATCTTATAAAAAGCTGTTCTTTTTCAATTAACCTCTACTGGATTGACCAGGATTACCAGGTTGCTCCACAAAAACCTGTTGCTAATATTGCCATGTGAAACCCCCCAAAATACAGAATCTTTTCTGTTGGTCAATACTGCGAAGTGCCAGAGGATGAGAGGTACATGTTTTGTAAGAGGGAGCTCTGAAAGGCCTGGCTCATGCTGTCCAGGATGTCAGCGTGTTGGAATGCTGGTTGCCAAGATGTCTGAAACATACCCAAAAAGGGTTTGTGAGGACGCATTTAACGCACTTCTTTTCATCTGCAAACGTGGTTGCCCACACAGAGCTGTTGTTATTTGATTTGCATTGGGATTCACAAATTTTCTGGACTCAAGAGTGGGTTTGCATCTTTCTTTGATCCCTTATTAAGGAAGCTTTCTTGAGGTTAGTAGCCCTATCTTTGTGCGGTTATTGGGTTATTTTTAAAGCATCTACATAGTTTTTCAAAACTTATTTTTACTGCTTTTGTTTGAACTATTAAGCAGACAATTGGCGCAAAAGAACACCAGAAAGAACCAAGAGAACACACCTTGAAGCAGGCTGTCCCACCCAGAGCCACACACTCACCCAGACATGATTGCATATGGCACTGTGGGCAACAAGCACTTTGTTGTGCAGAAGACCAGATCAGCTTCACAGCCACGGGGCAGAGCTATAAATGGTCCCATCAGCCAGGCCACTCTCTATGAAGCAAACCTTCTCAAACTATGCTACACAAACCACTTCATACACTGCCAGGTGCTTATCACTATACAGCAAAAGCTCCCAAAACATAGGTTTATGTTACTGTGATCCACAGTATCTTCAACATCCTCACATCTATTAATATCAGCTCTACCCGACAAGAACCACCTTACAAGAAAACACCAGGCTTGTTAAAGCATATAATAAAAGGGGATAGAAACTTCTGAGGAGTAGGTATGGGAAGAGCAAGAGTGATAGAAAGATATCAAGAGGAGAATAAAGGCATGATATCCATATTTCCACCAGCATCTGCCAATAACTTGAGACAATATCTTAATTAAAATTGGTATGTAAAGGTGCCAGTTGCAATCTGTATAAGTAATGCCTTCTTACCTTCTTGGATGGAGTGTCATTCCAGGCAAAGGGTCTGTGCAAAGGCTTTCAGTCAGTCCAGTTGTCCAATACATCTTCTTGTCACTTTGCATTGATGTTTGTGGAGTAAGCCAGGGAATGACAATCCTGTTGCATGAAAATAAGTGAGGTTAATTTGTTTTTTCTCTGCATGCTGGAGCATAAACCCACCCTTTACAAAGCTTCTGTAACGTAACAGTGTCAGAACAGCTGATTTGCCCTCAAAGAAGTCACTTTTTCATTTTGTAATGCACTTTCTCTCCCTCTTTAGAGATAAGCAGGAGATCTGCTCCTAGGATCTTAACAAAGCCTCAGAATCAATTGGGATCTTAACCAGCCCTCAGAAGCAAACTCAGAACTTTGCTTGTTGACCACTTTCTGTGGTGAGCTACCTTAAATCTGTCTGGCTGTAGATGTTGCTCCCTCAGCATAATCATGGCTGGGTTGTCCAGATACTCTGGGAAACAAGGATCTGAATCCCTTGTCTTTCCGTTGCTCATCTGATACTAATATAATAAAACCAAATGAATAAAAGCTGTGACAACCTAATACTCGACTCAGCTTTCATATCAGAAAAGGCCAAACTCCAGCCATGGAGGAAATGTGCAGAGCTAATGTGTAGATTGTTAGTATTTCAGAGAGAAAAAAGAAATAAGGGGGGGGGGAATACACCAAACCCAGACTAAAGCCCCAGCTCATTCTTTGGAGCACAAGTCAGGGAGAAGAAGGATGTTCACACTCCTTGAGTCTGGAGCACAAGTGTGTGCGTTAAGCCATTGAATGAGGAGAAAATAAACCATGAAGATAAACAGCCAAGATATTCCCTTTTTTTTTTGCTAATCACAAGGGGCTTTTTTTCATAAACACAGACTGGAAAGGCTTTGTTGGTCTAGGTTGATAACTCAGCTACACTGAAGCCAATGGCAAAGATCCCACTGACATCCCTGTGGCCAACATTTCTCCACCATTACCAAGCCCTGAAACGTTGTGTCCCACTGACTCATAACACAGCAGAGCAACGGAAGGAATTGGTGATATTTATAGCCATTTACACTGAAAACAAGAGAGAGAAAGTGCAGTCAGTTGGGCTGTGCTTCATGATTCACTTCTGTGGCTGTCCTGCATGCACCACCTGTCAGAGGTTTGTCCTTGTCTTCAGAATATTCCTGCTTTGTGTAGCCACCACTTTCAAATCCCCGGAGTAAATGAACCAAGAATGTAATTTTTCATTCTCAAATGTCATGGCACCATTTAGGATTCGTTGGTGACTGAACGGTGAGGAGGGATCCTCCAACCCAACCCAGCAAAGGTCAGGATTTGTCTTTAATTGGAGACAGAAGGGAGAGAGACTCAGTTTTTGCTGAAGATAATTCCTGTATTGCTAACCCCAAGCATCCCAAAATCACGACAACCACATACTGACAAAGTGGTGAGACAGGCTGAGGCAGACTCACCTTTTTGTTCTCTGAACTTGTTGGATTTTTGGTCTACTTTCTCAAGGAAAGCTCAGATTTTGCTATAAGTGCATGACTGTAAGAGCGAGGCCTTCGGGATGACTATCAACTATCTTAAAAATGTGAGCAATGAGAGATCCAGAATCATTCCACGCAGTAACAGTGTGGGAGCCGGAATGGCAATGACAATGGAGCTGATCTGTAAAACAACATGATTACTTGGTTTTAAATGGGTAACAAAACCTCAGTTTACCTTCCCAGGGGTTTTTATCGGCTTTCTAAATCTGCAGCTGCCCTCAGTGAATCTGGAAATAGTTGCTTGCTGAGATCTTTGCTCTTTCCCAGAAATATCATCCCTTGTCAGTGGTACAATATGAAACAGAGCATAAATTAGGGCTGGGATTAGGAGCACCATTCCCAGACTGACCCATTCCTGTTGTTTGCCCTTTCCACCTCCCACCTGTGTCCAAACACCCGCACCCTCCTGATGCCCCAGAGGTCTGAATTCAGGCCCTTGTGAACTAAAACAAACTCTCTCCTCCTTCTACGTCCATTTACTACGGATCAGGGATGTCCATCACAAAGTCACTCTCATTTTCCCCCTGAATATTCCCCCACAATATTCCAGGCCCTGGGACAGGAACATTTGTGAGTGTTCAAGCCTTGCCAGATGCAGGCTTTTATCCTTGCTCACATCTATGAACCGCTGTTCTGCATTTGTTGCCTTGATTTGATTGTACAAAACCCTGAGGCGTTTCCTACTGTTCCAGGGTTCTTTGATCCCATTTCTTGTTCCCACAGAAAATACTTTCCATAAGGGAGCAGCAGGGTGAGACGTGCTGGGAGAGCATATACGTACAGAGTGCAGCTGTTGAATGTCTGAACCAATACATATGTATTTATAAGAATATACATAAATATAGTTTCCAGAGGGTGGTTTCTGGTTTGACCCAAAACGCAGTGTAGAATGCCAGTCTTATGGAATAAAGTTCAGTGCTAACACTGGGCTTGGGAACACAAAATGCAACACATTCATCAATGTTTGTAGAGCAGACTGCCTCATGAGAGCCAGGGTGCTCCAGTACAGTGTTAACCTCTGTGGGGACATCAGTGCTACTTCCGTGCTTCATTCTCTGGGTCTTTGGGGCAATTACTCTGGAATAGCTGCTGCTCTCTAGCTTGACCCCAGTAAGAAGATCCCAGGACCTGAGTTTTAAGCTTTGCCTCCCTCTAAACCAGACCACTGCTTCCAGTCTGATGGGAGTACAAAGGTGTATTTCCTATATGTCAGAGGCAAGACACGCTAGGATTTTTGTTTCACTTCTGTGCAAGGTTTAAAATGGGCACTTCTCATTCCTAATGACAATTTAAGCCCTGATAACAAAACAAAAGGCACTGCTGTTATCTCCCACCAGCTGTTGACTTCTAGGTATTGCAGGCAGCTACCCATTGCAAGCTCTGAATCCACAGGTGTGACTGCTTTCCAGATTATTGCTGGCCTCTCATCACATATGGATACAGTCCTGATCTCACCCATGTGCCGTACGCCGCTGCCTGCCTTTTCCTAGGCTCTGACTCAATCACCGCATTTGGGCCATACAACATCAAAAGGAGAAAAACAGTAGCAAACCTAAACAGAGCTGCAAGAGATGGATTTTAACACCACTGTGGGTCCATGGGGCACAAAAATGCATTGGATCTGATTCCCATGGTGCTGACAGAGATGCTATAGATTAAACAACACAAGTTTCTGTTGTCTGGCAGCTTCTAAATCCCTCCTTGCTGTCCATCAGTTAAACAACACATGACATTGAGTGCTGGGTTTTATACAACCTATAATCAAGCAGCTCTGTAACTTCTGTCAAATGACAAAGTCAAATTACATCTTTGTGACTGAATTGGCATTTACTCACCAGGAGGTAGATGGAGAACTCACATCTGAAGAAACTCTGAGTTAACAAACAGGAAAACAAATGCTGAAGGATGAGAATGCAGCTCCTGACATTTTCAGGGGTGAGTGATGAAATACGTAATAGCAAAAGATCTCAGGAGGTTAACAGTATATTTTGGTTTACTTAATTTTCATATAACAAGTAACTGAATTGTGCTACTGACACTGGAGAGTCCTCAACCTTTTGAAAACAAAGCAGGGATTCAAGCATCATTTAGACAATCTACAATTCAAAGGCATTCAAAGATCAACTGAAGCTTTCTTTACTGTTCCTCCAGCACAGACTGCAGGGAGCCAACCTAAGATGAAGCCTCTAAACTGTAGTCAGTTTTGCCACTATTTACCAGCTTATTCCTGACAGTGTGCTGGGGAAGGCATTAAGGCCTGCGAATAGGATAAAGAATAAGTTGCTTTACACAGGAAACAGTCTTATACCATATACCTCAGAGAGAGTTCACCACACTGCTTCATTGTAGAATCTCATGGTTAACTATGGGCATTGCTTAAAAACAACCCAAAATCCTATCTTTTGTTTCTACTTTGAACAAATCAGACTCCAGTTCGCCTGGTGCAAAGTTTCAGCACACTCAACAAAACACTTTGTCACCAGGCTTAGCAGCCTTGTTAGAAAACAACTCCCACTTGCTACCAGACACATCAACCACTGGTATTAATCATGACGGCAACATCCCTGAATATTAAAAGCCTAGAAGAAAAGAATACACTCTTAGTATTCCGTGGGGAGGAACATGATTCAGCAAGGACTCAGAGAACATGCAGTTTTCTTACACCCTACCCAATATTTCAGTAGCTCAAGACACAGTGATCATGACTTATGTTGCTCTGGAAGTTGAATAAACTGTTGGCATAAGTAAGAAGAAGGTCCAAATTATTTCTGCTTTGATTTCTAGCTCTGTTACGTGTTGCTTCCATTGACTGTCAGTTCCAGCCTCAGCCCTCCCAAGATGCTACTGGCAGTATTTCTTTCTATTGACATTTGCACTGTTTTATTCATGGGATAACACACAGGTATAATGAAGTCTGTGGACAGAGCTTTAGCTGATGTTGTGAAACATCACAACCAAATGCAAAGCAAAGCAAAACTACTGTCCTAAAGCCCAGCGTACCCACCACTGAAAGAAAGCACTAAAGACAGCGTGTGATGGGGTCTATAGATAGCAACGTTTGTATGCTGTTTAAGCTACTTGGTTTTATGCTGTTAAAGCTATTTGCTTTTCTTCTCACTGTGTGTTGTTCCAAGGCAACAGCTCTCTACTCTGATGAACCAAAAAAGGTTACATCAATAAATTAGCATGCAGATCCCCACCCCAAAAAGAGAGCAAGAGACAGACTCTGACACTGGCTATTTTCTATTTATAACAGACGTTGGCAAGGCACTAGCATTCCATTTAGTGAGACACAAGTTGCAGCAAACAGGAATTGTTATTGTTTACCCATTTTTACACTCAGCCTCGCACAGCTGATTCCCTAAACTGAGATTTGTTCCACCTTTTGCCTTAGCACAGAATGGGGAAGTGGTGGATACGCTGCGGTTAAATGAGGAAGTAAAGAAAAAAAGGAGCAGGATTTGGGTATTTAGAAGTCTTTCGCTGTTTGTCATCTGCCAATGACTTCAGCCAGAATGTTCTTTGAGAAGGCTGTTTAGCTGTTTTTCACTAAAGGAAAGCAGCATTTATTTGCTGCAAAAACCAGTCTAGCTTGTTGTAAGCTAAGGCTGCTCACTCGTGCTTAACTGCAAAACAGCGTTTGCTTTCTTCAGCACAACAGTTTTGGTCTTAAGAACTGGTTGATATTGAAACTAATAGTGAAACTGCTCTACTTAGGTACTCAGAGCAACACAGGAGCAATCACAGGGAGAATGAGACTCATGCTGGATGCCCAGGTTGTAACTGATGTCGAAATAGGAGCTTCCAAGACAAAACCTGTGGCGTGTTGTGCTCTGCCTTGGGGTATTCTGACTCAGTCTCACTTCTCTGCTGCTCCACCACATACCTGGGTCTACAGAGACCTCTGTTCTACCATACACAAGATGGCCTAGGTATTAGGGCAGCTCTCCCCAGCCAGAGATAACTGAAATACCTCTCACCCCACCACATCTATTTCTTCCCAGGCAGCAGCATATCCTCTGTGCCCACCAGCTCCACTCACAGAGCCATGGTAAGCAGACATTGCTTCACATTTCACAGGGAGACTGTGTTCAGCAAAATGAGCGAGTCATAAATCACGCTGCACTATTTGTGTCTCTGGTGCAGGCAATATTTTGATACATTCTCACACAAGCAAAACCAGCCTGGGAATTCCTCACTGGCTTCTACCACTTGACAGCATTTGCTGCACTTGCTGGAGTTTTGGTTGATAAAGATGGAAAGAGAAAGATTCGAGCTGAAGTTCAGCCGCTCTCAGAATTCAATTAGAACACCCTCTGATTGCATTATCAGCTTTTCCTCAGTCAGGGGAGGTCCAACAAGCAGATCAATCTCTGTAAAGCTTAGGAGCTGCTTAGAGATGTAGTTACACTGCAGAGGGTGATAAATGTATCGATGCCCAAAGCTTCCACAGGATTTCTTGCAACATGCACAGGCTTACATTTTCCAGGGGAAAGCAGGAAGACAAGCATTTGTCAGTGCTAAAAGTCCTGCTTGTTATAAACTTGACTATAAATCCAAACCAAGCCAGTTATATTTCCTGAGAAATTCTTTTCCTTCCTGTGCCCAGACTAATCCTGACATTGGCATGATCAAAACACTTCTTTTTTCCCCTTTCTTTTAAAGGAGGCAAGAAACAGCCTTTCCCCTTGACAACGTATGGCAAATATTCTTCTCTTTCTCTGGTTCTAGATTCATTTTGCAAAACTGGTCTTAGAAGTGCTGTTATCACTTGGTCTCTGAAATGGTGTGATTTCCTTGCCATTTGCAACCCCTTTTGATGACCTCTTAGATATGACTGTTATTTGGCTAGCTAATCTTGAATTAGAGAGTCCCAGAGGAAGTAATTTTCCTCTGTGAGTTGTTATCAGTCCTCTCGCCTGCCTCTCTGGCTGTAACTGGGAATACAGTGCCTGTATAATAAATTAGATGAATTGATTTCTGACAGAACATCCATGTAATTGTATGACACTATATTCTGAAAGACTTATTCCTGCAGGAATTGGGTTTTGAGTCATAAATTTTCCAAGCCAGAAGAGATCCTTATTTATTTTTTCCCAGTGTTTCTTTGGTTACCTGCAGTTTCTCACTGCCTCTGCCTTAACACTCTGTGTATTTTCCATTTTAGGTTCTTTCTTTCCTGCAATCAAACCCCCGGACACACTTTTTAAAATAACATTTTGGCTTGGCTATTTAAACAGCTGCATCAACCCCATCATCTATCCCTGCTCCAGTCAGGAGTTTAAGAAAGCCTTCCAAAACGTCCTGAGAGCGCAGTGCCTCCAGAGGAAGCAAGCAACAAAGAAGCAGTCCCCAAGCTTCAACCTCAACCATGCCACTGGCCAAAGCACAGAAAGTGGCAAAGGTGTGGTCCGGATCCCTGTTGGCTCAGGAGAAACCTTCTATAAGATTTCCAAGTCGGATGGGGTCTGTGAATGGAAGATCTTCTCGGCTGTGCAAAGCATGCCTGCCAAAAATGCAGTTTCTAAAGACTGTACTGTTGCCAAAGTGAAAAGTAAAGGTTTCCTCCAGGAATGCTGCTGTACAGGCACTTCAAGGAACCTTGTCCATGAAAACTGTAAAGTGCCAACCATTAAAATACACACCATGTCCCTAAGTGAAAACGGGGAGGACGTCTAAAGGACTGAACATGCCCAGCAGCACAGGCTGCCAACTTGTGTTTCTGCTAATGGGATGTTGCTCTTTTTACTGGGAAGTAGAAGTAAATGCTACAATTGAAAGGATACAGGGGAAAACAAATAGCATATTGTAAAACAGGACCAAATCTTTTGAGGAGTGATGTCTTTGAGTGCTGGTAGCCTGAACGAAGCCCCTTAAAGACAGTGAATGGCTTCAGTGGATGGTGAGCACCCCTCAGTCTTCTGAGAGACTGGCCCCTGCAAGTCACTTGCCAGGCATTCAAAGGCGCTGTTTTTCACTGTATTCCCCTGTTTCAAAGTTCCTACTGCTATGATTTAAGTGTGATGGTGGAGAAAGAGCAAACTACAAAGAGCCCGTGCTGATACTTTCAGACAGCTCCAAGTTTATAGTCATTTTGTGATTCTGCACACACACCCCTAAGCTAAACCTCAATTCACCAGCTGGCATAGCTGAGGTTGGGTGTTAAGCTCAGGTCTTGGGACAGTGTTTACAGATCTCTGCTTACTTAAGATCTCTATTATTACAGATCTCTTAATGTAATGCTTACATTAAGGGACTGTGGACAACAATGTTTTCCTACCATGTCTTGCTCCTTAGCAAGGCTATTGGTGATGTCCTGCACACCTTGCTGAAGACAACAGGCAGCTCTTTGGATTTGCATCTTCAGCTGGGTGGCCTCTTAGGTCCTCATTCCTGGGCTGCACCAGGTGAGGAACTGGTCTTCTGTAATGCCCACGAGGCTGCTTGTCTTCAACCTGTCTGGAAAGAACAGTCACTTCAGCTCACAGGGAATAGCAAAACCACTCTCTTGGCTCTTGCCCTGCTTGCAGTGGCTCTGAGTTTCCCTTTGTGCTGTGGGTTTTGGTAAACTCCATTGCCAAGGGAAACTTGATCCAAGTGGATACACTCCACCTCCCCTCAAAGCCCAAGCAGAACTTTGCTTTTTTGTGCAACTTCCCAAATCTCCAAACAAACTGAAATGGAAACTTGCATGCATCCCAGGTTTGTTTGGAAGGTCTCTATGCTCAGATGCAGGTCTAATAACATTCAAAACTAGGGGAGCATCATCAAATGAGGCTCAAAGAGGTCACTTTGACTCATCCATTTGTTTTCCTTGTTCTGAGTCCAGCAGGGACTCCCTAATTCCTTGCTCAGGTGCTTGCTAGTCAGATCAGTGCCACAGTCACTGGAAAAGCTGCAGACATTTTGCTGTCTCCCTGCCCAGTGTTATGCTACATTCCTTTTCTGATTCCTTCAATACCAAGTGCTCTAAGCTTTCTATGAGATCCTGGGCACCCTGGAGTCAGGAACTTTACCCTTCTTCTGAGCAGTGGGAGTTAAGCAAGTTAAATGTCTTAATGATGTACATCCCCATGAGAAAGGGCCATCCTTTGGGAATTTGGGAGGAAAGCATTTGGAAGCATGTTATATTTTAATACAGCTAATCCAAATAAATAAATAAATGAGCTGTGCAGCATCTGGAAGAAATAGTGGGAGGAATTCTCTGTACAATATTAGAAATAAGCAGCTCTTGACATAACTCCTCCTGAGCCTGCCAAGTAAGAATGCAGCTTCTTGAAACAACACATAAGCCTTTACTCATGCCTCAGTGTCAGCTCCTGTGCTGAGTACCTGCTGGCTTGCAAAGGGAAATGGCTTGAGATAAGGTTAGCTTTTACAGGGTAGGGCCTTGAAAGGACACCTTGATTATTGGTGAGAAATCATTGGTTATTCATCTCTCATTCAGTATTAAGTCCCCAATGTCAAGAGAATTTCAGTCTTCTGTGTCTGTTATTTCTGCATGAATGAGGTTTTTCTCCTCCTGCAAGCCCGTATCTGCAGCTGGAACATGATCAGAAAACTGTCAAAAGTAAAACCTGATCCCTGGAGCTCTTGCAATACTGTTGCTTTGCACAGTCCTGGAAGCAGAAAGCAACCTCAGAGGGTAAATGCACTTCGCATCTATACATGCCCAGGATGCTAATCAAGCAGTACCACTGTAAATACATGTGGAGCTCAAAGTGGAAGAAGAAAGCAGCTGGACCTACGTCTGTGTTTTGTGAGGCAGAACAAGCCACCTCATTTCCCCCTGCGTTTGGCCCTGTTCACAATGCATTAACATTATCATGTAATATCAGTACACCTGGAGTCCAAAGTGCCCATTTCCAGACCCTGCTACCTTGCAAGGACGAAAAGTAAAACCTGTAAAAGTAAGAATCATGTCTTTCGGCATATTTTGGCAGTATGGACTCAGACAACACCAGCTTGATGGATCTACACAAGAAAACAAGAAAGGTGTAAAATACCTGCTAAATCAGCATCTTTTTTTCTGCTGTAATAACAAAGAACACTTCAGCTGAAGAAAACAGTTCTTCATTCTGCCTCACGAATGCTGCATAAGGAAGGTACAGAATGTCCCAAACAGGTTAAAATTAGAGAAGAATACAAATCAAATCCCTGGAACCAAAAGCTTATTTATTTCCAAAAGCATGCACTCATGGACAGCAAACCTATAGCCTCATCATATTTTTAGTTCAAATAAGAAACCCACCCCACTCTTACAGCTCTTCTCAGATTTTCTTTTCAGTAAAGTCTAGAATTTGAAACTAAAAGTGTCGAAACACCATGAAAAAAAATCTTCTCATGGTACTTCCAGCCAAGACCAGCAGCAGAAAAGCTGGAAATCTCATAAGAAAGTCACATGAGGCTGGTGGCCGAGGTTTTCAGTCTCCTGAGGTTCAAATACGTGGGACGTTTGTTGCAACAAAACCTGAACTCTGAAACCTTTGGAAAAACACCCGTTAAATTGAGCAAGACCAGCAAGATTGAAGATCTTCACTGCATACGCTTGCTGCCCAGCCCTATCTGTACACTTACTTCATAACTTGAACCAACAGGGTCATTTGTGCCATCTCTCCTTTGGGACTGGGAGATTTACAAAGGGTCTCTTCAGTCATTTTAAATCTGTTGAGGTTTCATGGTGTCAGGCAAGGGGTCGTTGTGAAGCTGTGCATAGGCTGGCGCAAATGTATTAGTTGTCCAATTCCCAATAAATCCTGATGTAGCAATATAATCTGAATCTGAAAGATGGAGAGAAGTAAGGCAGCATGCTGGTGGCAATGTCTGGTTAGACAGGATAGTCACTTTTGGAGCACAGTACTCCTGCCTGTGAAAGACAAAGGGTAGAATAATGAAGTCTTGATGTCATCTTCATCTTTTCTGTCATCAAACAGATGCTAAAAGACCTCTCCCTGTGCAGTGACTCTAAAAAGCCCCCAGAGCTCAGCATCGGGCAAGGCTGGTCCCAGCCACACCACGGCTTCTGTCACATTTGCCAGCAAAAACAAACACAATTTGTTTGGCTCACTCAGAGAATTTCTGCATGAAAACCGCCCTGTTCCCTTATTGCAAGCAGGGTCATAGGCACTTGTCAGTCTTTGGTTCCAAAAATGTTGTATTTTCCTTCTGTCTGCTGCAGCATTTTGCCTGCATGTTGTACAAGTTTGGCTGCCACTGGTTTTTAAAGGTGTTTCTTGGAATGGGCACTGCATTTTCTGAACACGGTATTCTGATGTCATGGAAAAATGTGCTGGTTTTAAAGGCCCGCTGCTTATTGCGCAACATGTTCGAACAGTCATGCTGGTCATCTTCTTGAACAAAACTGAATGTATATGAAATATTGCTGGTGAACAAATAAATTATTGGGGGAAATGTGCATTTTGTGACATGTGGGCTTCAAGTCTGTTTGCAACTTCGGTTGGGTTTTCTTCCCCACAAGTATTTACACAAATGTGACTTCTCCCTTTCAATAAAGATTTAGAGGTTCAGGTAGAGATTCCTTCAGGTAGAGATACCAATACTGCTGATACTCACTGGACTTCAGTGGGAGTACAAGGAGAACCATAGAATCGTGGAATGGTCTGGGTTGAAAAGGACCTTAAGGTCATCCAGTTCTAACCCCCTGCCCCTGGCAGGGACGCCTCACGCTAGACCATGTCACCATAGGCTCTGTCCAGCCTGGCCTTGAACACTGCAAGGGATGGAGAATAAAGGCATCAAATTTGTACTTCTACTGAAAAACCCTTAAAGCTCTTAACAGTCTCTAAAAGGAGGCTGAAAAATCCATTTGGTCTCCAGATCATGCCCATGTTTATTCCATTTGCTTACAGTAAAACACCATGTCCCAAACAAAATCCAGCCCACTTTGCTGTATTCTTTATAAACAAACACTAAAAAGACAACTCCTGTCAACCCAAGTATGTAAATAATCATTGGGGAAAACAGTGCTGAATTATTGTTTCCTTTGATTTACAAAGGGAGCCCTGCCAAAGCCTGCTGGGCATTCTGGAAGGCAGCTGCCATGGCCCCTTCAGTCTCAGAAACACTAGCAGAAAATGCTTGCAAATAACTGAGAAGACCAAGGAAATGTTAAGACTGACATGGCAAAATTAACCCTATCACATGAAGCCTTTTGATCAGCACAGGGAGCTAACAGTGTAATCTTCTTACCTTTGTTTTATGCAGCCGAGGATATCCTTTTGGATAAATTCTGTTTGCTCCAACAGAACAAACCCTGCTCCTAAGGTTTTTTGGTGAAGAGTAGGTTGTGAGCAACTTGTCAGTGGGGTACAGGTCCAGCTCCTGGGACTGGTTAATGCTGGAGACACGAGAGCCAGTAAAGCAATATGCAGATGGAGTAGTTACACCGCTTTGCTGCTGTTTGTCTTCTGCCACCTTCTCCCATAAACCACGGGAGCATTGAGAAATGCATTAGCCTAATTGCTGTCATTAATCTAACTAGAGTCATATAATCTTAATTTGTATTGAGGTTAATTTTTGTTTAGGAAAAAAATGGCTGGAGCTCTGTTTAATGTAGCCTTTCAAACCAGCTATTTTACTCCAAATGATGAATTAGGGGTACAATTTCCTTTCAGGTTTTGAAAATTAACATCTAATTATTCTTAACTTAAGGGATATTAGCACTTCTTATGAAAGCGAGTAACACTGATCTAAATTTAGACGAGAGATCTCAGTAAATGGCTGGAATTATTCAAAGACAAAAGAATCAAACCACAGAAGAAAAAAATAATTAACATTTAAAATAAAATCAGAGTCATCTTTTTAACATAACCAAAGCAAAAGGAAGCTGCCTCTTTCAGATCTCAACTGGTCTATTACCCAGCAGTTTCCAACCGTGCAGCATGAGAACAGCTCAGGATAAGCAGCATGCTGCAGCAATGGGATTTCCATTCTTTCTGGGACCACTAAGATCCCTTTCAAGAAACTGAGTCAATTTCTATCTTTTTGCTTCATTTAAAAATTAGAAATTGGATGTGTTTTTCTGTTGATGAGAGCAAAACGCCATTAAGACCCATTACCAAGCAACATGACAAATTCTTCATCTCTGAAAGGCTTAATAAGATTAAATGAGTGTCTGAAGAACGTGATAGTTCAGCCTCAAACTCTTGCGTCTGATGGCGGAACAAATCAGGGAACTATCCAAAGAATCATAGTTTAAAAAAGACTTAATATTTAGGAATCTAAGCATCTTTGACAGCTACAAAATTGCAATTGCTTGTCTTCTTTCTAAGTGCACAAAGGCACAGATCATTTTTCTGGCAGTTATTTCATTATTTCGGAGTTTCTCTTCTAATGAGAAATATAATTTTATTTTTCTTTGGATCCTTAAACTGCAAATTGTTACAGAGAGAACAGCAGCAACCAGAAATAGGACTGCATGTAGCCTGACAACTCGGTACTTGTACCTAATGAATTAAAACTCTTTGGAGAAGGAAGGAAGCACAAGAAGGACATTGCCCTGCTAGGATCTCCTTGTGCTTTCAAGACTGATGCTTCTGTCCTCGCTGTCTCCATTGAAGGATACCCAGTGAAACATCCTTAGTCTTAGTCACATTTACCTCATTAAATCTCATGTTCAAGCCAGAAAGGAAGCACTTGCCTTCCTCTCTTGGGGCTTATGCTGTTTTCTCTTCCCTTTGGATGTCAGGCTGAAGTCATTCTTGCATCCTTCCATCCTGAGTGCTTGTCACTGGGAATACTTTCCTGCAACACAAACCCAGTGGGTGAATAACTCCTGGGCCAGAGCAAACACAGACCTATGACTACGGCATCTGCAGCTAGCTTTATTTCTGAACTGAACTCATAGGGCAGGCCTCATGCCAAGAGGTTTTACTCAAAATAGGAGTTTCCACTCTCTGCTGATATTGGGTAGCAAACTGCACTTCCAAACTGGGAGACGTGCTAATATTATCTTCTGAGATGTCCCTGAGCTTTCTCCTAAGCTGTTTTGGTGCACAAATGAAGTGGGTTTGGTGCTATTGTTTTATCAGACCTGAAGATTGAAATGATCTCAACACAAATTAGAGGGTGGCCAGCACAACCAGTGTTTCCAACCCTTTCCTTTTAGTGACCACCATACCTATGTTGGCCAGTGGGATCAGGCAGCGGCGAGGCCAGCAGGGCTCACAGGAGAACATTATTGAAGCAATGTCTTCGACACAGATCACAGAATGATAGATAGCATCATGGAATCATAGAATAGTTTGGGTTGGAAAGGAACTTAAGATCATCCAGTTCCAATCCCTTGCCATAGGCGGGGACGCCTCACACTAGATCACATCACGCAAGGTGCTGCCCAGCCTGGCCTTGAACTCTGCCAGGGATGGCGCATTCACCACTTCTCTGGGCAATCTGTGCCAGCACCTCAGCGCCCTCACAGTAAAGAACTTCTTCCTTATATCCACCCTGAACTTCCCTTGTTTAAGTTTGAACCCATCACCCCTTGTCCTATCACTGCAATCCCCGATTAAGAGATCTTTGTGTCAGAGTTTGGGCACATTCCTCATTCCTCCTTTCTTGAACTGGTGGCAACTCCTCTTCCACCCCCAGACTCCTCCTCACCTCTGCTACAGCTTGGAGATAGGTTCAGATGTACTCCGACAGAAAAGGTAAGATTTAATCCAGTTCTCCTCATGCTCCTCCCAGGTGTGGATGGTGCAGCCTGGGTTAAATCCATCCATCACTCCCTTCTGCATGGTTTTGTGACCGGTTATAGGAGCCCCGCAGACAGCATCTGGGCTGGGCTCTGGGATTAGGACTGTGGATTTTCCTCTAGGATCCAACGTAGGATTTCAAACCTCAGGCTTCATCCATTCCTACTGTAGTCAAGGAGCTGGTACCATGCCTATAGCCAAGCACATGCCAACATACTCTGCTAAGTTATGGCCTAAAACTGTCTTACAGGCACTTACCTTTGCATGTGAGCATAAACGAACACTGCCAACCCTGCTACACCACCAGCCAGACACAGCTTCTCAAAGGAGATTTACAACAAAATTTGCAGGGTTTTGGATTACATCCCCTCCGTTGCTGTGGTTCATAACATGGGTATTTAAAAAATAAACTTGTCATAAATAAAAAGGACCATTTAACATCCAAGTGACAAGTTACAGCAAAACCCAAAATGTACCAATGCCAGGGGCTTTTTCAGTTTATAAAACCTTGTTTCTAAGTTTATATAAAACATCTTGCTGGTTTTGTTGGGTTTTTTTTTAACACTAAAAGAACTCTAGGACCCAATCCAAGGGCCACTGAAATGGATGCAAATACTCCCATTGAATTAAGTGAGTTTAGATCATCAGCATGGGGAGATTTCTCCAGTCAGGATGGGGGACTCTTGCCCTCTTGTGGCTGTTGCTCACTAATAATAAATACCAATAAACCACCAGGAAAAACTGCTTTAGAGCTGGATTAGGAAAGAATCCACCAGCCAGCCTTGCTGTGCTGGGAAGGGTGAAGAATAACAGAGAACAAATGTCTGTTAACATTAGAATGGCTGCACAAAGGCAAAAAGGACAAAAACTGGTTCATGTTTTTTTCCCCACTGCTGCTTCCAGATTTGTGTCTGTGTCACACAGAGGGAGGCTGGAGGAGGATTTTTCAGAGCTGTGCCAATGAGTTCTCCATTGTTCATCAGATTGGAAGACACTGCCCAATAAAACTCAGCACCTTCCATATATATGTTTAATGCAGACCGATTGCCACTAAACCACAATGGTGGGTGCCCCAAGGGGCCTGTGTTGCAGCTGGATTCCTCCCACAGCAGCCTTGGGATTTGCTCAGGGAAGCTCTGAGGGTTTGCTAGACCTTGTCAGTGTTAAGGGGACTGTTCTACTCAGTGATTTTTTAATGGTGGTGAAAGGCAGAGCAGTTGGGTTGCGAAGGACACGGCCTTTGTTGTTGAAATCAACATTGGACTGTGGGAAGAAAGGGGGAAAAAGGATCTGAGCTGAAAAATTTGGAGCCCAGGAGTTTGTTTTGCTTCTGAGAATCTGATTTATTACCCTGGCATAAGAATGAACTGAAGTATATTTAGTTCAATAATGTAGTTTCTTTGTGACAGCTTTTACCAGGAGAACTCCAGGCTGCTTACAGAGGTGGTCAGAATCATGTTTCTGTTTTACAGAAGGTAAACTGAGGCATGAAGCCAGCCCAAAACCAGAAATGGACATAAGCATGGCACCAATTTCAAGCATCTTCAGTACAGGCATCCCCAGCTGAGTTAGAAGAGTAGAGAAGCCTGCTACTCAGTACAGGGAAAGAAGCACTCATAGGCTTGTTGCAGCTTATCCTAGGAGAGAAGCCTTTCCTCCTTGCCCACTTTGGAGGGAACAGGTTTTAAATGGTGATTAAACATGCAGAATCACAAAGGGGCACAAAGGTTTAATTTGAGCTCTAAGTAGCACTTTTGGGGCTGTTTTCCTTATTCTTTCCATTTAGGCAAAGAGACGCAGGCTAAGTTGTTTGTGCAATAATGTGAATGCCAAAGTGTATTCTTTGCACTCCTGGGAATGGAGTACAAAGGGAACCTGATGAGTCCTATGGGCACTTTAAAATCAGTGCGTGTAAAGCAATGCACAACAGAGGAATGGTCCAAAGCCAGATGTGTGGCTGCAACATGGGATGAACTGAAAGGCATCTCCTGCAAGAACTTCCAGAAGACCCTCTGCCACATCATGTTGTTTCCCCTCTAGTTCGGTAGCCACAGCTTGGCATGTTTCTAAAAGCACCTACACTGACGCTAGTGATGGCTTACCTCCCATCTGGATTCAGTCCTGAGGAAGGCACAGCATTTCCTGGGTATCAACTACAGTTTTATCTTCCAATTCATGTGGCTGCCATGAGGAACACATACTCCCTTGCCTGGGTGAGTCATTGCTGTCCACTACAGCAGGTACTGTGGAGATGAGTGAATTCTGGAAGAGGGAAAGTGATGGGTTTAGCAGGGAAAAGATCCATACTCATAGGGATGTCTCTGTCTGTCTGCAGTGCCTAACAGAAAAACCCCAACTGTTCAGAATACTTTGAGCTGATTTCTCCTAGCTGAAGTTCCCAGCACGATTGTTTAGCCAGAGCTGGAGAGAGGGGGGAGATGCTGTAAGCCAGAATCTGATCTCAATTACCAGCCCATGAAATCCATTCTAATCCTTTCCATGCCAAGGATGATCTGTACTTTATAATCTCAGATCCAGACCCAGTGTGGATATGCACATGGAAGGTGTCTCTGCCTGTGGCAGGGGGTTGGGCACTGGATGATCTTTAAGGTCCCTTCCAACACAAATTGTTCCATGATTCTATTAATTAAAGGACAGTTGCCTGCATAGATGCTTTTATAGTCCAAATATGCAGCCTCAGCAGCACATCCTCTAGAAAACACTGATGGTCTTTCATCTTCACCTACTGCCTTCACCAAATGGTAAAGAGACTCAGTATTTCTGCAGTATCACTTATGATAACCTGAATTACCCTGCTGGGAGCCATGGTTGCCCTGTAGTGACCAGGGCATGGCATAGCCCATTATCTGCAATTTAATTGGGTTGGACCTTTGATTTGTGTGTTGATCCAGGTGTCTCGGAACTCAAACCCTGCTCCAGACCTATGCCCAAGCAATAAGAACACAATGAGGCTGGCAAAGCAGCCCTCCAGGGACAGCACTCCTGACCCTGGGAGGCTGCGCACTGCTGGAGGGTGGTAATGACAGCACAACACTGACAGCATCTGCTGCTTCCAAATGCAGCGCAACTTGTGCTGAGACCAGACAGATAACTCAATATTTACACAGGATTTCAACAGTAAAAGAATGTTGTTATTATGCCTTAAAAGCTTTTGGAGGATGAGATCCAAGATGGCACAGCAGGGCTATGGAACAGCCCCAAATTCTGTTTCTTTGTGGTGAATATATCAAAATGAGGCATTCACTTTGTGAGCAGATACTGACCCGTTTATAACACCAAAGCTTCCAGGAGCCCTCCATCCCCAGGCTGCTGAGTGTGCCTTTGACCTTGTGGCTCTGTGAGGCTCCAAGAGATGAGGCCAAGGAGCCAGGGTCAGGCTCGGCCCAGGAGTCAGCCCTTAGTGCTGTAGCAGCTGCTTTACCTGTGCTCTGCAGCCCAGCGCTAGGCTGGGATCAGTAGATGGACTCAGCTCCTGGTTCTGCCACAGGATTCCTGCGTAACCTGGGATGTGTCACAGCATCTCCCTGAGCCTCTGTTCTCCAGCTTTAAAATGGGGAGTGTCATAGGCACCTCCTTTATCTATCTTTGGTATTAATGCTCTGCACAGTTGTGTTTGCCTCAGATAATGCAGAGCCCCAGTTTTGGCTGGATCCTCCACCACCACCACTGTGTCATAGCCGTAACAGCATGAATTCATAATGAGCAAGTTGTGGTTCTTCTACACAAAATCTGCGCTAGATGGTGATGTATGACAGACCTTTGGCATCTGCCATGCAGCTGCTGTTCTTCTGGCAAGCGTCTTTACAGACTTAAAGAGACAAAAAAACAACTGAAGTGTTTCAATCAACAGCCAAAGTGATGGGAAGCAACTCAGCAGCCAGGATACCCCTCTCTTTACTTGGCTCTGCAGGGGAGAGGGTTGGTGATATCTGGGGCAAGGCACTCTGTGGTTGCCATTCCTATGGGTCCTCAAGTGCAAGTTCCTCATGGCAAGGAGGACTCTTTCTGAATGTAGACTTCACACTGGCAAATGGGACAGTGGTTCTCAAAGTGCAGCCATCACAGTAACTAAGCCCAGCAGCCTCCCCCTCTCTCTGAGAAGCTGAAGAGGTTCATTGCAGCCCTGCTCTGCTCATCAGCTGTGTTTGTCCCCTGGCTTTTCTTTCCCCATCCCTCTCCACTAGAATTTTAATCAGCAGCTGAACAGAAGGTGCCATTTCCATAGCTACAGAAGAGGCATCGACAGCGAGAGGTGATGGAGAGGCTTTTACCCAGATGCAGTCATCATTAACATTCACCATCATAACCTCGCCTGCAAACACAGCCCTACTATGGCAGCAAGATGCTTGGGCTGTAAATCCTTGCCCAGGCTCATCTTTCATCACAGGGAACAATACCTTCTGGGGTCACATTTCTAATCTGCCTATGAATCATCTTTATACATGGCAATGTTTACATATAAGCAGAGACCACTTTAAACCACTGGCTACACCAGTGGTTCCCTTGGTTCAGGCACGGGTGGACAATAGTAAGTGCCCTTTCTGAGGTGTTATTCGTACACACAGACATACACAGTGGCTACCATCTGCATCTTGCTCCCTCCGTTGGACTGGTTTATGCCTCTTGAAACAACACTGTTTAACAAAAACAGCCTCTGTTTCTGGTTTGCCCCACTGAGTATTCTGGGATGCTGGGTAGGACCTTGCCTCTCCATTGTTACTGTGAAGCTTGTGTTTTCCTGGTCTTAAACCTTCTGTATGTTCTACTCAAAAGCCTAAACTAGAAATATTCCCTCACTCCAGGATATTCACAAAACCCAATACATTGTTCAAGAGGAAAAACACCTTGTCATGCCATGGGTTTCCTCCATGGAGCATGACCCAAACCCATTAGGATTTGTGTCTCATCTCAGGTACAAAACCTCAGAGGCTGTGTGGCATCTGGGTGGGCAACCTCTGGCATTAGGTTGGGGGTCTCTCTGCAGCACTGTTGCAGTGGAAATCTGCCCTGCAGAGCTCCAGCCTTGTCTATTTAGGTATTTCTACCCAAGCTTCCCACACAGCAGCGCAGGGTGAGGAACCGGATGAGTGAAACTGCATTTAAACGTGAGGGAGGGAACGTGAGTAGGAGAAAATAACCCTTTGAGTAATTTATGAGGCACATTTATTGCTGTTATTTATAGCTCTCAGTGGGGGATTCGCATTGTTCTCCACCATCTGACATTATTTGGCAGTTGAGCAGTGCCTGCAAAACAAAAATACCCTAAATCCCCTAAAAAGCCCCTCCTCCAATGCCACATTTTTGATTAATACTCTTGAAAGCTCTTAGTGTCAGTAAGTCCTCACACTGTCCCCTCTCTCCTCGAACGACTTCTAGCTTAAAGGCACAAGGGCTTGATTAAAACTCTCATCATAGTAAATCAATGGTAGCTCAGGAAAAAGAGGTCCTTTCTCTCCCTCCTTCCAGAGAAAGTTTCCTCACTTGTGCTTTTCTGGCACTTGATTTTGCATGCTTGCAAAACCACTACATCAATGCCATCAGTAAAGCACTCACTGGGGGTGCTTAGTCCTCACCATGGCAAGCTGAAAGCACGCTTTTTTATGCATGTGCCTTCGATGTTATTTTTGGAGAGATTAATGAGTTCAGGTGCAGTAAAAACTGTATTGCAAACAAATTCCTCCTTAGCATACTGGAAGGATAAAGAGTGACATCTGCATGAACACAACCTCAGCAATACTCACAAATGAGGCTAAGTGATGGCACCATTGCTGTGGCTGTTTGGGATCTTGAGTGACCTTGACAGTTAGGAGCTGTTAATCCTAGCATTTACCTTGGCTGAGGCAGTAGACACATCTGGAGAAGAAGAGGAGAAACCTTCCAGCCCCAGTTATGTCTCTACACGGGTACAATATGTGTACCTAATTATAGGAGTAAGGTTCATAGGAGGCTGGAAAGTTGGAGGCTGATTCCTCCAAGCCTCCATGCTAGCAGAGTCAGGAAGGGCACATTTCCTTGCCCGATATCCTATGAGAGACAGAGGTTTTTCACTGTTCCTTAAAACAGAAAACCTCAGGAGGCTTCAAGCTGACTCTTGGTCACAGTGCAGCCCCCTGAGCCTCTGTAGGGTCTTTCCTGCACTAAATCAGTGCGGCTGCTGTGAGTTTCCTAAAGGAAAGGACAACATTCAAGTGGCTTAAAGCAAAAATGTGGGATGGTATTTCAGGACAGAATTAGCCCAGAGCCCGGGAAACCTTGGTCCTATCAGCAGACAAGCTTTCAAGAGGGTAGGAGAGCAAAGGGGAGCAAACCACAGGGTCTTCTGTAGAGCTTTGTCCAACCCACAGCTAATTTAGGTCTCAGCACCAAAATATCCGTCTGGGCTGAGTCCTGTGGGGCTTCACATTTCTAAGAGGTACTATGAAACAGCCCAGGACGGCAGGCCACATGAAACCTCATGATGTGTCTGCTCTTTACAGTATCGCACAAAGCAAGCTGTTCCTGTGAATTGCCAGAATTTGGAGCCAGGAGCCTGAGTGTAGCTGATGAGCTCTGACATTTGAATGTCACATAGTCCCAGTCCAACCTCCAGTTGCTGCTTGACCTGGCAACTGGCTTCCCCTCCCTGTCCCAGAAACACAACGCTCCACCAAGGTGACATCCACCTCCAAACCTCTCTACCTCTGCCTATGTTTGCCTTTGTCCTAGAGGACGAAGCAGCTACAAAGAGATGCATAAATAGAAGAGGACCTTTTCCTGCTTTGTTGATGTCATTAAGTGAAAGAGATAGAGAAGTTTTCATCATGCTTTGACTATCTTGTCACCAAAGTCTAGATAATCTTTAAGGTCACTTCCAACCCAACCCATTCTGGAATTCTAGGACTCTGAAGGGGCTATGGAAAAACCACTTGTAAAACTACGGCTTTGCTGTGGAATTTTGTCTGTGAATTCAAAAATGCAGTGCAAAGCAGATGAATCCTTACACTTACAGTCAGTTTTGATTGGGAAAAAAAAGAGTCTGTCAGTTGCATAGGAACCAGCAACCTATCAAATGCAGGATAAAGCAAGATGTGGCAGGTTTTGGTGTTGGAAAGCGAAATAGAGATCGAAATGCCAAGGCCTGTGTACCTTGGATTTAAGTAGGTCCACATCTGTTTGTGTGGGAAGTAATGTGAACAGGAGGAAGAAACAGCCCCAAGAAACAAATAGAAATGGAGCTTAAACACGTGTATCTGGTGCCCCCCTGTGGAAACGAGCAGTTATTTTCTAGGTTAGAGAGGAAAAGTCATTGGGGGGTTTGTACTTCACTTTGTTACTATTTTCTCAACAAGACATAAGTGAGAAAACTAATACGATAAACCAAACGATTGTTCCGCCTTCCACCAACAGCTTCTTATGCAGGGAATGGCTGCACAAAGCCAAAAGCGTTATTAACTACAGGGGCAGGAGATGGCACAGAAGGAAGAGAAGCATTTCAGAGGAAGAAAACCCCTGCCATTGGTTCAAATCTTCCTTACCACTGCTCGCGGACATCAGACTTCTGTGAAGAAAAGCCAAAATCTGTTTTAAAAAAGAATATTTAAGTGTTTTTTCCCTATAACTAAATTGATAGATAATGTTTATGGCTTGTTCTGTATTTCATCATAGAACGGTGTGTTGTTAGGCTTAAACTGTAACAGAATACACTCAGATGATTCATCTCTTTTTAACATTGAAATACTACCCAATATATTCATATAAAAGGATATATGTGTACATCATCTCTCTGTCACAGTAATCATAAGCCCTTTGCATGTTCTACATTTATTACATCCTACATCATTCTTTAGATGATCCATGCGCCTCCAGGGAGTTTTGTCATCTTCATTTCTACATGTCCTGCTGCCACCTCATGGCAGTGAGCTCAACCTTCACCTTCCCTGCTAAAACTGGGGGGGGAAACTGGTCCTGAAGTTGCTATCCATATACAGCAAGAAGCTAAAAGCACTAAATGCTTTAATTTTTAGTCATAAACATCTTGGGAAATTTAGGTTAATTAAAATTAGCATTAGTTGGTAGGATTTTTGTCCTGCACAAGCAATCTGGAGTCATATACAGTATCTTAGGGGCATGATACCATGTTCCCAGTCCATGAAAAGTGCCAGTTATGGTAACCCACAGCAAAGATTACCCAGCAGTGCAACGTTTTGAAGTGCAAAGCAACCAGGTCCCTATTGCCAAAGAGCCTGGGGGGTATACACTCAGACACCCTCAAATTACTGTGATGGAAGGTATTCAAGCTGCAAAAAACACTGAATTTAACTGGTAGAACAGTGCAAATTAACTCTGTCTGCTGCAGAACCAGTTGGGTAGGAGAGAAGCATATATATATATATTTATATAAATACACAATGTAGATATAGCTATGAATGAGACCTAGGTCAGAGAAGCCTTGGCTTTGAAAATGCTGCACTAGGTCGCAGCATACACTGAAGCAGGCCAGCTGATGCAAGGACCAGTGACAATTATTGCTCCCAACACCCTGCCACTAAGGAATAAATCAAGCCACACTCTCCTCAGCTCTGATAACCCACCTCTCCTCATGAGCTGACAGCCAGTGTTCCAGGTCACTGAGCCAAATTCATTGTCTACTTTTTCTTTCTTCTCCTTTTAGCCACTAATTTTGCATCAATGCTAGGATCAGATGGCTCTACATTGAGTTTTACACATGTGGCTGCAGACCAGTCCATGGGATGCCTGCAGAGAACCAAATAAGCATATACTTTAAGAGCCATGAGCTAGGCCTCATTGCTGCCAGTATAAGGAATTACCTGGATTAATGTGTTGACAAAATACAGCTACACCTGTGCTCTTCTGCAGCAGCAAACCAGCACTGCACCACTGACCTGAGCATCTTCCTGAGATTTCTCACTGCTTGGCTCCTCAGTACACATTAGGTTTAGATCTGGCTGTTGATGACTTCTTCCTGACCTCAAAAGGTTCTCTACGCTTCAGTTGATACTTTTTGGCCTGTTCCAACATGGATCAGGTTCACTGAGTCCCTGGAATTTATTTCCTGGGGAAGAGGATTCATCCTTTCCAATCGAGGAGCTGGAGGAAGAAATAATGATAAAATAAAAACAAATGGAGGCTCTGCAGATGTGTGTTAACTAAACGCCAGTGCTTTAGGCTGAATGGATCTTTCACTGGGATATTATTGTTGGGACAAGCTAATAAATCTTATTCACAACTTCCTACCAACCCTGTGCTTTGAGATTTCATTGTATATATGCTAATATCTAATTTAAGCTGCCAATAGCCAAGTAACTGCACATGTGGTGACAAAGTGAGGATCCCCACATTAACCTTAAGTCTTTTTATTAGTGGATGACCATTGCCCCTTCTCAACAGGTAAAAGGAAACCCTCTTAAAACTTCCCACTGGATAGGGATACCAGGTTGAAAGCTAATTGCATTTCCCAGAGCACTTCAACACTTGGTTTTGTTCAGAGGAGGAACAAGAGCAAAGCATCACTGCAAAGTGCATTGCAAACTCCAGCTGTGCTCGGATATGGGGGAAGAACACCGAGAGGGTGGATGTAGGGATGCAACAACCAACAGTCTGAGCTGCTGGGAGTGATGCTGGCTCTTTCTAAGCCCTCCCACGATCCACTGCCATCTCACAGCATCCCTGCAACACAGTAAAACCCAAGCACCACCAGTTTCACTGGCAGTATTCCAGCCAGCTCTAACACTCCCCATACAGTTATCTGTGTGTGGCTTCTATTTACAGCTGCACTTTCTCTTTCCTCCTCCATCACTTTTAGGAGGGTCCAAGTAGAAACACATTGGAGGGCTGAGGGCTATGCCAACAGTTTTAGCTTCATTTGCTGGCATTTCATCAGTGATCTCTGCAATGCAGAGGCAAATGTCTCTGCTTTGCCAAACACGGTTTTAAACAGACAACTGCCCTGAGAAGAGGCTCCCTTTTCTCTAAAGGAAATTACACTGCAGACCACTGGTTCCTCTTTACCATCTTCCAAGGAACTCTGGGACCTTATCTTCACATTTGCTGCTGTACATCTCACTCCTACACAGGACCATTCACAGCTCAGTCAAGGTACACAGTTACACAGAACACGTATCGCCTTGAGACACAGATGCACCTAAGTGAAACAACAACATTTTGTCTTTATTAGGAGTTCCCATGGTAATATAACACAGAGTTCTTAAGGAATAAAACACAAGACTTGGGGTTGGGGTGGTTGGTTTGTTTTTTTTTGCCATTGAGACAATGGTCAAATATCAGTACTTCTTTTTGTCTACACACATGATCAGCTTTAGCACTTACAGCTCCTCCACTCATGGTTCACAATCACAAATCCAAGGGTTAAATCCAGCTAGTATTAAATCCTACTTTTTCTTTACTTTTAGAGCTTCAAGTCACTGCGGTTAATTACTTAAGTCATCATCTTTTCTTTTTCTTTAAGCATTTACATATGACATTCATTAAACAGACACAAAGCAGACGAGCTCTCACAGGAAAAAACATGCTTAACACAGCCTGCAAAATATCTTTTTTTTTTGTGATTTTTTTTCCTCTTTTTGAAGAACAAATTCAAACTAAAAACTCATCATGAGGCAGTGAAGGAAAACCAAAACCAAGGAAGACTTAAGTGAATACTGAAGAGCCGCAAGTGTTTCGTAGAATTCAAACGGATCTGCAATCCTTTTCCTCCCCAACTTGTTCCAATTTGATTTTAACATACAGGTGAAAACTAAAATGAAATAGCTGCAATATATATTACGTTCATGGATTACTTTAACAAACAAAGTGCAAACTCTTTTATGCAAAACTAAAAGACCCAGGAGTGAAACCTAAATGCAAAATACATGGATGAATATGGCGTTGGTTTTCCTAACTTTTGTGTTCAGCGGGGCCTGAAGGAATTAGGTGCTGAAGCTGGGAGGGTTTGGGTACCTAAATAGCTTCCAGATCCTTTGCAAATCCCAGCATTGATACTTCGTAACAACGAATTTGGTACTTGTTTCTTAAAAGCCTTCATATACATAGTTTTTTCCCTAAAAGAACCTGTAAACACCATTTAAGAAAATACAACTATGGAAAAACAAGGTCAGCGTACGTGGCCAAGTACAGACAGAAGAGAAAGCAGAAGATGCAGCCAAGTGCAAGGGCAGACAGACAGTGGAGGTAATGCTGTGTTAGCTGTGGGTGGAAAAGCTCTCTGTGCTGAGACAGGCCAAGTCCTTGGGACTGCTGAGCCCTCCAGCTAAGTTTAAGTGGGAATCTAACGGTGCAGATTTATTCTCCATGTCCTGAAAATAATAAGCCTTCAATACTAGGGCTAAAAGACCTGCAATCCCAGAAGACAGCTAAATGCCTGATCATGCTGACTGCCACACGAACTGGGGCTCCTAAATTCGCTTAACGACTACTCATGGCCTCTGGTTTCTCAGATCCAAGGCAGCAGGCATCTGAGGAAGGGTGGGAACCACCAGGCCTTCTCATGAGTATTTGCACGAAGGCAGATTCCTAAAGGAATGAGCGACTGTGAAATTCGTACCATGTACGAGAGATTCTCAGCTGCTGTTGACCCATCGAGACTCCCAGTTACAACAGCTGGGCATCTGGACTCGAACTGAATTGCCACAGATGCTCGGGCACACACTCAACTGACTGGGTTTGAATAACCACTCGTCAGTGGCCAGGAAGGGGGAATGTGGCTGCTACAGAAACCTTGCAAGCAACGTTGCTCTTTGCCCATGCTTATTGATTTCCATCTATCTCCAGGAACAGAAGACAAACTAACTGCTAAAAGCTTCTCAAGAGACCCCATCTTAGTTCCTCAGCTGGTGTCCAGCCCCTCTGCACCAGCTCAAGACCTAGTACACTAAAGTGAAGATCATAGCTTATGAACCTGCTCTGCGCCCTCCTGTTGCAGCTAAGTGGCAAGCGTTGGCTGGAATGATGCAACCTAGGAATACCTGAAGTACCAGGGTGGCAGTGACACTGGTGGGAGTCTGTAACTTGAATGAGGTTCAGGAAGGACCGGGAAGAACAGGGGAATCCCCAGTTCTTAGATAAGGCTTCGTAAACACAATGAAACAAACATATTAAAAACACACACACAAACATAAAAACCAACCCAAATGTTTCCTCAAGGACCTGATTTGCAGCAAAATCCAGAAGGAAAAAAAAGAAAGAGAAGAAAAATAAACCAAGAGAACCAAAGTCCCCAAGGATTCTAGCTCACCCGATGGCTGGGTGCGATGTGCTCTGTCAATTCCTAGCGCTGGGTCCTGCTTCTCTCTGGGCAGCAGACAGCAACCTCAAAGGTGGTGGTGGGGAATGGTTACAGACAGGCTGGGATTCATGTCCCTCCGTGTTTGCCTAGCTATTCTGCTGGAACACAGAACCCTACAGAATATCCAGTTTAACACCCTTAAACTACTCTTCTGCTTGACATTAAAAAAAATAAAATAAAATAAAAAAATGCTTTAACATTTATTATTGATTTATTCCTTTTTTTTTTTTTTGTGTGTGTCTTAAAGGCAGCTCCCGGGAAATTCACTTTATCCTTCCTTTATTAAAAGAAAGATGCTGAATGGGACAGAGGCCACGTATCTCAAACATCCTCTTTTACATTTACTTTTGCATGTCAGAGGTGTCAAAAGAGGGTTTATTCCTTTAAATGTGTAGGGGCTGAAGGGGGAAGTGAGAGGGGTTGGTGAAGATGAGGAGGGAATCTGAGGGGACTGAAACAGGTGCCTTACTTCAGCCCCCCCTCACTGGTTGCCCGCAGTAACCGTCACAGGCTCTAAAAGAATCAAGAAGGGTGTCGAGGTGCCCCCGGCCCCGGTGCGCTGTGTGGGCGCAGAGGGCTCGCTCCTTAGCCCAAGCTGGTGATGTTGGCACGTCCACCCGGTGGTGCCACGATGCGCTGGGTCGTGCGGCGTGGGATGTTGTCATCGATCTGTGCCCCTGCAGCAGAGAGAAGCAAAGTCAGGTCCCCCCCAAGGCCACTGGGAGCTTGAAAGGAGTGAGCTGCATGACAAGGGAGTTGGAACAGCACTCTGCTTTGCTGGAACCCACTGAGACTTCTTAGGCCAGGCTCCAACTGTGTCCTTCCTTTGGAGTAAAAGCCCTAACTGGCCTTCAGTGCCTTCACTGATCTCATTAATGTAGATCAGTATCCTAAAGGCAGGTCCCAGGAGGATGGTGCCAGACTCTTTCCAGTGGTGCCCAGCAACAGGACAAGGAGATACGGCCATAAACTAAATGACAAGAAGTTTCACCTCAACATGAGGAAGAGCTTCTTCACGTTGAAAGTGGCTCTGCTGAACTTCGTGCCATCTGCCCAGTTGAGAATGCTATGGGGTACTCAGCATTCATGCCACAGTATGAAAATAAGGAGGACTTTATGACAGAGCTCCTACACTGCTCTTCTTCCTTCCCAGACCTAGAAGTGTTCAAGGCCAGGCTAGACAGGGTCTTGGAGCAACCTACTCTAGTGGAAGGTGTCCCTGCCCATGGCAGGGGATTGGAACTTGATGAGCTTTAAAGTCCCTTCAAACCCAAACCATTCTAGTGTTCTACAATAAAAGGATGACCTCCAAGCTAAAACCACCCCACAGTCTCTCTCACTGCCTTCCAGAATTAACGTAGAGTATGGACACATTTCAAAACAATGCATATTTTAAGCCTGTAAAAGTATGTACCAGACAAGCTGAATCCAGACTGGTGCAGGTTCCTCACGGGTGGGGCCTGCTGTTTGGCAGGAGATGTCTTGGCTGAAGACGCTGGTGTGACGGTCTTCGGTGTCACCGACACTTCGCAGACGGGTCCATCGTAGAGGCCTCGAGGCACCCCCCGCAGCTCAGCCAGCTGCAAAACACAGGGTCAAACCAGAACTAAACAGCTGGCCAGATGTTGCTATGACAAAGACACACATGTCAAGATTTGTCTTTGGTAAGAGGATTTGAAAGAAAACATCATCTCCGTGCTGATCCTCGGGCGGTAGCTGGTCTCTGAAGCAGCATGGGTAAAAGGAAAGGTGCTCTGGAGTCCTGTGGCTCCAGCTAGTTAACTGGTGTGAGCGGCCTACAGAAGAAAGCCAGACTGTCCCCTGCTTAGCAAGTTCTGTCCTTTAATGACATCAACCTACCTGCTGTTGTATTAAAGGCTCCTGACAACTCTAAAACACAGCTTATTCCCAAAAACCCAAACAATGCTGAGACAGATACAAGTCTGCAGAAAGGAGGCAGGCCACCTTCACACCACCGGCCAGGGAGCTTTAGATTGGGTTTAATGCAATTATTCCAGTTGAGATGCTGCCCAGTTGGATTTATAGGTCAGACACATATTTCTGTGGGAGACCAGAACACAACAGAACCCACACATCTGTTCTCTGCAGAGCTAAGTTAGCTGAGGTTGTAATTTGGATAACTTGCCATTTCTTCAACAGAACAACTCAGGAAAGATCGCTTGCAAGGAATGCGAAGATCACCTGTGGCCAGAGGAACTAACACAGCTCTGCTTTTGTCCAAGAGAGGGTAACACTTCTAACATCAAAACACTTTTCTCCTCAGAAATCTGCCTTCATCCAGAAATAACCTTCCTCCATTCTTAGCAACTAAGCTGCAGCTGAGTTCAGTGTCATCTCCTCTGCCAGTTTTTACCAAGTAAAGGCATCTCAAAAGGCAGTTTCTGTTGTGAATGGGTGTATTTTACAAAAACACTTTCCCATCCATTTTAAACTCTTAAAAATAGACTATTCTCACTTTTAATCAGGCAGTAGGCTGTGCCTGTGACTCACCAGTCACCAGACAAGAGCATCTGATCCTATCTGACAGAAGGGAAAGCAGCATAATGTATCTGTAACAATAACTTAGAATCCTAAATTGTTGCTGAAAGGTTTGGTAGATAAATGCCATCAATAACTTCTCTTGGTACTCCTGTGACAGAGGAAGCCTGATGGGTTACTTGCAGACTGACTCCTGTCCAAACTGGACAGTTCCTAGCACATGCTCTCTCGAGGGGTCCCAGACAGAGAAGATTTAAAAGAGCAGAAAAATACAGTTTGCAGAAAACTCAAGCTCAAGCCAAAGCATATTCCTGTAATGACTCAAGTGAATAGCAAAAATGAAAGAGGAATGAGATAAATATGGCCCCTATCCAGGGAACATTTTCTGTTGCAGAAGTGTGTGCCTGTGAGCCAGGGGACAGCATCTGTTTTCCACCCACTTTAACTCAGGAGTTGCAGTGAGACAACAAATGTGCATCCAACCATTTACACTCACCCTGCTCCTCGCTTTGATGCGCTTGTAAACGAAGTCAGGGAATGGTTTCCTGGGGATATACCGCCCAGATCCCTCGGTGACATGGAGATTCCCATCCTCCAGCACAATCTTCCCCTGGCTGATAACCACCAGGGGAGACCCACGGCATTCCATGCCTTCAAAGATATTGTACTCCAGAGACTAGAACAAAAAGACAACATGAGGCAAACATACTCGTGCCACCAAAGCCTGCTGTGCTTGAATTAACAGTCACCAGTACTGCTAATGGCCAAAAGGTGAAGGACAGATAGAAGCAAACCCAACTGCATTTACCTGAGCTGTGTGTGCTGTGGTTTAATAGAAAGGCTGGTCCTTATTATAAGTCTACATTGATTAAGGATTCACTCATGCACAATTTCCATTTCAACAAGATTCATGAATAGGAAATACAGCTCCAAATGAGAGTATCTCAAAGCCTACCTCTTTAAACGCATTTAGGCACCTATCTCTTCTGAATTGACGGGGGTTTTGGAATCAAGTTTTATCTAAGTTTCATACTAAAAACAATCATTTTGAAAAGCTGTATTTCACACCAGTGTTTTCATCAATGGGTCAGGGACCATCAGGACAATCTTGTTTTACTCTAATGGGATTGCACATCCCCAACTAACAGGATTGGAAACATTACACCAAGGAAAGAAACAAGTTTCAAAGGAATCACTGGTAAATGGTCCCACCCTTGAAGCCTCCTGCATTGAGATGCATTACAATCACATTAACTGGGGACTGCTACTGTAGTGGCCATCTTGGAGGCAAATCCAGGCCTTTTTTCTGAGTTAATGATGGAGTTTGCTCTTGGAGTGTGTTGTAAGTACAGGGAGGGGTGACTGCAGATTTACAGTTAGCTAGAATGGTGGTTAAACCGACGCTGAACCGGGTCCAGTCTGCAAAACGTTGTGGCAAAGGAGGAGGCTTGGTCAGAAGGTTACGTATTAGGCTGGTGCCAAGAATAACACTATCTTCCTCTCTAGCTCCTAATGTTCCCTTGCCAGGCAGTGGCAAGAGCAGTGTGAATTCTTGGAAAATATCTGTATGTTGCTCTAGCATTTAAAAAAGGAATAATCATCTGATGCCACATAATCACTACGTTTCCTTGTGTTGCAGCAACCGCTCTGCCTGGCTTTCAAAGGGGCTTTTGTTTTATACTTGACCAAACTAGGATGCCTTGACTCTAAAGGCATCACTTGCACCCATTTCTCCTCTAACACAAGGCACACGTGCAGTGTGAGACATGAAAAAATACCCCAGCAGGTGTTACACCAGGTATAACACATGATGCAATGACAGGAGAAGAGGTTAGAGCTGGATGTGGAAGGTAAAAATGCTATTTCCTAGACAGCCCTTCAAGCCCTAACCAAACCACCTGAAAATGAGAGCTCTTCATCCTCCATAGTCTTGGCACAACTGAAAATGCGGCCTTCGGCAATAGCTCATTGAGTGCTAAGGCCTCTTACATGGTGCAAGAGATTCAGTGGGATCTGCAGTCCTTAGTGTATAAAGTATTCCTGAATGGCTGTTCTACTGCGGAGATGGTTCTCCTTCAATCTAGCCCAGATCTAGGGCAAAACCTGATTGTACCGGAGCTTATCTCTCTGAGTTATGTGTTAGCAAACTTCAAGACTCTAATTCATTTCCTAATTTATTCAATGGCAATGACTTTCAAATACTCCAACCAGCAAGCTACTTTCGTCTCTTTCTGAGCCATTCATAAGCACAAACCCAGGTTCAGACCACTAAATTTGGCACCTACCAGCAGCATGTCTCTGGGCCCCCTCCTCTAATCCATTCTTCTCCAGACTGGAGGTGTGATAAGTCTAGAAGCACCTCTAAGGTGATTGAAGTGACCAGACTTCTGAGTCTGGATGCATCTGTCAGAGGTCTAAGCATAGGCAGGATAAATCCAGGCCATCTGTGACCAATTCTGACACCAAATTAAGTCACAGGGAAGTGAACCAAACCTTTAAAAACATTTCTTTGTGCCTGCGCCCAGGGATTCAAGTGTGGAAAGAAATTTTGCTCCTTCAGCTCCAGAGTGAATGAAAGCATTCATGGAAAAAAGGAGGGTTTTTCCAGGGAAACATTCCATAGGTTCATCGCCAGCAGTGAAACAGATCGTCAACAAATGCAAACAGTGGCTGCTTTCTCCGAGACAGTGCTCAAATGTCACAGGGAGACTCCAACCAGCCATGGACACTGAGACCATGCTGCAGCTTCCCACAGGGTGAGACAGCTTTTCTGTTGTAGGAGCTGGGTGTAAGATACAGGACATGTAGCTGTGGGACACAAGCAAACAGTGCCTCTAACAGTGCCACCACACAGCCACACAAGAAACAAGGGGAAGGTCTGGTCAGTCTGGGTTCTGCCTTGTGCCTCCCTGTGCCAACTAACATTGGGATGATTGGCAGTAAAATCATGTTGAGGTATGCCTGCACATACATGTGCCAGATCATGGTGCAAATCCACTCAGACTCAATGAGCTGGATGAGATCTCCCAGGAAGGTGCCCACAAGCTGACAAGCTTTGCTGGGCCCAACTAGAAAAGGGGCAGCTCACAATTCTCACTACTAGCCAGCCAGGTCATAAATGGCTCATCATGATAAGAGGTCTTTTGATACTTTAAAGAGCTTTCTGTGTGCTCAGATCCAAGCATTCAAAGCTCAGAAAGAGCAGACTATCTCTTTGCTCTGAGGGGAATCTCTTGGTATTCATGTGACTTCAGACTGGGACTCACATCATTTTCCCCTCTGCTCACACAACTGAGCCCTGCTGGGTTTAAGACCAGGCAGGGCTTGAGGCATCGAGAAAACAAAGCCCCGAGTTGTCATGAGCTCTAGTTCTTGGCAGCACAGTCTGGCACTGAAGGAAAAGAGGAGGAAATGAGCAGCAGAGCTCACATAGTAGAAAATATCCTTACTATGTTATGAGTCTTGGCAGAGATTGTCTTGACACTGTCGGGATCCCAGATAACCAGATCAGCATCCGAGCCCACTGCAATACGGCCCTTCCGTGGGTACAGGTTAAAGATTTTAGCTGCATTTGTGCTGGTCACAGCAACAAATTGGTTCTCATCCATCTTGCCAGTCACCTGGACAAAGACAAAAGGAGTCACTGCATTAGCCAGGTGGGGATCACTCCAAAGAGCAAGTAACTCACCACACAACAGATTACAAATAATATTTATAGGGGCAAAAACCTTGAGAGAAGGACCATAACATCAGGGGTGAGATAACAATACACTTATGCGGCTCTTTCAGTTCTGAATGTCTAGTTGCAGCCTAAGTCTATGACACATGTGACATACCACAGCCTTATCCCAGATGATGGACATCCTCTCTTCAGTTCCATTGGTTCCTTCAGGGATCAGGGCGAAGTTGTCCTTCCCAACAGCTTTCTGAGCAGTGTTGAAGGTGCAGTGGGCACTGCCAGTAACTTGGAGGTCTCCACTGGAGAAGACAATGACAGGGATTTAAGATATGTTATTGTCACAGGTTTACTCCTGAAGGTAAAACAGCTTTCTGCTTGCTAGCAACAACAGCTATTATTTTTATTGCCCGCTTGCCTCATGATGAAGCACACGTGTGAACACAAAGAGCTCTACTCACCAGGACAGTAGTGAGTTGAGAAAATCAGGAGTGGTCGGGTCAGGACTCAGTGGTGGGGAGGTAACAAAAGCTGCTGCCTTAGCCCAATTCTTGCTCCAGTAATGAGATCCATCGGTACCCAAGCTGGCTGTGATGGGCTCTCCATACACCACAGTGCCTACAGGACAAGGAATACAGACAAATCCACTGTGAGCACCAGGCACTGTGCATCTCCAGCCTGGCTTCCAGGCTTAAAGCATGCTTCTGAAAAAGGACAAGTTGGGTAAGTTATGCCACCACCACACGCTGCAGGGTTTCTTGGTACTTCCTCTTAAGTATGTGATCACAGAGACACGAATTTGGACTGAATTCAGTGATGACAGATGATGAGACGTGATTAAACTCCTAGGATGTTCAGTGCTCCTCAGAAACTGTGTTATGTTACTGGGGGGCTGCTCTCATGAGCATCTAGAGACCTCTAAAGACACACTGAGCATTGAGCAAAAATCAGTCCCTCAGACTAAGTATCCAAACAACTAAATACCTAAGTTAATCATAAATACACCATTACTGCTAAGAGCCTGGAGCAGCAAAACATGCACAGTGCCTTTACACAACTGCTGAGGTTGGCACTGATGAACTGTGCTTGACATGGTAACTGCAAAGATCCATTGTACTGTACCCTGAGCCAAGAACCTTGTGAAACAGGCTAAAGGGAACTGTAAGTGTGAGGAGATCCAGCCTGATTTACAAGGGATGTGGAAGAAAAAGAATGAAAGAAGTACTTTTATACATGTGTATGCTTTAAAGCTCTAACAAGGCTGGGTTTCTTGGAGCAAGCTCTGTGCACAGATCAGATAAGACAAAACTATCAGGGAAGCTTCCTGCCTACAGACAAAACTCATCAGAGAGGAAGCATCAGGGAAACTGAGTGATTCCCCTAAGGGTACTTGTGTATCTGTGTCAGAACTAGGAAATGAAATTGGATCTTCTGACTCCCTCTCCAGTGCACTAACCACCAGTGCATCCTTCCTCTTCATTAACATTTTTGGAACCACATGAAGGAACAGCCACGATACTTTGCAAGCTGGATTGCACCAGCGACATCTGCACACCAAGCAGATGCAAGATGCTGCAACTTCAAAAGCGGTGCAAGCTGGCAGCCTCACAGATCTGCTCACCAAATGTAACCTTCCTGAAATCTTCAAGTGCCCATCCATCTGGATCCTGAGTCCAGGCACTTCACGTGTTTGCACCTGCCTGCAAAACACTTGGGCAGTTAAAACACTAACCCTAAATACTTCAATCAGAAAAGACTGGCACAGACAACCCCAGAATTGTCAGCAGGGTCTTACCTCACCATGCAGAGTGAAAAAATATGACCTTTCTTTCACCATATTGCCTGAGCTACTCTTAGCTCTATAGGCTCTCAAGCTAGCTGCAAAAGAGCACATTAGCTAAGGCACAACGATGCATTAACTGGCTTCATGCTGCTTCCAGGACCACACTGGAACAGGAGGTGCAGAACAGCCTTTGTGCGAGGGGATCCACCAGCAGAGGAAGAGGATGTCTGACATCACTTGCCACAAATAGGGTTACAAAATCAGAACAAGGCAAAGCACACGCTGACTATTAATGGGAAGCCTGTTGTGGGCCAATACACTGGGAAGATTGTTCTGCAGGGAGCGATGTTTTGAGCTCCCAGATCTGCCAGTGACACAGTCTGTAGGGAACCTCCTCTATACAAATGCCACTGGGAACATCTGGCTTTCAATAATGTTCGTTCCTTTCCATTTAGCGAGTCAATTCTGTTTTGTTTTCGCCTTGGGTAGTCTTCAGTTATGTTTCCTCTGTTGCTTGGGAGGGCAAAGTCAGTGTGTGTGGCCCTCCTGGGTTACCCAGTTGGGTGACTGCACAGCATTTAAACTGAATTATTTAAGTAAAAGGAACAGAGAATGGTATGCCACTGATACCCCAAATTCTCCTTATAAGGAGAAAACACAATCTGAATGAAAACTGTCTGTTGTAGTTCACTGAGGAGATGAAGTGAGTTCTGTGGCTCATTCATCTGGGTTCATTCTGTGGTAACATCCACTCAAGTCAGGTTGTGTTTCACGGCTTCTGCAATTTAAGTGTATGGTGTCTCATCCCAAAGCCCCTCTCTACTTGCCAGCTAGTGGTTTCAGGGGACGAGCAAATAGCAAGAAGGTGGTCTTGTTGATGATCCATCCCTATGGTGCATGTCTCTCCAGTGCTTTACCTAGAAAAGGAAAGGATGCTTCCCTGACTTACAGGACTGAGTTGTACAACGACATCAAGCTGTTTTCTGGGGTAATGCAACAGGCAGCCACTTTGCTGTATCAACACATCTTCTCATTTCATCATGATCCCCACTAATGGAGCCGGGAGAGAACGGTTTATCCCAAACAGCTTGAGCTGCTTTCATGCCATGAACAGAAAGAGATGCCTTGGAAATCAGTCACCCTCATCAACTCTGAACTCATTCAACAAGAATCATGGGACCAAAATACCGAGCCGATACGCAAACACAAATGTGTTTGTGTGGTAGGAAATAAGCTCTTCTCGCACCAAACACCCAGATGGAAAGTGATGTCATTTGTATATCCATTCAGACTTATTCAGACTGCATGAAATTAAATCCAATCCTTCAGAGGCAAGAAGGGGGAAAATCATCCCTCCTGATTACTCACCCACTCAGAGCTGCTCTAAATAGAAATGAAGGGGTTAGTCACAGAATAAAGCAGGGAGACAGGTGCTCACTGGGCTCTATAACCCTTGCTCCTTGGGGCAACACAGCAGGGTCAGGACCCTGGAGAAGCTACTGCATCACTCAGAGAAGCGCAGCTCCCTCACAGACATCAGTCAGAGAGAAGAGACACAAGGCAGCAGCATCCATGGCACATCTGAGTCTTGCAACCTTCAGCCTCCTCAGGCAGAGTTATAAGAGATAACTGCAATTCCCAGCCTAACTCAGAGTACTGATCCCAATTAATAGTTTGGATGCCAGGCTGTGAATTACAGCACGTGAGGAGTATCTATCTCACAGGCAAGGAGCACAGTGAACAGCTGGAATCAGTAACCTCTTTGGTTACCACGACACTACTCCAGCTGAATCCAGCAGGGCTTGTGAGTCAAGACCTCCATCAGGAGTTTTGGAATCACTTCTGATCCCAGGAAGCAGCTCAAAAGACCACAGCAGCTGGAAGGAAGACACAGCTTGCAGCCTCTAGGGGGATTCATTAAATGAAGCCAGCATGGAATTTCTCTGATAACACGAAGGCACATGGCTCAATCTGGTAGGATGAGTGTGAAGACAGACGTTCTACGCTGAACAGAAGAAACAGCTCCTGGCACTGATACGACCACTGAATACACATCTGTGGGAGATGAGACAGAACCAGTTGCTCGGGACTGTTAAATAAGAGCCTGGACGGTAACACTGGAAAAAGAATCCTTTCCTGTAGGGACAAAGCTGATGTTGGCAAGGAGTTGAACTGCATGAGCTAATAGGGTGCTTCCATCCAAGGGAAATAACTTACCCTTTTTCCTGGCTTGAGCAATGACATCAGCAGCACTTTTGCTCATCACCTTGGTGATATAAAGGGGGCAGTTGGTTTGGTTGGCGATGGTTATTGCCCGGTTCACAGCCTCTGCTTCCACCTGAGAAACCAAGTCAGCAGCAAGTTAGTACCATCCCACGTGTTAGCATATCCCAGTCACCTTCCAAGGGTCAGAGCCTCTGCCTTCATGGGAAAACAGGGGGTGCAGGGCTGGGATGAGAGACTTTCCTCTCTCCTTTTCCACATCTCCAATTCTGAGACAGTGTAACCACGACAATCACAATGACATCAAGCTGTAGTCCTCTCTCATTACTACCTTTTCTCCCAGGCTGTTTTAAGCAGACTCAAGTCCTAAGGTAACACTCCAGGTGCTCAAGGTCAGAATGATTAAGCCCCTTCTTTAGCCTAGACAAAAATAAGCAACTAACTGTTGACTCAACGGAACTGTTCATGCTCCAGCCCACACGGAAGAGGGATGCTGTGCCACATACTCTGGTAAGCCACGTTTGGAAACAAGCCTCCTAAATTGTACCCTGCACTACAATAACTGGCTTGGGATCTGACAGAGTGTGAACCACCCCATAAATCAAGTACTTTTTCTTGCATGTGTAGAGAGATAACCTCAGTGAGACTGAGGGTCACTTTGTAACTACAGCCTCAGAATGAACGTCATCACTCTGAAGGCTTTTATGGATCTCACATGCTCATCAAAGCAGCCCAGATGACAGATTTAACAGCAGGGTAATGCTCACAGTGCCTACTGCCATAGACAACTGAGCCTGCAATACCACTGACGTTTTCCAGGTGAACAACACAGGAACTTAAACCCAGACAATCAGACTCCTGATTCTCAAATGCAAGAGGCTCCTGTCACCATGCCAGAGCTGGTGACTATCCCTCCCCAGGCCAGGTGATGGACACAAGGGAACATTTTTTAGCCCAGCTGCCCTATGCAAATGGAAAAGGATGCAAGGAAGGGTGTTTCTTCCAGGCCATTTGATTCAAGTATACCCCAGCCAGCAGCACTTGCAGGGAAGACAGAGGCTGAAAGGAAAAGCCAAGAAAAGCATTCTTGTCCCTCCTGAGAGACAAGGAGAGAACTCAGACAGACCAATGCTTCCAGGCAATGGCATCTGTTTGCAAACTGCCCATTTAATGCTGGCCTGTGCACAGCTCTGTCACTGTTTCCATCCTGTGCCTTAGTTTCCCCACTCGCAAAGCAGGGATGACACAACACACACCTCCAGACTTCTGACCAAAAGGCATCTGAGCAACTGATAAGCAGGAGGAGAACATCTTATGCACAGGAGAGGACAAGGTTGCTGAATTCACGCCTTGTGCCCAGATGCTATGGTGACAGGCACATAACAATAACCCAAGGACTAGTCCAAAGGGGAATGTTTGCAATTACCAGTATGCAGCAGAAGCCCTAGCACAGCAGTTCTCTTGGAAAAAAAGAGACAGACATTTCCTGGAGCACTGGGACTGCTTGTGCTTCCAGCGTTTTTGTGGCTGAAACAAAAACAAGGAATGATGGATGGCTCCGAAAAGTCATCACAGAATGATCTATGAGGGGAGAGCTTTCCACAAACTGATGGGTGATGCTGTCCTGAGATAGCGGGGTCCGAATTAAGGCTCCCTTTGGTGGCTGGAATAATGTGCTGAATCCTGTCACCTTGGCTCAACACAGGTCACTGAGGTGAGCAAGCCAAGCCCATGAGTCAGCAGTGAAACTTAAGCCTTAATTCAACCTGGGAATTCAGAAGATGCGAATGCTCCAAGACACAAACACACATGGCCAGACCCTGAGTGCTTCACTCTGACCTCAGTCTCACTGCATTGAGTGGGAGGTTGGATTTAATAAATACTTTAGACTTGTTCAACAACTCCTGCTAGTTTGTGGTATGTGGACGTCTGAAATAAGCAGCCCTTCAGCACGGTGACAACCATCATAAAATCCTTAGGACAGGCTTTACACTCCATAAAGGGCAGCATGAAAACCCAATTCTAGTGTTAACAGCATCCTGCAGGAACATCAAGAAACATCCACTCCTACTGCCCCATCCCTGGCAGTGTTCAAGGCCATATTGGACAGGGCTTGGAGCAACCTGCTCTAGTCCCTGCTGCCCATGGCACAGGGTTGGAACTGGAAGAGCTCTAATGTCCGTACCAACCTGAAGCATTCTATGATTCTATTGGGAGTCAACAGGAATTACGGCTCTGCTGCCTCCCTCAGAATCTGGCCTTTATCAGCAGCCAGCTTAAAGGGAGTTGTATGGTTTTAATAGTTACTCCTGCAGTGGAGAAGGAGGGAGGGAACCAGCTGACATCGCTTCCTGCCCTGTTCCCTGTGACTTTCAAGGAGGAGAATTTTGGAGCAAATGGTTCTACTCAGGGCAGACAACACAGCTGAGTTCAGCTGCACGGAGCCTGCCCAGTGACACTGGGAAGAGGCTTTACTGATCCCCAGCTGAGGCAGACACGTGTCCTCAAGCAGCCTTCCTTGCTGCACTGAGAAAGAACCCATTTCTACACAGATGTAACGACTCAACCGAACTAGGGAACCACCTCAAAGCTCCCACTCCACTAAGGACGAGCTTTGAAGTAGCCAGACAAGACTTGGCTAGTTTGATGGCCAGACACTTTAAGGTAAGAAGCAGCCTTCCTTTGAAGTTAATGGAAGTTAAGGGGTGCTCCACAGATGAGCCCCAAGTGTCACGTCAGCATCTGTTCCCACTCTCCTGATGCAAGCCAACAAGTATGTATGAAACAATAACGCAGGGGTGGGTGGAAAGCTCAGTGCAAGTGTCTGCTCCCAACTTCAGGAAGCAAAACCTCCCAGTTCCTGAAGCCAAACAGAAATCACTGTGAGGATTCACACACTGCCCTAGCTGAGCGTTTTCTTTCTGCGTGAAGCAACTGAGTGATTTATATCCCTACTGAAATGTCTCTGGATGCTGCTTGTCTGAACCAAGGGGAGGAAATAGAGAGGGAGCATGAGGGGCACGTGTGGATGATCTCACACACCCAGCTTCCAGCTGCCACATCTGGCAGTCAGCAAAGCCCCAGTATCTCTGAGGGACAAAAGGAAGAGCTTCTACGTAGCAGATGGACTTCACAAACCCAGAATGCCATGATGAGATGTCTTGCTTAGAGATACTGAAAGACTAGAAGTGAAGACTGCAGTGGGAACCCACCTGAAAAACAGGTTTTAGGTTCTTTCTTATTCTTAATTTTGAAGACTTAGAGGGAGTGCTTGGGGTGCCTGAACCTTGAGAAATCAATAGGGAAGTATGAAGGATAACTATATTTAAGCGCTGAGTTAAGATCTGAGAAGGTCCCTTCCAATGCAACCATTCTATGGTTCTATGAGTTAGCTCCCCCTTCTAGTACATACTTTCTGTGCCTTCAGCAAACCACTGACTCCCTTGGTATAATAAAAATCCATCATCAAAATGTTCATCAAACAACCAAACCTGGCAACAGTCAATGGCAGAATGCTGCCTACACAAAACCAGAATCAGATGTCTTTAGTCATGCCAAACTCAACTGAAAGTGATGGGAAACTACAAGAGCTCCGGGGTCTAGCCCCATAAAGACCAGTATCATCAATGAGAACATGCAATTGTTCAGGGACTCCATCTTAAAGTGGTCCTGTGCAGCATCTGAATCAAGGAATTGGTGATTCAGAAAGACTGTGCTTTACCTGTGCTTCAGGTTCAACATATTCTGCATCTCCTGATGCAGGATTCCAGTTTGGGCTATCAAAGGGCTGAATTGAAGATGTGATAAGCACCAACAGCTTTCTGTGTCTCAACTGCTTATCATGGGCTCTGTGGTTCAAACCTCACTTGAGATACCTGATGCATGAGGAGAGTCTTCATAGACTATCTCAGCTCACCAACTGAAAGAGAAAAGCCTTTCCAGGGGGTGAATCAGATCTTAGGCTGGATCAACTACTCCCTGGAGACGTCCCCTTCTCCAGTACTGAGAGGGCTCCTCAGTTCCTCACAAATACCCACAGCAGTTAGTCTTCAGAAGGGACTAGTTACTAGTTAGTCCTTAGAAGTGTCTTAGCCTCTTCCCTTACCCCATGAAGCAATGTTTACAGCCAGGATAAAATCATGTTTCCAGCCACATTCATCCCAATGTGAAGTACTTGATGGCAATGCAGAAATGTTAGAAACTGAGGGAGTAAATGCAACAGCAGTAAAGTCCTCACCTCCTCAGGTCTGCTCAACACATGCCCTTCAGGACCTGTGATTCCCAGTTCCAGGATCCTTTGCTGCTCCTAAGGGAGAGAGAACAAAAAGAGATTTTAAGCAACTTGCATTTCTTCTTGCAGCAAACACAGCTGTTTGAAAGAGGTACAAGCGAGATCCTAGGCATCTGTGCTAGCTAATAATCACATGGGGCTTTACATAAGGGCCTTACAACCAGCGTCCTGTCCAACTTCCCTTGCTGAGAATAACCAGAGCTCACAAAACCCTTGCTGATTTGCTCACAGGAAGTCAGAGAAACCTTTTATTTTGATTTGTGTGACCCTGGGTTCAGAGCCCCTCAACTTCCACTGCTCATTTGTGCCTGTAAATAATCCCCAAGATACAGCAAGACGGTATCTCACGAGAAATATCATCCTGCAACTGCAGGCAATGGGGCTCAAAGACTCAGGCAGGCTCTTCCCCAGTCACACAATGAAACATAATGTATAAAATGAGCTAAAGATCCGATTAAATCCAAATACATTATTGACATTTCTTCTTTGCTGCTGTTTAAAGGATCAACAGATCCCAACCATCATCATCTTTAGTACTGTATGAAGCTATTTCCCTTCCTACACTCCCTGGTCTTAGTTTCTGCAGAACATTTTATTGTACACAGTGACATTCACAGCCACACACCATCTTTCACTTATGGGGAGAAAGGCAGAGGTGGCCAATATCCACCACTGCCACAAAAACCTGCTTTATCAGTAGCAAAGAAGGGGGTAAGATTTGATGCCCCACTCTGCTTACATCCTTGATCCACCTACGTCACGCTTTTAAAAGTCGTGGTGATTTTCTGTTTGCAAAGAAGGAATGAAGAGTTTCAATCCCTCCTCCCAGCATTTTGAAGTTAATAATCCACAGAACAAACATCCCATACCTCAGCGATGATGTCACCGTTCTCAGCATGCACTTGAGCTGTCGCGCCAATATCCCGGATCACACTCAGGACCTCGTATATCTGGAGGAGAGAAAACACACATTACAATACATTCTGAGTGTACACCCAGGTACACACCTATTCTAAACACTCCAGACTCATTCAGCATACTGAATTTTGATGATTGGAAGAGAGAAAGAGAAGCATTAAGAAATATAAGATGCAGTTTTCCGGATAGGTATGAGCCATTTTCCTGCCTATAACTGAATTTCTCAACCCACAGAGTTGGATGCTACTGATATATGGCAAACATGCACTATTTAAAAGCCAGGTTTGGTATATGGGACACTGGAGGAAGAAACGGTAACTGCACATGCCTACAGCTGGAGGGGTTTTAAGAGCTCACGGGGTTGTACCTCTTCCATGCCTCCACTGATTTCCATGGAGAACCTGTATCCACCCCTCTCGCTGCCTGGGACAGGAGCAGTGTGATTTCCCACCCTGAGAGGGCTCAGGTTGAGTAACCCACAACAGACACTGGCTCCGTCAATGGCCACTCATTAAAATGCTTACCAGAGTCATTAGAGATAACTGTCACCCACCACTGCCTTCTCCACTGTTCCAGACTCCCAGGCATTCCTCTCCTCCCACATTTAGAAATGTAAACTGCCCATCTACACAATTAAATGTACCCAAACGTATCCACCAGAATAGCCAACAGCAATTCCTTCTTACGGACCCACAATTCTAATGCTAAGGCCAGAAACCAGCTTCTGGACCAGGATCAGTTTGAGCTGATAAACACACAGAGCAGTTATTCCAGAGATATCCCTGTCCTGCGCTGTGCCTAGGCATAAAGCAGCAATTTATAAAACTGCCACTGCTTCCACACCAAAGGAGCTGGAATGAAACCTCCTATCTCTCCCAGTGAGGGTTTTGCCATTGCTTCCAGGGTTTGCTGTTGATTGGGGTGTTTTTTGTTAAGAAAACAACCTTTCAACCAGAGCTCTGGGCACTGCTGCAAATCTTAGGCACTGCTACACATACGAAGATTGAAGCCAGAAGAGAATATCAGATCCCAGTGCACTGAAATTAAACCCTTACATAAAGCAGTGCCCAGCCTGCAGTGACAGAAGCATGCCAACATTAAGCCTTCCTACCTGAGAATCAGTTAGCTGAAAGCGATCTTTGAAAGCCATGTACACCAAGAAGGAGTTCACACCTGGGAGAAAAGAGAGCAAATTGCAGGCACAGATAAAGCAACATAAACCACACTGCTTGTCATAGAGAGAAGACATCCCCCCTCCATCAGCCCGCCACCAAGCAGAAATGATGGGTAGGCAAATAAATGACTTTGCTGTGAAACACATACACGCACGTGCGTGCACACACATGGACTCTCAAGCAGATCACAGCATAAGGCCAGGATCTCCCCCACCATGTGGCACCAGGGTGTACCCCCTGAGCCCTCTACACCAGCAACTGTCCAAACCTTCACAAGAAGCTGGAATAAGCCAAGTCAATGTCAGGGCCCAAATCAGCTCTACTGGGATGTAAAAGCGAAATACTTCACAAGAGCCAGTCCTAAAAATAGGGGAAACAGTACTAAAACATAAGGAGGGGAAAGGCTTTCCTTAACTTTCAATAACTGAACTTACCATGATCTTTAACCAGAGCTTCCATCTCCTCCTGGACACCTTTATGCCACTCGGTGATGTCCACATGCAGAGAGTAGTCACAGCAGGATTTGCTGTCTGCCCATTCTCGCCACTGGTCAAATGCAGTCAGCAAACTGGTCCCCGGCTCAGGAACCACATGATCAACTGGGAAAGACAACCAAAGCACTGGTAAATGGCCGGTGCAGCAGCTTTCCTGGATATCCAAGACAGAGAGCATGCTTTGCAGAGGCTGCTGCAAAAAGAAGACATCCCCTTGCCCTTAAAATATCTGAGTTTGCAAGACTTGGTTTCTGAAGTCCCACACCTGAGAGTGCAGCCAGGAAGCTGATGATGGAGCAGAAGCTGAAGGAAATAGTTCAGTTATTACAGCTTGTTCACTGCAATTGTTTGTGAATGGAGCAAATGGAACTGACTCTTAACAGCAGCAAACACAAACTGCTGCAGAGAGCTCTATGAACATCTCTTCCCTGTTTGGAGACAAGTGAACAGTGACACAGACAAAATCCCCTGTGAGCAGCAGTCAGCAGCTTTCAGTAATCAGCACCTCACGTCCAAGCAGCTCCTTTGTGCTGCCGGACATGCTAGAAAAGGTGTCCAAACAGTGTAAAGATGCTGGCACACACAGTGTCAACCAAGATCTCCACATGGATGGGAGCTGCTTTGTGCTATGCATCCCAGCCAAGAGCACCTTCCACAAACAGTGTACAAATGAGGACTGGAAGATGCAGGACCAACAGTCTGTTGTGGTTGGAGAGATGCCCCTGACAATAAGATGCTGCTTGCCTCCAGCACCTGCCTACTCTGCTCCCTGTTCCAGCCTAACACGGCAGCAACTAGGTTCACAGGCAGCTATAAGATATTCCCCCAGTGCTACAGGTGCAGAACATCCTCAAAGGGTAAAAGAGATTTGGATGTGAAGGCTTAGTTTTCCTGCCAGTAATCTGAAGAGCATTCAGTGAAATAAAAGCAGCCAGCCAGCATCTCAGAAACTGAACTGCTGCTGAGAGGAGGAACAGCCTGCAGGACTTCAGGGGTCACAAACTGGGCCGGCACTGTTGAGGAAGACAGAGCCCTGGTTTGATCTTACATCAAATCACACAAGTAACTGCTGCAATTACCAGCAGAGAAATTCAAGCAGTTTATTTTTAACCTCACTGGCGAGTATCTGGGCTGCCATCAGCTCAGCAGTTAGCTCTACATCACAGCTGGAATAAGACACAAAGTCTTCGGGCCTTACTTGTTCCCAGTGGAAAATCAAAGCTGTGTTCACCCTCTCTCCCTCTTGCAAAGGTGACTACGTGAGAGGCAGCAAAACAGCAGTTAAAATATCTGTCCTTTTCCAAAAGGCTTGTGTTTGCCCTTTGCCAGCCTGCAAAGGGAAGGGTGCAATCCATTGCCTTGCTGATACACCAGCAGCAGAGCTGCAGCTTTGAGCAGCACTGGGTTAGGAGTTCATGAGCAGCTGGTGGCCTTCGTGCGCTCAGACAGCAGAGTCCTGCCCACCAGAGAAATCTGTGCTATGAGTGAAAGCTCTGAAATGTGCCTGGTGACTGGCATCAGCTCAAGGATGTGCTTTTCACCACCCTCGGGAGAAGCAACCCAAATTTAACCAGATGATAAACCGGCCTGTTTTTAAAGAACCATCCCGTTTCTGTTCCATGATCTCGTCCTCCCCAGTGGTCAGAAACCTTCCACTAACTTCCAAGACTGAATTGTTTCTTCTTGGCCAATACGTAGCCCCTTGTCACTCTGCCAAAGTTAATCTTTAGCTTAAGCAGTACGAAAACCAAAGAGAAAAATAACATTCCCTCTGTGTTACCACTGGGACACAAAGAAAACCCATGTTTTCACAAATGGCCAGTGCCTTAACGCCAGAGCTGTCTTCCTCAGCTCGCTGGCTAATTCAAAACCAAACAAAGCCCATTTAATCTCCAACACATCACAATAATAAATCCATCTCTACTTAAGACAAAAGGTGCCCTAAGAGCTCTGTTAGTCCCAAGATGATACATGGCTATGGGCATTAGGAAATCCTGCCTGGAGACATCAAGGGGTTAACACAGTGGAGCCCCTAGGAATGACTCTGGTGTCTAGGATCAGAGCTTTATCACCATCTTATTTCATGCACTGCCCAAGTATGACTAATGGCAGCTTGTGGAGGGAGTGGGAGAGGGGGTAAGGGAGCTCTATCAGATCTTTAACAAAGTCAAACCACAGCTGGTTACAATAAGGATAAGGGATGGAGGTCGTGGTGCATATGTGCAAGAAAATCAACTCTGGGGATTAGGAATATCTCATATGGAAGTTGTGCTGCTGATACATCTCATAGCAGCTCCCTCGAGCTCCCTGATAGCCAAATCACCCATCATCCCCACCAAAACAGAATACAGTTTGTTTCCACAGCAGCTTTCTGCCAGCCACATATTACTGATCAACCACCTTGTTATAGTTACATAGAAGAAGTCATCAAGAAGAAGGCATGAATGTGCAAGTTAAGCCAGCAGTTTTCCAAAGCCTGTGATTTAACTGGTCCAAAAAGACCCTAGGAAGGAGCACCATCATAAAGCATTCCACAAGATAGTGAGAAGGACATCCCTGGACCTGATACAGAGCAGGAAGAAAGCTGTGTTGCCACAGGTGAGGCAGAACCAGTAGATGCTGAAATGAGATACAAGGAAGCTGGATGCAACCCTAAGTGTTAGTCTAGAGGCAATTCAGACACAAATGCAAATGTCTCCTCAATTTTTCCATCCCTTGATACAATGGAAGGGGCCAACTACATTGCAAGATCATGGCCTACATCCCTACATGTGAGGGTTGGGGTTTTTAGGAGCCCAAATAAGTGAGAATACGTCTAAATCGTAAGGAGAAGAGCAGAGACTGATTCTTCGCCTGCTGTTAAAAGAACTGAGCATTGCAACTACTTCTGCCTATTGGTATGGAAAGGAATCACCCACATACAACCCAGAGGAAGTTCTCCTTCCAGTCCTCAGGCACAGCTCATGAGCTCGGAGTAAAACAAAAAGCTTTTTCTTTAAGGTCCCTGTGCTTCAGAGCGCTACAAAGCAGCCGATGAAAGCTCCATCCGCTGCATTCCCACAGCCCTGGGTTCCCAGGATGACCCCTGGATATAATCTGCCACAGGACCATGGACATAAGGTCTTCTGACCCACCAGAGCACGCAGCAAACCCAGCCATGGAGATTATCCTGGAGGCTTCCCATGCAAAAAAGCAGCATGCTGTCCTGACCTCTCTGATCCACTTCTCTCTAGGGAACCCAACAGTTTACTGCCCCATCCTTCACTCCTTCATCTCAGAAACCAGGAATGTTCAATTCCTGCAGCCACTGGAGTGGCCTCATGTCTGCAGGACACACTCAAGACAAACTGTTGCAACAAGACTGTTGTCACCCTTTTATTCTCCAGACCACTACAGCCTTGATGTCTTCATGCTTCCAAGCCCATATGTTTTCTTCCTGTTGTTGATTATTGCTGTACAAATGATGTCAGCTGCTGAGGTCTGAAAAGGAAGTTGCCAGCTCAGTTTAAGCTCAAAGCTGACTCCAAAAACAGAAACAAAGTGAAGAAAAAAGAGGAAAGGGAAAGATCGTTTCAGTATCACTTCATCAGCACTGAAACCTTCAAAGGAGGAACTAAAGAGCTTGTGGTTCTTGTAGTGGCTCCCTAAATTTCAGGCCTGATCCTAATGTTTCTCCTTATTTAACATCACTCCCAGCAAGTTACATGGCAGAGACAAGGTTAGGATTACAGTGGTTTCTCAGCTATGAACACAAAACATTCTGTGGATTTCTCTTTTAACCTTCTGAGATGCAGAATCCAAAAAAGCAACAGCCTGTGGCTTAGGAGCAAGCCTGCTCACATCAGCGAAGTAGCTGCTGTTACAGAAAAATATCAGAAAAGAATTTTGTATTTTACAAATCATCCAGGTTTTCCCTTGGTAAAATCCTGACAAGAGTCCAGAATTACTGCATAGTCTGTTTAGCTTTTTCCCAGACAAACTAAGCCTGCCCCTCCCTTTGGAAGGCAGTGGGATCTGAGCACCTGCGTACCCACCGCTCTTCCAGCCACGCTAAGACTCTTAATTACCCCTCTGATGTGTCTGGTTTTGCTCTCCCTTCATTCCATATGGCTTCACACTGCTTACAAGGTGCATCTGCTCTTACTTCCAAGTATTTCAGCTCCCACCCTCCCATCATCCATGAGTCTGTCTTGCTCATGATCCTTCACTCCTCCTTGGACAGATTAATCGGCTCAAGATTAAAGGCAGACAATAAGCTGGAGTGAGACAACACCACTAACCGCTGTTAGCTTATCTGTGTGGCTTTAATATACCGAAGTTGGCATCCAGCCACACTGAAATGGTACGTGTCCAGTGAGCCCAAATGGCTGAATGCTGGGAGGTGGGGAAAAATAAAACCCACCAGTGCATCAGACAGACAGTGTTAAATGAAAGGGGAAGGCAAAAACCGAGAGGAACTGATTTAAACAGAACTTTCCAAGTATAGGGAAAATCAAGTATTGTTTTAACATGAGCATGAAAAAACTAAGCAGGGTAGGAGAAGCAAAAGGATCAGTTTATAAAGCACTAGCATTTACTGATCACATCACCGGTCAGTGCATCCATTAAAGGTTGGCTTTAAAAACATCTTTGTTCTTTGTTCAGCTGCTCTATCTCCTCCCTTACTTTAAAACTTTACCAACTCACCAGCTGCAGAGCACACTTAGAATGGTGCCCATCTCAGCCCTAAACTGTGGCTTTCTAAAACATTGCATCACATTTTGGCTTCCTTTTACCAACTCAGATAGACTGTGGGCTTTCTGGTCCTGAAGAGCTTGTCCAAAGGAGGGAGATAGCAGTGGCTCTCACTCAGACCCTGAACAAGTGCCCAGCTTGAGGACGGAGGCAGCTATTCTGCATGGGCATGAGGGACCAAACTCAGAAGACTGGGGAATTTAATCAACAGCCTGCAGGGTGTTTTGAGACTGAAGCCATAAAAAATCCCATGTAATCTCCCTCTGGCACTTGGAAGCTCTCAAAAATGCAGCTGAAGAGCCATGCCTTTATATTTTTGACCCCTCACTAAGCTCAGGAGAAATTATTGCTTCAGTGAGAGAGCTGAATTCAGCTCTTAGCCGTGCCTTGAAAACAAACCTTTAGGTTTTGGATGATGTCCTCATGGGTGGGGATTAATGGGGTTTATAGCTTCCTGGTATTGTGGCATGTGCAGGTTTTTCTCTTTTGCATCCTGTCTCGTTGGAGCAGGCCTTGGCTTGCTCACAGCCCCTTCCTGCAGCTTCTATTAATAGCCCTTGATTCCATCTTTCCCTTCTAAAAGGTCTTTTTCAACTGGTTTAATTACGTGTCATCTAAAGCATGCATGAAATTCTTCTCCAGCTTCAGCTAATGAACATCACTACCAGGGAGGAGAAAAGGTATTTGATATGGACAATATAAATGTGAATGAGGGTCAGATGTTACAAAAACTGTACGTGCAATAAAACCCTGTATGCAGGGTTCCAGTTGCTATTATAAACTGCAGTTTTGCACATTATTTCCTGCTCCTACTAGCATTAAATGTGCCTATTGTTTAAAAGGAGTTTATAAGGTGAAAATCCTTAGCATTTAAGCTTAACTGTTAGCAGGCAGATTTCCCTACCCAAAACTTTAAATAGCAGCTAGATCACTATAAACACATCTGCCTGTTTAATACTACTTAATCTCCACAGCAACTGCATGTGATGAAATCTGCTGAATTTATTGAGTCGTACATTCTGTCACAAGCCATTTTATTGAGAGGTTGTAATTAAATTCAGCCGTGGTAATTGCACAGCTCCCTGCTTAGAAGTCTGGAGTTGCTGCTACTCTATGACTGCAACAGTATTCTCCTGGCACTGGTGTGAACTGGGAATAATGCTATGAAAGTGAGTGGAATAAATTCAATAGACATGAACTGAAAGTCAGGCCCTTGACTGACCCAAGAAGCTCCACAGATTATCCCATAATCATGGACCTTATTTCATCCAGAGACTTCAAACTCTCAGCTGGTAAAACACCATAGCACCTTCTACTATTAGTCATGTATCATGACCCTTTTACACGCAGAGCTACCAAAAGCTGCCTTATCCAGTAACAAAGCTGTTCACAAGTCAAGCCTGGCAGCAATAAGACTTTTGCTTCAAGTACTGAAGCACAGCTGCCTGCTCAGCAGCTCAGCATCAATTCAGGCTAGAAAGAGACCTCAGCATTGCTTCTGAGCTCAAAAATCCCAAACCAAGTAACCTACAAGAGCCTCACATCTCCTACGTTCTGATTTCATACCCAGTTCTCCCTCTAAACCACACTTCAGGTCATGTTTGTGATCTAGGACAAGAAAGGATAGCAACAAGATCACTTTAAAGGTTACCACAGATGATGTACCTAAGCTGATACACTGGAAGGTAATGAGAAGTCGAATGAAGAATTTTCTTAACATCCTGGACCCAGCAATCAGACTTTAGCTTTGCATTTCCGTGGGGATTTATTCCCACATTATTTCATTGCTTGGCTTTTTCCCTCCAAGAAAAGGTATTAAACAAAGAGATTATTCTTAAGAATAAAAACGCTCTGCACAGAACAGCATTTACCATGCTAATACAGATACACAAGGGCTGTTTCCTTGTATGGGTCTGCCAAAGTAAGAGAAGAAAAGGCAAGCAATACGATATTACATGTTGTTTTCTGTCAGGTCAGATACAGTTTATTAGAGTTGATGTAGAGAAATCAGACCCTGGAGCAGGCTCAGAAGAATGAGACATATCTGTGCTGCACTGATTACATTTTCAGACTGCAATGTTCTGTTAGTCCCTCACTGATGTCATACAGATATTTCACTTGTGTCTTTTTTGCTGATGAGGTCCAAAGTACGATTAATATGTTAATGCCAGCTGGACACAAATGTAAAGAACAGGGGGTCTGGATGTCCAAACAACCATTCATAAACTGCTTCAACAGCTGGAATGACAACATACGAAGATGAGATCAAAAAGGCTCCACTTCTTTAAAGCACAGGTTTATTGTACACCCAAGCTATGCTTGTGTCTCAGGAGGTCATCATGACAGAGGAGGAGGAGGAGCAGACCCAAGTTCAAAAGAGATATTTAAGTGATTCGAAGATTTATTCTTCCTTTTAGGCATTTCCACACTTGAAGCCCATGAAAAGCAGCACCGAACTTCAAAGACTTCCATATAAATTGGTCTGTAAACCTTGAGGGAACGGGATTGAGGAAACCTCTGTTTGTAGCCATGGATTTCAAGTCCAGGCAAAACACAACTATAACAACACATCCAAGAGGCAAAAGTTTGATCAGAAACAAGAGAACAAAAGATCAAGTGCCGTAAGCCAGTTCCGTCCCTCTCAGGTCAGTGGAGATGTACCCTGCCCATCGGGCTTTTTCCACTAGCCAGGGAGCTGGAACAGTTCTGGATTTGGATCATTGTATCCAAGACCACATCTTGGCTTCCCAGCTCCCCTGCCTGTGGTTGTCTCGGGGCAGTGCTGGATGTGAAGAGGAACACAAGTGCAGCATGTGAGCTGTTGCAATGGAAATCTGCGATGGTTCCGAGAGGGGTTTATGTTTTCAGGATTAGAAAGATTCATTTTTTCCCAAACAAGATAAACTAAAGGCAAAGAGCTCTGATTCTGCAGAATCGCTTTGTTTTAAACAGGTTGTAAGGTAAAAAAGATAGATTGGTTTGGTGAACCTGTCCTTTCCCTCTGTGTATTTGCCATATAAACATCTCCCCTCCCTGGATAAGCACCAGACACTTCCTCTTCTCAGGGCTGTGATGAAGTGACATGTTTTGAGGAAGAGGTTCTCACCCATCACCATCAGACCATTTCCACTGCTGGCAGGACACTAAGAGTCCTCACTGTGCTCTCAGTTAAACCACTGCTGGTTGTCAAACAACAACAGACGAGGAAGCAAGGACTGAATCAGAACCAAATGTCCATTTGTCCATAGACAAAACTGTGGTGGGATCTTACGTGGGGATGCAGCAGAACCTATCTTCTAACAAACCTATTGTAGGACAGAGCTGAAGCAGGTACATAGACACTGCCCATGTCTACTTCCTGAGCACACCTGCCCATCTGCTAATTTCCTATCATAGAATGGTTTAGGTTGAAAGGGACCTTAAAGATCATCTAGTTCTAACCCCTCCCCATGGGCAGGGACTCCTTCTACAACTCTATAAGGCTAATATTGCTTGCAAATTAGCTGTGGAGATTGCTGTAATAATTGCTGTAGGAGCTCCTAAGTAGATCATCCTTTGTTTTAATAAGGAATTCTGTGACACAGTCTCCAGCTGTTGAATTTCCTTCCTCCGGGTCTGAAATAGCCTTGCCTGGCCTCTTACACCCATGAAGAACCCCAGGCAGCTCTATATAAATATAATCACTTTATACTTCCGAGGGTCTAGGTGAACTTAACTTACTTGACTTCAAGCTTAGAACCCCTCAGCAACAGAGCCGCTTCCCACTACTGGCAGCTAGCAACGAGCATGGAGAAATTCAGTGACATCCCCATTGTCCCAGAGGTGATCCTAACACTAACCATGGTGTCCCAAAGGAAGAAAAGAGTTTTCCCAGAAGCCATAACTCTTCCGTGCCCATCGCTGCATTCCTTTTAAATGCACAAAGCTTCCATGGGAGTTAGGGTTGTGCAAAGATGCAGGCACAGCAGTTTCTAAGCCTGACTGAAGCATGCTAGACAGGAGGAGCTCATTTGTATTCCTTAAACATCTCTCCCTCTCACCAGAAAGAATCCAGCTCCTAAGAAACAGATGGGATCTATGAACTGAAGGCACAGTGGCTGAAGGGAAGATGGAAAAAGAGTCCACTGACCCAAGACAGTACTTGCCCAAATCCACCCCAAGAGAGAAATACCCCATTTAGTTTTAGCCATCACTTCCATCACACATCACTTGCTTCCTTCCCCTGGCCCGCAAAGCTAATTCCCAAAGTGGAAAGTTCAAAGCTCCTCTCTGACCAGGAGGTTCCTACTGATTCAAGCTCATGGAAGGTAAAAGAAGCCAAAGGACTGAACAGTGGTAGGAAGGCAAAAATCCATACCCAGAAGAAAACACGCCAAGGAAAGAGCCAGAGGCACCATTTCCTGCTGTTTCTTTTAAGACCTTGTCTCAACTTACAGGTTTAAGGATTAAGACGGGTTACCCAGCAAGGTTTAACACACATGCCCTGAAAACCCACCGCAGACAGCTAATGGTGTTACATCGATGGAGGTGGGCAATTGTATTTTATTTTTAGGATTGCTATTCCATCTGCAGTTGAAAGGCTTTAGGCAGAGGACTCAAATTTACACCTGCACCCTTCAAAGTACCACATGCCTTTTCCATTGACGGAAGGGGCCATGTAAGACACAACACATTGGTGATATCCATTAGTTCTTTACTTCTTCATGTTACCTATAAGACATGGGACTTGAGGAGAGCACTGGGGGTGTGAAAGTGAGAAAAGCAGCTCTTCAAACAAAAGAACATGAACCTTTTCCACACAGGGGGAAAGCAGCACTACTAATCCCAACCATTATATGGAATAAGAGGTATTAAGTGCTATTGCATAAACAGACAGCACTGGTTATTTCCCCCGAGTGAGTGCCAAATCCCTCTTTTTGGGTGCACGGAAAAATCTAGGTCAGTCACATCTGCAGGAAGACGGCTGCACTCAGTAGTGCTGCCATTTCAAGATCCATTTGTTCTCAACTAAAGCAGAGTCTCCAGTCTCCAGCATGTGTGGGACAGCCTCCATCCACTCCTTCCTCTGCAGTGACAGGAGTGGAGCTGCTCCAGAACAGAACAAACAGAGCAAGGGCACTGCTCACCTGCTCCTTAATAGAACTGGTGTTGCCAAAGAGACAGAAGGCTGGGAGAGGACCAGCTCTGGGGAAGGCAAAAGATGGGATAATAGGGAAAAATATCAAGAGACTGACTGACAAACAAGCTGTGCTGGACTGCAGCAGCTTCAGGACTCCAGCCCAATACCTGACACTGCTGATTTCACCTTTCAGCACTAAGAAAGTGGTGGGCAGAGAAATCAGCCCAAAGTCTGACAGCCAGGGTTAAAGACCCTCTCACCTCAGAGGCCTCCTGCATAACTTAAGGCAAAGCTCCACAGCTCCTGAACTCTTCATGTGGTCCCCACAGGAGCCTGTTCTCTCAATCTGTTCCTCACAGGAGCCCATCCTCTCAGCAGCAAAGAGACGACAAACAACAGTTGCAGCCCAAAGGGGAAAGCAAAATAATAAACCACACATAATAACACACAACGTAGGCTGAGGAGTGAACAGCTGTTTCCTTCTGTGCTAACTGGCAAGACACATCAAGGACCTGGCAGATTTGCTTCCTGCACTTCCAATGAGACCCCTTCAGAAAGCCCATCAGAACAATAGAGGCGATCCCATCCAGCGTTGCAGGGAAGCAGAGCCAGCCCTGGCAAGCCAGGCTGTCAGCCCAACAGTAGCCGCACACACCACTGCAGGCAGAGACGCCTGATGGACTTCAGACGGGTTTTAAAAGCTTGGGAAGAGGAGCTCTCCACAGGGGAGTGCCCATCTTTGTTGATGGACAGACTTTCTCATGAATGGTTTTAAGCTTGCTCTGAATGAGAGCCACCAGCATCACAGCAGCAAGCGGGGAGTCAGTGAAGCGAACAAGATTCAGCCTGAATCAGTGCAGAGGCAAGGAGGAGGGGGGTATAAAAAGCACCAAGAGGAGCTGGGGAGAGAAGAGAAAGGGCCAGAGGGACTCTGCACTCCTGTGTGGTTATAGCATTATCTTAGTAGCTGAGTTCAAGGAAGCCTCTACCCATGTAAATCAGCAATAACCTTTGCTGCAAGTGGCCATTTTCATTATAGGTGTAGAGAATTAAATGTTTCTTTGCTGTAGAACCACCACCACCAGCTGCTAGAAAGCGAGACCAGCCATCCACCCCAGCACAGCCCAGCTGAAGTGCCAGATCCAGCCACACAGTTCCTCTTTTATCTCTGCGACTGGGTGCAAAGAGAGACAAAATCCAGGCTGGTGTCTGCGGAACAATGCAGCGCTGTGTGCACAGAGCTTGGGCAGACACTGCAGCTCTGTGGTGGCTGCCCTTGGACTCAAAGCACTTGGTTTTATACTGACAGCTCAGCCACAAGTTACCGCATGACCACTGCTGTCACCTCCTTCTCTGGCTGTGTCCATCCCTCTCCCCTGCCCACCATTTAGACTCTTGCCCTCCTCTCTAAGACTAACCCCAACCATATAAAATAGCAGCACCCAGTAGGGTAGAATACACTCAGTTCAAAAACCAAGAGGTGAGGAAGCATGCTAAACTGGAAACATTCCTCCAAGGAAGGTAGTGATCTTCAGGATGACCCAGGAGACCTGGGGTCAGCTCACTACAGATCTGACTGGAGCCGAGCAGTCAACATGCTCCTGAAAACCTCTGCCATGCTGCACATGAGTTCTCTCTTTAATAGCAGGGTATAGTATTAGGAAGCAGACTGCAGCCTACATGAAGTTCCCCTTCATTTTCTGAACCTCCCAAGATACTAAGGCTCACATCCCCAGTGTATGTTCTCCATGTTATTAGTGTAACTGCTACTCAAGTTCAAAAGGCAGCTGCCTTCCAAGTCACCAAACCATAAAGAGCTATAATTTCTCTCACTGTAATTTCTCTCTATGATTATAACAGTGGTTGACTGAGTCAACACAGGCAATGTCAGCAAGCAATTTCCCTCAAGGCCAGCAGATACCCAGGAAGAAGCATGGTCTTTGGGAGGGGGTATGAAATGTGCGTGGGAGCTGGTCTGGAGAGATGCAGTTCTCACTAGGCCATTAAACCCATCAGAGGATCAGCTGGAGCCTATCTAACACTCCTCTCTCCTCCAAAGTCTTCTGCAGATCATCCCGAAATCCTCCCTTCAACTTGTTGCCCAAACTCTGCATTCTGGCATGTTAAAGGGGTGTTTGTTTCCCAGAGAAATGTTATCCTGAAGCACACACAGCACCTTTCATCCTCGGCTGACACATCCACACTGAAACTGGCTTAAGGAAGGGACAGAAAAAGGATCATGCAAACTGCCATTTCAGAAGAACAACCAATCCTATCCCAGTACATCATCTCTCGGCAAAACCAACTCTGTTTCCTCCTCCATGAGCAGAGTCAGCTGGAGTCTTGCCTTTGGCACTGGGGAGGGCAGAGACAGAAGGATCACAGCTGGAATTCCTGGTCAGGTGGCCTCTGTGAAATGAGCAGCTAGGAAAACAGATCAGCCCCAACTTGTGAGTGAAGCAATGCAGAGGAGAGTGCAGGAAAGCCAGGACTGGAGAGCCCAATGGGAACAGAGGTGATGTAGGGCACTCCCTCATTCCAGCTGACCAGAGGATGAGCTAGAAAGCACTGGATTGGAGTGAGATCTGCACCCCACCAGGACAGATCTCCACTGGTTCCACACAGAAAATGCGGCTGTTCCATTTGATACCACTTGAGAGTCAGATTCTCCTCTCTCTGATGCTCTAGTAATGAACTTACTTTAAAGGGGAAAGGAAGCAAATGAGAACAGGGCTTGGAAACAATAGGTTACATTCTTGAACTCCTGTGTGCTTCCCTTGGATGTGTTTGCTATGAGAATTAAAGGAACAACATCAAAGTTGAGCTGAGCTCAAAATGAAGTTCACTGAAACCAAAGCAGACACCCAGGGGGAGCTCCTGGCACCGCTGAGCTCAATGACACCACTCTCGGTTCCCTTGCTGAAGTCAGGATTTCACCCACGGTTTCTGTACATCCGACAACCAAGAGAGCCCGAGCCAAGATTCTTGTTTGCATTTCACTGAGAAATGTACATAAAACAAATATTTCCCTCCAGTGACTGTAAACAGCCTGGAAGTGCCCTCCTGCATGGAAATGTGAAACAAATTGGAGCAGAAAGCCGACTAACCTGTTTCCTTACCCAAACTGAGGGCTATGTATAAAAGAGAAAACCAGACGAAGGGATTTGTAAATAAAAAATAAAGAGTTTCCTTAAAGCATAAACGAAGAAACATGGATGAGGTTTTCCCACAAAAATACACAACGACAAACCTGAGCGTTTCATTTCCAGGCTCAAATTTGGTTGTGATATTATGAGCCGAGTTCACTAAATGCTACCCCTTTTATCGTAACAGCACAAAAATGTTGCCATCAGCCACAGCTCAACTCCCACCTGCTCTGGGAAAAACCAAAGGCCACCCACCAAGAGCACATTCACTGGGACAGCTCCATGGTGGAAAAACCTTTGTGCAATGGTATAATTCTGCTAAGGGAAGAGCTGAGCTGACACAGAGCAGAGGCTCTGAAGCTTTGAAGTCTAGCTGGATTATTTATCCTCAGCTCCAGCTGCTGATACCGACCCAGAGACACCTCTCCATCATCCATCATCTCCATACTCGTGAACTATTCAGACCCTACAGTCACAAAAGCAGTATAGAGGTATGACTACAGGGAAAGGTCCCAAGTGTTTCTGAAGTATGAGGCCCTGCACAGGCAAAATGCAGCAACCAAAGGGCCACTGCAGAAAATTCTGCCTAAGCAATTTCTGCTCCAAATGCTTTTAAAAGTGCCCCTGAGGGAAACGGTGCTGTTGGAAGGGCAGATGCAAATGCAGAGAATGGTATTTTGATGTAACTCAGCTTAACAAGGAAGAATAAAGTGGTAATTCAAGTGTGAAACAGGTGTACTAATGACAAAAGAACAACCAATGACCAAAGTCAGTGAACTGAAGCTGAAAAGAAAACACCATTCCAGTCTTATTAATTTAAATTGACAGCAAAGATTGAAGAAAAACTGGATACTAGAAGCAGAACGAGACCATCCGCAGCTACACTCCCACTTTGCATTCTCTGCTCGTGCGAGTTATCTTCATACACAGTACTCTGAAGTGATAACATTATGAAAAATCATGTCCTGGGTTATTTCAAGGTTATCTATCTGAAGCATTAGACCAAGTTCATGGGCCAGACACAGCCTCTTAGTATGGCCCAGACCCAAAATAAAAAATCTGCTTTTGAAACATGAATAGTCCAGCTGCATTTGGACCCTTGGTTCCTACTCCCAACCTCTGTGTCAATCAGTCAGAACCCACCCATCTGAGCATCACTCATAACCACCCCCTAAGAGACAAGGATTTTCTAGTCCATAAGGAGCTATGTTTGAACCAAGGAGTTAGGCTGATTCCTGGCTGTGCCTAAGATCTCCTTATATCCGTGGATCAGACAGTATTTCTCTGTGCTTTAACTCCCCTCCTCTGAAGTGGCAGCACCTCAGAGCACATGAAAGAGTGCAAGATGCTCAACTACTGTATCACTTTACACCTTTATCCTTGATCCTCGTACGCAGCAACAGACTCCAGGGCGCCGGGTTACAGTTTACACATGATCAGCTCCACTGCAAGACAGGGTTGTATTTTTTGCCTCTAGCTCCACCAAGGCTAACAATGACTCACTTATGGAGCTTCAAGATCCTGGTTCTGACTAGCCAAGCATCTGTAGCCAACACAAATGGGGACAGACAGCCTGGAAGTCATTCATGAGGCATTTTAGAGCCAGAGGGAACACTGGGAGTGTCTGATCCTGCTGTCAGCAGAACAGTCGGTTCGTCTGGCGTTTTATTTTGAGATATTTTCATTTCCCGATTTCTCTCTTCCTCCAAAAGAGGACATGAGCACCTACAACACAGTGCTAACCCAGATCCTGGTGCTAGAGCTGTGTACATACATGACTATGCGCAAATCATCAAATAAGTGGCCCAGTTTTCAAAGACACAAAGTACATGGACATCAAGCTTCTAGGTGTGAACCATATGATGGACATCTACCCATAGACATCATGAAGAAAGGAACTGGGGCACAGCAATGTGGAGAATCTGCTGCTGGTGCCAGAGGTCAAAGTGATGCTGGTTTCAGTAGGAGCAGACCCAAGAATCTGGCTAAGTCAGATTCCTGGATCTGAAGTAACAAGGTAAATCTTGCAGAGAGGATGAGTGGAGTGACTGACAGCTGTAGGATGTGGAAAACCTGGGGTCCTGCTTTGCCACTGCTTTTCTTACCCCTACACAAGCTCATCTCAGCAACCTGGTCCAAAATACACATGACTTACAGAGCCTGCAGTTTCTGAACTTATCTGAGAAAGAGTGAAGTAAATTGGAAGAGAAAAAACAACCAGCTTACTGATCATGGTGGTGCCCCCAGCCAGCGCGGCCTTGGTCCCTTGGAAGAAGTCATCAGCAGACGTCATCCCCTGTTCCGGCATCTGGAAGCGGGTGTGAACATCAATCCCTCCAGGAATCACCATCCTGCCATGAGCTTCAATAGTTTTCACTCCTCCTGGCACAATCAGATTCTCTCCTATCTGCCTGGGTAAATGGGTTTCAAACAGCAAGTCAGACACAAGCAAGGCAAACAGCCTGTAAACATACACCCCTGTGCTACTTAACCTGGCTAGTGTTTTCTTTTTCCACATAAAGCAACTTAGAGGATCAGGATGCATACATAGAATGGTTAGTGTTGGAAAGGACCTTAAGATCATTTAATTCCAATCCTTCCCCTAGAAGCACTTGTACAAGTAAGAGCGAAGTGTGCAACTAACTTCAGGACCTCAGGGCAATATTAGACTTAACAGGAAGGACAAGAAACCACACTGGCACATGATCACTGCACCAAACCCAGCAAGAGCCTGTGAGCAGCTTTACTGGGGCTGGACTGAGGTTGCCAAGTGCCAGTTCAACACTTGATTCTAGCTGCCTAACAGCAATTTTGATGTTAGCACTGTTTTGGGAGCACTGGAAGAGCTTTTACCTCTACATTGTCTACTTTCATGCATTATGTAGTCCCTCCACAAACATAAACCCATGAGGATACTGGTTACCGAATCCCTGATGAGACCCTCCAAGGTCTCTCCAGCCCAGCTCTTCACAAACCTATTTTTGGAAGAGCAACAGTGGATGATACATTTATTGCAACTCATTAACTGTCTTTGGCTGGCTCCTTTAACTTTTAACCTTGATTAACAAAGCACATGTGCTGACCCTTCAGCCAGAACAGGAAAATTCCTTGTTTGTAACCTCTGCCTCGTCCTTTTTTTCCTAGGAGTAATTTTCCAAAGAGATATGTAATATATATTCAACATGCCAGAAACACATGTTTTGGGACTGAAAACACAGCAGCATGCTGGAAAGAGGTCTGAACCTCAATCCTCAAACTACAGGATCAGGGAAGACCTTATAACAGTCTTCCAATACCTAAAAGGCACCTACAAGAAACCTGGAGAGGGGCTTTGGACAACGGCCTGTAGGACAGGACAAGGGGAATGGCTTTACCCTGCCCAAGGGGAGACTGAGCTGAGCTCTTAGGCATAAGCTCTTCCCTGTGAGGGTGCTGAGGCGCTGGCACAGGGTGCCCAGAGAAGCTGTGGCTGCCCCACCCCTCGCAGTGTTCAAGGCCAGGTTGGACACAGGGGCTTGGAGCAAGCTGCTCCAGTGGAAGGGGTCCTTGCCTGTGGCAGGGGCTGGAGCTGGATGAGCTTTAAGGTCCCTTCCAACACAAACCAGGCTGGGATTCTGTTGACTTTTAACTTTAAGGGGGGTTGGATTGATCCTTGCATCACAGAACCATAGAAGACAGCGCCGCAGGAGACCTCAAGAGGTCACCTAAGTCCAGCCTCTTAGCCAAAACCAGAATTAACTGCATTAAGATGCTGAACTCCGGCTTCAAAATATCTTAAGTCATAGCCTGGTAAAATGTTACAACACAGATAACTTCTAACATATGTGTCACCTCAGCATGGGGCTATGCACATGGCTAAAATTAAGCACAAGTACCTCCTCTGACCCATGCTTTAATAACAGCGGGGTTTGGGCCTACTTGCTTATTTAATTCAACACCTTGTTTTTAAAGTTCCTCCATCAAACACCAGGATATACATGAAAAACTCACTTCTTGCAATTTAATATAGGTCACTGAGTTATCCCTTGCTAATCTGCACTACATTTCTGCACATTTTCAACTGCAACATGGTTATCAGGCTTCACTTACTTTATCAACCCATCTTCCATGTAAATGTCTGCATAAAAAGACTGGTCGTCATTCACTATTTTACCACCTTTGATCAAAAGACGATCACTCTGCAACAAAGAAGCATACAACAAGCCATGGTTATGCTGTGAGAAAGCTGACAGTCTGCAGTGTCACCTCGGAGATAAAAGAGATGGAAGCATCCTCTGCATTATTCAGAAGTCCATGTCAAAACACAAGTCAACTGCTGCACTTTCAACTGGGAAGATAAAATACCTTATTTTATCTGCAAGCCCTTTCATCACACTAATGATCCAAAGAAAGAATGAGAATAGAAAGGGAGCTGGATTCCAGCAGGCTTGGCAGCTTCACCCATACCTGCAGCTTGCAACCATCACCTACAGCACAGGCATTAAATAATACTGTGACGGATGTGTAACAGCCACATCTCTTATTTTTTGCCCTGCCTTGGTCATATGCACACTTTCCTATACGCACCCACACACTGGAGTCAGGGCTTGGCTCACTGCGAGTCAACTGCTGTCAGGGAGATGGACCAAAAGTCTGTTGCCACGAGTTACACAACACAAACAAACTCATTTTGGCCAACTGAGTGATGTTTCGATGCAGTGGATCCTCTTGCTGCCTTTCCAGAGCACCACTGCCTCATCGGATGGAAATAAACTCAGATTAAGTTGAAGAGAAGGATTCAACAAAATGGTTATTAAAATGTCCTCAAATGAGAAGGCAGTTTGACAGGAACAGAAAGGTAACTGCAACCAGGCAGCCAGCAGATGTGTCTGTATCTCAGCCCAAGCCGCATCTCATTTTTGCAAGGTTTCAGGAGAAAACCAAACTCATCTTTTTATGCAATAGTCATAAACCAGGGTGAAATACACTGCAGAGCGATCCTCTGGTTCCATCCTTCCCTGTATTAGGGACATATACACATGATGCAGTGTTCAGTTTAAACTGCACCATGGCCCCTGAAATCTGCACTCAGACTTCGTCTCATTCTCTTTCCTCCTCCCAAAAACATCTTGGTAAGAGAACAAAGAACCAGAACAGCACTGCCAAAGACTGGTGAAACCAAAACCTGACTTCAGGGAGGGGTGGAAAGCAGGACTTTGATTTGGTGGTGCCCATTTACTTCTCGTAAGTACATGTAAGAGAGTGACAGTGGTGCTCAGGGCCCTTAGTTCAAGCAGGGACTCCACTGGTCAAACAGAAGAAAAGAATCAAGCGTTTTGCTAAAGAGCTTATAATAAACCCGAAGAGTTAGAGCACCTGGTTCTCAACTGACACAAGCTGACATAGCTTTTCAATGACAAAAGGGTGACATGAATTGCATCAGCTATTGATTTATATCATTATATCCACCTTTTATGTAACTGCTAAATATCTACGAGATGTTAAGTGTCTCTTCTTCCTCCTCCTTTTTCTCCTTCTCCTCCCTCCTACTGCTGCAATGGTGAGTTTCCCTGCGTAACGCCACCCATTTAGAAAAAAGAACAAAGAAAGAAAATCCCAAGATTTAAATATAGAATCTGCTGTGAATGCCAATAAGCCTGAATGAATTCACTTGGGGCGTGAAAAACCCGCTTGTCTTTCAATGGCAGCCTCTAACAGCAAACTGTCCTACATGTTTACCATCTCCGGAAACACTGCAGTATTGATGCCCACCTCTAGTGCAGACGCCTTGTGCTACTGAAACAGCCAGCTACTACTGAAATGGGGCTGTCTGGCCACGGGTGTCACTGACAGCCCACGTCCTAATGCAGTGGGCAGCAATTACAAAAGGAGGAAGAAATAAATACGTATAATAAGCAACAGAACTGCAGCACGGAGCATTGTAATGATGCTGGGAATGCTTCTGCTGTCTCCTGCTGCAGTTGTGTGGTGGGCTCTGAAACCAGCATGAACCCCTCTGCTCATTTCAACCATCTCGGAGACAAAAGCGCTCACAGCTCGCACCCGTGCAAGGGCCTGCTGCTGAATCTGTGCGTATTTACCCTGCTGGTGCAGTAAGAACAGGATAGCCAGGCATGGATTAGCCTTCTTCTTCAAGCATCTGTCTCAGGGAATGAATTCCAGGTTTACACAACAGCAAATTGGACCAGAATGTGATGTTTTTTCTATCCTTTATCTTTGCGGAATCGCATCGGGTGCACGCAGCATCAATCAGAGCGCTCAGTCGTAAGGAAAATGCGTCACGCTACTTTTGGCTCATGACAGTGATTCAGCTGTAACCTCCACCGTTTCAACAGAGGCATCTTTTTAAACTCTCTTCCACTGGGCTAGAGGAGGGAAGCTAACCCCCCCCCCCCACCAAACAAAAAGGGAGGATGCTCCATTTCTCACACAGCGATTCTGTGCATCCCCTGCACCTCCTACACATCATTTAAAACGCAACTGTGCAGCCCAGCAGCTCCTGCACCAATGTCACACATCAAAGCTCCATTTCTGAGCTCACTTTCCTGCCTTCGAGGCTGGGGAAGAAGGAGGATGAGGATGGGTGTGTCCATGGGGCTGGGAGAAGGAACCGCTGCCAATAATGAAAAACTCTTGTGTCAAAACCATAAACGGGCTCTTGCAGCCCGTTAGATGCGAAGATCTTCTCTTACGTAAGAAGTCAGCATCGCTGGAAGCGCAGTACCTGCCCTAGATCAGCTCCCACCATGAAGGAACCAAGAGAGGGGTTTACATAACGGCTCCTTCCCTTCTCCCCCAGGATCACACCGGGAAATGCGCGCGTTGCGAGAAGCTTCTCGGGGAAGGAAAACCAACCCCGCTCCATCCCCAGGGCCAGTCGCGGCGCTCGGAGCCGCCTCCGTTGAGCGCTGGGGGCAGGAGGGCGGCGAGGCTCCGCTGTCCCCGGTGACACCGGTGCTGCCGACGGCCTCGCCCCGCTTCCGCGCTCCCCCCTCCTCGCTGCTGCAGCCTGATCCCATTATCCCGCCGGGAACCCGCCACCGCTCCCCGCGCACACAAAGGGCTTAATCCCCGCGCACCCCTCCCCCGCTCCCATCCCCGTGCGCTCCACTCACCGTGATCCGTGGGATATTTTTCTTCCCCTGATAAGACATCTTGGGAACACGCTCCCCAATTCAGTTACTCAGTAATACCGCTATTATTTCTGCCGGGGAAGCGGGGCCGCTGCTGTAGCGCTATTGTCTCCCGTGCAGCAGCTGCTCCCCGACCTCCCCTCCACCAGAGAAATTAAAAAAAAAGGAATAAACCCAAAACCCAATCCCCCGATCCCGAACGGACGCAACCCCAGGGAAGGGAAGCGGGGGAAGGGAGGGGGCTCCTCCGGGCTGGGCGCGGCACGGCGGGGAGGCGAGCCCTGCTCTCCGCAATGGCAGGAAGCGGAGAAGCAGCCAGCCCCGCGCCTCTCCCTTTCTTCCCTCTGCCCGGAGCCCAGCCCAGCCCCGCCGAGCCCAGCCCAGGGAGGGGGCAGCGCCGACACCGGCGGCGGCGCGGGTTAAGATCACAGCGCATGCGCTCCGGGGCGCCCCCGGCCGCTCCCGTCCCTCCCGCCAGCAAGGGGCCGCGCAAGCTCGGGCCGCTATTGGCTGAGGGCCTGGCGGGATGCAAATGCCAAGCGGCCGCTGTGCAATGGGGAAGGGAGAAAGAGACGATATGCAAATTAGCGCAAAGGATACGTCACTGCGGGCGCGGCACCGCGCGCTGCTGGCGGGACCTGCGGCGCGGGAGAGGGGAGCCGGGAAGGGGGAGACCGGGCCCGTGTGCCGGGGCGCGGCGGCTGCCGGGGGTGGGATGGGATGGGATGGGATCGGGATGCGAGTGGGATGGGGGCACTCCTCCCGCACCCCGCAGCAAGCCCAGCACCTGCCCGCACCCCCGCGGGCTGCGGACCTCCCCCCTCCTTCTTTCTACCTCGCTCTATTAGCCGCCGGGGCTGCGGAGGGGCGGGTGCCCGGCGAGCCGGTAAACGCGCTGCCCTCCATCTTCTTTGTCCCACCCCGCCCTTCTCGGCACTGCCTGAGCGGAAAGCTAAAGCAGCGCTAGCAAACGTTGGGGGGGGTTTGGGGTGGGAGGGGGAATAAGGATCGAAGCTGCTCCCGGCCCTTTGCAGTGCCACCACTTCTGGCACGATTTGGGAATGCCGCTTCCCACACCTCCTGGTCCAGAAAACACAGTCCAGAGTGAAGATTCCCGCCCCTAGTCACTAACCTGAAGCTTTAGTGCCAAGGCAATCTGGAATGGGAGCGCACACAGCCATGATGGTCCTCTCCTGTCACTCTGACCATTCTACTCCAGTGTTGCAAACTCTGTGTTCAATGCTTCAGTCACACTTGGAGGCTTAAATTTCTCAGTCCCTGTTCTCACTAAGCTGGTGCTTCAAGGAAAGAAATGCATTAAATGGCATAAATATTGCCTTGTTATTTACAGTGTGCTTGCCCCAGTGCAACGAAGAGAGATGTGGTTCAAGGCCAGAGCATGGGACTGCCGCTCAAAATCCATCTGCTTACCCCAGTTCCTCTTACACCAGCCAAGGGAAGGTACAAGGCACCTCTTGGAGAGCTCCAAAACAGCACAAACCCAATTCTGCTTGAAGGTTGTAACAGACAATTAGTGACCACAAAGACTTACCTTCTTCCCTCACTGGCGAGCACATTTACATCACACAAAACAAATGGCAAACTTCTCCCATCACAAAATGTAATTGCTACAGACCAAACTAGTTTCGTGCCACACACCATGAACGGCCTGTAAGTAGTGAAACCTTATGGTATATTTACTGCAATAAATCATTATAAAGGTCACATCTGCTCAGACAGATGACTATCAGGACCTTCTCTGTACGTTAGTTCACAGGAGGCTACAAGGAAAAGAGTAAATACGCTTCTCCTGGGTACAGGTAAAGCAACAAGCAACATTAAAGTAACTAATATGCCAATCAGTTAATATCCAATTAGCAGCATATGAAAGAGTGGCTCATTATGACAGTAGTAAAATCATTCATTAGCCTACAAGGCTTTATTTTGATTTAATGATTAGAATAGACAATACTAAAGGGGTTTATCCTGCCCCTCTCTGATCTGTGCTGGGTGAAGTTTTGAAACCTCAGCATGTTTTTGCTCAGAACATGGAAGAAAGCTTCTACATCACATTTCTAAATTTAGACAGTGCAACTGTTCCTTTTTCCCCCTTTTTAATGGTAGCTTTCCTCCTCAATTTTAGATCTTAGTGGTTTCTTGCTTCTGCTTGCCAAGCAAAAGAGTGTCTTGAGCTATCAGAGATGAAGCAAACACTGCCTGGAGCTTGAGAGAGAGCATCAAGACCCTTGGGCAGCTGGTCAGAGGTGCTAAGTCCAGCTGCCCTGGCAGCAGTAATGTGGTTATGAAGAAACAACCACAAACATGCGTGCAGGAACCCAAAAGCTCCAGCACTGACTCGCCTCCATGAGCATGGGCAGGTCATCCCTCTACATTATGCTAAAATGTTGTGGAACTGCAGTAGTGGTAGAAAAAACAGAAGCACCTTTAAGGGCATGATACCCTAATATTTCTAAAGCTATTCTCATCTGCTCCAAGATAGCTATTTAAAATACTTGGGTTTTAAAAGACAATCCTTACTGCACAGGGGCTAATTCAGAACAGCAGTTCTTGACCTCTGGAAACATTCCAGAACTTGAATCCAGTAGTGACTATGTTCAGAAAGTAATAACGAATCTTCAGTTGCCACTTAGCTTTTCCTTCCCATCACCATGTTGCAAGAACCTAAGTAGTACAGAATAAAATAAATTAAGAGATTAAAGGGCTGAAAAACATGGTTGTTAATATTCAACATCTACACAGCACCAGATTTTATAGTCTTCCGTATGATTTAGCGTGTACCTGAGGAAGCAGAGCTGAGTTCCTAGGTGTATCTTCTCACTCCATTACACCAATTGCCAATATGGCCCAATTTTCTTTCCTTTTAGCAATGAGCTAAAAGGGTGTCAGAATAAATAAAGTGATTAATGTAGTTACAAACTGGCTGAGCAAAGGCAAGGAACCGGTATTAGCTGCTGTATGAACACGCTTGATGAGAGGTGACTAGGAGGGAAGGAGAGGACCTGTACCTAAAGGACAATGTTGGAATGAGAACACGTGGGGAAGAATCAGAAAATACAAAGATGTCCACCTGCATCTTTCTTTGCTTCTACAAAAGCTGGTTCTTTCCTCTGGTAAAGCCACAGTCATCCAGCAGTGCCATCACCTGCCAAGGTACTGCGGGAAGTGATGGGATTTCTAGATAATGTTGGGGCTCTTTGTCTTCCATAGGGCCATTACTGCAGGCTGAGCAGGCTAAAATTAGAAGATGCTAGAGAACAAGTGCTGCCAAATCCTCCCTGCCAAACATTAACGAAGGGAAGTGATGAGGGAAGGCTGGCCAGCCAGCCCAGCTCCTGCCTGCAGCCACTGCAAGACCAGCAAGCCTGCTGCAGCCAAGTCACATCAGCAGTGGAACAGCATAACAAAAACCACCTTCAGTTACGCTCTATAAGCACTTTTAAGGGCCCTGACAACATTCCCCAAGTGGCAGAACAGGGGAGGAAATGCATAAAACAGAGCATTATATCCACATCTGCACTGCCAGCCTCTACCTTCGTCACATCCACAGCTGTGCTCTGCACAGGCTGAGTGTCTCTGGCCTGTCCTTAACCTTAGGGTAGATAGAATTACAGAATCAGCCAGGTTGGAAAAGACCTTGAAGATCATGAAGTCCAACCTTTACCCCAGCACTGCCAAGGCCACCACCAACCCATGTCACTGAGGGCCTCATCTCCACGGTGTGTGAACACTTGCAGGGACGATGACTCCAGCACTGCCCTGGGCAGCCTGTTCCAATGCCTGAGCACCCTTTCAGATACTCCTTTTAGTTGGGGGTATCTTGGCCAGTGGACACACAGGGTTGCTGTCAGCCATCTCTGCACAGATACCAGCTGGTGTAGGACATCTTGTGCAGGCTCTTTGCAACAGAAGCACATATTAACAGAGCGTTTGTGTCTAAATTTGTCTTCTGGAACAGTCTAGAGGGAAAATGGCACAAGAAAATGAGAATCTCTGCACATTGATAGTCTGTGCTAAAATAAATCATCACAGGCATCAGTGGAAATCAATTTACAGCAGCTCTGAGTCTTAACTTTACAGATTCTACACACTACCATAAGGCACTTAGCAAGGAATTTTATTCCCACTGTGGAGTTACTGGATGGCTGCGACAAAGCTGGGACAAAGAAACCCTTTCTCTAAGGAATTGCAGTGTAATTGCAACAAACCCCACAGAATTTCTGCAACACCCAACTGCTTTTACTCCTACTGATTTCTTCAAGGTTCATCCACAAGGACATTTTCCTATGCAGTTATAAAACCTGCAAATGGAAATACACATTTTAAAACTGGCACAAAAAGAGGGATCAGAGATGGGAGTTAAAGCATTCCTAGAAGTATCTGCAATTCTATCACTACAGCATCGACAAGCTCTAGATTTCCCTTTGGGCTTGTTACAGCTCCTAATCCTTACTCCCTGTGGGAGAATCCCCCTCTGCCAAAGTCAGTGAGGCTCCTCTTACTGCAATCAGAGGCAGCAGGACCAAAAGGCCAGAAGAGCTTTAATAAGTACCCTGATCACACCCTAATATTCTGTCCTGATTCTGCCCCAACTGCTGCATCAGCTCCAAGTCTCAATGGCTTGAAAGGGGTTTCCCATGTATCCAGCAACCCCCTGCATCGTATGAAGTGTTGGAAGGATTAAACACAGGCTGATACACGGCAGGAATACATCTGTCCTTCCCCAAAGAGGATGAAAGTGCTGTGAATTATTAATCACTATAAATTATACCTGCCAATGGACATCTTTGTTTTAATACCTTACAGGAAGACATTAAAAATAAGCGTCATGATAGGGAAATGACAACAGAGATCAAACATCTAAAAAAATCACACAACTGCTCAGGAAAACAGCCTCATCTTTTTTGAATGCAGACTGTCTTAGGGTCTGAGGGTGAATCTGAGATTCACTTTCCAGCTACACAAACAGGTCGATAGGAACGTACGTATGATCTGCAAATTGAAATTAACTTTCCAATTGATTTTGTTTCCTTTAAAATCCCAGGAAACCTTGAGAAGGTTCAGAAATAACCTTTTAAGAACAGAGTTCTTGTCATAGAGTGTTTGTTAGAGTAACGTCCTGAGCATTTCAGCTGCACTACAATCTTCATTGTCCTTAACCAAGCCCAAGCCACTGCTCCGCAGTTCATTTACTACCACATCATGTTCTTTGGAAAGAGACAGTCAAGGGACCTGGCAGGGATTGCTCCATAATTGCTGTAGGATTATTTTGCAAACAATGATTACTAAAGCAAAGCTAGAAAAATGGCAGGCATTGTAACAAATTAAAACTCAGAATTGCATTTCCAGCTGTCAAACACCTTCCTTCTTTTACACAGCAGTTCCATTAATGTTCCAGAGCGAACATTATGATTTTGAGATCTCAACAGTGTCCTGTTACTCTCCAGGAATGAATAACCATGATCCTGAGGGCTCTGAGGATTTAGGAAGAAGTCCAGTCATGCCAAAAGCTTCCTGACACTGTTTTGCAAGTGATCCCTCTCCTGTCAATTCTAGAAGAATAGTATTTTCCTAGTCTCTGATAATATCTGTTACTTATCTTATTACAATAGGGCACAGCTTTGTTGGTTAAGATAGTAGTTGACATCCAGTGCTCTGCACTTCCTAAAGGTCCCAAAGTTTATTCCCAAAGGAATAAACTATTCATAACGGATGCAAAAAAGGTGACTTGCACAGGGGAACCACCTTAGCCACTGCAGTAACAAAATGGCAATAGGAACTTCAGCTATCAGCTTCAGAAGAGACCTGTGATCCCAGGCCTTGTACTTGTGCTGAAGAGTCCTGGCACGTCCTCAGGCTCTCTACGCAAACTCAGTTAAAACAAGCCATAGGCTTGCTGATCCCTCTTGCAATCAAACGTTGCTTTTCCCTACAGATGTTCCCTAAGAGACCATCTCTTTCCCAAATTGCTGCGCAAGGCAGAAGGAATACCAATTATGCACATGGGAAATCTGGGAAACACCGAGAAATGACTTAGGTCAAGTAAGCAGTCATCAAGGGGTTTTGGCCATTAAAGGTCTAAACAGGGAAGATGACCAAGTTTAAGATGGGAAGCAGATGCCCAGGGAATTCTCCAAGACCTGGCAGCTGGGAAGAGGCAGAGCTTCCCTCAGCTGTGCCGAGTTACAGACCTGTTGAATAGGTCACACTGCCTCCAGAGGCCTGACTGCAAAGCGCTGCTTAAAAGAAGATAACAGAGCCTTTCTGGTGCCTCTAGAGATGATCTTAACCCTGAATGATGAGGCAGCATGGCCCAGAGGCAATACAGCGAGGCCATTATAGATGCTACACAATACCCTAGACAGGATAGACACAAAGAGATGTTATTACCCTTATCTTCACCTGCAGAACAATATATTGCAATTTAATGTGGAATAATTACATTCCCTTTTTTTAATCCTCTGGACAGTGAAGACCTCAGAAAAATAAAACATAGCTTGTCCATCCTTCATTTGTTAATTACTTCAGTGGAGATTAATACAAGATCTTTCTATACAGTGACAGAAAGGATGGTTGTGGTTCAAAACCCACTTTGGATCCAATCATGGGCACAAATACTTCTTCCTGTCTCCACTGCCTCCAGTTGATGGGCATCCATTCCCATTAGCTCATGATATGGTCTTTTGGTTGCTGGTGTTTGTTCCACCTATTGCTAAAAATTGCAACTATTGTCAGTCTCAGGCTAAAGAAAAGACAGCACTAAGGTTCCCAATAATGCAGGATCCTGTAAATTAGCATATATTTAGCATATAATTTAGATTCCTATCACAAGGAAAGAGTGGACCTTCTACCCAGGGAAAACCTATTTCAGATGTGCTATTAAATGCCTAAGACAGAGGTTTGCAAGTAAGGTGCCAAATTCAGCTGCAAAACTTCAGAAGCCTTTTAACTCCCATCTTAAATTATTTTAATGCAGTTTCCTTTAACACCACTTCCTGCAACACTTTTTATCTTTTAACACATTGAGCTTTGATTATAAACACATTTCTATTAACTACACTCAAGTAAAGCCAGTTTTATCTGCTAAGGATCTAACCACTGATTCAAGCCGTGGATGCAGTCAGCTGAAAAACCAAAGCTAAACCACTCCTGCAATAAAGTGCCAATCCATAGCAAGGCATTTGTAATAAAAGGCTGCACTTACCCAGAACTCCTCACAACACAATCCATTGGCATCAGTTATGTAAAAGATCATGAGAAAAAAATCAAGTGGTTTGTGCTATCCTATTACTTCATACCTTCAGTTAACATTTATATGACAATCTTTAAAGTAGAACCAAAACCCCACACTTTTAAACCAATGTATGGACTTGTCCTTTTCCACCATACTGTACTCAAAGGTTTTTATTATACCAGAATCTTTTTATCACAAAACAATTGATCATTTCAGAATTCATTTATCACCTGCTTAGATTTACGTCCTGCAGGGCATCACTGCTTCAAATTGCCCAACTTAGTCCTGAAAGTGTCCTGAATTGCAAAACCTTTGACTCCCCAAGATGAAAAGGTGTGTGCCCTTCATCCTTGAGATGCACCTTGGTTAGTCCAACAAGATTAATTCAGCATGGAAGGTTACTCAGTTAGTAGACACTTGACCATGTTCGAATCAAACCATAGGCATTTGTGCGCTTGGGTTTGGCAAATCAGGTCTGAAGTGGTGTGGAGCTCATCCCACTCCTAGTTAAAGGTTGGTAAGTAGCACTTCCTAAGATCAGGGCCTACCTTTGTGATCTTACCGTAACAGCAGCTGTTCACATGTGTAAATACAGATAGATGGAGCAGGAATAGGAAGAAGCAAAGATCTGATCTGGGGAGAATGAGCCCCCAGTAACACTTATAGCAATATTGCACATTTCTGAAAGCAGGAGAAAGTGGTGAACGAACCAATATTCTAAATGCCAGGTAGATTTCTGCCCTGTACATGCAATCCATAGCACCACTAAAAATCAGGGGGCACATCCTAGAAACAAATTCCAGAAGAAAGAACTGCTCTGTAAAACCACTGGCGGACTGCTCACAGAAACTCTTCCCCTGTATGCTGGGAGTTTGTCAGTTTGCTGTCAGTGCTTCATTCATTTCTGCTCTTCCAGCCTATGCAAGGGAGCCAGCATTGTCAGAGGAACCCATGGAGTATTTCAAGGCTCAGATCTGAATAAAGCTTGTTTAAATCCATTTATTGAGGCAAGCAAACATGCATGGTCAGCTAGACCTGTGGGTTAAATAGGTTTTGCCTCAGGAAGAGGACAGGCTTTATTATACCATGACACATAAGAGAGCGATAAAATAGCTTCAGGAGTCTTAAAAGGCTGGGAGGAGTTCAGTGGGTTTCTAAGAGAACACCACATTCCTGTGAAAGTTCCAGATACTCCCCAGGCAAAAATCCCCACTGTAGCCAGAGGCCTTGATTGAAATTGGTATTGAAATACAGCTCCCAGGGGTCACTCTGGAGCCTGTCCTCCCCTGGGAGGAAAGGGCAGGAGTTTCCCCTGGAAGAAGCCTGCAGGGATTTGATCCCTGTAGGTGGATGCTCAGTGATGCTCCTTTGCTAACAATTGCATTTCTGTTCCCGTGAGCTGCAGTCACTGAGCTGGGTGGGGCATTCTGCTACCGTGGTGCTGGGGAAACGCTTAGGAAAGAAAAAAGTCCTTCTCTATCAGCACACAGGAAGGCAGTGCAGTGAAGGGAAGGGTGTTTGTGGGAGCATGAGCTCCTTTCTTCTGCCCTGCACCTTGTGCACATACACACACACCTGCAGAGAGCACATGGGTGACATTAGAAAAGGCTCTAGGAGAGATGCTGCTTCTTAGAGGAAGACACTGGCAGCCACATACATGCAAGTGACATAAAGGCAAGAAACTGCAGGGTGGAAAGGACAGATCCCTTCTGCAGCCTATCGTGTGCTCAAGTGGCATCTCACACATACACACACACATATATATAAGCACCCACCTTGTCATTCAGGTTCTGCAGCGCCTCCTTCCCAGTGGCACTCCTGATCTCCACCTTTCTCCCGAAATCAACAGATGGTTCCCCTCCCTTCCTGCTCTGCCTGGAATAGACAGACTGAGCATCCGGACCCAGGTGGGCAACATCCTTCTGCTTTGCCACCACTTTGTTAGATCCGCGGCCCACCGAGAGGGAGTCGAAGTCGATGGTCTTGTTCTCCAGGGAGCCTTCCACGGGGCAGAACATGCCACAGAATTTCTGCCGGGGCTTGGGACTGCCCGAGCCCAGGTTTTTGAAGAAGGCTGGCACTTCTTCCTCCTCACCCGGCCGCCCAGACTGCTTCTTCTCAGCCATGGCTTGTGTGGTCTCCCTGCTAAGGGAAAATAATAACAGCAGTAACCAGGAGGATCCTTCACACACACACACACGCACACACACGAAAAAAGGAGAGGAAAAAAAAAAAAGCAGCAAGCGATTGCTCAGGGTCCTAGAGATACAGCAACATCAATTGCAAAGGGCTGTGCCTGGCAGGTTCCCTGCCCCCATCAGTGCAAGGTAGCCTGTGGCTCGCTGCTCTGTTTTCTGTGATGCGGTGCAAAGTTGAGGGAAGGTTGGGGCAGATCCTGCTGCAATCAAGGGAGGAGGTTTCAAGTTCCCAGCATCCAGATGGGGAGGGAGGGAAAAGGAGAGGAAAAAAAAAATTAAAAAAATCCTCACTCTGCAGCAGAAACTGAGGATTGATCCGGAAGTGATGCGCGTGGTGAATTGGCAAATGGACTCGATCAGGTTGGAGCAGTAGCGCCCATCACACCCTCCCTTTCCCCCTCCCCTTCCCTGGCGTGCTGCTGCTATCACTACGAGTTGCCCAGAGGCTGATGGGGACCGAGCCCCCCCTCACCTCCGCTGCTCTGGAGGCGTGTTCCCAAGCCAGGGCAGCGACGAGCTCTTTCTTCCTTCCCCCAGCCCCGCAATGGTGGAGCCAGGGAGTGCTCCGAGAATCCTTTTGTTCCTCACTTTTCTCAGAGCAGCAGAGCTGGAGGGCTGGGTCAGTGGGCTAGTGAGAGGCAAGATGCTGACTCATCTTTCTGGGTTTCGGGGCATCGCTGGTGCCTTGACTCAGGTGGACCCTCTTTGGGGGATGAAAAAGGCTGATTGATGGCACTGGAGAGAGAATGAGAAAGAGACACAGATGGACGAGGGGTGTGGGAACCGAGTGAGAGAGGAAAACGAGCCGTTGACCAGGACTTACCTCCAGGAGCTGAAATTAGTGACCTCTGGAGTCAATTAAGCCTCTGCAACGCCAGCAGCCCCCAGGCCCTCCCTGCAGGGGATCAGGGGAGGCAGCCAAAGGCGGCTCCAGCTGAATGCAGGTTTCTAGAGGAGGAGACAGCGCAGCAGCCCTTCTGCCACTCCGCTCTCGCCCATGCATGGGGGCCGTGGGGGGACAGCGGGCAAAGAGGTGAGCGGGTTGGAGTGAAAGCAGCAGGGACACACGCACACGACATCCGGGCCGGCCGCGGGCGCTGTCCCTTCAGCACCACCCGGCTCGAGGGGTGGGTCAGGGCCACGTCCCAAGCCCCAAAACCTGCCCCACAGAGGCTCGCATGAGCTGCTGGGCTCTATCACACCCCCTGCTCCTCGTGGCTGCGAGAGCTCCTTGTGTCTGGGATCCTTTTTGACTTATTGTTTTGGGTTTGTACCCCAGTGAACTGCTCCAGCAGCGGGTGATGTGGAGCAAGGGTTTCCGAGCCTTCGTGGTTTCTGAACCTTAGTGGTGTCCGAGTCAAAGGGCTTGGTTCAATAGAAGACCCCACGTGGCTCTGCAAGTCCAGCTGAGCCCATGTACGGGGATGGAGAGCCATTTTCATCCCAACGGTGCTGCACACAATAGGTTTGGCTGGGCTGTCTCCACCTGATCCATGTTATTAACACTGCTGATGTGGGTCCTAACGGCTAATCCATATGCAATATTGCTCTGAACTGAACCCAATCACCAAGCTGTTCGTTCCTATGCATTATTCATCAGGGCGCATCTTTGCACACGCATACATTAAATGTTAATTTGGAGGCATCTGTGTCCAAATGGTTACCGAGCACCTTTGCACAATTCAAGAAAACCGCTAGAAGCAAAAATTAAATTAAAAAGGAAAAAAAAAAATATCTCAGCCCTCTCTCCCTGCAAACCACACCCAGATCAATGCATCTGTACCAAAGGGTGGAAAAAACCCCAAACCAAGGTCACAAGCCCTGTAATAAATGCATAGCACAGCAATAAAAGGCTCCAGACTAAAAGGAAAGAAATAAACCCACAGCTTGGCCCTGAAGGATGAAGATGATGTGCTCTGGTAACTAATGAAGGAGGGAGAAATCCAACAACAGAGGCCCTCCAGGGGAAAAGCTCCAGCTCCTTCCCCTTCTGGGACCACAGCAGGGGATCAGCCAGGGTTGTAGGCACACTGATCTCAGGTGCTTTGTTGGGGATTGGAGGCCAACATATGGTCTCTCAGGTACACCAAAGCCCTGTATTATTCAAGGTTTATAAATATTAATAGTCCTAGCACTGCTGATCAGGCAGTTCACAGAAGCTGCAGAGTGCTGACAGGGGCTCCAGCAAGCTGAAAGCCTCCAAGTGATTGTGTTGACACGTCCTGCAGTTTGCTGAAATGTAGGCAGTGGCTTTCAGGGCCAGCCTTAAATAAAGCTCATTCATCGCTTGGCACATCCCTGGGAGATGCTCAGATGGCCACAGCCACAAGCCTCTGCAGAGGGGTGGAAAGAGAATGAGCCAGCCTAGAGGTGGCGAAGTGACCGAAACCAGAGTGAAATCCTGCAAACACTGCAACTTCCAACCATTTCAGACCTGAGAAAGGTCACTCCCAAAAGCTGAAGTTTCTACCACACAGATCTGACTCTTTTCCAATAAACCCTCAAAACACAGACAGCAATCACATGTTGCACAGCCACCTACGAGTATTTCCACTTTCCACAGGCACTTGAGGTCCCAAAATCAGAGTGATGTATTGCCTGCACGAGTCCCATTGAGCCTCTATAATGTCTGACACACAGGTATTGTTTAACATCCCAGAATTCCCAGCCAGATACAGCAGATTCCTCACCAGCTTTAGAAGAAAAGGAGTACAGACTGATGCAACTTAAGATTCCAGTTTGAGTTAGCACAGCACAGCTCCTGAATGGTAGAATATGAAACCAACAACTAGATACACCCATGCCCTAAGCATGGAAATAACCAGATTTTGCTGAAAAATCCCTGGGAGCTGCTGATTTGTTTGCTGATAATCCCATAAGGGTGTCTGTTCTCACTGAGAACCACATAACTTACTTTGAAAACAACACTGACCCTTATCTGAATTCCATCAACCAATCAATAAGAGAAATTCCTCAGATAACAGCTCATACTTAGCCCTATTGACAAACAAGAGTGGAGAAACACTGAAGGTACTTAAACACAACCTAAGCAATGAATCAGGCCACTGAGTTACACTGGCAGCCTTCAGTCACCATGCAGCTGATTTCATATTCTGATCCTGTAATGACTATTAACTGGTTCTTGCAATATCACAGGGATACAGATAGAGTAGAATAACCTGAACACTTGTTTGCAGATAAAACAGTTAACAATACATGACCAATTAGTTCATCAGTTAATGCTACCTACACACCATCTAATAAAAGGGAAACCGAGTGGAATCACACCACCAGGTTTTCTTGACATCTTTTAACATCTTTCCTTAACACTCTGGGCAAGCGACTTCTAGTAGTAATATCTCAACACCACAAAATAGGAGAGTAATGAATAGAGAGCTTGCACAGCCTGCCTGAACCTGCAGAGGAAAGTGGTGGCAGAACTTCATTTAGGATTCTTTTATGCTAGTGCACAAAGTCCTAAACTAGTGAGGACTTAATGTCACTTAAGCACTGCAGTAGCACATGACAAAAGACAATCCCTGCCTGGGGATTTGCCCTGGCAGAGACAAGAAAAAGGGCTGCATGGAGAGCACAAGGATCCTTTAGCAAAAGGAAAAAGACTGACATTGATACAGAGGGGAAAATGGGAGAACAAAACTAAGAAGGAGGCAAGCTCCTTGTCAAGCAAGTGGAAAATTAGGTCTCTACTTACATACTAATACTCTCTCTGTGCTACACTGCTCTAGTATCTGTGGCCTGCCTAGAAAAGCCAAACAACATAGGACTCCTTCACTAACATGTGTTGCATGAATGGCTCTAGTGATTCCTGATCGCCTGTTCCATCTGGCCAAGACATGCCAACTTCTCATGCATAAAGTGATAATAGTGCTTTACTACATTTCATTGCCATAGTTACTTCCATGTGCAGGGTAAGGCTGAACAACCAAAACTGATCTGAAATAGAATCAATGCAATATAAGCTTCATGTTGCTTTACTTGCCTACCATCCTTAGGTGAGGCAATCTAGAATTGTCTTCATTACTTAAAGATTAAAAACCCACCTAGAAATTACAGCAGTATATTCCATCATTAAATTGCCATTATTAAAACACATGACAGCAACTACTTCCAAATCTGGGGCTCTTCCTATTACAAATAATTAATTAGTAACACTTCCAATGGGTGCAAGATTTATAAAGCAAGGCAGGACCCCACTGAAATGGGGATATTTGCAAAAGCAGAACTCTGCAAAACCTACATTCTCCAGTGAAAATGAGCAAAGAGGGAAACTAGTATGAGCCCCGACACATCTTAAGGCATGGCTCACAGAACCTGGACCCCGCTGCTGCAGCAGGACAGGGTCCCTGAGATCTAGGCAGGGCCAGGGATTTTATGACAACTAGATGTTTGTACAGATACCTGGCAGATAATCACAAACATAGTGGAGGCATTCTGCCCAGGGAGATTTACCAGTCAAAAGGTCAAAACCTCATGAAGAAAGCTGCAGTTACCCATACAAATGAAGTAGGTGTCTGTGCCAAAACACAGGCTTAGGCTAGCTGAAGCACAGCTGACACTCAGAAGTGAATTCAAGTGAAACACCAGCCATTGTTAAGTCAACGACAATCCTCCAGTTAAGTTTCACTGGGTCACAACTTCAGAATGCAGTTTTGTCCTCAGACTTAAGTTGATGCTTTGCTTTCAGCTGGGTCCACTGAGAAGAGACTTCAAGGTGAAGTTAACTGCTTTTACTGAATGTAGAGGATAATCTTCATGATGCCTGGGAGCACGAGGCTAAAAGCAGAGATCCAGTGACCACTCATATACATTAGCAAAGGATTTTCAAAGAGAAGCTGAACAAAGCTTGAATATAAATCCACAACCAGATCTCAAGGATGCTCAGAGCAAGGGCTTGGGACTGCCTGTGCTGACCTCTGCAACCATCACTGCTTACAAAATTATCCAGCCCTTAAAAATACCACGTTGTTGCATGTACCACTGTAATAAACAGGTCCCTGGCTGACCACAAGCTGGGAAAGGCATCTTTCCTCTCTGGTCGTTGCCTTACCTATTGCTGATCCCTGTATCTGACCCTGTATTCTCCGTTTTCTAAGGTGCAGGTCCAGTATCAAGAGGTGGCAGGGAATAACTCCATTTCCAGAATATTCGTTGAATATTAAAAATCAAACCAAATCCTAAAATGCTTCACTGGGTTGGAATTCAGCACAAAAACTGAAAGACCAAGTTGTCTACAGAGAAATCATTAACCAACATCCCTTTGGGATATGATAATTGCTGGAGTGGTTGACAGCTTTTCTTGGCATTAGTGCTCGAAGACGAGACACATTATTTCAGAAACATTAAAGACCAGAAGAAGGTCTTTTGATAAATGCATAAAGTCCATTCAAGTGCTGAAACAAAGCTCATTTATTTCCATGGTCCTTTTTACTTCTGCTTATCCTGGACCTCTCTTTTTCCTTTATCATTTTGTCCTCAGCAACCTCAACTAATGTAAACCAGCCCCGGTGAGCTTCTGCCAATCAAGGTTTGTTGCCAGTGGATTTTAGTCCATGGAAACAGATGGTTTGAAAGCCACATTGTGCCACCGTGCCCACAGCCAGTAGTACAAATATTTAGTCAATTAGAAGCGGATTTTCCAAAGGCACAAATAGAAATTAGGCACACAACTCCCACTGACTTCCAGAAGGAGTGGAGAGCCTCACTGCCTTCAACATCTCTCCTTACTAATTCAGTCTCTATAAAATACATGCATGTGAAAGGTACCAGCCTGCTCTGAAATCAGCTGTTTCTCAGCTATTCCCAGGATGATCATCATGGACAGAAGCAAGAGGAATCTCTCTGAAGCATTCAGTATTTAAGACAAAGGTTCCGGTAAAACTGCTAACTTCATTGAGGCCTGTAACTGTCCTGTACACTGTGAACAGGCTGTGTGGATTGATGGGATGCTCAGTGAGGACTGAGCTGTGCTTCTTCCAGACAGTGTCATTAAGAGAACTCACTCACCTAACCACAAAAAGGCATCATTAAATATTAACATTTCCTCTCAACACCTCTCCAAGAATATGACAGCTACTGGCTCCCCAGCACTCCAATCTGTATGGAACTGGGACTCAACAGGAAATAGCTATTGACTTGTGTGTGCACTGGAAATGACTGTAAACTTTGCCAGCATTTCCCCAAAAGGACCCAAAATGGACAACGACAAACTTTATTATTGCAACGTGGCGTAAAATAGAGACCTTCCAGTCACAGAGCTCCAGCCAAAAAGCAAAGGAGGAGAATGGGTGACTGTTACTGTTTATGTCCTGTCACTGGGATCTTGACTGCTCTCGATCTCCCCAGCTAAGACCTCTCCATTGCAAGCATGCCAGAGCTGTGATCCACGTGGCTTCGCACACCTTCTAAGCACTATGTTAATAAATAACGATGACAACAATAATAGTAAGGGTCATAAAGCACATCATGCTCTATGAATGATTCACTCATTTGACTTGGAGTCAATGAGCTCTCTTGTTTCTTTTAAGACACGAAACAATAGCACTAAAAAATACAAGTCAGCAGTAAACTCAGCAGAAGCATCCCAGACTCTGGATAAATGTTCTTGGCTTTACATGCTGCAGCTGTATCACAGATCAAGTCCAGCTTCACCTTCCCTTTCAACTGTTCTAGAATTGCTGTCTCCCATCCCTGGTATTTCATGGCAATTCCTGTAGCACTTCCTATTAAGTGGAAATACTTAACTCTACAGAATATCCTGGGACATCATCTGCTGTTACATTCATAATATAGGATGGTGGACTCAGAAAATACTTCTTGGGCACTGAATCCAGTTTTCTACACTCACAGGTAGTAATGTAATCAACAGTTGGATCAGAACCGTGCTTACAATATTCATCACATGTGTGCACACACTGCACAAGCACAGAATTGTTTCCCTTATCAGAGACTTAAGATCTTTCACTAGAGAGATCCAACCTAAGAAGTTAACAGAAAGGAAAGGGAGAGCTCATCCACGTAAAGAAGGGATGCTGGATGAAAACAACCCACAAAATGTTATTTATGCTGCTGGTTCTGTTCATCAACTTCACTGGATGAAAGCTCTGCCAGCTCACAGCACAAAAGCATTTTTACCCTTAAGCTGTATTAAGCAGCTTCACCTCATGGGCTCTGTGTTTGGTGATGGCTTTAGAGCCTATTTTAAACACACTGCACTAGACTACACAGGCAGGCAGTTAGAAAACAGCTCTGAATGCACTGTTAATCACATTTACACATGTGCAGTGACTGACTTGAACTCAAGGAGAGAGAAAGGGAAAGTATCTCGAGTCCATTCATGAAGGCGAACAGACCGTTATGCTTTACTCTGCAATAAACATGTCAGGGACAAAAATACAGAAGAGAGAATCATTACACTGGAAAGCTAATGAACAGTAGGGCTAAACCAGGCCATCATGCCAGGCTGATACCAACTGCAAAACAAGGGAATAATCCTACTATGGCAAACGTATTTCCAAGTACAGCAACAGTTTCAGGTGAAACAAAGAGAACTAAAGCTTCCCAATACACTCCATATTACTATTGCAGCATGGAATATGCAATACCCCTGCCCATGACAGGGGGATGGAACTGGATGATCTTTAAGGTCTCTTCCAACCCAAACCATTCTATGTCATGCACTACATAATAAACATACACAAAAGAAACCATCTTTCCCAAAGGTCTCAAGCAAAGGTTTTCTTGATGAGCACTGTTTCAAGGGACATGCTGAACTGGGATTTGGTTCAATGGCAGAAAGAACGTGAAGGACAAATAGTCAAACACAAATTTCATACTGAGAATTTTAAAGCAGAAATCAAAGCAAACCCCACAATTTGGAAAGCAATAAAATAAAGAAAGCCTCCGATTTTTTTTCTTGTTTTCTCAAAGTTTTCTCTTCTCTCCAAGTGTGATGTCTGGGAGAAGCAACCCTGCTTGGTAACACACTGGTGTTGCTGAATTTAAATGGTAAGCTAACAAGAAAAAGCTTCAAGCAGAAACGCTCACTGGGCTGTCTCTGTACTGCTCACAGCTTGAGAACCTCAGCAGGCCCCATGACCCAGCAGGAGAGAGCTCAGTCCCTTCTGAAGACGCCTTCAGCTGAGCGCTCATACACGGCACCAAAAATCATTTGTCATTTTTGAACATCTCATCTCATTACATTTTGAATAGACAGGACAGACAAAGGCAGCATTATCGGCCTCACTGTACACATGGGAAATGAGGCATGGAAATTCAAATGGCGCACCTCAAATCGGGGAAGCAGCCTGGGATGTGGAGCAGTAGCAAGACCCTGGTCTAGGCTCTTGTTTGTCTGCAGTCAGCCCTATTTGGGGATCCTCCGAGCCACCACCACTGCTCTGTTCACTCTGCCCTCAGTTTTCAGCCCTTCTTTCTAGGCAAGGGGCAGAATCCAGGAGTAACACTGGTAGTAACAAAGAAGACTAAACCCAGTAACATTAATGCAAAAAAACAGGCCTCTTTGTGCTGCTCTGTAGAATCCATTAAGTCTGGGGACGCTGCAGTTGCTGCTAATGTGAACCAATGTCCTCATGCTGCACTTATTAAATAAATCTAATCTTATTAAGCTGCATTACAAGCTTTTATTTCAGAAATCTGTGTGCTTCTCAGATCACCCAGAAAATTAACTCCTGAATAGACTATGCCTTGCAGAAGGCCATCCTGACACAGCCATCATCCCTGCCGAATGCATGGCTCCCAAGGAGCAGAGCAGGCTCAGAGTACCCTTCCAAAGCCCTAGATGCAGCTTGGTGCTTTGCAACTGCAGCTTTCAGAATGGGCAACCCCAGCAAGGAGTAACGGGTTCCCTTGACTTAGGGAGGGAGGTGACAGCATGGAGGGTGCTCTCATGAGGGGATGGGACAGGCCCTTTGCATCTTGCTGCCCTCTGTAGTGTACTACTCAGAGAGCTGCCAGCTGCTGCTTCTGAAACAACAGTAGTGTGGCACCAGCACATGGAGACCCCTCATCCTCCTCTCCCAGGGTACCCCTGCACAGCCAGAGACATACGCAAGTGTCACACTCCAATTTCCCTGCGCAGAATGAGAAGCAACACACAGGGTGATTGTTTTCCCCACCAGACTCTCAAACAATAAGGGAGAATGGGAGCATCTAAGATGCTCCTTTAACATCCACATCAATTTGGTATTGGCGTTTCAAAACAAGTTGCATACCCTCGAGTATGGGCTGTGTATGTGGAAATCATCCAAAGAGCCTGTTGTAATCCAGTGAAAACACAGGGTATTACCAGCTCTTCCAGAAGAGCAGCACCCAGAGGTCAGGCTCTGTGTCATTCTGTGCAGAACAGCCTTTCCTCTCCCTTGGTTTTTGTAGTTTAATGATCTGAGATCAACATGCAACAATCTGTTAAACTTCAGTGAATCAACATGTAAAATCTCAGACTGACCTGCCATCTGACATGAAACATCTCATCGAGGGACTAAACAAGGTTTTGTTAAGTTTGAGTTGTACATTTCATAGGATCAAAGGAAATGTTTGCATAGAAAGACATTCTGACTTCAATATGCAGAACTGCAGTTTTTCAAAAGCCTGCATCAGTATTTGAACCCTTTAAAGAGAAATTCTCTCTCAAACCTTCTGGCTCAATAGGTATGTTTGATATTCACACATTTGGATAAAGGATATTCATACAGGTATCACACTGTAACCACTACACATCTCCAGCATGTACAATGCCCACACCCACAGCAGTTCAGCTGAGCTGGCATCTGGAAGACACAGTCAGGGAATGCCCCTGGGATCCCAGCATTGCTAACATTGCCCCACTGCAAGTATAAGCAAGCATGGTTTCAGTATCTGACAACAACACTCTGAGGAAGAAACATGCTACTCTTCAGCAGCTTCAATACTGATACACATGGGAAAGTGATCACACCTACATCTCCTGACTGATCTGTGCCTCTCCTTGCAAGAACCCAGTCCAGATTCCAGAAACATGTGATGGCCTCAGCAGTACTGGTAGAGCAATTTGTCCACTGAGATTTCATCTTTTATTCAGGTATTTCGCAGGATTCAATGCCCCTCACTTTGAAGTCCAAACCCCAGAATATGGCAGAATTCTCCCCAGGTCCAATAGTGCCCAATTAGTTTTTAATCTGGATCAGTTTTTCCAATCTTAGAGAATAAAACCAATCAATCTCCCCTGAATTACTCATGAGGTTTCTTCCCCAAACAGAAGCCAAACAAATTAGCATTACAGTGGGAAATATGCACTGGCTGCTGTTTGCTTTGCTAATGTGTGCAAATGCAAGAGTTAGGCAGAGGACTGTAATGTGCAAGGGGTTTTTGGCTAGGTACCACAGCGAAATAAATGCACATACTTGAGTGAGTCTTCACAAGCAAACCAGCCTGCTTTAGCATGCTTACTTCTCTGCTCTGCATACCAAAGCCTGTCAAGAGAAGCAGCATTCCTTCTCTGCTGTACAAGAGGGGGAATGAAAACTCAGGCTCTCTGCTTGGCTCTGCAACTGCATTACTTTATGACCCATGGAATGTCACTTCATTCACCTGTGCCTGTTCATGGCAATACTACTGATTATCTGCACAGATTCATTAATTCTTTAGTGAGTAGAAGTCATTTCAGACGTTGGGATGAAAGAACCACAGTAACAAAATTCAATGACTTATGAGGTCCACTGCATTATACACTGATTAACATCTCCAAAGGCAGGGTTGAGAAATGTTAGTGGTAAAGTAAGTATTTTCTAATAAGAACATATTCATGTATTTAGCACAAACAATATATCCATCATCTGAAACCCACGTCCAGTCAGCTGGGAGGAGCAGGATTTGAAAGCACACCATTTTTCAAAGGACCTTTCTCTCAGCTCAAGATAGGGCCAAAAATATATTTCAAACCTAAAATATATTCATGCCCTACAATGAATATATTCAAGTTAAGGCAAATCCTGAAGAATGTTTCAACGGTACCCTGAGTAGGCCAGGGGGATGTTTTCAGTCATGCAGAAAAGATGCTCTGAGGATAAACTGCAAGGTACTGGAGGAAATGGTTACCACTATCTCTAGGATTAGTAAGCTGGAAAGCTGGGTTTGATTCCTGTATGAGAACACAAGGAACTCTGTCTCTAGAAACCTGATTCCTTATTTAGACAGTGATTTAGTCTCTCTGCTCCATTATCATTTTGGGAGCTACCTGAACATGTACAGGCTCTAGTGACAGGTTCATTCACAAGGTCATGTCATTTTGATACTGTTCTAAACACAAATTGTCAATGTGCAGCAACACCAAACTCTGGAGGCTCCTTCCCAAACTCCGAAGTTCATTCTTTTGACTTGAGCAAGTCACTTCCCTTCTGTGGGATCTATCTATGCTTTTATTAACTGGCAGTGCTAATACTGACCTGCCGCTCACAACTGGTTAAAGAATAGATTCACCCGTGCTTTCTGCTGTTTTCCATGGTAGCAGCAGGTCCCAGAGGGACAACATGCTGGCAGAGGTAAAAGAGCTGCTTTGTGTCTGGAGAGGGGATGCCTGGATCCTGATAAAGGAACACAAAGTCAGCCTTCAGAGCCTAGCACTGGTAGCTGCTGAACCGCGCTGGCTCTTGTCCATCTTGCAAAACCACCACTATAAACTGCCACCTCCCCAAAACTCCTCCTCCAAAGAGCCAGGCCTTTGCCTCTGTAAAGCTGCCTGCTCCAAATTTCTCCTCTTTGTGCACAATGGACATATGGTGCGTTGTTGAATACACAGAGACAAAAGGAAGAAAGAACAGGCTGACAAAGAACCCCCAGCTAAAAAGCACCATCCATTCATGGGTTAAAAAAGAGAGCAAGCCTTGAGGATGTTTGAAACAGCAGGGAATCAGCTGGAGCCTGCATGGAGGCTTTTCCCATTGCCATTCATAACAAAATCAGGAGGCAGAAAGTTACTATAGCAATGGCAAGAGAATGCAGAATGGGTGCTCTTCAGAGGGCAGGAAGAGCTCTTCAAGAAATGCAGGGGTCTGTTTGTCTTCATCCTCTGGGCTGCCAAACACAGATCGGCTCCAGTTCACCAATACATCATCCCCCCTCTACATAATTCTTATTGTAGATCACTCAGTTTTAGCTTCAACAGCTTAAACAACACTGAAATGAAGCCCAGCTGAAAACAAAGGCAACCATCCACCTACTTACTTACTTACCAGGTGCTGAAGCAGCCAAAAAGTAACCCATGGCTGCACAATAAAAAGGCTGGGCTCACTTTCGATGACAAAAAGCACTGGGCAGTAACAGCAGACCCCTCTGCTAATGCCTTTATTCAGACAGTTTATCCTGCATTTAGCTTTGGAACACATCTGTCCACTTCCAACACTTTGAGGTTTTGCTGGTGGATGAATGTGATCACACTGGCCAGCAGTGTGACAAGTGCATTGCAAGGGATTCTGCAGCACAGATGTTGTGGATCAGATCCAAACCTTGCCATAAGGCTTCCTGCCAAGCTGGACTAAGGGACTGACTTAACACCTGCAACAAGATTTGACACAGCTAAGGCTACAGCAGCACATGGAGTCCTGGATGTGTCTGAAATGAATGCAGTATTATTGGTTCAGCTCTAAAGATCAAAGTTGCAGTATGTGCTGAGGCAAAACTAAGCTCATCTCTTAATGGATCCAATTGTCTAGACACAAACGCAGGAAAGTCCTGGGGAATACTGGACCAGAAGGACTGACAGGGACAGAGACCAGCTCCCTGAAACTGCAAGCAATCCCACAACAGAGGTCTGGTTCCGATGTGTCCGTACACCGCAGATCACTTTCTGGAAGACTAAAATACCAACTTAAATTTTGACCAGGAGAGATGCAGAGCACATGGAAGGGCTATTAAGTAAGAAGAAAGAGACTAACAGCCAAAGAACATTACATTATGAATGTAAATTAAAGCAGCCATAATACCTGTTAACCCCTGGGTGTTTTAACAGATGACAGGAGCACAAAAGTGGCTTAAAATGGTCACTTGTGTCTCACTCCCCTTTATCCCTATGTCAAATTGGGCAATTAAAATCAGCCCTGTAGGAATTTTTCCATTCAGTGGAGGCTTTGGGCTACATTTGCACCCTATTACAACAGTTGCAGTCATGAGCTCTGCCACAGATCTGCAGTGTAAAAAAAGAGCACACTGCAGCCACTTGTACACAGAAATGTCTCCTTGCAATCCGTATTTTCATTTCTTGCTTACCAGCATCAGCCTCCTTAAATATTCGCAAGGCAGTGATCAAACCAGCAGTGACCATTCGCCCCCACATGGTACCTGATTTAATTTAGTCAGAGATGGCAGGCACTTCTTGACTGCTGGACAGCTTTGTCTGCCTCATAGATTTTACTTTGTCTTCTCTAAGTTTTAAATGCTGACCAGTTCTCCACACAAAATGGGGGTCTGCAGCAAGCACCTATTTCAAAAGAGGCCTTGTTGCCTTGGTTACCATTCATCAAGCCTAGGCCTTTGCAAGCTCTATCGAAATCTACCTTCACCTTGGTTTTGTCTTGGTTTTTATACTACTGAGAGGTTTCTGCTCTTAGCACAGCAGAAAGATGGAAGTAAAGGAACTGAACACAGAAAACCTGAGGTAAATGCCCTTGGATGTGCATCATTGACAAGGGCCTGTATAAAGCACAAGGTCAGTGAGAAAGAACAAAAGCAGAAGACACACTGATGCATTAGTTTAGCCACAAAGACTACACCAGGAGGTTTCACAGCAAAATATGCTCAGCCCGCATCCCGAGGAGCTGGCACTCGCTCTGCTGTCAATGAGCAGCAGCAGCAAGACAGAACTGAAACTGGGGCATCACTGGTGCTGCGTGTGCCTGAAGTACCCCGCAGTCCCTGCTGCACAAAGCCCACATCTTCGTGGTGCAATGAAGACAAGCAAGGAACAAAATCCTGTTATACCCATTCTACAGAGAAAGAATGGAAGCTCAGAGGCAGGATTTCTGAAGGGTGCAGCAGATGGGGATGCAAAGTTTGCAAAGTGAAGAAGAAAGGCTGCAGCCACCAGATATTGATCCTCAGCAGGTCACTTCACACAGCCTGTACCCCTCACTTGGTCTCTCAAGAGGAGCTGACTTTAGGCCTATGCATTTCAACCTTTAGGCCAACATTGACATAACCTACTCAAAAAAAGCATATAAATCACATGTGAAGGCTACACAGAGGTCCCGGGCAAGGGCTGGGGATGTGGTTTGGCACATATACTCAAACCAGTGCTTCACTCATCAGTGAAGAACAGACCAAGAAGTACACAGAGAGATTAAGCAGTGGCTGCCTTCAATAAACAGATACACTAAGAAAAACTTTCATGTGTCAGTGCATAAACATGTCAGTGGATAAGCCTAAAGAAGAATATGAAGCCAAATCCAATAGAAACAATGGTTACTGCTTCTATTAACTATTCTGTTCCTAGAACCCAGCTATTTTCTGTATCCATTATTTCACCGTTAAGAATAACATCTGATTTTGTTTTTTAGTACTGGCTGGGAGAACTGATCCAGAGCCCACTAAACTGTTAATACATACTGAGCAAGGTCTCTGCATTCTTTTGTGTAGAGAGCAATTTAGATTTGGTTAATCCCACTTTGGGGAAGTACTGGCAACATTCTCAGCACTGTAAATCAATGTGACTCCATTAATCATACAATCTATGTATATGGTATTTCAAATTGTCACATCAAGTGCAAATTCTATAAGAACATGAAATAAGATATCAAGCAGCTCTCATGCCCCACCTATATTGAACTGAAAAGGCCACCTCTAACTCTTTCCCGTCTCTTTGTGCTGCAAGCTTCATTAGGTCTTCTGGACAGAAACAATCCACTCCACACACAGGAGTGCCAGAAAGGAGAAAGAAAAAAGACTAGGAATTTTAATTGCACTGTAATCCTTCCAGCTAGGTTTCTTGCAAACATGACATTTCAGGAGCCTAACAGACTAGAACTCAAAGGGAAATTCCCTATGAACCTTTAAAAAGAAAATACATTAAAATAAATGTGATCTGCAAGATCCATAGGCTGTATTGTATTGATCCCCAGGCAGTTGGCCATGCTGTAGTTTAATGTAAGGAAGTAATATAAATTAAACTATTTGTCATTCCTAACTGAATGGAAAAAAGGAAACAGCCAATTTGTCAACTGACTTTGCCTTAACTGCAACTGCTGAATCCATCTTTCCTGCTTCTCTGTCCCTCACCACCACAGGCTATAGTCCAAGCAGTCAGCAGTTCTCACACAATTCTTTAGACTGCCACCAAGAAAATACTTCATTCTATAGTTCATATATCTCAATGAGAGGCCTATAAATAGACACTATTTTCCACCCTTGTTACTGTACTGTATCCAACACCATAACAGCAAAATTACTTTTGAGCACTAATGTCTTTGAGGCCAGGGTAAGTGATCCACTGAGCCACACTGCATGCTAAAATCAACTACATTTTCTTCATGAGTTCCATTATGGTAAGAGAAGTGGTCCCAGCCTCCACGAAATATTCAAGGTTGACAAGAGACTGCCAACCCAGTTACTGACAATACAGCCCAAGATTTACCAAGAGGATTTAAGATCCAGCTCCCATTTCAGTGTGCAGGTGCATCAGGCAATGAACTCTTCTCACAGCTCTGCTCACATACACAGCTGCCTTCCTTTCGCTACATTCTAAAGCAAAATGTCCAAGCAGCTTTTAGTTTTGACCGTAACAAAAGTCCCAATAACTTCCAAAGGCACAGTACTAGGTGGAGCAGTTCAGCTGTGCTGCTCCTCCAGGTTGCAGGCTGACTTGGGACTTCAAAGGGGTTTTGTGTGTATGTGAGGGTGTTTTGCAGTCCTTGTGAAATCAAATTGCATGTCCTCATTGTGCCTGTCCCTCATTGCCCCAGTTAATGAGTTTTCAGTGCACTGACCCCTACTTAATACATCGCTTAATAAAATGAGAATAATTAATCAATTATCCAAAAGGGCCCAGTTTATGATCATTCTCACACACTTATCCCACAAGCCAGAGTTCTTCCCATCCCCCCAACCCCCGTCCCCCATCACAAATCACCCCTTTTGGATGACTACTGGACCACAGACACAAGGAGGGACTTCTGATCTCCAGAATAGCTGGAGGCTAGTGGTGTAACACGGCTGCTGGCCACACTTTGTTCCCACTGTGTGGATTGTGTGGACAAACACTTGACCACGCTGCTCCCCTGCCACACTGCAATCATGCAGGCACTACAGAAGTCCCAGCCAGGACCATGCTGGAGAAATCAACCATATGACTACACTCCATGACCAAGTTTAGATCTTCTTTACCAAAGCTGAACCCTGTGGAACTGTGTTACTACCAGTTTGGTATTAACATTTTCACTGCAGTTGTTCATATTCTAGTTGTGCAGTACAAACCTATTGCACTGGGTGACCCTTAATGTCAGACTAAGCCTGCTCCAAACTCAGCACCTAGAACTGTCATTTGCTTCATTTTGACCACTGCTGACAGAGCTCCAGGTGTTTCACTGTTTCTACTTGGCTTTTTCTTCAATCTCCTCCTGCTATGCTGACCTTGATGGATGTCAAGTCTCCCCTACTTTAGCCTTCTAAAGCCTTCAACCTTCTTGCACATTCCCTTTTTAACTCAAGCCGCCCCTTCTCTGTCCTACAGCATCACATCAGTAAAACACTTGGAAATCATCATGAAAAAGCAACTACTGTAAATGGCCACATTTTGCCATCTACTCCCCAGAGCTGAGAAAAACCAGTATCTTCCTTTATCACAGAACTAACAAACCAAACTAGTGCTCCTGCAGGAGCCTCTACCTGTGAGGGAGAATGAAAGGATTTCTTCAACCTTAGCAACAAATGTTTGACTTCTAGAGGAAGTGGTGGGGAAGAAGCCCCAAGCAAACCTTTGAAGTCAACTCAGGCCTTAACACTCCTTACAAGGTATTTCCAAAATACTCTGGAGGTCGCTGTTCTTTCCTAACTCCACAGCTTGGGGTAGACCTGGTTTGCCTGGAACAAGACAGCTCCTGCAAGGCCATCTAACCTTAAAACTTAGGGACAGGAAGGGAGCAAGCCTTGCACAGAGAAACAAACAGAAGGGAGCTTGAAATACCAGACTTGCACTAAAAATCCCCACTCTAATTTAGACAAAGATCATCACAGAACTTCAGACCATTACATTTCATTCAGCTATACCTGGATACAGCTGAATACATCAGGGTCAGGTCCTGCCAGAACACTTCATCCAGTCCATGAATCATTTTGTCGTGCCCTCCTTCCCTTTGCTCGCTCAGGCACAGACACAGGAGAGGCTCCCAGCTGGACAAGTCCTGTCAGCTCATCCCTGCCACAAGAGATGGGAAGGCATTGAAACCTGCAGGTCTCAGTAATCCCAGGGGTTCTGTGTAGAGCTGCACAAAAGAATTCCTTCACCCCTGAATTAACACATAAGTGCAAATAAACTCAACAAGAGCACAGCACCAGACACAAGTCTGCTCAAAGGACCGCAGAGCAGAACAAGCCAATGCAAACACCCACATACCAGAATGGGTGGATCTAGTGCAACACTTGAGGAACCCTAGGTCTGACAGCCAGGCTGCAGCGCTGGAGGGCAGCAACTTCCTGCCATGGTGCTTGTTTTTCTTATGGCTTCTGAATCAGGGAAGTCAGGCAGCTGATCCCAGAAATAACAGCTGGGAGCAGCCCAGCACTCAACACCATTGTCATGAACAGCTCTCGTGAAGAGCCTGATGTTAGAGGGAGGGTGCACAAGAGAAACCCACTGACCAGACGCCCATCCTGGCAGGAAAAACCTTCAAGTGTTTACAGCAAGGATTTCAAAAGTGCTTAGCAATTAAGATTCCCAACTTGAGACGTCTTACAAAAGCCTAGACTATTAGTGTGCCTGCCTCTAGCAAACTTGGCACATGGGATGACAAGGAGAGGAGAATCAGGGAAGGACAAAGGTATTGCTTTTTCATTTCTATTTATTTCCCCATCTCCTTCCTTTGTCAGACAGAGACCCTAGAAGAGGAAGGAGACGGGCATTAAACAGGGGCCTCAGCTGCACAGGGAGCTTTAAAGCCCTAGGGACAACCTGAACTGGTGGTGAGAGTCTGTATCGCTTTGCTAATACAGAAAGAAGAGGGAAGCTGTGTGCTGGCAATGCACTGGCAATGCAATCCTAGTTGTGGAACAGCCACCTTAAAGAATTTAGCTTCTTCAGTGAACCCAAGCTGCCTCAAAGTCATTACCCAGGGCATGGCAGGTTCTAACCTATAGGAATCTATGTATATTTCTTCCTGTAAAGTTCTATAAAATTGTCTTTCTGAATCAGGGATATTTTAGTAGTTAACCAGTGACAGAACAGCCAGATCAGCGCATTAACTGACATGGAATAGTTATGAGATGCTGTTCAGGCTGGATACAAGCATCTGTGAAAGCACATAAATGAAGAGCTGCTTATTGCTTAAACCTGGGCAAGTGTGCATCCCTCTTAGAAGGGACAGAACAATGCAGGTGCTTGGAGCAATGGGGCTGAAAGGATAAATACAACTGCAAGTCAGGAAACACAAGCTATTTCTTTTGCAATACAAACACATTGCTTGATTGGTACCTGGCCAAGCAAAAATAAAGGGAGGGCAGTGGCAATACATGTCACTGTATTTAAATGGGTACCAAGAAACTGCCTGAAGAAAACAAAGGCTTTGCAGTGGACAGACAAGCAGGACAGAAACTCCAGTGCATTTGTGCTGTGGTTACCAGCCATTCCCTACAGCAGACTAGGCGGCTCCTAGCTGCTAGCCCTCCCTCTGCAGACTGCTTTGTGAACCTGCTTGGATCCAATTCATCTGACAAACCAGACTGTTTCTAAAGCAAGCCCACCTCTTTTGAAGCCTGCGGTCAGGCTGCCCACTGCTTTCCCTGCAGATAAACTCAAAACCATGCATCTGTCAGTTCTCTGAGAGAGAATATGGCTGTTCCAAGCTTTAGATTCAACTTGTGTATAAATGGCCTTATAAAAATTTGTTATCCCACTCTAATACATTTAGAGAGGAAAAATATACAAACAGAAGAAATACAACCTAACAAGTAAAACATAAGGCTGTGTAGACTTGCTTTACAGAAGCAAATCCTATTCCTATTTCCCTGCAGGATCCTAATTCAATAAATGTGTATCACACCTTCTTTGCTTGTATGACCAATCAGGTACAGATTTTACTCATTTTGTTCCCCTTCATCTTAGGCCAAATCTCCTTGTACTTATCCTTCCAAGTGAAACACGATGTAAGCTAGGCATTCAGATAAGTTTATCTCAAAGAAGCATCCACCTACACTCAAGAGGAAAAAAAGAAGACTGCAGACTTCCTTTTAAACATTCAAAATAGTAACACTGAATTATCTGTAGAGTTGTGAGAAAATACGCTGTCAGTTTTACCTGCCTTACTTTAATATCTTTGTGGCTCTAGCCACAAGCCAGATGTTGGGTTTTCTTCACGTATTACACAGGATCAACACACACAAGGGTCATATGATGAAGAATTGGTGTCCACTGATTTAATTATTTAATGTTTTAAAACTCAAGCTGGAAGGAGAGTGTGGGTTTCTAGGGAAGCTGGTGCTGTTTGCGGAAGGGTAGGCTGCAGGAGTTCATGGTTAATCAAGCTTTGAAAGGTTAATTATCTGTCAGAACACACATGGGGTGGGGAAGAAATCCTTGGGAGTTGCTAGGGAGTAGGGATTTCAGGAACAAAAGGCAAACGGGTGCTTGGGGCAAGGAATCTCCATCCCTCCCTCTGCAAAGCATCACGTGCATCTGCAGCACGGTATTAGGGATGGCTAATAATAAACCCTGGTGCTGGGCACCTGCTGGACTAATTGCAGCACAGCATGTTTGAGTGCTGCGTGGGGAGCATCTGCAGATAGAACTGAACTCAGTGTAGCAGAAGAGTCACCAGAAAAGCACAGTAGCTCCTGCGCATCAGACACAGCACCACTAAACCTCTGCTTTGGGCTGCGGAATGCGGATCACTAACAAGATTACAAAAGGAATAGCTGTCAGGGCAGGCTCCTGGGTTTTGTCCCTCACACTGAAGCCTGCAGCAGCCAGTGGAAAGACTCAGCCTGGCCTTGAATCGGGCTGCGTGGCCATAGCAACCTGAAATTGCCTGGGAGGTCCCAATGCTCAAGAAGGGCTCTGCACTTCCTTCACAAGCAATCCAAGCAATGTTCACTTCTGAGCAGAGATCTGGCACAAGGCCTGACATCCCACAAAAGAAGGCCTGTACATGGGGAACTTGACCCATGTCTCTTATCAGTACAGCTGATGAATTAGAGCTGCTTGCATTTCATACAGTCATCCTTCAGAAAATACGCCTTTGCTTTATCCTGCTGAAATCTGCAACTCCCAGTGAAGGATGAGGCACAGCACAAACTTGGGTTACTGTAACTCTAAGCCTGCCTAGAAGCCCCGGCCTCTCTTCCCAGTACTTTAGACCAGTCCTCTTCTGACAGAGGCAAGGACACTGGGTAGCATCCACTGCTTCTCCAGAACCCTCGCATGAATTCTTTGCCACAGCTTCTCCAGTAGCTCAGGTGTGTCCCAGCTCTAGTACATTACATGTCCTACAGAGCCCTCTGACAGCACAAGTGTCACAGATTCCAGAGAGCAGGTCTTACAGCCAACATGGGACAGTTCATCCTGTGTAGCTGTTGTTCCAGGCTGCTAGCAAATCCAGGCAGAAATGATAAAATCAAATATATTTAGCCAGCTTTTAGAAGCTTGACATAGAAACTTACTTTGAAAAAGGAGCTGATGGCTGAATATAATTACAGTTCTAAGGAAGAAACCAGTGGTGTCAGCATAGTACATTTGAATATTAACCAAGCCCCATTCCTCTTAAAGTCAAAAGAGGATATTTAGTGGTGCACTGGAGAAAAGCCTTCAGAAGGTCTAAATTATTCTGTCCAACCAATCTCCTAATCACTCTCCCTAACCTCTGGAGATAGATCAGCATTAGGTTTCTGGCTCACTGCCCCAGTGCATGTACTAAAAGCATTTCGGGCTTACCAAGGAGGTTTTCATCGCTCTCCACAGGAGGTCTGGGAAGGCCACTGGATTCTGCCTCAGGAACAATGCAGATTTCCTTGCCGACAAAAAATGGTAGGGAATAAGTTATTTAGCAGGCTCTGTGCATGCACTGGAAGAGAAAGGATCTCAACATGACATCCCACTTTGTGTCAGCTACATTCTAATGCACAAGTATGACTGTAGGCTCCAGCCATGCTGCACACAGCATCGGCCACAACCCCCCAGTTTGGGTCACACAAAGAAGTTGATGCCCACAGCCACTGAACAGAGACCCACCGCTCTCTAGTGAGGTTCCATATGTATTCATTCTTTGCAGAAACAAGGCAAGAAATTACCAGATCTTGACCCTCACAAAGCTCATACAGGGATTACATTGCTTGAGCACACTGAACAAATAGTGTTGGACTGTACATCAATGTGAAATATTCACACTACACTATCAAAAGCAGAGATTAAATGCACACTCACTGACTTGGCATGCTAACATGTGAGTCTAGTTCAGTAATTTAAGATTAAAGACCATCATCTCATTACTTCTCTAAGATACAGCTCACTAAAACAGCTCACCACAAATAATTGAGTTCCACACAAATTTGAGTCTCTCAGGAGTATTCTTCTATAGGAATATAACTTCAGTAATTGCTTCACGGGTCATCAAATCTGGCCTTATAAGCAAAGACAGACACACCATGTAATTCAAAAGCTAATCAAGGCAAGACAGGTCAGAGAGCACACATCAGCATACCATTTCCTGGCACTAAAATCATCTGCACTGGCTGAGAATCTGGAAAATGTATCATTGGTTGTTGCGGTTGTTGTTAGAGATCTACACAAAAAGATGACAGAAATTCTTTCCTTCTTTCCTTCTAAATGGTGTCATTAACACCTTTCTATGGTAGGTTAGTATTTCCATTTTACACAGGGGACCTAGTCACAAAAGAGCCAATATTAAGTCAGTGGCACAAAGAAGGTTGCTCCTTTAACTACTTATCCTGGAAAACAAAACACTTCCTATTTCTAGCTCAATTAAAAATAAAAATACTTAATGCTTGGAGAACAAATTCAAAGTAAGCTGCACGTAAAATAAACCCAGTCAAATTGACCAGTGGTAAAGAATAAAATAAACTGGAAAGAAGATGTCAATGGGTAAGTTGCACAGCTTGTGCTGGTTTGGATTGCAGTGGGGCTATCAATTATGCATGCAAATGTGCATGCTCAACTAGGTGTGTACATCAGGAACAACATACAAGCACTTTGGGGCAAAAAAGACATTTCCCATGTTTGTAGAGTTCAGCATCACAAAACAAGTGTCAGACACAGAGACATGGGCTAGGAGAAAATCTTCCATTGTGCCCCTCCCTTGTTCTTATACTCATCCGATTTCCTATTCATAAGTGCTCACAACTAACATAATGCTTTCAGTGCCACTGCATCCATCCTCCACACATTCATCAGTGCATTTCCAGCAGCTCTTTGCCTGCTCGTTGGAAACCCATAACTCCTGAGCAGAAGCACTGATATCCAATTCCCACACACACTAATTTCACATTCACTTTACTCTGACTGCACTCTTAAGAAGAGCAGCAATGATTTACAAGCAACTCTCACTTCTGCAGAAGGAAATGGACCAGAGCATTTTTCAGCACTGTTCTCTCTCTCATATACACATATCTGCTAGGAAATAAAAGCCTCAGCCTGAAAAGTGCCAGAACACAATCTGGTGACATCACTTATCGTACCACCGCAGTACCAGCCAATTGGGGAGGTTTCTTACCCAGCCGTGCTTCCTCACCTAGCAGGGAAGCCTATAGGAAAATGTTACAGCACTGGGAAAGGACTCACGCCTTCATTGTGGATGCTTCTCTTGCCACACCTCCTCTCTCCCCTTCCCCACTCCAGCCTGCATGCACACACACACATGCACATACACAGAGAACACAGCGGAGGCAACATAACCATGCACAGCAAAAATCTGTTTCCGAGTATTAGGCTTTTGGCAGTGATTCACAGAAGAATCCCTGCTGGTCCTGGAGATTCATATTTTTGTTCAGCAGTTTCAGTGGGAGGAAGAAGCTTCCTCTCCTAAGTCACTGATCATTTTAACTCATTGTTATGACTGCGCAGCTAAGTCTTTGTGTTTCTATCCCAAATATGTTAAAAGCAATACATCTCTAGCCAGCCAGCCCAAGCATGCCTGTAAACCTATGAAAAGATAGCAGAGTTTAAGGCCTGGACATGTTCTGCCATTCCCCAGATAGCTGTTAATTTAACTAGACAAGATCCAATTCTTAGCACACAGAGCCAAAGCCCAACATCAGATCCGGGTAAGCTGCAATGCTGCAAACTAAGGCTAGAAAGTACACTAGAGATACTTCACTGCAGCTGCCATCTAAGAGAAGAAATCGGAAATGGGCGCGTAATATTGCTTCCGAGATGAAGCTAGCTATTAAAATAATTGCTAAGAACCCCAGAGATCTCTTCTACCTGTCAGGCTGTGCTCTAAGAAAGGCAGCTGTAATTGTCATTGCTTCTCACTGGGAAATAAAATGACAGTTGGCACATCCAGTAAGCAAGTCTGTATAGTCTTCTGGTAGTGGTTCAGCCTACTCATGCAAGAGGGAAAAACCAAGCCCTCTCTGCGAGAACTGGAGATGTCATCTGTACTCCAGGCACACAGCTTTAAACCCAACTAACTCAGCAGCACCTAAAAAGCTTACAAGGACAAATAGATTTTTATGTCACACTCACTGCAAAACTATTTGAAGGCTGCTCCACCTCCAGACAGCACAGTCCCACAGGCTACAAGGCAAAAACTAAAAATCCAACTGCAGTACCCATCCTGCTTTGACTCCACTCAGAACATTTGTTCCTACCTTATCAGTATTTACAAAAATAGCTGTATTTCTTAAAAGCTGCTTTCTGCAACCAGAGCCAACCAGATAACCCCAGGAAGAAGGAACATTGTTCTTTCCCAGTGGCAGCACAGCCACACCAAACCCTGCCACTGTCCCAGGCCAGTTTCCACAGCTCACTCAGACCTTGGCTGTTCCACTACGCTGCTAGGCACAGGCAGGGATTGCTGCAGACCTCTGCCCACCTGAACCAGCCTGCAGAGCACCAGGGACGTCTGTCAGTGCCTGCCTGACTCACTACCCTCTCACCAACACCTAACCAGTCTTCCTGAAGTTCAAATATTGGCAGCTGCAGGTTCCGCTTTATGTCACCTCCAGCAACAAGCAAAACCACTAGAAGAAATAACATCTGCCTGTGAGCTCCCTTCTGTATCCAATTCAGAGCTGTAAGCAATCATGTTTTATGCAGCAGCACTGGAAATGAACACTCATTACAAAGAATCCTCCAGGTCTTCAGGAGGACTTCTCACACAGAAAAGGGTAGAAAACAATTCAGTTCGGAGCTGATTCCCAATGTAGCTGACTTACCAAGCCTGCATCACACTCTTACCTAGAAACAAGACAAAACACTTCCTTTATAACCTGCTTCCTTTGAGGTGAAAGCAAAAGAGTCTCTTGAACACACAGCCTCTGGGGCTTTACCAGCTACAATTACACAGATCAACTACACACCAACACTGTGAGATCTGAACCCATATAAGTCACCACATACCCTACCTGAAGAAATTGCAGACCTCAAGAAACCAGGAAATACACACCAAAACAAGGCAATATTTTGTCTCAATAACAAACAGTCTTATTTATAAAGTGTTACAAAAGAGTTTAAAACAGAAAATGCCAGTTTCCATACTCTCCATTTTTCTGGCAGCAGCTCAAAGTTCAGTCGTGTTTACTTTCCCTAATGGAAAGCCACCACTCGCCCTCCCCTAATGTCAAGGCTGATCATACTCCAGGTCCTGAAACCAGAAGTTTGGCTGAGTCAGCTGTGCTTAGCCAAGCTGACAAATAGGACAGGACATGAAGTGATTTAATGAAAGAGAAATTAATGGACTTTTTCCTTTTTTCATGGAGATGCTGTTTGCAGCAGAGGATTTTTCCAGGAGTATCTAAAGGTTTCAGCTCAAGAGCCCTAGCATTTTATTTGGATTTCAAGACCCAAAACACAGTCTTCATATATAACTAAGTACAAGGCAAAGATCCTACAAATACTTGCACAGAATCAGGATTTTAAATATATGTACACACACAAATGTATAAATAAATTTTTATATAGAACTTCTTCATAAAACACAGAATTCAAAGTAAACCCTAATCTTTTCATATATATACACGTAAGTTTGAAAACAGCATAAGAAGGACTCACCATCTCCCGTCAGTCTCATGTGAATAGCTAACTTAGCTAAATCTCTAAGTGCACTGTAGTTAAGTAAAGGTAGGAGGTAACTTTCCCAGAATGTAACATGAAACACATTTCTTGGTGCTGATTACAGAGGAAAGCAAGGCACCACGAAGTTCACCTGTCCAGTTCCATTGCATTAAGCTGAAAAGACAAGCAATGTCACTGAGCTGCTCTAAAGTATGAAAACAAATCCCTTAACACTCCTGTACAAGAATGAAAAGAAACTTGAAGACAGTCCTCAAAATGTGATTTATACCAGAATAATCTTAGTGCAAAAATAATGCTGTTTTACATATTATCTTGTATTTATTCTTTTATAAAACATCCCATTAAAACTAGAAGAGTTTTGAAGCACACAATGATTTCTCCCCCCATAACACTTACTAAATAAATGCGTTGAGAAACAAAGGGCTGCAGAGAAACAAAGTGCTCAAATCCCAACAACCATGCTCTCCAAAACAGTTTCAAAATAGTAATAATGCAAAGCTTCAAGCCCAGGTTTCACAGTAACTCCCAGACATCTACACTCTCCAAAAGTAGGATTTCTAATTTTATCTTATGTCTCTGAATAAACAAACAATTTTTCACAAAGTTCTGGAATTTTACATTAAAAATATGGAAAAGAATCACCAGGTAACTAAAATGGGCAGTAACAATATCAGAGTGATGACATTTTACACTTAGAACAAATAACTCTCCACATGGTACTCCCAGAAATGACCAGTGCTCTTGAAGCAAGACTACAGAGACAGATTAACAATCAGGGTTGATCTCCCTTATTCTTTAGTCTGCAACAGAATTAGTAAACAGAAGAGAAATACAAGGTGTACAACAGAGCTGACTAATTACACACACAATCTCATAAATTCTACTTTACATTTCATATGCCACTATATTACTTTGCTTTAGAAGTTCTCCTGGACAACGTGCTGGAGGACTCGGCACAGATGGACAATGCTGACAATGGAAATGTTTGTATGAAGCGCTTCAGGAAAAGAAGCGCATAAGCCCAAGTCACTAAAAACCAACCCCAAGCAATCTTGCAAAAGAAATGAGTACAGCCTATACACAGCAGCTTCAATGTTCATTTAACCCAGAACACAACAGTTCCATAAAGCACTACACAGAACAGTCCTGTAAAACCAAGAAAACAGAAGAAAGAGAGGCGCAGTATGAAGTAATTTCAGACAACCAGTTTTGTGAGAGCTTTAATGGCACAAAATGTTTATAAGCTACAACTTATACATGTACTGTAAACTGTATATAATGTTACAAAGTGCTAACTAATTTATGAAGAATGCATAATCACTTTGGCTCAGTTAACTCCAATAGTTCAACAAACGTCAATTAAAAAAGTCGAATTTCTAACAATCTTCAGCTTGCACTTTTGAAACCAGTAAGTAAAGATGCATTTGCTGCAGTTATGTTTGCCTGCTGCGGTTTTCATGTGCGAGTTTATGCATTTGTTTTTCTTGATACTATTTACAAATATTCTAGGCCAGTTTTCACTGAATGTAAGAAAAATGAAGCTTACGTCTGTGTTTCCAAAACTGTAAACAGGTATAAAGCTTTTTAAACAACACTTGTCTTAACAAAACTTCAACTAGCAATAGTTGAAACCCCTTTTCAAATTATACAGCAATCTGTTTCTGTTCATTGTAAAACTAGAAGTTGTAGACTTTTAGCCGAAGCTTATAGTAGGGTATCAATAAATACTGCATTGTATCATAGCAAGTGTTACAGTGATCATGTATCCATTCCTCACCTGTAGTTTTCACAAATTTGACTTCATGGCTCCTTCAAATAGCATAAGTTGTGTTGATACTCTAGCCACAAGCTTGCAATAGTATTTACTAAATATTCTGAAGAATTACCTTTTAATTTAGAAAGGGGTAAATTTTTCTCTTATTAAAAAGTAGTCCCTACTTGGTAAAAATCTATTTTTCTGTTACTCCAATTTCCATACAAAACAAGGTGCTATAATTAGAACTAAAAGTGTTTCAGCCTTTCTCCCATCCCCTCGGGTTTTAGGTCTGTAAAATTATGTACTCAATGCTAAAACACCCTTCACCACTTCCCCCTTCCCTCCCCCACCTTTGGGTGAAATCCAATATCCACACTTGAAACCAATATGCCACTGTAGGCAACTCAAGTGCCACTTAGAAGAAGAAAAGCAGATGTCTTCAAGAGGATTTGTTGATAGGCTGCCCCTTTCACCCTGAAAGCATTCTGTAACAGCATTCAGAAGAAGAGAATAAAAATAAATATAGAGCTTAGCAGTGGATTTATACTTCACTTTTTTTGCTTTCTGGGAGCTAACTAAAACCCAGATCTCAATGGGGATTTAACTTCTACGCATCAACTGTTTCAAGCTATCACTGCTAGTTCAAATCATCAACTTTTTATAGTCTGATGCAAGCAAATAATTCTATGTAGCTGTTCTCTCCGAACTGGCTGACTATGTTTTCTTATCTTCTACAAGTCAGCCTATTAAAGTTTTTACTTAAATGAGATTTTTGCTAGTCTTAAAATTAGCATTGGTTCCCTAAATACTTAGTATTAAAGTCTATATCATATTTTTTATATATTCATATATATATAAAAAAAAAGAGTATTCTATCCTTCAGAGTCATGCTACATGTTCTGAAATCCAATAAAATCTATTTAAGGACATGACTGTCCCAATGCTTTGTAACAATTTGGTACTAAAGCTTCACATTTTGAAAAGAAGTGTCACTGAAGGAGGACAAGGCTTAATGTTCCCTAAGATAAAAGTTCAACAACATTAGTGAGAAGAGTCTATCTAACATGAGACACCACGAGTGACTTTCAGATTCCATGTATCCCCAAAGGAGATTGTACAGTAAACAATGAGAGAGGAATATTGAAAACTCCTTTGCAGAAGACATTTCAGAGTTTGACAGCTTCTGAATCTTTACACTCTTGCAAGATTGTCCCCCTTAAAGATCAGTCAAATGCTTTGCTTTCTGAAACTGCCCTATCATCCTAATTGTAAATGGTTCCACAACAAACAGAATCATATCCTTTTACACAGTCTAACTACACCTACAGCTCTTGGGTTTTTCCTTAATTTAAAACTACTTTTAAAAGGAAAATTTTCACATTTCAGATTTTCCCTTAAGAAAACAGGTAAGGAAAAGAAAAGCTTCTTCACATGCAAACAATGCAATTTCTCTAATATTTTCTAGGCATCAGATAGGTTCTCCTACAAGGAACAAGGAGCTGACTTCATAGAAAAGACAAGATTACAACAATTACCTAATATTAAAATATGCTGATGGATTTAGGCATCCTACTTTAAAATTTATGCAGTCTTTGCCTCCTGCAAATCAAATGGTGTTAGCCAATACGAAGGGCCAAGTAAATTCCCCCAAAAGCTGATTTAAACTGTTTTTTATTGCCAGTGATTTCTTAGTTTATTTCACAACCATCTTGGGTTCCTCTTCCCAAAGAAAAATTCATTCTTACTCCAATCAATAATTTTCTTTCAAAGAGCCTGTTAATTTTATCACCATTATACAGTCAACATTTATACCATGCACAACTGCAATTTAAGTCAGGTTGCACTAAGGAGGCAACAGCATCACTGATAAAATTAAACTTGCTGGTGGCATTTTGCATTGAGAGAAGCCCTTGCAACATATAGACAGTTGTAAACTCCGTTCAGCAACTCTGACGTGTCTTGCAGGCCAAGAGGCAGGGGAATGGGAGGAGAGAGGGAAAGAATGTAGATAGCGAAACACCTCAACAGAGTTCCAACACAATACTGAATTCCAGAGTTAGCAAAAACCTGGATATGTAAGGAAAGGGTGAAGTCAAGGTCATGCTTAAAATGGTCTCAAGTCAAATGTACTAAATGAGACAGTAACACCTTCACAGGTCACGTGGATTTCCAGGTTTTGCACTCCATCTTTCAATAAGTGCTGGCTGAAGGTGTGGTCAGTCGTTTTCCAATGTAGATGCTGAAATAAAAAGTATAAGGCATATCGTATTTCACAGAGATATTCCCTGTTTTCCAAACAGTTTGCACGCACTCAGCTAGTCTGTCTTTCACTAAGTCTGATGAGATTCTTCCAAGGACGACACTTCATTTCTGTAAAATTACCTAAGGAGTGAGATTTTCAGGTGAGCCTAGAAGCACTGATGCTATCAACATTCAGTAAAAGCAAGTTTCTTCCAGTCCCAAGCTCATTTGAAAACCCCAGTCCAAAAGCTTGTGTTGTGTCTGTGGAGTACCTGACACAGGTACTCCTGAGGAGCCAAGCAACACTCCTGGATTATTACAATAAAACAAATAAAGTACTGCCTATAAAGGGAGGAGGTGAGCTTTACAACACTGAGCACTGAAGATCTACACAATAAACTACTGCTTACAAAGGGAGGGTGTGAGCATTAAAGCACTGAGGAGCTACGCAAACACTGACCTCTAATAAATTCAGGCACAAATTAATTCACTGTGGAAATACACAATGTTGCTGTAGTACAAATATCTTACAATATATTCTCATATATTCTACCCTCCTAACTTATTCAAAGGTTTATAGGAATTTAAAGAGACACTGGAGTTACACTCTGAAAAACAAATATGAAGCTATACAAAACCATATTTTGAGAACATGTCTTTGCCCCATGATAGAAGGGCATAAAATGAACAAACATAACACAAGGATTAAGCAAGCGGAGAGATTATTTTGGATTATGCAGGCAACGAAAGCAGTGCTGAGCAGTCGTAGCTGATCTTGCAGGACACATGCAGTATTTCATGCACCTTTCTTTTAAGTATCCAAACTCTGACTTTCAGTAATATCACACAATTGCAGCATTAGACACTGAAAATAACAGAGTATGTGCCATACACAGAGAACTTCAACATCAGTATTTGTACAATATGGTTTTGCAATGGTTAGTAGAAGTTACAGCAGTTTTCCATTTACTTTTATTCTTACTCTCTCTACATTATGACCTGAAGCATGTAACACATGGATAATCAAACGGCACATGTTATAACTGCAAAGGGTATTTGCAAATTCATGATAATCCATGCATTGTCGACACAAGAAATTTGATCTACTGTGGAAATAAAATGCTTTAATGGCTGAAATGTTTTAATTGCTGCAATGTTTTCCTGCATTTCAAAAAATGTACTACATCTATCTTGAGCAAGGTGCAACAACATAAATATTCTAGCTAAAGCCCTTTTCAGCAGGTACCTGGCGTACAAGTGGCAAAGCAAAGCCAGATGCAAAAGTTAAAGTGGGAATTAGGTTAATACTTACCCTAGTCCCAAAGCCAAAACATGAGATATGAACAGAGATGGAATGAAAACCTTAAGAAATTCTGCAGAGAAAATGCCACCTTTTTTCATTGCTCCACTTTTTCTCATACTTAAAGACACTGAACGTTTGGGATGTCTGAAATGAAATTCCCTGAAAGAAGAGGGAAAAGGGGGGGGGGGGGGGGGGGAGAAATTCAGTAAGACTTCTGTTTCTTTCCTTTTTTTTTTTTTTTTGCACACAAATGCACAGATCTCTGTAGGAACATTTTTTTTTTTAAGTACAACAAGCTAAAGATCCCTTACATGAAGTAAGGGACCAAAGAGAATAGTAGGAGGGATTGTGGAGAGACCACTTACACAGACAGTACAGAGACAAGGGGAGCAGTAGCTGAAGAGAGAGAGGTAGGTCCGAGAATTTCAGGATGTGATTTGTTAGCAAGAGCCTCATTTTTTGTTCCAAACAGACAGAAGTCTGCCAGATTTAGACAGCATCCTCTATTTTAATAAAAATGCTTTGCATTCAAGGATCTCAACGTTTCCCCTTCCGTAGATGAACATTACATATTTTACATAGAAAGAAAAAAAGGTACAAGAATTTAGGAGACTTGCTCAAAACTATTCCATTCAATAAGCCAAACTAAATGCCATGAATACCAACTCCAAGTCCCCAGCTCTTCCAGTAATTATAATTTTGTCAAGAAACCCTAACAAAAGGTTTACTCAGCTTGCTGTGGATTGATACTACTTTTAATAAAAATATAATTCTGTTGCTATTAAGATTTCCACACTTCATTGTTTTGACTTTGTAGCCTCCCAAAAGAGAAATCTTTTTCCAGTATGATCTTATTTGGAGAGCCAGAGTAATTCCATGCAACTTACGATTCTTCTCTCTTTCATGTAAAAACATTCATTAAAATAGTGCTTAACTTACTTGGGAGGAATGTTTTCAGGCCTACTTGACCAGTCTGACACCCAGTCAGCACTCTTCTTCAAAACTTCCAATTCTTTCTCTCCTTCTACTGCTTCTTCTTCAGACTGAAAATACACATGGGACAAGCCTTGTAACATTCAATTAGCTCCTCTTTATGGTGTTAAACCGAGAGCAACAACAACAGTGCTAAAATGATAAGCACCAAATGGTGGCACCTGATAAACAAGAAAGTGTTGTTGGGCTACTGATTATTTAGAAGAGATTTTATTATGCTAACAGGAGAATGTGCACAAGTCAGTATAACACAAACATTATTTCTACATGCAGGACTTCCAAATCATTGCAAGTTACTTGGGTTTTAACAAAAATAAAAATATTCTTTAAATCTTAAATGCAATAAACCAGCATTATGTAAAAAGTATTTATGTTTTCACAAATGGCAAAAACTTGCAGTTGATGGCATTTGATTTAAAGCATACGGAGTGTGGCTAAAGCACAGAAAGACAGCCAAATAAAAGGATTTAGAAACAGTATTTTTACTTTAAATGTGTTACTAGCTGTTTAAAATTTATATTACTTGCAACTAGCAGCTTCTACCAGTTGCATCCCAGGTGGAGCAGGGAAAGGCAAGCACTCACGACACAGCTACTAGTTGTCTTGATCCAAAGATTTAATGTTACATTATTAGATTCAAGTGTTACCACAGGAAAAAATAAAATAGACGAGAAAATGCCACTGACTTTCGTGCAAACTCCTCCTTTGCATTAAAGCAATTTCCTGATCTACCCTTAGTAAAATAGACCACCTAACATTAAAGCAAAAGCCATACCAAACCCAGAAGTCATCAAATATGACAGTCACAAAAGACCACCAACTTCACTCAAATCCTTGTGGCTCTACAGGGCAGAGCTAAAATAGTCCTACTGTTCAGCCAGGTCTTTGACAAAATTAAATGCAAGGTTTCATTCTTCCAGGAATGCTTTTTATTTATACTGCTGAGGACAGCAAATTCTATTAAATGATAAAACTAAGAGCTCAGCATTAGTCTCCTCTCAGTTTGTATTATGGCAATTACTCACTATCATGTGAGCTGAGTATCTGTAGAGCAATAAACTGAACCCTCTAAAATCCTGTGCAGAAATATAAACATTTCAAAGAAAACAGGTTTGATAGATGCACTGCAAACAGTGCTGGACAATAATATGATTGCTACTAAGCAGAGCAATTCTCAGCTTTAGAGACAGAGCCTCATTTTTCCCCTCACTTCAAAGCTATTAATCTCTACAAGTCAATACAAAATGTAAGCCTAAATAAAGTTTACTAACCCTGCCCCATGGCTAAAAATAATCATTCTGAAGTGTGTTTTAATTTCATTTAACTCCTTAAGATAATTTAAACTAACATAACCTTGGCTGCACAGAAATTATTTACTATTCACTAAAAATTACTTTTTACAAAAAGGTACTATATTTCTAATTTCTAATAAAAGGCTGACTTAAAACCTGCAAGAATAAAGTACAAGCCAAGTAAACAGCATAACAGCATTACTCAAATGACTAAGGTACATCTCCAAATTTTGATTAAATAAGGCTTATAAAATTCATTTGCTTGTCCTGCAGCTAACAGCCAAGGTTAGTGTCTCAGAATGAAAAACAAAATTTGCTATCAAACTGTGCAATGAATTTCTTGACACATAAGATAGATAACATTTTAAAACTTTAGACACAATAGAGCTTGCTCTACCCCTCAAGTATTCCCAATGCCGATTTATACAAACACATGATCTGTATACAATATCCACAACTTTTTTTTAAATTCATGTATTTTAAAGGTTAATAAAGAAAATACCTGAGAACTACTGTCTTTACTTGTGTGCATTTCCACATCAAAAGTTATCTGTCCATCTTCTTGAGGTGAAGGGCTAAAGAGAAATTGATTTTGTTATGTCATTTTGTCATAATACACTGTCACCTAAAGAATCGTTAATATAAACAGCATCTCATCTGAATCATTTCCACATGCACTTTTTGCACACGATTCCTGTGAGGTACAGACCACCCTTCAGATCAAACGTATCAGTATTAAAAAGTCTTCTAAACTCTCTCATCTCTTCATTTTCTCCCCCCGTTTATAATCCTACCTTTCTCAACCAGCTCGACCCACCTCCCACTAAAGCAAAGAAAGCATTGACCACAATCTGGCACACAAAATCTTCAGATCCCTTATTTCTTTTAGGTAACACTGCCAGCATTGTGAATTATACCTCTTTTTGTATCACTCCAAGCAGAAATATCACATATGAAAAAAACCTTTTAATGCTTGGCAAGAATATATATTCCTTGTTAGCCTCACTTTGAGTATTAAACATTCAGTACCCTACTTGAGAAATTAATCAACTATTGCACCTCAACTGACCAAACCCCAGAGAACTCAAGTAATGAACAGTACAAAATGCAGCATGATGCACCAGTACAGGTGCCTCATTAAAATGCTAAAGGCACCTTTTTAACCCGACTTAAGCTTTTATAAAAAAAGACGTATTTTAGAAATAAGAAAAAGAGAACCCAAACCACCACATTTCAGAGCAATTTACTCTGTGAACAGAATGCAAAGTGTTCCTTGAACGGTACTTCAACTGTTCAAAGGGGAAAAGAATTACCCAAAAGTTAACAAGTGGAAACGTAAGTTTAAAAGATAAAAAAGAAATCTGCCTTCATTCACTTAATATGTGGGTAATAACTGAAAATCCTCTGCTAGTAAAAGAAGCTATACAACCATCATCTAGCAAACGTTCCTGAACTGGAAAGCAGTCTACTGGTGACAGCTCTGACAGCTTGTTTCTTAGCAACATAGATGTAGCAAATTTTGTTTTCTATAAATGTAACCATTCTATTTTAAATACTCCTATGGATTATTTTCAAACAGTGTACTACATTCAGTCATTAAATCGGGCCTAACTGATTTTAAATAGCTTTTATATCTATCAACTACTTATGTAGGCTACTTAGTAGACATGACAGTTAAACTGCATTCGCCCAGCAAAACCAAGGCAGGCACAAGCAGAAGGACAGTTAAAATTGTATCTAAAAACTGCCCAAGGATTTCCAAACTGCCCCAAAATTTCCTAGAAAAAAGGTCTAATGAACATAGAAGAGTATCATAATGCTCACATATGCCTTGAAGAATTATATTGTTAGGTAAGAAATATTTTGCCTTCAAAGGATAAAAAGCAGAACACTGAAATCAAACAAGTACAAATTCTGAGGATCTCTTTTTCTGTTAAATCCAGTGATACATTTTAGTACGTTTGACTAAACATAAAGCCAATAAAATTAGGTATTTTTTACACCACGTGATTTATGACAACGTGAAATTTAACTGTTGTGTTGAGGTGACTTTCCAGCTCCTGGATTCCTCAGCTTTCTGTGTAGCAACGATCAACTTTCCAAATCAGATGTCTTATTTAATAACCAGTTATCACAAGCCAGCAAGTACTCCAAATCCTGGCGCATAACAAACTTAAGCCTGAGAAAGAGCTTTATGTCCCCGTTAACATCTACAGGATAAAATCCTGCTATAAACTGCAGGCAGGACAGCAAACATTTCTTTACCTGTCACAGTGGGAACTACCTCTCGAACTGCTCTGTCCTGATTCATGCTGGGCGTCCAGGAGAATTTTTTCCATGTCTCCATTGTGGATGGAGGATGATGAAGGGACATGTTCCAGACCTCCGTTTTTCCCATTGCCATTATCGTTGCTATTGCCATTGCCGTTCATCTGTAACTCCACCCAGGAACCTGTTGGGCCAGCCAGACACCACTTCATTAAAAACCCATCTCAAGTTTATCAATTACACACAGAAACAAACATGGTGAATTCTGATAACATACACTGCTAATGGGAGAAAACTAATAAACATGTACTGCAGGCAGCAGCAACATATTTCTTCTTCTTTCATCAGCAAAAACACCCCTAAAAAGTTATACTTTGTTGCTACCTACCTCCAAAGCTAGTCAAATATGCCCCCTCTCTCCTCAAATATTAATACTTCCATAGGCCATGTTTCTCTTTGCAGTTTGAAGCTTCAATTACCTATGTATCACTCCATTACACTAGTCACCCGCTTCCCTGCTCTACATTCCTTTTTGAAACAACATTTTCAAGTGCTAGTGCCCAACTATACAACTCCTCACCTGCCATTTCATAATTCTCCTTCTTCCCTCTACTTCCAAAGGCCTCAAATCAAGCCCTGATTTTCACACACATCAGGTGGGCTGCCATTCTCAACCCTCACTCAACTTTCTCAGCCCTGGCCCTCTAACAAACATCTCCCACCTCTCCTATCCCACCACAACTCAAACCATCAGATGCCTGAAGCAGGCATTATGTTTCCTGACAGAGCTGAAGTACCATGCTGATGTGCATTTCATTAGAGCTGGATTAAAAGATTTCATTGCTAAGAAGCCAAAATGAAGAACTGAGTAGTAGGAGAAATGCAGAGCTCTCACATGTAATAACAGTTAATAATTTCAATGCCATTATTTCAGCCTCTTCTCATCTCCCTTCTTTTAATTTCCTTAGGGACAGCTCTATAGCCTACAAGTTGAGATTTACTGGCATGTCGTTGTCGTCGTCCCCCCCTTTTTTTTCGTAGTTATGGCCATGGGATTTCCACATGTGCACTGTGATTTGACAAAAGAGGAAGAGTGTATCCTGAATGATAAAAGTGGCTGCCAAGAAGTTCACATACTCTGTGGTTAGGTTGAGGATTTTGACTTTTGGTTTTAAATGTCTTTGCTTACATTTTATGTGCATATTAACAAAATGCAAAACAGTATTTACCGGTATGTTCAGTAGTGACACGTTTCAATTGGAAACAAAGAGGTTTCGAAAACATTAATTTGTAAACATGTTATTTAATACCATGAGGTAAAGACAGAGCAGTAGAAGTCTATTCTATCTGTTCCAAATATTTAAATGCACTCCATATCCAACTGTAACTGCAGTCTTCTCATCAAGACATGTATCAAGAATCATTTGGCCATACAGCCACTCTACTAGCCATTATTATGGAAGGAAAGATCTCCAACTTCTCAAAAGCATACTGTTTTCAATGCAACATGATTTCCCACTGTCAGTCAGATGTACTGTCATCACAATTCCTGTGTAATTTAATTTACGCCCCATGAAGTTTTCAGTTTGTGTTGGGTTGGTTTATTTTCTGGTGTTCTGACATCCTCATCAGAGAGGTAAAAATATTCAACAAAAAAAAGAAAGCCTAAAGACACAAAAGCAAATGTTGAAACTACTTCATAAACATTATTTGCACAGATTCTAAATTGTAACACTGATTTCTTGACTTCCGACATGCACTTTAGAGTGCCTGCACTTTTTTTTTTTTTTTTTTTTATAGCAAAGTTTTGGCTCTGGGAACATAGAGACACAGGAAGGGATGTATGTCACAACAAGTTCACCTACTTCCAACTTGATTTTGTGAAGCTGAAACAGAAATAGAGTTAGTACCAACTATTAACTACACCATTATACTGATGACCAGGGAAGCATCATACTCTTTAAGAGTACAGGTGGTTTAAAAGTCTGGTTTCCCCAAGCTATATTCACAAACAAGGTATTTAGGGTGTGCACAATCACACGATGTACACAAACTCTGTACTATGTATCTTCTCAGATAATCAAGTGTTAACTGGGAGAAGGCAGCCTTTGCTCAGAACAGTCAGCACAAGTCACAGACTGTATTATTTCAGATTTATCATAAGTGCTGGTGTCTAATTTCTAAATAAAAAACTGCTGCAAGAACTACATCAGGAAGACAGATCTGCCTTGTGGTAACACCTTCACATCAAGAGGCCACACCTGCAGAAAATCATGTGGCAAGCGCAGTTAGAAGACAGACCAGAATGCTTCCACTTTGGAAAGTGTAAGCATCTCCTGGGAGAATTAAAATGCTCAGGATCTACAAAGACACCTATTACAAAAAAAAAAAAAAAAAATCAGCAGTGAGTGACAAACAATGTGAAAAGAACAGAGGGCAAAGTTGCAGGGGGATGTCCTCCTCTGACATCACAATGGAAACCCAGCAGAAGATTATCAAAACTGGTTGCTCTAGTATGCAGCTACTAAAGACACCTCCACAGCACCTAAGATTATGCACAAATAAAATCTTTATTAATGTTTATCTGGTCTGACAAAACTTAGCATTTATCTAAAACGTGTTGTGGCCATACTAGGAAGCACACTCAAACTGTGAGTAAAGAGTCCCAACAAGTTGAGCAGCAGTTTACATGGCAAGAGGCACGTTCTCCATCTGACCTCACTTTTAATGAGTCAAAATACATCCAATGAAACACAATCTGACATCAAGCTAAAACATGCTACATACTCCCACAGGCAGTCACAACCGGTTTGGAAGAAGGAGCCAGAGAGCCCATGCAGTTTCAAAGACTGATTAGAGGGACAGAAATCTCTGCTTCTTTGAAAAGACAACACAGGAATATAAAATGCACAGGAATGCATGTGAGAATAAACTACCCAAGTAATAGAGAGTGGTTTTTACCCGAAGGTTTTTCTACAACTAAGGAACTTACATTAACCACCCACATGAGAAATTTTGAGTATATTAAATATAATTATATTTCTACTTGACAGTAAAATGGGAAATATAGTAGAATTAAGAGTGGGAAAATTTAGATATGTGGAGGCATTTTCCTCGCTTCACGAATGACATCACACACACTTCGGCAGAACAAACAAACCAACCCCACAACTGTTTATATGAATGGTATTTTTCTCCAAAATTGTTTCAATTTTGGCCATCCTCCAAGGCTAATTATTTCACTATGAACTGATACACAATGATTCTAATTACATGTTTTTCCATAACTGATGGACTGTTTAAACAACAGTAGCTAAATGGGGGGGTGGGGGGGGTGTGTGGAGGCAGGGTGGAAGAAGAGCCGTCTCATTTTGTTTATTCATTCTGTGATTTCACTTGGGTGGTAGGGGTGAAGATATCAAGGACGATACATAAATTCTATATACACATTTTTAATATATATATAAAAATATTCAAACTAGTAGCTCACACGAAGTCTAAGCCATGGTCAACTTGAATAAACTAAGAAATATCATTTTGACAATGAAGTACACCATTAAAAAATAATGAAAGAACAGAAAGCTGTTTGGATTCCCATAATAGTAATTGTTAAACACATTTTCCATGACAGAGCTAGATGGGTTCCTGCCTAAGGTGGGATTTCTTCTTTTTGTCAATATATAACAGAGCTTTGTAATAATTAAATTACAGGAAGCATCTAGAATTCCCACAGCAAACATGCCTTTTTTTAAGGACCCAACCAAGCACAGGTTCAGTTACCAGTTTTATTCCCAGTCTCCTGACCTTTGATTCAAGCACTTTGAATCTTTGAATGAAAGGCCCTAAACACACACAAATGTCATACAGAACCAAGTCAGTAAGTGTCTAAGCTCATCAGCTTGAAAAAAGTTCACTGAAAAGTTTATGTAATGGCAGAAAATATACCTGTAAACACCAAAGCACTGTGGAGCAGCTAAGCATCTGAAAGCGGCACTAAGCCTATGTGGAGCTGATAGGTTGCATTTGTTTTGTTCTCAGAGCACAGACTATCGAGTATTTCCTCTCATACCTTGCACTCATCACCTTCAGTAATCACATCGATTTAGCTAAGCCTCTACGCGCTGATCCAGCAGTAAGACTTATGTGAGCAGATCCAGCACAGGCTTAGAGTAACGCTCATCTCTTGTTGCTCCTGTCTTACAGCAGACTAACACATCTCACTGAGTAAGTTAACAGAAAACAAAAAGGAAATACTAGAACATAGAAGCATCAAAGCTCACGATTTCTAAAGTACTGAGTTAGGCACTGGGCATGTCGCAACTTTAAGCATAATTGGTATTTCAGTATGCTAACAGCCCTGAATAATTTACTAAAATATCTATTTGACTCAGGCTAACATTGCTGTAAGCTGCTGTCCTTATCACAAGGTGTTGCATTACCATAACACAAAAGCAATGTTACGAAATCGGCACACTTTATTCTTCTTCAATACAATTCCCATTGAGTTACAGGAGATCAACCAGCCAATATATTTCGTGGTCAGTTAAACTGCATTGTAAACCACGAAGGTAACAGTTAATCATTAATGCAATTTATTCACCTCTCCAACTGCAGTATCCTTAATAATTACAAACAAATGAAAGGACACACTGAAGTAGCTGTTTAAATCGAGGGAAAAGCATCTGCCAAGTAAGTATGAGAGCCTACATAAAAACCAGCCCTACCAGTGTTATCCTAGGAACAAAAGGATGCAGCAGAGCAGCTGACATAGATGCCGGATATAGAGGAAAATAGCTCACGTCAGTGGTATTGACTCAGCCACTGAATAAACTCATTCCCACAGTCACGCTCCTCCCCCTACCCTGCTGTATCCCCATCTTAGCTGTTAACACCAGCCACCGAATAAACTCAGTTTAACCACGAAACAAACCTGCTCCTGCTCCCCTCGGCTCGCAGCGAGCCACAGCGCTAGCTCCTTCCTAAGGCTGCGCTGCCTTGGCCATTTCGCCTCAGCCATACCGGCTGCCGCCTCAGTCGCCAGCCCTCCTGCGAGGAGCGGCGCGGCCAAGGGGTCCGACAGCCACGGTCCTCGCCTCATCTGTGGCGCGCAGCCCCCTCCACCGAGCTCCCTCCACTTTCCAGGCCCGCACCCGGCGGTCCCGCTGCCTCCGCGCTCGGAGCTCCGCGGACACCCCGCTCCCAGCCCCGCTTCCCTCCGGGCCACCTCAGGCAGTGCCGCCCGCCCCGGGCTCCCTCAGGCCGCGCAGCCCGCCTTTTCCTCACAGCCCCCCGGGCGGGGGCAGCCGCACCAGTTACACCCGTCCCGCCGCCGCCGATTGGCCCCGGCGGCTCTCGAGGCCCCGTCCTCCGCCAATCGCGGCCCCGGAAAGGGGGCAAGTGGAAGAAGGGGTCTCGGCCCGCGAGCTGCCCCTCCCGGCCACGGCCCCCACCCCACCCCTGAGGCGAGCGGCGGCAGCACTCACTGTTGAGGCCCGGCTCGGTGTGCGTGCCCTCAGCCGGCGGGTTGTTGTTGTTGTTGTGCTGCGGTGGCTCCTGAGGGCTGGACATGGCGGCGCGGGAGCGGTGGCTGAGGTGACTGAGGAGCCGCTGGGGCTGGGACAACAACAACAACCCCGGACTCCGCTCCGGGCCCGGCCACCCCCCCTCCCTCCCCTCCCCGCCTCTCCCGCACTGCGCACGCGCGAAGCACCCCGCTCCCGCCTTCCGCCTTCTGCGCACGCGCCGCCCACCATGGCGCTCGCCGTACCTGCGCACGTCCCGCCGCCGCCGCCGCGCGTGCGCCGGCCGGCCATGAGGGGAGAGGCGGGAGCGCCGCAGGGGCCGTGAGGTGCCGTGAGGTGCCGTGAGGTGCCGTGAGGTGCCGTGAGGTGCCGTGAGGTGCCGTGAGGTGCCGTGAGGTGCCGTGAGGTGCCGTGAGGTGCCGTGAGGTGCCGTGAGGTGCCGTGAGGTGCCGTGAGGTGCCGGGTGTCCCCGCCTCACGCACCCGAGGTCCCCGGGGCACGGGCGCTGGAGGCGCCGGCCCTCCCCACAGTGCTCTGTAGAACTGTCAGCCAGCGCTGTCCTCTCAGGAGAGACGGCCGCTTCCCTCGCCTCCTCTATAAGCTGAGCCCCAGGGCTCCGGTCCTTTCCCAGAGGGGACGAGATCCGTTCGCACAGCTCCGCGCTGTCAAACCTCTGTTGCGGTACCCATCGAGCCTCCAGCTCAGACATGCTTCCACACGAAAGACCGCAGCGAATCCCCCTCCCTCAGCGCAGTGGGTGTGAGGTAACCTGTCAGACCTGCATGGCACAATGGTACGAGTCTCCAAACGCTTCTTACCTCTCCCATCAGTCTTGCTTGTGCTTCAGGAGAGTTTTAAGCCAACTAGTAGGTCCAGGAACTGCAGTTGTTTGCAGAAGAGAAGGCTCGGGGTGTCCTTACCAGTCTCTACAAGTGCCTGCCAGGAGGATGGAGCCAGGAGGGGCTGGGCTCTGCTCCCAAGGAACAAGGGATGGGACAAGAGGAACCGGCCTCAGCTGCACCAGGGCAGGTTTAGATGGAGCTGAGGAACAATTCCTGCCCCAGAGGGTGCTCAGGCATTGGAACAGGCTGCCCAGGGCAGGGCTGCAGGCACCGGCCCTGCAGGTGTCCACACACCGTGTAGAGGAGGCCTCAGTGCCACAGGTTAGTGGTGGCCTTGGCAGGCAGGTTGGACTTAATGACCTTAAAGGTCTTTTCCAACCTGGCTGATTCTATGGCATACATATGAAATACAGTTATGATGCTCTGAAAGAACTAATGGTCTTTAACACCCATCTGAAATGATAGGTTTAGCAGACAACCCACCCTTTTGCATGGCAGGTTTTTTAATTCTTGGCAGACATTTAAGAGAAGATGGCATCTGTAACAAAACGGGACTTGTTCCGGGATGCAAAAGTAGCTACAAAAGTGAAATTATTATTGTGTGCCACAGTTTCCTTTCAGCATGAAAATGAAGAGGTAACCTCGAGGTGTTTATGCACATGCTGCTGTTCTGAGGCTGGGAATAACACTGAATTTCCACGGAAGAGACTTTCAAATGCAGTGGGAGATGCAAACATCTCTCATCATGCACCTTACCGTGCTGAGGTTTCTTCAATCACAGCATGAGTAACTTCTGCACCAATTACGTATTCTAAGTCGCTTTCATGAAATGATCATATATAGAAAACAAGGTTCTTCTAAATTATTAATTTCAGTGAGTCAGTTCCTCAAGCAACTTCATGTAGATACTTGGTATGGCAGTTAGCACAACCTTTACTGGAATTCTCGTGTTTCCAACCTCCTTTTCCACACACATCCTCTAACAAAACGAACAACAAGACTAACTTTCTCACAGATGATTATTTAATTCACCTTCACAGCTTGAGAAATCATCTTTAGTAACCTCATTCCGTTTGACATCACTTAAACTTCAAGGTTCATTTTGCCTATAGTGGTTTTGGTAGTGTACCTTCAGTCCCATCTCACACACACATACGTAAGTGTTTTGCTTCCCAGCAGCAGTAAAGGAGCCTTTTATATCATAAACCCCTCCCATCAGCAGCCATGAAAATACAAATTGTAGGATTTTACTGCACCATGCTTACCAAATGGACTGTGTGACTGTACGGAATGTGTGACCTTGTGGAAAATCTGTGTGTCTCTGGGATACCACTGGTAGGGAATTGGCTGTGTGTAATAAAGCCAAAGCAGTAATTTAAATAATTTCATAAATCATGAAGGCCACAGATAACTTCCAGATTGGAATCAGAACAATAAGGTGCTTACAATTTTGAATAGAAAACCTGCCCAGGTAACCCTATCCTACTTTGCAACCCGGACAATCAGGCCAGCATCATGACTATTTGTCACCTCCAGCATTCAGGAAACATTTGCTGTAATACCTGTGGCATGAATATTTATCAGTAAAGTGGGACTATTAAAACTTCTGAGTCAGAAATAAATTGATCAAGATTATAGAGTGAGTCAATGCAGAGCCAGAAATAGCATTCAGAAGTCCTGACTTTCAGCCCTGTGCTCTAACCACTACACAGATTCCTGAAGGCAGTTGGGTGATGTAATTAATGTTTGTAAAGTAATTTGAATCCTTGGATGGAAAATGCTATGACAATAGCAAGGTTGGAGGAACAGAAAACCGCATGTTAATAGAAGAGAAACAATGGCCATAAATTCCTGGGAAAGGCCATGTGCACCGAAGCGCAGTCAGGTTTTTCTTCTGGAAAGTTAGAAAAAGCCTTTAAGTTGATAAAAATCAAACAAGTACCAAGCCACATCATTTATCTTGAAGAGCAGAGCCAACCTAATCCCACCCCTCTATTCTCACAGTTCCAAGGTGGTGTAAACATTTGAAGCAATATAAGTAAGGAACAATTTAAACATGCTGCAATTACTTTTATTTTCTTCATGTTGTACTTCTATGCCCCAAATCTGAAAAAAATACTAAGCTGTTGCTAAAATGGATGCCAGCATCCACCAGCCAGCAAACAGTCTTTTCCCTCCACACCTTGGTTGGTATCTTCATGCCAGAGGTAGTGATGATGCATCCTGGAAATGCCTTGCTTGTTTTTTATATCTAACAACAACTGATCAAACATATAGTCCTTGCAGATGACTGGCAATTCTGAAGACGGCTTCGAGGGACAGTCACAGCATCTAACCATGATCCCTTGCATTTCTGAAGCATCCACCTCTCTTTAGTAACATTTTGCCTCCTAGTGGAGAGCACCGACAGAATTGAAAGGGCTCTTGTGGAGGAGAAACAATAGATGGATTATTTGCAAAAGGTTGAGGTTATTAAAATACAAAAGTAGATTTGGTATAGAAATGGAACTCACAGTTTTTTAGTGTCTCAGTTGTATCAGTGTAGAAAGAAATGCTCACTCTTTCTATTCCAGCCACTATCGCTTTCTTCCACCACTCATTTTTACAAGCCCAAACCTTCCTGTATCAGGTTAAATAAATGTTTGCTAAACGCAAACACAAGTCACGTAACACACCACTAGTCATTAAACAGCAACCTTACTTCAGCACACCTCACACATCTCGATCCAGTACATCCATCCTTGGACTTAATGACATGGGAAAGGGCAAAAGGAAACAGCTTTTGTTCAATTTATGTCAGAAGGGTATCTTGTGAACTGGGAGGCTGTACACCTTCTCTGCAGCCTGAGGTGAAGAGCTGAAGACCAGTGCAAAGGAGATTATGTTATGCCTATGAACAACTAATTCCAGAGCCAACAATAAAATAATTACAAAAGTATTAGCATTCCATCATCCAGCGGCTCCTCCCTAAGAGAGGGAAGTACAGGTTTCTGCTTATCAGCACCATGGCTTTTCCAGTTTGGCTGAGAGTTAAAGAATATGTAGTTAAATAATAAATGCTGGAGTAGGAGTTAGTCCTGCCTCAACAGGAAGGGAAAGCAGGGTGTTGCTGCATATTCAACTGCATCAGGCACCTCTCAACAGGAAAATAGTGAAGACACAACAGCCACAGAACTCTGACCCCCCAGCATTGTACCAGTTGGATAACCAGCTTACAATGAACGTTAACTGTTGACAGCAGGATCGCTGAGGTTCAGAGTATGCCTGTAATTTTACAGATACTAACTGCTTAAGTAGCGGTTCTTGGCATTCTGCTTCCAGATGAGACAGCAGGGAACACAACTTGTCTGTATTTCATCTGGTATTAAAGGATAGAGAACTGAGATTCATACTATTTCATGGGGCACTGGAGGAGACCTCTAGAGCAGAGCAGCTGCTGTTGGGCACCCCAGCACCACCTGCCTGGGAAGTGCTCCAGTAGACACCCAGAAATCACAATGCAGGAGTAGTGTAATGGGGCACCAGGCAATGTGCTGGAGGGAAGAGATCTATAATTTCAAAACCACCTGCAAATAAGAGAAAAAGGAGAGGGCCAGGACAGAGGATAATAAGCAACCTGACAAGATGTATTCTATGCATACTTTTATTAATAAAATATAAGTTTTACAGCATATGTCAATGGACAGTGTGCTTAGAGAATTCTCTAGTTGGATAGTATGACACCGAAGTCAGTAGCTGGTTTTGGTGAGGATAAATTAAACCTCAGATGACATGCCAGGGATCGCTGCTACTGCCAAAAGCAAAACTCCTGCCCAAGACTAGCGTTAGAACCCCCGATTCCATCCCGACATGCACAGCTGAGGTCTGAGGTGGTTTCGCTTGACTGTAGTATTGCTTGGAGGCTGCACTTTGTCCTCTGGGAAATCTACCTGTTCCCTTCTGTGTCATCTTCACATCCTCACTTCCTTCTGTCTCTGTGCTAAGCAACTTCTCAGGTATTCAGTGCATCATTCGGGATAGATACAAGTGTGGCAGTCTTAATACCATGACCCTCCAACTTCCCAAAATAGCAGTCATTAAACCTACACCCTTCTTCACAAAACGGAGATGAATTTTACCAGCTCTGATGCAAAAGAAGCATCTATTTACCTCTTCACCCTTGTGATAAGAGAAAGAATAAACCTTGGCCCTGATCCTGTAAACACCTATACACATGATTAATGTTACTCAACAAGTTGTTTCCATAACTATTAGCAAGTATAGTCATGAGTAAAATTAGTCACATGCTATGCAAGCAGGAATAGGGCCTATTAGTTTATTCACCCATTGGAGAACAGTTGCTGTCTCTGGGGCAGTTCAATTCTTTACAAGGCTAACAGGTGAAAAAAAATTAAGGTAAACCCCTTACAAAGGCTCATGGTCAGGCATGCATGTTACAAGACAAATACTGTATTTAAGAGAACCAGATCTAATAAATATTAGAATTTTTACATTTTCAAACCACTGCACAAGGAGTTAGACTGCAATAGTAGTCTTGTTAGCCTCTAACCCAGCCATAATTTTACAGCAGAAACAGTATCTTAGTTGATCAAATAATAAAGGCATCATAATAACTACCTATAACTAAGCCACAGAAATAATTTAAATATAGGTAACTGAAAAGTGAAAATTCTCCCAGTCAGGGTAAGTTCACTACGACTTTCAAACTTCATTCTGAACATTTCTTTGAAGGAGGAAGAAACCTAAAAGCACAATTAGCAAAAATATCTGGAGGTAAAAACTCATGAGCCTTATAAAGCATCGATATCTAGTTCATCTTTGGATAAGCCTTATTTGCTGAAGAGTTTAAATCTCTCAAATAACTATGAACACTTATTTCATGCAGCTTCTGTACTCCACGTATTTTCTGATCGTTGCACCATTTAACATTTCTGTTAGTGCAGTAACTTTGCAAAGCCAAAAGCAACACTTGCATGGTAAAACTACATTTCCACTCAGTTACTGATAGCAATAAAATACAGAAAATAGAGCATCTCAGAATGCAGTGTAGTCATTATCTATGTAATCACGTGGTATTGTGCACTACAGAACATCATACTGCCAGACAAGAGTTCAGACAACAGTTTATAAAGCCACAGGGGACTTTGTACTCTAAACAAGGCATTAAAGGTATTGTATCCTAAAACAAGGCATTGAAGAAACCAGGACAAAACCAAACATTAAGACGTTAGTCCCGTAAAACAGATTTTAAAACCTGAAAATTCTATTCCTCTTCCAATTTAAGCAATAGGATTTTTAAAAAAGAGCCTTCAAGGATACTGGAACAGTATCTGACCTGTTCAGATTGTGGCAAAATCTGACAGCAGTTCATGGACTTGAAATGGAAGTGGTGTTCTGGTCATTCATGAACGAATGCAGCTACTTGTGAAATCCCTCCCTCTCTTCGTTCCCATGAAAAATAATTAATACTGGTTAAAATCATTACAAAAAACATCATTTTATTTTCATGCATCTAAGGTAAAACACAGAGTATTTGTATAAAGAGGTAGATTAAAAAAAAAAAAAACAAAAAAAAAAAAAACCCAGATTCTCCATTCTTTGTCACTTTTATTCAGTAGTTTGTTTTTTTCCTTATTTTCTTTTTTTTTTTTTTTTTTTTTTTGGTGCCAGACATGGCAAGGAGTGATTACAGTCAACTGTTTATTAAAACATTGGTTGCAACACAGACCCCCTTTACCACTGACCCCAAACGGACCCATTTCATGTGCTTTATTTTGTTGGGTTTTTTCTACACCACCACCAAGGCGAGGTGGAGGGGGGTGAAAAGGAAAGGGGGAGTCCAGGAGGCCAGAAGGAGGAGGAATGCTACAAGCCACAGCAAGAATGAGCTGTATTTAATAAAAAAAGGGGGCCACGAATGATACAGTAATGAGGTTACACAATTAAATCCCATAGCATGACTGAAGGCTTTCCCTGTGTTGGACGTCATCACAATGGAAGGCATAAAAAGTGGAGTAAACCGATGTTGATACAGTCCAATCTAGTCCATTAGGCAAGATGGTGCAAGTAGTCATTTAAATTAAAAAGTGCCCTATCCTCACCTAAATGGCTAGCAGACATGGAGAAGAATGCAGTAACACATCAACAGAGCTTTCTCCATGTAGCTATAAAAGTGTGTTGTCATATGGCACATTTTTAAACACTGGAAAGGGGGTGCCATAATGGACCTCTCATTCTCTTTCGTTTACAGGTACAAATGCTAGATTCAACTATTTCAACTATGCAGGAAGTGGACTCTTCAGGTAGGAATGCCAACCCTAATTCATTTTGTCTTGAAATATATACAAGTTGTTTGTAGTAGCTACGGCAATGATGTTTTCCTTAGGATGCCAGGCTGTGTGTAGAATCTTCTTGTTGAAGTCTAGGCTGTCAACACTGATTTCATCCTTCTTTCGCTTACCACTTGCACATACTTTACGGGGCTTCAACACGGTACGGGGCTTGTTGTTTTCCCGGGATGCCTCTAAGGTGATGTCTCGCTTTGTGTTCCTGTCAAACATTCTGAAGAAGTTGTTGTAAGATCCTGTCATGACAATGCTGCAGAGAGGGAAAAAGAAGAAAGGAACAGTTCAGTTGAAAATAACCTCTCCTTGCATGAAGCCTGAGGGTCCCAATGAAGATCATGCCTTATTGTATAATCAGAAAGTAGGCATCCTTGCCATTACCTTCTACACACTAAAGTGAAACTAAGGTATTGGAACGTTTTATAGATTAAAAAAAATAACATCTTTCTCCTTAAAGCAGGTACCTTAAAAGGTCCAGTTACCTAAGCACTTTAATTTGTCATCACTCAGTTTGCTTCTCACACACGTGAGGAAGCAAGCTAACAAAAGCAAAATACATCATATTTTTAGCCACGTAATTTTAGTTACATGAAAGTTGCATGAATTCAGGTACTAACAAACATACGGAGTTCGGTTTGATACCTTACAGGAGGTTCTTACAAGACAAATACACTTACAAGTTTCCCTGCCCTTCCTTTGCCTCAAAGAATACTTAAAGTTAAAAATACCCCAACAACCTCTATCTGACAATACTGGTAGGGCTACAATGAACTGATTTAGATCTAGCAATAAGCAGTTAATGACATGATTAACACAAAAGCAATAGTTGTCTTAAATGGTATTATTCGCTAGTCAGCCATGCCCAAGCAAGGCAAACTTAACAACTTGTTGTAACAAAGAGAATCCCTAGAAGGTTTTTCGTAAGTGTCCTACTTGCTGACAAGGCAGCTTAATCAGAACATGCTTTGCTACATCAAGGATTAAGAGCTAATATACATCCATGTAAATTTATTAAAGTACTAAAATATTATCCAAGCCAGTCCTTGAATAAAAACCAGACAGATAGGAGGCCATGCTTCAAGTTGCCCATTTTAATAACTTAAGTGCATAGAGAGAAGAATTAAACTTGCCTGTCTGATCCATTCCAACAGCATTCAAATTTGTCAAAAATGCAATCATTCTCATAGAGTGAGCAAAGTTTACTTCTGAGGTATTCATGCACCTGCAAAAAGAAAAAAACTGAGGTAGATAAACTGAAGGAATATTGAACCTGCACGCCTATAAAACAACCTGCACAGACTCTGTTCCAAACATAATGAAGTACGTGACTGCTCACACCCTCTCCACTGGAGCACACACAGCACCCTCCTCTGGATGGATGAGGAGCACAATGAACAGAGGCCTGAATTAACATGTTCTGCTCTACAAAGACTTCACATGAACTCAAATAGTAGCAAATCATTCAGGGAAGGAAAGAGCTGTCTCCCAGAACTGGGCAGCCCTTCAGAACGCTTTCCCTCTCCAAGCAGCAATCATACCCTCACTACCCTTTCAGATACCTGAAAGACTTTGCTTATTTCTAAAAATCATGCTTTGGCGACTGATGTCTTGATGACATGATTTTCCTATGTCAGATGAGAAGATCCCTTCCCAAATTTCCTTATACAGGAAACACCACAGCAATTTTCAGTGCTGGCTAAAAACATCTTCTGCAAAGGAAATGTTTTACCTCCTCCCACTTTTCCCAGGAAGGAACACAAGAATATAAAGTCATCTGAAGACTTATGCTATCTTACTGCTGAAGATAACCTTTATTGGGCAAGAGGGAGGCTTTTTCATACCCAAACATGGGTTTGGGTTCTGCAGTCAGCCTGCAACTAGCAAGATCCTTAAGCACACGTGTGAAACACACAAATCCCACCAATGCTTTCCCTGGATATAGTCATCTGTAGACAAAAGTCTAACTGCTACATCAAGACTATTAGTAAGACTCAGTATCCTTCACGGTTTATAATTTCTAGCCTACATCATCTTTACCAAATACCTGGTATGTTTCCACAGGTCTGTTTTCCATATTTAAATCCCAGATCTTCACTGACAGATAATCTCTAGTCATCATGTATCGACCACTATGGCTAAATTTGACATCAGATATGGAAGAGATTATTTCAGAGAAAAATGATCTGTTGCTAGGATCTTCTGGTTCTTCAAACACTGTAGGAAAATAAGACAGGCATTTCAAGAAGTAAGCTTGTGTCCATCCAATACAATACACCCACATTAGGTTAACAACCTCTCAATAACCTTGCCACAATCCACTTCTAAGTAAGTGAACTACTCACTAATACTTGGAGTCTTCATTCATACATGTAAGATTTCTAGCATCAAGTACACACCAAGCAACTAGTATTTGGCCTCCTGAAGCCTGCAGAAGGCCATTCCTAGCTCATTGTCTAGGCAGACTCCCCAGCTTAAGCTGCTAATAATTTTATTCATTACTTTGGCAAAACATGAACCTAACTTTAAGATTTATTTAGAATATAGGCTTTAGATCTATCTAGTCAATACACTTCAGAAATCCAACACAAATACACACAGGTCAATGCTTAATCTATTCCTAATCAGTGCCTTGTTTCATCTAGCAGCAAGATAATCATATTCCAGAAAATGACAACAAACAGTGCAAGACAGAACTTACATTTTGAATGTCGGTCACAGAGTGCTGATGCTCTCATATCACAGAGACGAATCGTTCCTTTACTGCTGCTGTACACAAATGTGTTACAGCTGTTTGGGTGGAACTCTGCCGCTGTTATCACCTCTGTAAGCTCCTCCATGTTGGCAGGCTTAATATCTACAATATCTACAGCATTTTGTTAAGAAATGGTCTCCAGTTTTCACAACCCATCTTTCAGCTTTAAAAGCATCCAGCAATGCTTTTTCAGGACTGTGGGACCCAGTCACAAACTGGATAAAAGTGAGAGTCAAGTCTCAGTTTGTCTAGAAAACAAAACTATAACAATGCATTCTATAGCAGTTTGAAGTTAATGCTTCTAACAGCAAAAGACTGCTTAGTATATGTCAAAGATTTTTCACACAGAACTTTATTTTGTTTCAGTTTTAAGTACTACATTATAAAGAAGGCATCTGCAAACATATTCCTGTCATCCTACTGCCTACAACATCTGCAGGTGCACATGAGAGGGGTTGATGGTTAGGCCAGAAGGCAAAAAGGCATAAGCACTGTTAAGAGAAGGATGTTACTTCTGACTTGCTTCTTACTGCAAGTCAAGAATATGTTCACAAGATAGTTTACTGTGATCCTGCCTTCCAGAACTGCTCATCTCACTTGAAACCTTCAGCTTTTTTTCCTCTTCTAAGATTGTTTTGCACCATGCAAATGACAACTACTCCTTATACAGCTCATGCTGAGCCACCTCTTCAGCAGGAACAGGGAGAAATACCCAGGATGTGGAGAGACACACTACACAAAAAGCTTTTCAGGAAAGGAAAGAAAATCCAACAGCTTTGTTGTAACCAAAAAAAGATACTAAAACTTCTGTCTGTAATTTCTAGGTGCCACAGGTTAATCCGCAAGTCATCTGCAGATAAGTACGTTTCATAATCGCTATTAATGGAGATGGAATTGATGTGATACGTGTGAGCATTGGCAAATATTCTTCGTGGACTAGCTTCAACCATGAGGTCCATGGGCCTGAATACTGGCACCTGCAAAATACAAAGCAACAGAAGTTTGAGATGCAAGTGTACTACAAACACAGTAGCACTCAAACACACTGCTCGCATACATCAAGTCAATTAAAATATCAGTATCACCTCAGAAGTAAATGTCTGCCAGCTAGCATGACAGAAAATGTAACCTTAATAATGTGATGGGACAGTTACTCACTAAGCCACAGGCTAATCTGTGGTGCCAGGGGAGGGAGTGGAGAAATCACTTGAGTGTAGCTAATCCACCAAGTGAACTACTCACCCGTAGTGTTGTAACTGTAGTAGGATCCCTATACCGTCCATCTTCCTCCTTTAAATTATAACCCTCTGGTCTTTTGTCCCTTTCACTGATTTTCCATAACTTTATGGTTTTATCTGAAATAAAGCAGCCACAGTTTAAAAAAAAAATAAAATCAAAGCTGTAGGAAAGATACTCATCTTCACAGTTGATGCACTTTAACACGAAGCCTTCAAGCAAGACCACCTACGTGTACCGAAAGAGACAAAAATACTGCTTGGAGAAAACAAGAAAAGATAAAAAGCATTTGAAAGACCTCCTCCGCGGTTTGTTCTTTATAAAGTTACAGCGAGTTTCAATTAGAATGGGGACTGTTATGAATGATTAATGTCAGCTCGCTCACAGTTAGTGATACACAGGTGAAGGTACTCAATGACACCTTCACCAAGCCCCACTGCTCTAAAACAACCATATCAGAAAAGGCTAATACACCACCCCATGCTATGGAACTCCTGCATCCAGGTGAGCCAGAAGAACAGGACAGTTCAAACAGTAACTCGTGCACAGCCACATCCCTAGAAACATGGACTAAAAACCAACTTGCTTCTGGCCTTTTGGAAGTGGAGAGAATCAGAGAAAAAGCCTAATAGCAAACGTATGCAATGAGGTTACCACGCAAAATGAACTGTGAAGTCATAACTTACCATTTGTAGACAATAAAAACTGAGCAGCATTTTTCTGGGGTAACCACCTAATTTTGTTGATCTTCTCTTCAATTTCTAAACTTTTCAAGTAGTCAAACTCTGGTTCATGGCTTTGAAAGGTACTGTAAACATTGTATTCTCCTCTACTGTGAGACTGGGTTTTGTTCTAAAAAGAGAATTAAATGATCAAGATATGTATGCAATGTGCAGAATGCTTTTCAAGGCTGCAGGCAGAAGCCAGAACTAGATATTTATGCAGCAAGATACACAGGCAGACTGCTAGTTAGCATAAAAAAATAGCATAAAAATAGGTTAAGACTACACTCTCTGGTTGCCTATGCCAGACCTGCCATGAGTACCCTTTGGTGTACAACTTGCCTTACTGCAATGAGCCTGTGGAACAGGCAAAAATGAGGATCGTCTCTTTTGCAAGGTTTTGATTACAGTTCCTATCATTCTGGCTAAGAAAACGTCAGAGACAGTTATGGCAGCAACTCTGGATTCCTAGACCTTCCAGAAACTCCCCTCAGCCACATGAATATCATCTCCAACAAGTTCTCATATTAATTCCAAGCAGATCGGCTTACAGACTAACATTTTACCTAAACATCGTAGGCATGGTAAGGTTTCTTTTCTTAAAAAACAAAAAACCCCTCAAAAATCTTCATCATTCTCTCATCTTTAATACTTCCACCTTTGTCTTTTAAGAAGAACGTTCCCCAAGAGAACTACACAGCCACACATATGTCAGATCTACTCTGTGGGCAAGTTCAGCTTGCTAGGCACACTATCGAAATCCCACATGTCACCTCTAAATTTATACAAGCAGCTCCACATTCCCCAAGACCTTCTAAACTGCTTAAGCAGCTTTTTCTTCCTCATTTGGAGATGGGGGTGGGAAGGAAAAAAACCCCACCTCTGCTGTAATACACCTCTGACATGAAAAGTCACACCTGCAGTCAGCCTGCGCAAGATGGAACTGTCTGGAAAACCGAAAAGCCTCCAAACCTGCACAATTCCTCTTCCTACAAGCTATGTTTTAGGCAGTGGCTTCTTAACAGCAATACTGCACTGGGTGAACTGAACCTTAAATTCCCATTTTGGAAGCACTGCTTACTTGGGGTACCTGAAATTAATTTAAGCTTAATTTTGCAATATATTCCTGTCCCACCTCCCTCATGAGATTGCCTTTCCTGGGATATGTTCTTGACTACGGACTTTGCTCCTTCCTTCCCTTGTGTGTCCCATGTCCATCTATTCATTTCATCCCTTAGTACCTCATGAGAACGTATTTCTTGATATGATCCTTGCAAGCCCACATGTATCACATTCCTCACATCATTTTCTCTTGCTTCCTACCCTTACATTAATAGCTGGCAGGAGTTCTTACACTTTACAATAAGCTGTGGGGGAGGGAAATGTGGACAAAATGCTTAGAAATACAATTTGGCACTAGGATGTTGTACCACACCTATCAATTGCACTGGCTTTCCCACCCTAGAGAATGGAAGAACCTTTGTTCCAAGTTTCAGTTAGACCTAGCAAGTTAAAGCAGGGTCACTGCCCAGAACAGGCAACTTCAAAAGGAAATCTATTGTGCTTTAGGAAATGCTGGTCATGCATGATTCAGGGAACTTTCCTTCAATTCCATACTTACCATAGCGACTGAGTCTTAAATATACTTCTTGTGGAGTCTAGCAAAGCTCTATTAGAGTAGTAGAGTAGTAAAGGACTAGAGTAATGTATGAAGAGATGAAATCCACCCTTGGGATAAAGGCAAAATTTAAACCATCAGACTATCGCATGGCACTCAAAAAAATCCACCCAAGAAGAGGTGTTGGCCCAAGTGCCTCATGTTAAATTCCAATTTAGGTAATTACAGGCTGCCTACGCAAATTCCTCCTTCAGTTTCAATTAGATACAGTATTCATTTCCTGCCTGCTCCTTGTGTAATGTCACTTGCTTCTCCTTGCAGAAGGGCCATCATGTTCCAGCCCAGAGGTAGCAGCCTTCTGGTAGTGGGTGAAGTTGCACAAGCTTGTATATTAAGCTTATTGTGCTTATGGGTTAGTGGTTTTCTTCCTGTACATACCGTCTGAAAAGCACTCAAATGCAGTGTGATAGGAAGTGGTACCTAAATCCAACTTGAATAGTTCATAGTTCATACTCCTAACACATAAAACTTGCTCTAGACAGTTGTGCCTGTAGCATAACTCACTACTAACGCACTAGGGAATCAAGTCCCCGTTGCTCATTCCCTAAACACTGAGAAGTCAAATTATGCCAAAAACAACACTGTGCAACTCAATCTGATAACCCAGGTGGTTCCCACTGTACCAAGCTTCATAGATCGTAAGGATATGAGCCATAGGTTACACATCAAAACCAAATGTAGGCATTTAAAGACAACTCATTTGCAAGGAAGCAAATAGCTATTTAAGCTTCATTAAAGGATCCTTAAAGGATGCAAGCAAAGCTCAGAGTGACAAAACACAAGGGTTTGTGCCCCCCAAAACTAAAGCCAGATTACAGGAGGGACTATGTCCACCCCAGACTCTGGCCAAAGCAACCCAGGCAGAGGCAGGCCAGCCGGGAACACCCCACTAGATGGCTCCCCCTGACCACGATGACTTGTCAAGAGAAGGCCCTGTCCTGGAGTTGCCTCGTACCAGCAGAAAGGAGCTTGCTCTCGGGAACTGTAGGATTTTTAAAGTTGAGGACTTTTAGAGTTGAAATTGAATGAAACACTAAGGAAAGAAGTACCAGCACGACCATTCTAGGCAGTGACAGAAGTGCCTTTCATCCTCTCCTTGAAATAAGTTCTAACCTAGTCAACTTCTAACTACAGCTTCAGTTAAAAAACCAAGCACTCCATCTCACTTCTCCTCTCAACACTAAGGTAGAGGCCCTTTCCTAGCATCAGAAGATTTGTCTGTAGAATTCTGCAAAGACCAAAAGAACAAGTATAAGATGAAGAGATAACCTTTGCTACTATTATTCTAGGATTTTACCTGTTTGATATCAGAATGGACAAGGACATCTTAGGTCAGTTGCAAACTCACTTAGGGACAACTTTGATTTCCCCCACTACAGTGAAATCTGAAATAATCATCACAGCCAAGCAGTCATTACAAACCAACCAGCTTCAGCTTCCCCAAGGTCTTTCTGTGTCCTAGCCCCCTGCTTTGTTTTCACCTTAAGCACTCTTTAGGCCACAATCAAAGTGTTTTAAGACATTAATTTCCAACAGCATCACTAAAGTTCTCAATAATTTCTTCACTCTTAAGTTTAATTATTTTAATCACTGATTACACATCATGCACTTTGTGTAACCTCCTCTTTAAAAAGAGAATGAATGAGAACAGAGCAGAGTATTAAATATACCTCACATAGTTAGCACTCACCTCCTGCTCCTGTTGAAAGATGACAACTCTACCTCCTTTGTCTCCTGTTGCTAACAACTCTCCAGAATGGTTAAATTCTACTGTAGAAATTATATCCGCTGCATGGGAACAGAAATAAACCCATTAAGTTCATAATTCTCCTAAATATGAAGTGTTCGAGAAAGCTACGATTATAAGTAAAAAAGAAAATGCACACTTTGATTCAGTTTAAGTACCTTTATGTTGAAGTAAAGTGCAAGTAGGGAGTTCTTAAAAAATACAGAAGTAATTTTTTCAAGCTATACATTTCACACTAGTACATACAGTTCACCATGCCAGAGTTCCAAGTTCAGCGTTGTGCACTGAGTTGGTTTTAAAGGTTTTACATCATCACCTCTTAGAGGTGTTTCTCTGTTGTGACTCCAGTATAGTATAGAAATGGATTTTATGTGTACTCTAAGAGCAGAGAGATTATGTATATACATACCCCTACCTGTATTTTCTCCATTCTTTCTGGTAAGAGATTTAGATACAATCATTACCCATACAATTTCAAAGCTTTTTTATTTTGTAAGGACTATGAACACATGTAATAACTCAAGGGCAAAACATCTTAGGGTGGAGATGGTCAGACATCAGTGTCTAAGGAATGCAAGGAAGTGGAACAAAAACAGCTACAGAAAATTAGGAAATCAATTCAACAGACTCTCTAAAAAACTTGAGTATCTCTTCTGGATGAGGACAGTTTCCATTGCCACGCACACTTTTATATGGAGTGCTAAAATTAAATGGGGAATATACATTGACAATGACCTAGTATCAAAGTGATCTGCTTGTAGAGCAAAACGGACGAATTATGAGTTAAGCTCACACACACTGATTCATGTTCTCGAATGCACACACGCCCCTCGTACTTTCAAACAGCAGAATCAGGAGCCAAATCATTCTTCAAACACTTCAAGCTGCAAAACAAACATATAAATCTAGTTTTCTGCAGAAGAAAATACCTGCAAGTTTTGACACATGCAAGTCTTCGGGCTAGTCTGCTCTCATGTCAGTCTAATGGAGATAAAACAGTGTATCCACATTTTTGATTGGATGGGTTCTACATGTTTTAGAGTTATGAAAGGGCTGGTGGTACCTGCTCTACAGACCAGAAGCTACTGCTGGATTTAAACCAGCACTATCATGCAGCATAGCACAGACGCTATCTTATCACGAACAGCAACAGGGGTATTTCATTGTGAAGCAGTGAAACACACAGGACTTTCCTCTTATTCATCTTAATACCAAAAAGAAACTTACATCATCCTTGGGTTGTCCCAAACACATGGGCGGTGGCCTCCGAGGACATGAGCAAGCTGTTCTTCCATAACTGCATTACACAGCAGCCAGGAGCATGCAGTCTGTATGTCTGAGCACAGCACAATGCAAAGACAGCCCAGACACACCAGCCAAAAGATGCAGAGTCAGATTCTTGGCATGAACAGGTCCATACAGCTCAGTTGTGTTTTCACATATCCAGCACAAACTGCCACCTAACTATGGCTAAACACAAGATTATTTCTATGGACCTCCCTCGCCACAATAACCTGACACTACTGAAACACAAACCGGCTGCTATTTCCCAAGAACACTGGTTAAGGACATAAATGTGATGTAAACCTGTGCGTAGTTAAACCAGGATCCAGATCACACATAGGAAAACCTTGATTTGAAAGCACATCGTTTTTTTTCCTGGAGGTTTATGGTTACTTTAGCCATTCATTCACGTGTTTGTGAACAAGATTAAGCGATTCCTCTCACATCTGTAAGACCTAAGACCACATACTATTCAGATGAAGATATGGCACATTCAGTATGTACCTATCACAGGTGAACGGGGCATAAAGATAACACACAATCAAATCCAGTCTGCAGAAAGAGCCAAGAGCAAACTGAGCAATCTAATTCCAACTACTCCTTACAATGCAAACCACATTGTTGTAATCCTCTGATAGGGTAAGACCTTAAGGAAGTTATCAATTCATTGAAGAAAACTAAGATAACTCACTTATTGATAGTGAGAACTATACAGAATAATTACTGTTCTGAAAACCATTGCAAGCTATGCCAGTCTTAGAGAAGACAATACACAAGTTAGCAGCAGATCTAAAAGTGCCCATGTATGTGGAAGGGGAACAGCAAAGAAAAAATTGCCTTAAAAATCTTAAATATCCATCTAAGCATAGATGGGTAATTTCATCCTAGTGCTTACTTGGTGAAGTCACTGAAAAGTTTTACAAGGTCAAAAGACTTAAGATTAGATCAGGCAACAACAACAGCTAGAAAAACCTTAAAGGGATAAACCCTCCATTTTCTGATATAATATATATTTAATTATGTAGATACCTAGAATTAATAATTCTACAAATCTCAAATATAGCAGAAAGCTAACCACTTGTCTGGAACCATTCTAGGCATTCTTTCTGCATTTACTTTAACTTTCACTATTATCCACGCCCAATGTCAGTGATCTCCAAGGTGATCCAAGTCCTGCTTTGTCTTGATACTCAAACGCATGAATGAATTTCCAGTACTAACATCCCCACACTGTCAAAAAGTCCAGCAGGCTCGGTCAGTGGTAACAAGGGTCTGAAAACTCCCTGGTGCAGACCAACCCTATGCAAAAGACCTTTTCAAGTACTTGGATCAATTTTACATTAGAAACAGGATACATTCTTCAGCAGCAATCACAACAACAAATTAAATAGTTTCTAAACTCAAGATACATCTCTAGAACCCAACATGCCTTTTACATTGTGATCCTGGACCGTTCCCTTTCCAAGGACAAAACAAATGGGCTAAAAAAAGTAGGCAGAAAACAGATTTCTTCTTAACCAGCCCCAAACTAGGGCTGAGATGCATAGTTCATACCAAACAATCAGTACTGGAGAGCAAAGCAACCAGTCACGCATTTTAAATCCAGTAACTCACCGTTAAGGATATTGTATTCCCATACCTTGGTCAAAGAAAGAGACAGACATCAAGGCACTGGTGTTGAACTGGGTGGATTTAATAGTGTTTGAGAATTGACAGGGGAAGCATTTCATCTTCCGCAGTGCACTGATTCACTTGGGTATTTTCATCTGTATTAACACCCTCGTTGCCAAAATAAAAAGCACCAACGTTATCCTTTCCTTTTCAAATGGTAACTACAATTCCCATGACAGTTACATGGAGGGTTATTTTAGTCCTTCAGCACCGCAACGGGCAAAAGAGCATCTTTAGAACGCGCTGCCTTCCCTCAGCCTCCTCCCTTTTGTGCATGCTATTTTTGCTACAGTCTCTAGGTGGGAGTCTTGCAAACACCGAGGGCTGCTCTCACTGCCCAGAAGCTTGTAAATGATCCCTTCTACGCAAAGAGCACCAGGGAGGAATATTTAAGGGAGAAGCATATGTAGAGCCCCCCTCAGTTGTCACCAGCACCACTGGCTTTTGGGAACTGCTGCATTCTGTTGTTTACTGCTAAATTCATTTCAATGCCCTCTTCTTCAAGTACCAGTATCAGAGACAAATAACCACCAGAACCTTATCTGATAACCATACCCCTCACAGGATACAGTTAGATAGCATTATCTGTTAACAGCTTCCACCAAGCTAGCTGTGACTTGGAGATCAGCCTTGTCTCTCTCCTCTGCCCAAACATCTTGAGGCATCTTTGACACCAAGATGAAACATTTAAATGCTGAAGACATTTCAAATGCTGAGATTGTTGTAAAACACTACAGGGCAACACCAGACACAGGTGGTGAATACATCATTCTGACAAAAGCAAAACCAGGACAGAAATTTAGATCTACATTCCTGCAGCTTACCTGCAATACCTGTACTAAGCTCCTCCCTCTTATATAACTTGGGATAGACAGCTTAGGGGTTACTAGAGTGTTTAGAAGTACTTACTTGCACAGATGTATTTAGTTCCACCTAAATATCCCTTCATTAACATTTCTGGCCAATACTAGAAACACTTCAGAGACTAAATACCTCCAAATAACAGGTTTCAGTGATCCGAAAGTAAGGGAGGATCAGAGGGAGGGCATCCCCTACACAGCCTAAGATCTCTTTACTCTTGTTGCACATGTACGTTGCCGAGGGATGCTATGAATTAAACAAAACTACAGTACTGTTTGTTGTAACCCTACTTCAAAGGACCAAAACACACTATAGCCAAACCAAGGCTCCCACTGAACTGATGGGTCCCTGACCCATCAGCACCTGCAAAGGGTGCAGAGCCTGTGCTCCCAGAAGTCCTCAAAGCCTCCTCACAGCTCTCCAAATACAACAGCTACACTTGACTTCCTGGCAACTGCGTCAACATTGCTTCTCCTTTGCAGTGACCTTTTACTTTCTCAACCTGCTCTAAGGTTTTTATGTATTGCTTCAATGATACACCTTCACTTTAAGTGCGCCCACCAGCAAGGTCTGGGCACTTACCTTCACTACCTTCAAATGAGACTTGCTTTTCTTATGGTAGAAGGAGACAGGAACCAGACAAACCCAAGGAATCAAAACAAGGTTTCTAGAACAAGGAAGGGGGAATGACTGGGCCACATTTATCTCAAGCACCTGATAATGCTTTAGGAAATGCTTGAGGCATTTGCAGTTCACCATGTGAAAAGGAAAGGTACCAGAAGCTCCCAAGCAATCTTAACCAGTGACAGCCACACACTTCTGATATATCATGTAGTAAGAGAACAGTGACTCACCACAAACCTGACCCGTTTCCCAGCAGGCTTCCAAAGAGAACAATCCCAATTTCAGAATTCACAGTCAATATTTATTACAACTGTTGCTGGTGCAGTTCACCTGCTCTGTCAGGCAGGATACAGCTGGCCTGAAAATCTGAGGCACTGGGCCAGTACACATATGGAAGATGACCAGTTCAAGTGAAAATACATTGTTCAAAGACAGAAGAATAAAGGAATCCAACACATCTCTCCAACAACAATGCTTTACTCCCCCTTTAAAGGAAAGCAGTGTTTGAAATAAGGAAAATTCCATGACAGAGGCTAAAAACCACTTTCATACTCTGGGGGCCTTCAGTGAATGCTGAACAAGAACCACACATGCACTATCACAAGCAGCTTTGCTGAAATGCGAAGAGAAAAAGTTGTGCTGAAGTTTGAGCACTGTTACAGGTCGATGGAATAAAAGAAAAAAACAGCTTTAGGCATCCAAACAAGCGGAAAAAAAAAAATAATGCAACCCAATTACTTAGTTCCAAGAGGCCCATTGTGAGCCTGAAAAGCAATTCTGTATTAAATTTGTTCCCAATAATAGAATAAAAGCTATTTTATTAGTACAGAAGAAGCTATCTATTTTAATGTACCATGAACTTTATATACACTCTGCTTATAAAACATGCTTGGTAGGCAAAACATGTCACCTACTCCACAGCAGCAAGTCAATCACAGCCGTGAACAAAGAGCGTCTTTATTTCACCAGACCCAAAAGGTTTCTGGGCAAGTTGTTGGACTCACGTTGATCTGCTGCCTAAGCAGAGAGCAAGTCAATCGGTCTGTTTGCACAAGTGGAGCAATCTCCTGATGTTCCCAAGGCCTAACAAAGAATTGCAGTATTTTAAAAACCATTTTGATCCTTAGTCCTTGTTTCTGCACCTTCCCGTGGCTCAAAATACTATTTCTGGAATTTTCCAAAGCAGCAACTGAAACCAATCTTGTCTGTTATGCAGAGCAGATTACTTCTAGCCCGGTGTTCTGTCCTAAGGAGTAAAAAGACAATTCACTGGCCAAACGTGGAGCCCACTACCTCAGTTTGCCAGCCTTAAGCATAGAAGAAACCCTTTTGATCAAACTAAGCATTAAGTGATCATTCCAAGGATACTTTGGAAACTTTGGAACAGAAATCCCAGAGAAACCAACTTTTAGGATTATTGTTAAAATCCCAGGAAGCTCAAAAAGCCTCAGACTGAAGTAGCAGCAGGACTGGATGAACCTCATGAGGAATAAAGACAGTGAAGTATTTGAGTTCAACACACAATTACTGTGCATACCAGCGCCATTCTTCCCACACTATCTCTGAAGATCAAGTCAACACTCTCAAAGCTGAGCAGAAGTATCTGTCCAGGAGAACTTGGGGACCATAAGTACGTGCAAATCACTTGAGAATGTGTTTGGTCCTTTCTGATCCAAGGTGAGGCAAAACCTTCCTCTTCAGAGTACTGAACAGATGCAACTTCCAAAAACTCAGACTCAAGTCGCAGCCAATCACAGCAATATAGGACTTGTTATTGACTTTCTTATTTCCAGTACCTTTATTCTGGTTTGTAGTCATGTACTTCATTGTGAGAGGGGAACAAAAGAAACAACCAAAAACACTACAGACAAAACAAAAGCTCTTCCAAGGCTTTGAGTATTTTTAAGCTACACAATGCACTCATTGTTTGAGCCATCCCAACATCACACCACACTTACCAAGAGTCCCAATATATTGTGTATTAAGGCTGTGAAGCTAAAGAAAGGAGTGTTAACCTCAACGTGATCAGAAAGGCTGCTTAAATACATGTCTGTTGCAGAAAGGAGAGCTCCCAACAGAGGATACCGCAACTCTAAGCACAAGAGAAAGAGTGAGGAAAATGACAGGAGCTATTTAGTACTGGTGGTATAAAAGAAAACACCCTTTGCATTCCAGCCTCATCCCTAATTTACGTATGTAGAGGGGGAGGAAGGGAACACAAGGATACTTTCAAGTTACCATGACCAGTTTTACTATTGACTTCATTTCCCTTCATTCACTTTCAAGAGTGATTCTTCGCATTCATTCCATTTCTCAGAAGTGACCAGGCAACAAAACCAAAGGCAGCTGGGATAAAGCATTCCTACTGTTCAATTTACTTCTCAAGAGTCATTCCAGGAGTCCTTTAAATACATCTCTACTAGGAGAGGCCATTAAAATATTTATTAATCCCTCAGAAGCATGGAGACAGGATGAAAACGGTGTAACAGCAGTAAAGAAAGGGGTTACCTTGTGGCAAAAATCCCCACTCCTGCGCCCTGCAGCACTGCAGGAGCCAGCTGGTTACTTGTTCTCTCCCAAGTACCAGGCCTGCAATCCTGCTGCACACAAAGAGCGCACAAAGCTCCCTGCTTACCAGGGAGGGGAGTGGAATTTGTATGAGGGCCAGCTAAGCTTCACACTGCCGCTGGCCCTGCCAGGGGGAGAGCACAAACACGCCGGAGCCCAAGCCGCGGTTCAAGCAGCAGACAGTAATTGAGCTGGTTTTGTTGGCTTGGGCAAGTCTGGGAAATCTGCACTCAGGGAGAAGGATTTCCAGAGAGTTCCCGAGCATCCATGTTCATTCCAAGCGCTGCAGCCTTGTGACGCTGGAAGAAGCATGCTATGGCCCTGAACTCAGCACCTTCCCCACCGGTTCTGGAAGCACTCTGGTCCTGTTTGGTAAAGGTGTATTTAACTGTTGGGACTCTCCCAGTCCTGTTTACATATGTATCTATGTGTAACATACACACACAAGATACCAGTCTCCAAACAGGGAATACATGTAGCACTTCACATCTTCAATTTCCTGCACAAGCTACTCACCCTAAGTAAATTAACCAAATCTACACCTTCTCAAGCAGTCCTAACCCCCCTATTTCCCACCTATTTCTTGGATGATCCTGTATTTCCATTTTCTCTTTTATTGCCTCTTTGTTCTCCCCTTCTCTCTCCAACTTTGCCAATCTTTGAAGAAAAAAGTCATGTTCTGAGCAGGCAAGCCCTAGACTCAACTGGAGTTCAACTTTGGGTTTGACAGCCTGAGTGATTTACTCATTGCTATTATTATTACACATCTCATTTTTAACTTTCTGTTCAGCTCCCTAAAATAAAGGTTGGACCCATCTCCTGACCGAGCTTTGTCATGTACCTTCCCAAGTCACATTAACATGACCAGTGCCTACCTTGCAGCTCTGCATCAGTTCACTGTGTGCTGAGAAGCAGGGCTCTGCTCTTCCATAGCAGAGTGTGGCTCAGACAGTATCCTTAAGTTTGCCACATCCTCCTGATACTACTCTTCATGCTGCCAAATCTACAAATGGGCAATGGCAGCAAGAACCCTTATCACCAAGCTTCAGAAGTAGGAGCTTGAATTAAGTCACTTTTTTTAATGGAAGCAGGAACAATACAAGCTAAGAGCAGGAAGCAGCACTGCAAGAAGCGTGTCACAGGATGTATGCATCTTAAGATGGCTTAGAATTTACAGATGCATTTATAACATGTTCTTAGATAGCCTAGAGATAATGCAACTTAAGTCATATGGTCAAAATAATGTGGTTCTGTGGTTTTGTGAATTTATACAAACGACCATTTTTGTTAAACCTCAGCACTTAGCCAAAAAAAACAACAGCAAACTTCCATTCCCTCCCACTGAAATGATACAGTGATACGTTAATCTTGTTGCCATTGGCTTTAGGTAAGGCTAGTAATTCTCCTAAAGAGCTTTACTAGGCTCAATGCTCAAAGAATACAACTCCAAATCCATCTGCCCTATGCAACAGAAGCTGCTCCTGGCTGCAGAGCAATAGTGAGAGGATGGCATTAGAACTGCAGAGAGCAGAACTGAAATAGAAGTGACTCTCAAAACCCTTTACAAGTTGGAATAGTAACAAATGCAGATGAAGTGTAACAGTAAAGCAGGGAACAGGCTCACCATCTACCACAATGCAGTACCTCTCGCCTGGAAAAGCAGCTCCTTACACAGAAGTCTTTAAGTGATCTTAACTGTGATATTAAAGCAACTTCCTCATTTAGACACAACTCACAGACTGTACTATTGAACACGGAGTGCACTTTTTAGGTTGTACAGGTAGCAGCATACTTAACAGTTTAATTCTTGTGTTTGGTAAACAATTACTGTGCCTCTCTGGGCAACTGCTGTTTGTTGTAAGCTCCAACATCCCCATTCAGGTCAAGTTTCCACCAGCAAATTCATATCCCCAGCTGCCCCCATGGTCCATTTTTGGACCAAGGCAGGAGGCCAACGAACAAGTGTGCTAAAACAACAGCCACTTTCAGAAGCAGCAGAAGTCACTACAGGGAACACTGTAATCACCTCCTTTGACCACCGCCTCAAACTCTAGTGAATGATCCCTAAAACACTTCACTTACATGGAGCAGTTTGTTTTTTCCTAAGCTGACAGAGTTCATTAAGACTGAACTGAGGGTATTATAAAAATAATCTGCTGGGGGGGACAATACAGGCAACATGCTGAGGAGCAACCCCATCTCCAGACAGCAGAGCTGTACTTGCAGAAGGCTACGGAGCCCACAACTGAAATGCCAGTTAACTGCATCTCTGTCTCTATGTGCAGTCTCCACAAGCTTACACTTACGGCAGCTCCCTAAACAAGGTCAGCATTTGGCACTGCTAGAACAGAAAGGAAACTGAATTAAACCTCAGACCACTGGCTTCCTGCCTCCATCTATAGTAGGAAATTCAAAGTCTTCAGCACACAGACTCAAAGACACCTGTGGTGGCACAGAGAAAAGCAGAGACAACAAAATAGGAGCAGGTCAAAGCGCTTTGAAAACAGATGTGACCTACACTAACCTGAACAGATTAGTCCCAACTTCCTACCACTTAAAATGACATTAGATTGCTTTAAAGTTTCATCTTTGTGATAGCAGTTAAAGCAGTCACATTAAAAATTAGTGTGAGCTTTGGGAAAGAACTTTTACACCTTAAATTGACTTAGAACTGTGCTCCATCGTGGGACTGGTGAGACAATACCTGTACCACAATTACTATAACCACTAAATTACTGTACCTCTCTGTAGAGGTTTTATTTCTCCTCACCAAATCTGGCACCACATCCTAAAACTCCTTTTATGCAAACTTCATTGTAAAGCTACAGAAGAAACCAACCTGTAGAGCTGAAAACTATCCTGAACTGCTGCCTCGAAACCACTCCATCTGAGAATTAAACAGATTCAGGTTTTTAACCCCAAATTAGTTACAAATAAAGTGCTTCAAGAATTACAGTGAAAAATCCTCTCATATTAAACTCGCACCAGCAGCAGGTAGAAGAATGTTCTCGCTATATAAACAAAAGCAAAGCTGTTTGCTTTCTGGATAGAAATCATTAACCCTCATCACCCTGATTAATTACTTGCTATTTTTAAACCTGCAGACATTCCTGCAGTTCCTTCCAGAACACATGCATGGGAAACCAACAGGCCAATTCCCTTCTTCCACTGGCTGACAGAGAATAAACCGACCACAGCAGTACCTTTAGTTCATGACAGGCTGCAAACCAACAGCATTCCCAGTACCTTGTCCTGCCCCTAAGCTGGACACCATCTAGTGGGAGACCAGAGCAGAGAGTCTAACCATATTCAGAGAAGCAGGGCATTGAATGTATTTACATCAGTCAAGACGCAACAACCAGAAAATGCTCCTGCTGACCTGGCTGCCCACACCGAGGAAGTGTGTGTGTAACTGGGAAGGTTAACTCAGCACCAGCATCAGAGATGTAAAGAACATCACACTCTGAGAATAGTAGGACATTAGTTGGAGCCCTTATGGCTGCAGTCCCCTGGGAGCTGCCCTCACCTACGCATTACTAGGACCTCTGAGGGTATATTTTACACACAGACCTAAGCTCATGTATCCTATGATCCTTCTCACCCCTGGCACTGAGAGGGGCGTGTGTATGAAGCTTCTTATAGCCCTCCACAGCTCTGTTAGACTGCCACTATCCAAATAAAACTTTGCATATTACTGCAAAGTGCAAACAGCATTTGTTCAAGACACCAATTTTTCAACTCAACACAAGCTAGATCAGCCTGAAAATTCTTCAAACTCAGTAACAAAGCATTATTTAATACCTAATACGAATTCCCTTGAGTCTCTATAGGCATCCTCTGCCTTGAAACCGCAAACAGCATTGTTCTGGCTTTTACAATACCCTGTGAAAGGCAACTGAACCTCAAGGTGGTCTGAAGCACCACCCGGATATTTTTATTCAAATAGTTTACAGTCTCTGCAAGAGGCCCCCAAGTTCTAGTATGGAAGCAAACCCGATTAGGAAAGCAACAACTAAGACAATTGCCCTCCTTAGCTCTTCATTACACGAGTTTACAGTTTTTCCCCTGAAGAATATCCTAAAAAAGAGTCAAACATATGATGATGTTATTATTGTATTAGTACTGCAATCCTATTTAGAAAGACGAATACATGTGCATATACACACAGGGAACATTTTACTAGGGACAAAAAGCAAATGATGAGCATTTAGTTTCAATCTCTTAATAGCATACTGCCCCAAACTCAAGTGTTCCTTAAAATATGACAGGAAGTGCCTATTTGCTTTTCCTATTCACACTAATTCAGGTCTATTGTTGGCTGAAACAAAGGTCTTTCAACCTGCATCACCCGTTCCCAGGACATTTGACACCAGTTTATTAATATCATAAACATAAGAGGCAGAAGTGGCAGAAATCCAGACCCACTCCTGGTACCCGTCCTAAATAACCTTAGAAAGGCGGGTGAATAATCTCACAGGTTGTGGAACTACAACACTTATTCACAAGGAGGAACAAGCAGTTAGAGGTCACAGCTTCTCCTTGAGCCTGTTCTTTGCAGCCACTGCAAAAATCAAATACAAAAATATCGTCTAAAATAATACATAATAATCATTTTAAAATCTGTCCACAACCTTTCCTCCCTCCAACCAGCAGAACTGCTCTGGCTCTTGAACAAAACGGAATCATCAGCAAGTCCAACACTTGTGCATTTTCCAATACCAGCCAGCTGTACAATAGGAAAGCTACTGGGGGGCTCAGTTTTCTGAACATCACAAAATTCAGCTGCTGAGAGCTTCCAACCTGTAAAGCTTCAGCCTGTTTTCAGCTGAGGAAAGAAGAACAGCCTTCCTACTGAGAATGTGTCACACAGGTTTGCAACAATCCCCCTTCAATCACAGTGTGCACTCCTCCTCACTCAAGGTAGGATTATAATATTAAAAACCCAGACTGGGAACAGTTGTTTCCACCCTCTGGATAACAGAACTGTCAAGGACTGTGCACCCCTGAATTTAATTGCTATCTAACACTCCATCAGAAAGGATGTTTTTGATGTGAAATATAAACAAGAACACTAGCAATATCAAGTAAATGAAGTACTTAAGCAACACCTATGTTTAAGAACCTAAATGCATTTTAACTATTAACTTACTCATTCTGAAAGCATCATGTACTAAATAAAATCCATCTGATGATTAGATACCTGGCCTAGGTATGCTTGTGCCCCGCTCATCACAGCACTCGGCAGTTACACTTAACCTGGCAGAATTAAGTGTCCCTGTTTAGGTGCAAGCAAAGAAGCCCCAAACCTTTGGCTTCGATCACATGCCACAGAATTCTGGAAGCTAAGGCAATTTCTAACGTGATCCACACAAGTTGTACTCTCATTTACAGCAGCACTGTTCGGCCTGCAAACCCTACACTCATTTATGACAGATCTTCCAGAACAAAGATGACAAAAAGGTTAAGTTATGCTTGTATTGTGGAGAATTTAGTCATGGAGTTACTCACCATTTCTGTCCTTCTGTCTGTAAAATCACATACAGGTCCCACGTATCTCATTATAGGGAACAAAACTAACTGTAGTAGGAACTAACTTCATGCCCACAAATATTTCATATAAGATCCCTTTAGGTGCCTGAATGTTCTATCACTCTCAAAACTGAGGGACTTGCTGAGCAATATGAGAGTCAAGACAAAAAGGCTTATAAATAACAGATTTGATTATTTCTGCTCTAACACAGCATTTGTCTGGCTTTAGGCCTCTGGTACACAACTTGTTCCAACGTATTTTCTGCCTGCAGAGCTTTACTTTACAACATAGTATTAATAAAGTTACAACGAACTGTTCCTGCATAGCCAGTTTCCAAGAAACTAACATCTCAATTTTAGCACTGCCGAGGCCAAAAATCCATGTTTACCGATTTTCCAGAATTAACTTTATACTGGAACAGAGAAATTAAACCTCCTCCATTCAGAGGAGAAGAGTGCCACTGTTCCCCACCTCTCTGAAAACACTCCTGCTGACCCGCAGGTGAAGGACATCCCACTAACCATACGCAGAGGGAAGACTGAGGAGATCACAACTCTGTCTCAAGCCTGGAAAACCTGTATTCTTAGGGTTCAGTCACAGCTCTACACACTCACCAGGCTCCTTCAGGACTTAAATACAATGCTTACAGAAGTGCTCATAACACTCCTAAGACATGCTATGACAAGTTATACACAGCATGAGGCTTCCCAAAATGCACTAGAAAAATTGGACTGCGGTTGATTTAAGCTTCATTTCTTCTCACTGTGAGAAACACGTCAGCAATGTATCTATTTTCCAGAAACCAGGCTCATTACCCTTGGTAGCAGAAGTGCTTTGCTGTATTGCCTCTTTTATTCATACTTCCATTTTCTTCGGGAGCTGTTCTCAATATGCCCAGGAGCAATGACAACGAATGTTCAGGGAGGGGGGAAAGAATCTCAAGAAGCTCAGAAATACCATCTAGGCCTTAAAAAAAGAAAGTGTCAGCAGTTAAGCTGTTCTTCCCACTAGGTTCTATCTCGTTAATAGCAGGAAGTCACTGCCTTCTATGGGTATCAGGAGTAATTTCCATTCAAGACCAGAGTGCAATCCCCACACAGGAATTTCAGGTGCTCCTTCAAAGGTGACTTAAAACATTATGAAAGAAGTCATTCAAGGCTATGGGTAGCTAAGATCTCAGGTATGTGCTTCTGAGACTCTAGAATCTCCACAGATAAAGGTTTTGTAGCACATATCCAACAGGACTAACTGTTATAACTGAAAGATGTGCATTGAGAGACTATACTAACAAGCTCCCAAGGTCCTGTCAGCCCGTTCTCTGCGATGCCATCCCCATTCCATTGTGACAGATGAGAAACACACTTGCTCGATAAGCAGGGGCTGAGCAGGACCCAGAAGTGTCTCTGCCACTCAGCACAGGTTCCACAAGTACCAGTTATTCTCATGCACTTTGAGTCCCTTTAAAAGGGGCTTTGTTAAAAAATACTTCCAAGCAGCAGGCCTAGCAGAAATCAGCCCTGCGACCCACGCAGAACACGGATGGATTCATTCATCTCTCCTAATGCACAGGATGTTTGCAAGCTTCTCCTCAAGACAACAAATTACCTTAAGTCAAGGTAGCTTACACCAATTATAGCTGAACAGATCTACACTTAAGTTGACCTTGTATTACTTATTCAGGAGGGTATTTCACCTATATAGTACCTAAAAAACCTGCACTACCAAAATTAGTTCTCAATTCACATAAGCAAACATCCAATCGGCAAAAACTTTAAAAGGATGCTTTAATTTGGACGTCTGTTCATTGAAAAATTAAATCATTTCTGGTTGTATTTATTTGAACTCCTACCTAAAGTCATTACCTAATGGCTGTTATTGAAAAAACACAAACTTCAATACTAAAGGAAAACATACCTGCTGCTGCTTGTATCTGTTCATTTGTATTAATGCTTTTCCTATGCTCAAACCAGGTAATATATGAGTCCTTGAAACCAACTTCAATCAGTAGCTACTTCTCAAATCCTGCTGACAGGCCCCCCACCCTACAGAAACAGTCCACATCCACCATAGTATCTACCCCCAAGCACACACTAACAACACCAGCTCAACAGTCCCCTCAGCAGACCTTACTTTAGATGTTTTCAGAGGCTTGTTTGTGTTCCCAAGTAGTACAGAGCTATTTATGGAGAAATCTCTGCTGGAATCACAGCCAGGGTTTCAATAGGATGCAGAGCACAGAAAAGCCAGCGGTTGGTTTTCTGTTTGCAAATAACAATATATTTGGAAATAACATACTGTGCCATTGTTTTGCATGTACATAACAGAAGCCTTCAGGCAGTGCCTTTCTTGTCACTGAGAATGCTACAGACTCAGAGCACTGGAATATCTTGATTTTCTCTTTTGCTGAAGCCATTGTAATACATACACTGCAGGTGGAAAATTAGCTGCAGTATTTTAGAAGAGTATCTATTGCTTGGCAATGCCTTTCAGAAGCAGCTACTGGAATTCTGTGACTTGGTGATGTAAAAACAGCTCCTAGAAGCCATATGGCTGTTTCAGACTTCTTACGCAGTCTTTGACCAAAGCTTTTATTTCAGGGGCGAAAGCTAAGGCCAAAGACTTCCAAGGCTTTTAATCTTCCTGTGTAGAATGCAAGGGACCATTGTACCGCAGACAACAGGTAAATTGCCTCCTTCTAAGGCAAATGAAAGCAAAAATCATTCTTACCTACACTAACAGAAGGGGAAGGCAAGGAAGAAGGGAGGGAGGCATATTCACTCCATGGGCTTCAGGCAGCTTGCTGGAAAGTACAGTGCCTGTGAAGGTCACAAGTACAACTGAAGTTTCCAGCAGAGATGAATGCACAGTCCTAAGTGACTGTGGAATATAAATTTCTGATCTCTTCGCTCTCCATGGGTATTCACTCCTTTAGCAATTCATTTTAATACTTAATGTGCTTCTTCCTGGCACTTGGAACCTGAAAAAAGAGTCTTCTTTTTTTGTTAACTCACTTGGCAAGTACTTCCCTGTGTTTCTATTCTGGCCCAAGCACGCAGGCCTCAGCTTCTTAAAACACACTTTTATTAAGCAGAGGCCAACACTAGTTTCTGGCCTGGACTTTCAGAGATCCTTAACACTCGCTTCTAGATGCAAAATGCAATCTACAGATCTTGACAACTTTAAGGCAGGCTCTTTATAACACATCTTAGAAGTATATATATAGAGTCTACTAATCTGAGCAAAACACCTACCTTGATTTTTAAGTTAATTATTTTACATATCTTACTTTTTCTACTTATAGGTTAGGACCTTTTCTTTGGATTTTAGAAGAGTTGTAAAACAAAACAAACAGAAACAAACAAAACAGAGACTGTTTTGTATTAGTGTACTGCAAGGACGGTCCTTGCAGTAACTTAGAAAAGTTTCAGAACTCTGTTTTGTGGAAGTAGCACATTTGTCTCCAGACAGGGAAAACAAAGCACAGAGGGATTAAAATGACCACTGACCTTCCAGATGGAACAACTCAGGGTGATTACTTTCCATTATCTCCATTTCTACTCTTCCTTTTTGTCCACACAGATAATTAAGTTTAAATCTAAACCTAAAACTTGGTAACAAGTTCAAGACTAATAACAGCTCTCTAAGAAACCTGAGCCTCAGTCGAAAGCCTGGTTAGAAAGTACATGGATGGGAAGGTGCCAAACAAGCTCACAAGACCAAATAGGCTCCATGGCTGCTCCACCACCTTCTCTTGACTTCTTCCAAAGGACAGCAACCAGTAAGAAGCAAAGACTGAGCCAGAAACGCTCCTTCATAGGATGCAATCACTTGGGTCATGGCACCTTTTCTAACACCACACATGCTTAATAACCCTTGTGCAGGCACAGAACCCCAGAACACAGAGGTGCCCTAGTGGCACAGTTGTAGAAGACAAGTTAGAACATACTTCCTTGATTTTCAGAAACAGCAGAAAGATGAGAATGCTGCAGAAACAAGTGGATGTCTGTTATTCCTAAGGTTTGGTACAAGCTTGTTCAGGTCAAGTCAAGGAGGAGAATCCACAGGCTCCAGGGAGCCAACAACCTGATGTGCAGAATCTCTGAGTGTTCTGTTTTGTTTAAATGCTCTTCCTGCTGCACTTCCCTCTGAGGCATCCAAATATTGTTACAGACAAAATTGCTGGGTTAAGCACAGCATGTGTTCTGCTCCAGTAACACAACTGGTACATTACCAGCCCCCACCACTTTCAGTAGTGGGTTATCACTTCCAGAAGGGTCTGGAGCAAAAGGAAAGATCCTGGGCAGTTCTTGAAAACAAAAAAAGAAATAAAGATTCAGAAAAAAAAAACAGGTAAAACCAGAGCTGTGATAAGAACAGACTGAGAAAAGGCAGAAGCATACACAGAAAGGTTTAACAGGTTTGTCTAAAAGCCATTCCTGCCAGTTTCACATCCTGCTAAAACAGCTTATGAATGTTTCACTATTACCTCTCTAAAGCAGTGCCATTTTCACATTGCCAGACTATGGAATGAAAATGTTTGTGGGCTTCAATAGCTGTTTGTTCACGTTATCTTTTAGAAGTGATGTCCTCAAACACAAATCTCATTTCACCCAAAGTGCAGTTTTTTCCATAGGAAACCTTGCACAAGGATCTATCTCCTATAGGTACAAAAAGGCTGAGGAATAGGCTGAGCCAAGTTTTCCACAACACCAGTGTCATATGTTGCCTTAAAACCATCACTGTATCTCCAAGAGAAGCAACCATCCATTTACCTCTCACATCCCTTGTCCCATCCTTGCAGCACCACTACCTATTGCACAAGCATGTTACAGTTTGACTAATCATAATGGGGAAGCTAACTCGGGATACAATTAAACTGATAGCAAATAATCCAAGCCTTTTTTCATCCAGGACAGTCTCCCCAAGTGATCACTAAGCTAAGGGAGCATCTGGGTCAGCTCAAAGCCAAGGCTAAGGGAAGGACCATATCTCTTGCAGAAGCAGCAGCAGTTAGCTGAAGTGACAATGAACCTATAGTCAAGACAGGAGGCAACGTGAATTTTACTTCCTCTCTCCATACCAAGACCACACTCCAGAACAAGCTGAACAGGAGGATTATTAAAAGACAAACCAAGGCTTTATTTTTTAATGATCTCCACCATTTGTATGAATTAATCCTTACACAATGCACCAAGAACATGACCTAACAAGTTACTTTGTTCTGTAATTCCACTGGAAAAAAGTCCAGTAACTCTTACACAAGTGTGTTAGGGAACCATTATATATTTATGAGCGTTGAAGCTCAAGGTTCAGTTCAGCGTGTTGGTCTGTCTGCTGGACAAACTGACTTTGAAATTTGGAGTTATACGAAACACGTCCTTCACACTCCATTTATGAGCACTACACACACACACAGGGCAGAATTTCTGTGCATCATCTTCCAACAGGAGAAAGATCAGCTGACGTGACTACTTTTCAGAATCAAACAATGGTCCCTGGAATACTTTTTCTATTCATTAAGGTAAAAGAAAACAGCTCCTAGCGTTTAACAGACAAGAATGTATTAGAAATTACTCCACAGTTTAAATAAGCAGCTATAGTTTGAAGTCTCGGTTACCTCAACTGCTCCTCAATATATGCAATTATCTGTTCTCAAGGTCTCAAACCCAGAGTGCCAACTGTGTGTGCTTGGAGACTGCATTATTCCCAGAGCATTAATGTAAGAACTACAATAGAAAATGCAAAGAGAAACATTTCCACATAAAATGCATTCTATAGACCCGGGAAATCAATCTCTCTTACAACACAGCTCGTTTAAAACCCTCTTTTCCTGACCCTAAAATTGTAATTCTTCCAAAATTAGACTCAAGCATAACTGCCTAAGGGGTTTAACATGTGGCCTGAACAGGCTGGTTTTAATGGTGCTGCCACTTGTGGGTTGCTAAGAGGAAAATACATTTTTATAAAGACTGGCTGACCAAATTAATAATTTCTCCTCCAGTGCCCAACAAAAGCACAATAAGTTAGAAGGCAGAAGCTCACAGCCCCTCCTGGTTCTGTAACTCACAGGCATGCACAGAGGCCTCAATTATTTTCAGTAATATTACAGAATCATAGAATCCCAAACCGGTTTGGGTTGGAAGGGACCCTTAAAGCTCCTCCACTTCCAACCCCTGCCACAGGCAGGGACCCCTTCCACTGGAGCAGCTTGCTCCAAGCCCGTGTCCAACCTGGCCTTGAGCACTGCCAGGGATGGGGCAGCCACAGCTTCTCTGGGCACCCTGTGCCAGCGCCTCAGCACCCTCACAGGGAAGAGCTTCTGCCTAAGAGCTCATCTCAGTCTCCCCTCAGGCAGGTTAAAGCCATTCCCCTTGGCCTGTCCCTACAGGCCCTTGTCCAAAGGCCCTCTCCAGGTTTCCTGTAGTTGGATTTTTATCAATTTGCACGAGTAGCACATGATGCCTGGTTCACCAGCATCTTAATGTAGGGCAAATGTAGCAACCCAAAACCTTCCACGTGCAGAAAGGAAGATGGCAAGACCACCCATTGTGTAACACTACCTGCTGCCCAGAGCAGTGTCCTCAAGCAGGACACTGGGGAGCCAGAAAGCGAGCAGGAGCATAAAGGAAGCCCTGCTATATAATGAAATCATTACCAAGTGCATACACACACAAAGCATCAATACTTTGCCTCTGAACACAAGACACCTTTTTAAGCTTCCCTCATTTTCACAAAGGCTCATGTAACAGCATTAAAGAATGACAACATCCTTTCTATTTCCAGCTCACTTACATACTAACCTTACAAAAGCAGCATTTAGCTAGTACATGCTGTAAGAGCATAACTGAGCCATAAAACAATATAACAAAGCTGTAATTCCATCTATTCCACTCAAGTTTAAAACCTAGAGGACTAACGAGCTGTAGTTATTTTGACTATAAGATCTACTGCTGCATCTTGAGCTTATTCTGAATTGGTTTGGATCAAGTAGCATGCTTCCTGTATTTCTCTCCTTTTATCCTCATAGGAACACAGTAACTGTTGTCTCTATTCACATTCGCAAGTGCCAGCCTATGCCAAGACTTTGCATTTATCTCAGTTATTCTCATTTCAATCATTTGAGAGGGTAAACCTCAGTCTCACATGAACCCTGAACTCTGACTTACTCCACAATGCTCCATGCTAAAGGTATTACAGACATAGTTATGGTACTGCATGTTATAAAGCATTGAAAATATATGGAAAATACCCTTCAGGCAGTTATAAAAGCATCTGGTACTAATGAAATGGCTTTGGGAACATGGTGTGTCCTCTAAAGAGGGAAGAACAAATAGTAGCCTTAACTTGGTACCATCAGTGATTGAGGTATATTCAAGAGGTATAGTACATTGCAGATTTAACTGGCTGTACAATTAAACAGCATCTACAGCAAGGCAGGCATGATTCTACAGCATTTAAATGCAAGACAAGACATTAGTTTAGGTGAAGACAAAACCCAAACAAGGGATCAGTTTTGCAAATCATATTAAGAGTGCCAAAACACAGTAAGAGCAGATTACCATTTGTCAGATTCTCTTTTAAGTGCTTTACAGTAAAGCAATCAGTCAGTAATCCAGCTCCCATTTAAGCAGTATACTTTTCTACAACTGCTCCCTGGTAGTAGCACAGTTCTTACTAAGAGCTAGCAACAATGCTAAACAAACATCATTTCCACATACTGCCCATGTGGACACTGAAGAAAGAAAACCTACTCTACGAGTATTAGTTTTGCTGCAAAACACACATCAGTAGGATTATTTACGCCAGTGATAAATGCCATGGGATGTGCACCTGCACACATGTACACGCCATCCCATTTCAAAAGCATCTGGAACTGTCACACAGCATTTTGACAACTGCCTTAGACCTACCTAAACTCATGCTGCTACCAGATGAGGGAGTTCTGCATCCCCCACCTGCCCGCAGGTCCATGTTTTGTCACCCCTTCTTTACACATCCACACAGCCTGAATGAAGTTCAGGGATCTGATCTGACCACAACATAACCCAGCAGAAATCTCCAGGTTCATCTGCTTTCAGCAGCAGCATAGACTTGGACCAGCTTCAGTCTTCACATCTAAAAGATGATGACCAGTGATGCAGGACCTCTGTGCACCATGCCAAAGCTTCCACTATTTTGTTTGGCCAGTACTGTAATTCAGTCTCTTAAGGTTACAGTACCAGGACTGGATATATTCTGTTGCTGGCCTCCAGACTGCACATGTTCCAAGTATATACCTTGAAGGGCAAAGGTTTAAAGTCCTTTCCACCATTTGTAATAGCAGGGTCTTGTGCTGACTGTATGTAAAGCCCTATAAGGAGACCAGCCATCTTTCAGAGTTCATAGTGTTCCTCTGAGCTACCTGATCACCCCTCGACAATGCTGGCACAAGTGCACACACAGAGCACTGAGAACCAGATCAGGGTTCAATTCAGCTGAAAACTAATCCAGTCACAACCACAATTTTCAGTATTTTTCAGCTGGATCAGCTTCCCCAACAACTTGATTGTGCAGCTACATGAGCACTTGTGCCAGCAAAGTGGGAAGGAGTGCCTCTTTAAGCAGAAATGCTGCCAAAAATGTAGCCATGGCCTAAATAGGCGAGTCAGAAGAGAACAGAAAGACGACGGGGAGGTGGGGGGAAGGCAGACAGTACAGCTAGCAACACCCAGCTCTTAACTCTTACTTCAGCACTGCCTCCACTAGGAGTTTTATTCTTCATTTCAGTTCTTCCAAAGCATCCTATGAAGCTACAGCTACCCAAGAAACCCATTTGTAGGGTAGGTAGGCCCAAACCTAAATGGTTTAGGCAGCATGAAGTTTCACAACGCTGATAGAGAGCTGTAATCACCAGCACTGGCACTGAGAGCCAAGCTGCTCCCTTTTGTACTGCTGGAGTCTTATGGTTTCATCACTGGAACCACCATACTGACAACACAGAACACTCACTCCTTTTTCCAACTCATTTTTAATTTAAGCCAGAAAGATTCCAAGAACAGCAAAGCATTAGAGAAGTAACAGAACAATACCGGTCAGCATGACTGACAAGCTGAAGTGTCCCAGCTAGCAAACCCATGTCAAGAGTGAGCACTGAATAACTTTAGGGAGCTCAACAGCCACTTACTATTTAGCTGTTTGCTAAATGCTCTTTGTTGTGGGGGACTCTGCACTTTAGCTGAACACTTTAGTCAATCCACAGCAGCAGTTCCTGCAACACAGCAGCCTATTTCTCTCTCTCGATACAGTCAGTCATTCTGCAAACAGCTGAAGACAGAAGAGCTGAAACACAGAAGCAGACTTAGGAACACAGAATGGGGCCATAACCTTCTGGCTTTTTACTTACCTACAGCATACTTTAAACTACTCCTTATAACCAAACCCATTACTAGTCCTTGCTCCTTCTAACTGATGTTACCTTATGAGAACATAACCACAGCCTTCCAAACCCCAAATTAAGCTCCCTCCCACAACTATACCTCAGTCTTTCTTCGGCATTATGACTGCAACCTCTCATACCTTTGCTACTTTTCTCTGCTAATTTTTGCTCCCCTCCTACTCCATCAATTCCCATTAAAAAACCACCCATCAGTGACTTCTATACCACCACCATTTCTCTTCTGTGACTCCTGCCCACAAACATAGCTTGGTAGAAGCCCTTCTTCCCAAATGATGCCAGCAACATCCCTCCATCTACAAGGCACAGGCCCCTACTCATCAGTTGCTGTAAGCCTACAGAACCAGATGTGCCCCTAGGAACAACAGACTGGTAGGACAGAGCTAACCAACCTTCTGAAGCAGACTCAGCAGCTCTAATCCACTATTACAGATACGTGTTATTTGACAAAGAGAAACCTTTCTGGTAAGGCAAGAGATGGTGATCTCCAGATCGTGGTAAACTGCTTTTTACAGCAGTCCCCATTCCTGGCTTCAGTTTTCCTTACTCCGAGATAACTATTTTTGTGCACTGAAGACAAACTCCCATCACTGAAGCAACAACAGTTCCCATAGCTGCTCTGCAGCTTTGGAGTCAGCCAAAAATAAACACAAAACTACACTCGAAAGATATAACATACCCGGAATCAAATAGGGAAAGCATTCCTGAATGAGGGAGAAGTCAGATCTTGTTTGTGTCTCTGACCACACACAAAAGAGGGGGCTGGGGAAAAAACAACAAGAGAGTTCATCTCTTCATCATCCACACAAACCGAACCAGACTACAGCAATGTTTTGAGTATGAAACAACTCACAGATTATTAATTCAGAGACTATTTGGGCATGAAATAGTTAAACAACTTGTCAAACTCAGGGTTAAAGCTTAGGACTTAAGCTCCTGGCACCCCTCCTCGGATCAAGACTATCAGACTTTTACATATCTTTGGATTATACTTGAAAGAACATTTAGAAGCTTGATTCTTTTCCTTTTGCCAAGTAATTAAACAAATTTGACTTTATTTGTTCTGAAGCACAACCTCATTCCATTAAGCAAGGGTCTAGCTTTCAGAGACAGTTTAACTCACAAGTCTTAGCTGTTTCCAACTGAAGCTGCCATTATGCCACATCTTGGAGAACACAAGAGCAGAGGAGTAAAAACAAGTCCCAAACCAACAATTATGTTGTAGGAATAGGCTCCAGCAAGACAAATATAAAATTAAGGGAGAAAAATACCCTTTCCCTTATGCACCGGGCCATTAAATCACAAAAAGGCAAACTCTGGCCGTCAGTTAAAATGAAGGACCCTAAGCTAACACTAACAGCATTTCCATACTTAACTCTGTGATCCAAAAGGGCCAGGCCACAGTTTACAACCAAGGATAAATTCCATATAGACCAGGAGAAGAGAGGCTAGTCCTCTGCCCCCCACACATCCATATTCCTCAAGTTAGAGGAGCTTTGCCACAGCAGAACCACACAGGCAGGTCCCCAACACAAACCCTCTGCCATCACCTTTCCTCAAGCTTTAGTTACAGCTTTCCCCCTTCTTTTGCTTCCACCCTCACTAGATCTAACAGAAAGCATCACATCTATTACAGAGTACTTATAAAGCCAGAAAATTAAGAACCATATGTATCAGAGTTCATGTTTCAGCCATCAAAGCCACCAAGTATTGACTTTGCAATAGACAATCATTCTAGCCTAAGGATCTAAAGAACTACAGGTTACACATATTATGTGCAGGTTCCACCATCACGTCCGACCTCAGGTGCTCTGGGAGCTGTGTACTAGTGTTTGTAGCAAGCTTTTTAGTGTTGCTGCCACTATCACTGTATTAAAAACACTACCCTCCATTGGTCTGGTTTATAGGCAATTGGAGAGGCCACTGGGTTTGCATTCTACTGAGTAATGCAGTAAAACAGATACAGTTTTCTTGGTTAACACTTTATTAGGTTAGTTAAAGCCAGCTTTCCAGCATCAACACCACATTAAGAGCAGGAAGAAAACAGAAAGCAAAACCTCCCATTTCCTTCAGGCTTGTTTTGTTCCCTTTGTTATTAGTGAAGTTTCAGCTTTCCACAACAAAAGTTACTTTAAGTTTTAGCTCTAACGCCATTAAAAACCCCAATGATCCACAGCCTGGGTGCTACAGCACACACGTGGCACTGTCCATGGCACTGTCCCCAGTCCCAGACGTGATGCGAGTCCGTACTCATTAGCGCAGACCACAGCAGTTAATTAAAGTTTCAGACAGCCAGATTTTCTTTAGCTTTCACCATGGTGCCTGCCACAAGAAAGAAGACACACGGACAGGGAGGCAAAAAGGTCCTCAGACTACACTGAGAGCCACCTCCGCTCATCCTCAGGAGTTCTGAAGGAGGACCAGAAGCATGCAGAGCTGCTGCTCCAATTTTTGCAGGAATCACACAAGGCTGTTTCATTCAAGTGAAGCTTGGAGCTAGAAATACAGCTAATAAAAGGAAAAATGCAACCAGCTTGATACACTATTAACCTGTCCAAGAATATCACAGGGAGGCATTACAAAGCATAACAAGAACTCAAAGGATTGCATGGAAGCTGCACTTGCACTCTGATTAGACAGTTGGCTTTCAACCGTTTCCAGCATGAATTGTGAGAGCTGAACACACAGGAAGAGAATTGCAGCTCAACAAATTCATTACAACCACGAGTAGCACCAACCTCGGGACCTCTCTCCAGGATCCAGGCACCAAAATTTCACCATGTGTTGCATTACATCAAAGGGCTCGCATGTTAAGACTCATCCCAAGTCTGCTATAGCTGACAATGGAATTAAACTCCTCTTTGCTCTCTGGGCCGCAAAAATCAGAAGGTGCTTCCTCCATAAAACCAAAACTGGACATTCTTAAGAATTCTGGAAGCGTCCTGACTGCCTGAACAGAGGCTGGTCAGTTCACTGGCAGTGAAAGCTCCCCTGAACTCCAGCACTGCACAGTACAGTGCTAACCTGTCCGGAAGCGTCAGGCTGGCAAGTCATCTCTTGCAGCACCAAATACAATACTACGGAAGTTAAGGACTGAGTATTTCCTGACTCCTGCATTTCCAGATCCCTGTAAAAGCCACGTTTACTCTACACAGAGAAGCTCATAACTATTACATACTTGTCAATGTGTCTATTCTAATGAAGAATTATTTGCACGCACCAGCCAGATGACCACGACTTCCTCAGTATTTGTTCTAATTAGGGATTTGGTTTGGTACGCCATGAAAGGTCACAGAACTTAAAGTCTGCCATGGATAAAAAAATTGTACTGCACTTCAGAGTAGTTTTGAGTTCAAGCTTTGAAAGAGACTCCCCGAAGGACTGAAAATTCAACTTAAAGAATTGCTACAGCTTTCTTGTTTCCAAAAGGCAGCTTATATATGACAGGAGCCTGTGAAAGTGCATCATTTGCCACATGCTGCAGCTACTAAATAAAACCAAGTCACTTGTGTTTATACTGATTGTTCTAGCCTTTGGGAGTTTAATTTGAGCACATGTCTAATGGAGAAATAATGGAAACTGGAGTTACTGCTTTTCTAAATACAGCATTAATCTCACTTGTAACTCAGAGCACCTACGATACATAAAATCCACTTTTTTTATGGAAATTCTGTAAGTGCCAAGGCCAACTGCTTGCAAAAGAACAAATCTAACTCGTGATCCATGGGCTTTGTGGTGCAAACAGGACTTTATGGCAAGGAAATGATCCTTTTCCCTCAAAAACGATCGCAGAGGAAATGTTGTTCTTTAGCACAGTGATGGTACAATCCCCCTCATGATCCCCAGTCCAAGGAAACGAAAACAAGCACAGTTCTTGCTGTCACAGTCAGAGGCAGCCATCTTAGTGTAAGGTGACATTTGTCACTGCCAGCTTGGAAAAGTTTTAGGCAATTCCCAGTATTATTTCAAACACACGATACATAATAAGCACACACAAATATTCAGCTTTCTTCTTCTCCTGGCTAACAGAAGCTGGGAAGATTGGGAAAATTACTTGATCTTTATCTAGCAGTTAGATCTTCAAAGAGCACAAGCATTAATTAATTCTCCCAACACCTCCCTGTGGAATGCAAGTACCACATTCCCCATTCTGCAGATTAGGAAAAAACACAGCCCAAAAGCTGAGTGACAGGAAAATCTTAACCTTGGAAAACTAGCACTTATTTCAGCAAAATATTTCAGGAGCCTGCATTCAGCCCTCGTAAGAAGTGCGCTGAAGAGTACACTCAAACCACAGTTTGATACTGAATGGAGGTATCTCGATGCACATTAAATGTCTCTTCGCTCTGCTCGATTGCATGCAGGAACACCAAGGTATTTCAGGAAGGTTGCATTCGCATCTCCCCCCCTGAGTGGTAGAAAAAAGTCAAGAATAAACAGTAAAAGAAACATTGCTCTTACCTTCTGCTACATCATCATCTACAGCGCCTTTCACCTGAGAAAAACACCACTGAATGTCATTGCCTCCTCCAGCTCCTAGAAGACACAATCACAGACATGAGACCCCCCAGCAGCACAAAGAGCTCTCAGCACTCCCGAGCTGACAGTTTGAGGCAGCGCTGTGCACGCCGCCTACTTCCGCAGCAGCACAATCCCCAGCTGCCCCTCCCCACCTTTTCCTTTACAGATACTGTTTTTGTCAGGAGCCCGTTGCCAGCGTCCAGCACGGCTTTAGCAAAGCCCCTGTAAGCAGCAGCAGCGAGAAGAGCCTCCATCGCCAAAAGCTCGCTGGACTCAGTAGCGTTGCCAGTGCCAACTTTAACTGCGCATTTAAAATGAGAGTGCAGGAAAATCCTGCTTCCCACCAGCTTCTTCCTACTTCAGAAGTCAAAACTCTACCAAAAAGCTGTGCGTTTTGGCACGTTCCAACCTTCCCTTCGCTATAAACCAAGCGTCCATTCGATCCCCTCTTCTCCGAAAGCACCGAGCTCGACCTCCATACTAAAGGCTAAAGAAAACAGATTTTACCACGCTTTTAAGAGTGTCTTCGCAGAAGTACCGAAAGCAACTACCAGCCTGCAAACAAAAAGCAGCAAATCCGAGCAGCAAAGCAAACAAGCAATCAGATGTGAACAAGTTCTACTACCATAGAACACGGAGCGAAGAGAAAACTTGAGGAACATTACTGCCTGGGCGGAAGGCAGTGATTCATTTGAACCCTGCCACCAAAACACACACCAAAATCACCACCCAGTTCTTTTGCATTTCATTCTGAGCAAATCACTGCCGGGCTGAGGCCGTACAGGAAGGGACTGAAATGGGCTTTGCCGCTCTCTGCTTTGCTTTTTTTTTTTCCCCTCTAAAGCCACTGTCAAAATGGAACTTTTCCTCCACACAATTCAACCAGGCTGAGCAACAGATGGCAGCTACACATTAATCCAGAGCTCTGTACGGCTTTGGGGATCACAAAGAATACAGAAGGGGCTTCTTCCCTCTTTCACTCTAAGTTAAGGGGGGAAAAGAAGTCAAAAAACAAGGAAATCGGAAGCCCCCAAATAATCTTTCCAGCATGGACCAGGTCTAAGGGGGTCAGGAAGTGCTGGAACACATCAGAGCCCAATCTGCAGTTTTTACTTCCCTTGGCTTCTTCTCTCAAGGATTACAGACATTCAAGCTGCATCACCTGAGAAGGTGAAGGCGAGTGCAAGTATCTATGCGAGAGATGTCAAGATGCCTTCTGCAGCTGCAGTGGAAGGTTTACCACGCACACCTCTCCCCCAAATCCCATACAAGCTATTTGCCTGCCTCTCTCCAACCTCTTCATTTGTCAGACAGCAGCTGGCACCATGGAAGCGTTTGAAGGGGGCAGCTTTAAGGAAAATCACTGCTCTTTCCACACAAGGCCAAAATTCTCTTTTTCATACAATTTACTTGAACCGAGTTGGCACTTCCCCCCCTCCCGAAACAAAAAGAGGAGGAGGGTGGAGCATGGGCATATGGTGTAGGGGGAAAAGGCAAAGCACAAACCTACCCGAGCCTCCCCTGCTCGCTCCTCCAAGCGCAAAGCGCTGAAAAGACAATTCATTTGCAGAGGAGGGGGATGAATACATCTCCAAGCGAAGAAATCGCAAGGAGAAGTAAGAAGGAAGAGATGCCTTATGCAGACACACTTCCAGCCTAGCGAGAAGAGCACTCCAGGATGCAAAATGGGGAGCAGGCACAGGAAGGAATGAGACAGAGAACACAGCAAGACCTGTGTTATTTAATTACATCCTGTGCCCAATTTGAGTCTCGTTTGCAGGCGCTCAGAAGCTGCTCCCTACGGAAGGGTGCAGCCCCGCTCTGGACACAGGCACGTCTGCACCCCCAGCACCTCGCCGTGCACAGCAGCACCTCTGCACGCTCCTTCCTAACTCCACCTGAGAATGAATGCAGCGAACGAGCACAATACAAACCGAAAGAGGCAGAGACCCCCCCCGCCTGAACCCTCCTGCACACCCAACTTCCACACACCCGCTGCCCCCAGCCCAGCCCCTCCGCCTTGCTGCTGCCATGCCTGCCTTTTCCCCCCCGCTGAAGCAGGGAAGGAGGAAGCGGTGGGTGGGAGGAAAGCTCCATTTCCCAGAACGGGGAAAAATAAAGGAATGAAACCCAGGAAGGCGCAGGCGGAACGGGGGCAGCGGGGCCGGGAGCCAGCACAGGCGCCGGCAGCGCGGCTCGGCGGAGGCAGGGGCAGGCGGCTCGGCGTTCCGGAGCGGGGGACGCAGCCCCGGCGGGCCGGGCCGGAGGCGCCCGATGCCCATCTCCCGTCTCCCGGGCGCAGGCCGCTGCCGCAGCCTCACCTGAGCCCCCCCTCCCCTCCCCGCCCGGCGGCGGCGGCCGGGGCCGGTGCACGGCGGGGGCAGCCTCCCCTTACCTGCCATGTTGGGCTCGCGATAGCGGCCGCGGCGGGTCGGGCGGGCTCGGCGCTGCGCGGCGGAGCCGCCGTTGCCGAGCGGGGGGCGGCGGCGGGGGGCGGATGGCGGCGGATGGCGGCGGGGGTGCGGCCGGCTCCGCTCCGGGGCTGCCCCCGCTCCGCGCCTCGCTCCGGCCCCCCCCCGAACGCTACACTTTCAAAATGGCGCCGGCCGAGCTGGGGGTGACGTCACCCGGGGCGGGCGGGGCGGCGCTCCGCGGAGGGCGGGGCCGAGGGTCCCTCGCCGCCCCCCGTAGGGCCGGGTGTCATGGCGGGTGCCGCGGCCGGCCCGCGCCCCGGGCAGCACCCCCGCGGTGGGGCGGGGGCAGCCGCGGCGCCGGGGGCTCACCCGGGGGGGGAGGGGGCGGGCACCTTCCTGCCGGGTCCCCATCCCCCCGGTGCTCCCCCCCGCTGCACCCCCGCCCTGCCGCCGGGGTTCGGTTTTGGCCTCCCCTTTCCTCCGCTCCCGCACTTCCTCCTCTGCCATTGCCTCCCGCGGCCGCAGAACCTGCTTGATGCGCGTTTTCCGCCCTCTTGGACGCTCTCCATAACGTCTGCAGGCTCGGGCTCCGGTTTCACTGGAGAGCCCAGGCGCGGCTTTGCCGCTCTCATTGCTATTCCCCGCATACACCCGGCCGTGCCCCGAGCCATTTTTAGCCTCCGCCACCTCTCACGCTGACAGCCAGCGAGATCTACAAAGGAAGGCTTCCAGCAGAGCCCAGCTTGGCTCCGCTCCTGCTGGCTCGGAAGGGATGAAGGCTCCCTCTTAGCTCGCTGGGTCCCAGTCGAAGCCTCAGCTGTGGTTCACACACAGGACTCGGATAATTGATTCAGTACAATCTATTTAAGATCTTGTGAAAGTCATCAGTTTCCCTGCACAGATGTTTGTGCAAACGTCTTCTTTCTCCTCAGGCTGGGTAGAGCTTGTTAATCCAGATTTCACTGGGACATTCATGAGCTCATCCTGCAAACCCAGCGCTGCCACAACCTCGCCGTGTGCCCTGGAACAAGTCTCCCAAGTCATCACCTGCACCAGCTGCATTTCCAGCTCAACACACCAAAGAGCCGAAGGAGCACGGAGTTACACTCAAGTGCAGCCCAAACCACGGAACTGCAGGAGTTGAACACCTCCACTCACGCACACAAACAGGCGCCAGCAATCCCCACGTTGAAAAGTGCTGTGGACAAACGCAGATTTACCTCTACACCTGCAAATACAATCAATCTCGGAAACAAGAGCAATGGTTGAAAAAGGACTTGGCATAGAGAGGGCATTCCAGGGCAACTCACCCAAGTTTGGGAATCTCAGGAACCAAGTGCTTTGCTCAGTCCGTTTTGCGAGCAGTCCAAAGATCTGAAACCAGGCACAGCACAAGTTGGGAAGCAGTCACAACCGAGACGGGATCTTCTGGGATCACGCCAGCACTAACACCCAGGTCCACGGTTCCCAGAGGTCAAGAGCAAATTCACTCAGTTCTACATGTTTGTGGCTATGTTTAGGCAACACCAGACTGGGAAGGAAAGCTGCATTCCTCATTTGTCAGGATTCCTCAAAAACATCCTTTTCAACCCCAACAGAATTGGCCTGCCACCATGTAAAGTCAAGTCCAATTCATCCATTGCCTCTGTACAATTACTGCAGAATTTGGCCTTCAGAGTAGGATGAGCATCATTTCAAGGACTTGTTGCTTAAAAAAACAAAAGGCAATCAGACCTGCAATTAGCTCTGTAATAGAAATTAATGAAGCTTTAGTATATACCTTATAATTAAAACAAAATCCCTCTTAGAAAAGATTTAATATCATGGTGCCAGAAGGATGGATCCTAATTCCAGCATTTCAGGGTTTTATTTTGAACTAACTGAGCTACAGAGTATAATGAAGTATAATAAATAACACTAAATCACAGCCTGGGTAATTAGTAAGACATCTGGGGAATCACAATCACCGTGTGGGTGTTCACTTGTTAATTCACACAACACAAGTCCTCCACAGAAAAGCCTCTCAGGTTGCATTTGTTAAAGGGCAGCGCAGAACACAGAGAGTGGCCAGTTCACAGCAGCATCAATCAGGAGCTCAGTTAGAACAGCTTAAACCTCAACATGGAAAATGTGACTGGCAGCCAATAAAACATCTATTAATGTCAGATCACTGATCAACCAACCAAGGCCTCAAAGAACTCTGTCAGCAGCTCACTTTGTACCTGCTTCAGTTTCCCAGTGATTTGACCCGTTAGACAAGGCTATCATGAATTACAACAATTCAGTTTAGAAATAAAGGGAGTAATTATCACCAAAATTATCACTGGTATTTAGTAGTAGCTGAGCAATCTGGGGTCACCTCCAGCTTAATTCAGGGCAACGCAATTCCCTGCAGCCTTCTCCTCTGTGCTTCACTGTCCAGCTTGAAGAGCCTCACTGAGAGTTTTCCACTGCTTTTTGGCAGAGCGTTTCACAGCCTTTGCTCCTAGAAAATGTTCACTCATATTCACCCCGTGTTTCCCCATTCCTCATTCCAGGTAATTGTCTCTTCATTAGCCGTCATTATCAAAACAGTGCTGACTCACACCTTAATGCTGCCACATTGAGTTCATGCTGAACGCAAGGTCAGGCAGCCCCCGCCTCTGCAATGAGCTTCCGGCAGGCTCCCAGGCTGAGCCCCTCTGACCTAAGGTCACATCCACACCAGCCTCACTCAGGCAGGTCCTTCACACTTGCTGCAGAGCCAGGAGCACACTGTGGCCACAAGCAGCTCTCATTTGAGTTTTCTGACAGTATTTACTCAACCTGCATTCATTTTCACCCACCTGTAAAGCCCCAGTGGCCAGAGATGTTCAGCTAAAACCAAGGTTTAAACAAAGGCTTAAGCAGTTCCAGTTCCTGCCTTGCTATCCTAAACTTGAACACTGCAAAGACAAACACTGCACCCTACGTCACTAGAGCAGTTCCACCAAAGTCACTGGTCTTCATTTTTGGAAAGGGGAGAAAGTTTCTGGCAGTTGTGAGTATCTGTGCTGTTGGGGCAATAATACTCAGAAGGGGCACAAAACATCATCCTCCCCTCATCAGTCGAGTATGAGCAGTGATCAAAAGCAGAAGAGGATGGTTCATGACTTTCAGTTCACTTTGCAACTGGCAGTGATTTTCTAAAGAACCATTTCCCAAAGCAAACAACGTCACAGGCCTGTGCAATGGTTCTGTAACCACTGAGCAAACCTGTGACACAACACCTCACTGATTCTGGTAAAGAAGTAGCTTGTGTCATCTCAGAAACGCGAAGTTCACTGGGTTAAAGCTCTGTTATTACAAGGGGAAGCCTCAGAATCTTCTCATAGAAATTACTAAGGCTTTTTCTCAACCTTAGCCTGCTGCAAGCAAACAGAAGAGCCAATTAGACTTGGGAAGAATTCCTTATGTTCATTACAGAAGTAGTTTGCAAGACAGGTTTAAAACCAGCTCTGAAGCTGATTTGGTTAGAGCACGTCTGAATTACAACAATTGAAACCCCAGTTTGCAATATATTAGTCTAATGGATTCTTTAAGCACAATTTGTACAGGATTCATGGACCTGAATCTTGGCAGGTTTACTTTAAAGCAAGTGCAAAAATACGTGCAAGGATACAGGGAAAACAAGACCTGGGGAAAAGAAGGAAAAAGGCCTTAGAGGTAGAGAGGAATCACCTGTTTGGAGGGAGGAAACCAAGTATTTTTCATCTAGACGATATCCTATTATTTTGGGGTTAAAAACTAAGAAAAAGGGGTAACTTGAGGTGTATAGAAAAATTACATTTTTCTTATTTTAAACTTCTTAACTATGTTTTTTACAAACTCTGGTTAGTTCTACTTGAGGGTGAGGCCAAAGAAAGCCCAAGAGAAGCCACCAATCCCACTGACATTAAAACTGCAGCCATGAGACAGGGGATTCACAAGACTTAGATTTAGCTCTTCCTGTAACATAGAAGCTGCAGTTAACAAAACACATCCTTCAGGATAACCTGGCACTGTGAGTCTTCCACCTCAGGATAATTTGGAACTCTGGAACCTACCAGCAGTAGGAAATAAACCAAAAATGAAACAAAATGAGAACAGTCATCCTGAACTAAGCACCATGAACGCAAGGCACTCACAAAGTCTTTTTATTCTAGCAAGAAAGATTAAACACTGAACTACATTGCCACAGAACTCAGCAGCACATCCACTAACAGGCAGTTTTAAGAGCAGATTAGATAACCTCCTACTGGGAATAGTCTAAGTAGAGCTGCTCCCTGCCTAAGGGTAAGAGATGCCTTAGTCCTTTCCAGCCCCACTTTTCACCATTCTAAAGAAAAAACCCAGGTTCTTTGCAGCAGTGACAACAGCAAGATAGAGCAAAACCAGTAATTCCATGCCCAGAGAACACTTTCACAAGTATTAAGATTCCCTTCTCCTATTAGCCTTTAGAAAGGGAATAATTAATAACCTTCTGTCTCTCTGAATAAATTGAGCTCAATGAAAGGAACATAACAGCAACAATTACAATAAAAAGCTATCTTGGGAGGCAAGAAAGCACTTCATGCATAGACTTAACTGATACATGCTGCATCTCTAAGAAGCACAGAGGAACTCACAGGTGAGAAGACCTCCTTTGGTCCTCACCACCTTTATGGGTACACTGAAGGAAGGGGAGGAGCCAAGATACATAACTGCAAAGGGCCTTGTATGGGTTTGGTTTGGGGTATTTTGAAATCTCCAAACTCTTATGGCCTCTATACACAAACATTTCTTTCTGGGGAAGGGTTGCAGTGTTATTGAGGGAACAGAAGGCTTCATTTTTCCTTCCTAACAAACCTCTATAGGTGATCTAAATAAGTGAAAGAGTAGCCTCAGTCTTCTGCGATACAATTTCGCTTCACAAAAGCAGGAAGTTGAAAGCAAGTGTGTTAAGAGCACTGCCTTCTGTAGGATTTCCCTGTTATTTTTCACAGTGGGGATTAGCATCTTCTGGTTTAGATTTACTAAGACAAAGTACTGCTATGCATTAATGAAACGAATGAGCTATTATCTGTCACTATGAGCTGGAAGAATTATACCTGCACAGGTTTATGTCAGAAGGGATGTGTAATTGTAAGGCTTAGCTCAAGCCCTGTAGTTATCTTGTATGTATCACTGAAGCCATTGTTACTGAAACAGAGATAAAAAGCCAGCTGATCCAAAGAGATTACCATCAGCTCCTTGGAATCATGTTTTTGTACTTTGAAGAAGCCTGTAATTTTACTAGCCTTTTGCACTAAGAAGTTAATTGCCAGCTCTGTATGGTGCTAACAGCATGTAGAAACTTAGCACATCAGTGATCTGACTTTGCCAGGAGAAATGTTCCTCAAAAAACATGGATTGTGGGAAGCGATGATTAAATACATAATGTGGAATAAAATGCCACTGTAGGCTTTGAACGCAAGCATTCTTCCTGCTGCTCTAGGTGAGTCTTGTTCTTTCAGTCAGCTTGGGGTTGCTGACTTCTCCTGGTACATAAAGGGTGTGAAGAGGCTGATGTCCTAAGACCTGGAATCAGAAAAAGACATAAGGAATTCAGCTTATTTTTCCAAGGAGATTTTAGCTTTTGATCCCAGAGGGAAATGTTGAAAAGTGACTTCTAAAATGAAACAAAAACAGAAAAGGAAAGCAAATGCAAGGAGCCTAGAAATATTCTCTCTTTAAAATGCACTTAAGGTAAACTACAAGTGGAAGTATTAGTAGTAACTTACTCTGAGCAGTAACACTATCACTCTGGTATTGCTTGAGTCCTGTGCAAAACATGACGTGTGCAGGTAACTGGCATGATTTGCTTTAGTAATTCATTAACATACTCCTTCATGTTCAAGCTCATTTATCTTTTGGTTTCATTTTTCCTTAACGAAAGCATGTATTTCTCAGCTATTTTTGATGTGTTTCAAACTGTCTCTCCTTTCACAAACACGATTCAAGTATTCGCACCTGAAACTGTTCTAAAACATTCTTTGCTTGCTTTGTCACACAGTTCTGCTGGTAACGGGCTTGGAAGGCAAGGCCAGGAATGAACTGAGAAGGGAAGGAAGGGAGGCTGAAATAGCAGAATGAATTGTTCCATTCACATGGCTTTTCTGCTAGGGAATAAGTTCACATTGTAAACAGGAGAGAGGTGTGGTTTGCAGATCGGACAGGAAATCCTTAGTTCTAATCCTTGCTGTGTTGTTGATTCCCTTGGAGACCTTGAGCAAATGCTTTCTGTTCCTATTTTTTAATTGGAAATAAAGTGGGGATGATAGCACTGAACTAGTTCCTAGCAGCAGCCTTGCAGTTAAAACATTTATAACATGCTTTAAAAACAGCTCATAGCACACAGGCTTGGAATCAACTTGGCTACTTGTCTGAGGTGATTTCCTCACCCTGCTTTGAGGACCAGGGACCTTTGGGGGCCCAAGGCAGCAGTGCACATGCAGAGCCTTTGTTTTCCTCATTGTAACAATGCAAAGCAGATGCTTGAGCAGGGATAGAAGGAAATGTAGCCTCACAAGCAGTAGCCATTGTCTGGTGTGATTTGTGGCCAGGCGGTCTGCTCTGCCACCCTTCACACACACTGTGGCCGCATTTAGCCCGGTTGTGAACAGGTTTCTTAGGTTCTTTTTTCCCCTTGGGAAGCAGGGAGCACACCTGCAAGCGAAGAGTCTGAGAAGATTACGGCTGAGGAGGACGTGTTCCTTAGGAGGGCTCTTCTGTGTGCTGGGCCCGCAGTAGAAGCCACTGTTGAGCAGTATGGCAGCCTCTTGTGCCCTGAGACCCCACGTACCAGATGCAGGTGCCTGGCAAAGTTGTGTCTGATGTGAAGAGTCCTGGAACCAGCAGATGATGGTGTTGGGCTGGGAATACTGAGGAAGCACAGAGACTGGAGGTGTGACAGCCCTGCCTGCAGTCATGGTAGAGATCCTGAGGTTTTTAGGGCGCATTCTTTGTATCGATGTAAATGACTGTGTAGGTGATGAATCCCATTTGCTATCTCACCATCCTACTTTAATCAGGGAGAACCTGCAGTAACGTGGCCTGCTAACAGCAGCATGGAAAGGTGAAAGTCCAGGCTCCTAAGAAGTATGACTTCACCTCAGGTTTCTCACCCTCTCCTTTACCTAGAGTTTACAGATAGAGTCTGAGAGTTAGCACACGCGAGGATCCATGGAAATGTTTCTAGAACTCAGTTTTCTTCCAACACGTAATTACAAAATGAAAACTCATGAAACCATTGCCTGTTACCAAACCTCCCTTAAGCAGCTTAAATGGCAAGAAGGGAAAAAAAGTGGAAAAGTGGATTTCCACTCCCCCTCCCATGAGGCACTGCTATTTTTTCTAGTTTCATCAAAATCTCTTCTTTGTGTGGGTTACCCCAGCTGCACAAACACAGGAGATACTGTGCTCCATTCCCTCCTGGAGGTCAAGTCTCCGAGAGGGAACATTCACAACCCGAAGACGTTTTGGCATTGGAGCACCTCAGCCACTTAGGATCTATAATTACACTCTCACCTTCTCATCGTTCTATCATCAAACACTGATTTCAGAGTCCTGGAGGGGGGAGCTGGTGCCTTCTCCGACACAGGCAAAGAGCGGGCATGCAAACCTGAACTGTCCTTGCTACAAGCACTGCTGCAGTGTTCCTTTCGATGGGGATATGCAATAACGTTCATTTCAGGACTAGGAATGTTATCACTGGCCTAGCACAAAGATGAATTAGGTTTGAGTATGTTGTGCATTTTGCCTGCTCTCACAGAAGTCGGGACAGACAGATCTTCATTAGTTGCAGTGACATTTAGATCAGGCTTTCCATACAGACCCTGCCAACACCTTTAGAATGGGGTGTTGACAGGTGAGCAGGATGTGTTGCTGAAATACAAAGAGGGAAATCTTGGTCGTGATTTGTACACAGGTGTAAGTATCAGCATTTATCTTCGAGTAAGAACTGCAGAGGTTTTAATACTCACGTAGCGTATCTATGTAATGATGCAATGCACAGTAAACAGGGACAGACAGATCCAAAAGGCATCCAGATATCTTCATAAAGAGCCACCCATGTAAACTGTGAGGAATTTCGAGCATGGTCACACGAGGACACAGGACCCAGTTGATACGTCTGACAAGTCACTGCACCGAGGTGCAATGATTAGTCACATACCGATTGCCTGGTGTGTTGCATGCAAAGTGAAATGAGTTCATCTGAGCCACTAGTGCAGGGCTTAACTGTTCAAACGGGGTTCAGGTTGACTCCTTTTACTTTGCTTAACAGCACATTGAGAGCTTGCATGGCGCTAGGTGTGTTATTCCTGGCAGTACCACTGGGTAAAACTGTTTCTGCAGTTCCATTATTTTTCCTTTATGGTCACTAAAGTAAAAAGTAGGAAAAAAAATAAAACAGTGAAGAGAAATTTCATCTTTCCAAAACTTTGTCCAGTCCAAACTGGACATCAACGAGAAATCTTTCCCACAAAGTGGAAGTTCCCTGGACTCTACAGGGGCTCTATAAAATCAACAAGCTTATCAGTTGTGTTTCCAATAGGAGACAGGAAATTACCGAGAACATCCATTCACTGAGCAGCTACGGGGGGTTCCCAGGATATCTGACTTCCCACAAAACTGCCAGGATAACTCTCTTGCTGCTAAACACCGTAAGCCTTTATAATCCACATCTCTGTATCATGCTAAGCAAGGTACTGGCTTCCATGCCAAAGGAATCAGACACTTCTTCCTCCACAGCCCCTGCAGAAACAACACTCTGGTTGTTCTGATCAGTGCTGGGCAGTCCAGATGCAGCAGAAGGGGGGCTGTGATTGCATCGATGCTTCTCACAGTAGCACAGTTCAGTGCTCTGGTTCACTAAACAGTGCTGCAGTTACATATACTCACAAGAAGGAAAGGGGCAGAACAATACACCCGGGACAGCAAAGGGTGAAAGTTCATGGAGCTGCAGCCTGCAGTGATTCTAATGGAACATTTGGGCCTCAGCAAAACAGTGCTTGGTTTCTCAGAGCATGCTCGAGCAGCTTTTATCAATACTGAACACGACAGTGAGTTTATTCAAACACTTTATGGCAGTTATGTGGTACCATACCTGGAGACAAAATTAAGGATAACATTTTACTCAAAGGATGTGATTTCCGTGAAATTACCTCAGATAAGAAGGCAAAGTGCAATGTTTTCATTTGATTTTTTCCCTCATAAACGTTTCTCCCAAAAGACTCAATTTAAGTTCTTGTTCTGCTTGATTCTCTCCAAGATCTTGAACTTGGCCTGTCACATTGCAAACCAGTGCCCTAATTAAAGTTGTTGCTGGCCACCATCAGCAAAGACTCAGTCTTTCTTTCTCTGTCCTTTGCCAAACAAGAACAAAAGGGTTTTGAAAGGCCTTAGTTTTTCACTACACTGTAAAAAAGTGCATTTCAAAGCTTGGAAAGCTTTGCTTTCCACAGAACACACGAGCAAAATGTAAAACTCAAATCTTTTCTGCCAGCTCCCACCCAACACTATGGAGGCAGGTAGATTCCTTAGGGATCCTCAGCAGAATGATGACACAACAAAGTTGTTATCAAATCTGTGCAAAAAGATCCTTTTACTTTTTAGGTCACCTCTGTACTCACTTTCATTTCCCTGTTTTCTCATTTCTTGGCCATGTCTCTGCTCAGTGTTCCTCTGCTTGTGTCAGATGGAACATTGTACAAGGAGGCAATTGTTTGCTTAAAGCACTATCTCTCTATTGTCCTTTTAGAACAATAATGACAATGAGACAACTGGACTTCGGATCTGCCACAAGAAATTAACACCAGCCATCGCAGGCAATGAGGCTGCAGTGCTGATTTGCAGAGGTGTTTCCTGCAGCAGCTTGAAATAGATTCCTTCTCTGCTTGCCGTTTCTTCTGATTCCCCTGCGTAGTGCCAGCATCAGCACAACTGCTGGAAGCAGCCTGGGTGTAGCACTGGTTTCATCCAGGGTTGCCAAATTTGCAGTTCCACAGAGCCTGGCCACTCCTTCCCTCCCAAGTCGTAGGAAGCTGCTGACTCCAGAGTGGTGCTTGCCATCCACACAGCAGGGATGATGTGATGCACAGTGCTCCAAATCAAATGGGGCTCCCATGGAATAAGTGCCTTGCTTCTGTTGTGACTGTGATGGTTTATTTATGAGGATAGCGCTGTTGTTGTGAGTGAATTCAGAAATGTATCCATTCTGGATGCACCACCTAAATCCTCTGCAACTGATGTGCCATTGGTCTGGAAGAGGAGGCTGGAGAAGCAATAAAGGGTGGGTTGGAAAATGCCATCCACAGGGCCCAACCTGACTGCTGTAACTTTGCTGAACCAGAAGGATGTTTATCCAGTGTTACTCCCTGCATTTAGAAATGTGGGTTTGGCCATGAGACAACTCAAACCGAGATCTCCACGAGGAGCATTCCAACATGCCTAGGACGTCTGTTGACAGCAGTAATAAACCATCAGACCTTTGTTTTTTCCCAGTGTCTAATGTTTCTAGGCCTCCTAAAAAGGGTTCAGCTGTGTGCATTGGTAAACAGTGGTGTTCTTCATTGGGTTCTGATGCGTGTCAAGAGGTTTTGAAATTCCTTAGTGAAAAAGATTACAGCACAGATCAAAAAGGGATTGGCCCCATAGTCTTTCTTTATAAGAATCAAGGGTAAGTTCTTCACTAGAAGACTGAGAAGGAACTTCAGGGATCTGGGTTTTCGTCTCTCTTCTGTTTCCCATTTATGCATGAGCTCAGCAAATCCTCCCATTTCTTCCTTCCTTTTTTCTAAGAGCAGGAACAACAATGGCTTCTTCAGCGAGGTTCATGCAGTTGGGTTATCTCACTGCACTTAACCTTAAGGAGCCCGACTTCTCTTTGCTCCGTGAATGACTTTATAATTGCTATTTACTAAATAAAACCTGAAGTTCCTTTGGATCTCCATCTAAAAACATGTGCTGGGTAGGATTTTATGTGCTGTTAGACTGTGAAAGGAAACCAAATGAAACCATCATCTAAAACTGGCACATTCAAGGTAGGGAGTAATTACCCTTTGTGGAATTTGGCCAAGAACAAAGAAAAGTACTCTTTGAACAATTTTTGCTAAGAAATGCAGGTACCAAAAGCTCTTCCGAAATAGTCAATGTGTGAAGGAAATGTCCCTTTAAATGTGTGCAAGGAGTCAGGATCTTGGGTTTTAATTCCCATCTGAGAAGGTGTAGAATTTCCAGGGATGTGCCAAGCCGGAGGCCATGCTGCTGGATGGCGCCAAAGAGAGTGGACACTTGCTTGGTTATTTTTGGACGCATGAGCACTCCAGTCAATGACGCCAGTGTTGCAGCTGTAACAAAGCGAGGCTTCTGTGTTGTTGTGGAGATAAAACTTGAGTGGTTGCATGGAGGAGGGGAGGAGAAGAGGAGGAATGGATGGCATGCCCCAGAGCACGTTTTGCTAGCAGCATGAATTCATTGTTCAGTTAAATAGTTAATGAAGTTCAGTGTGTGGATGCAGACAACAATGAATTGTGTCCTCCCTGTGTTTTGCAATTTCTGTTAAGAAAACAAAAATCAATTTGTCATCATTCCCTGAATTTTGCTTACCTCAGAGCGCTGATCTAATCGATGTGACAGATACGAGCTGCCCTTTGGAGTATTAATGGGTCATGGGAGAAGAGATTCCCGGCCTTTAGAAAAGACTGGGAAAATGCGCTAAAATAGGAAAGGCAATTTGTTTCAGGTCAGTTTTTAAAAGAGGGGATTTCAGTGTAATCAGTAAAGTGGGGAGGAGACTGAGAAGAAGACTGGCAAGAAGATGATATGGTCTAGTGTGAGGTGTCCCTGCCGATGGCAGGGGGGTGGAACTGGATGATCTTAAGGTCCTTTCCAGCCCAAACCAGGCTATGATTCTATGATGTTATGTTGGAGAGTCATGAAAACAAAACAATCAGCATTTTTTTTCCCCCTAATTTTTAGGGGAATTGACAGGAAAAATGCAAACATCCCCTTATTGATAGTGGGAATGTGGGCTGTTTGTTCAAATGCTGTGAAACAGGAGGGAAGCCTAGAGAAGTTATAACAAACTTTCAGACCTGTATAGTAAAAACATAAACCAGTCATTGTCAAAATGGGAATCTGTGGGAGGTTTCCTGTTGATGTTGAGCTGTGATTGTCTGAGATAGGGCCTGACAAATTTCTCAGTGCTTCAAAGGAAAATCCAAGTGGAAAAATTCCCATTCTTTCCCCTTTGAAATCTGTTTCGGGTCCCCCCCAAATAAATACAAATAAACCAGGCTTGGTCAGGTCTCTCCCATTCATATGTTCCAAAAGGTGTGCGGCATTTCAGTTAATACTGTCCCTCAGGAATACTTCCAAGCTCTTCAGAGCAACTCAGGATATTTGTCCTTGATGTACCTAAGGTTAACATTTGGAATGTGGACAGTGTTGGCTGTAGCAGGATGGCAAGGAGGTTTGAGACGGGAGTTCACAAGTTCTGGGTAATTTCTATTGTAAGTCTCAGTTGTCAAATGATGAGCCAATATGGCTTGTAGAAGAGGGAGTGTCTTTTCCATAGCCTTCTCTAAAAGTATTTTACTTTTACACTTTGCATTTTTCTCCTTATTTCTAACGATGACATCAGCCAAGAGAGGGAAGCAAAAGCATAACCAGAGGAGGCAGATCTGGAGCAGCAGCAGTAAGGTAAAAGGCAGCTTCCTTTGGGACATTTTTATACCCGTATCCAAAAACACAGTGCAAAAGGGTGAGCAGGAATTCCAAATCACATGCACCTATGAAGGTGATTAAGCAATGGCCTGGGTAGCTGAGGAAAATCAGTTTCTAGAGTCTTTGACTGCTGCGTGATTGCACTGGCAGCGATGATAAGCTTCAGAGCACTCCAATGCCTGTTATATGGATGTTGGGGGCACATAACTGCTGTTTGCAAGGCTGAAACTCAAAATGAGTATTTAATTGCTTTAGAATACTGCAAGTAGTGGTCTTCATTCCAGTGAGGTTTTCACAGTCCAGGATTCTTCTCCAGTGCTGTGAAAAGACTGACTTCAGAAATCCGTATGTGATAATGCATAAAACGGGAAAGAAATTGGCTGCAAGAGGTGAGCTGAAGAGTAGAAAAAGCATTTTATCACTTTTCACTTGCCTTTACAGAGGTCTTCCATAACAGCGCCGGTTTAACTTCTAAATCAAAGCTAGACGCATGAGTCACTGCTGGTTCATTGCTACCCCTTCAGTTCTGGGTGCAAGATGTTTTACACAGCTCTACTGTGTCATGTTTTCAACTGAGAAAAGACACATTACTTTGCTCCTCCATTATCCCAAGAGAGCTTCTGATCCATATAAATGATAAAGCTACATTTTACTCTCATAGTAGACATGCAGTGAAATATATCCACTGATTGTTTATCTTCCAAGCACCTGAAAGGTGATGATTGAAATTATATACTCCTTCCCCTCCTCATCACCTCTATCCGCCCTGTATACATCCTTTTATTCATAGGGACAGCAGAAAAAGTAAAGAATGAGCCCTGGAAATCTTTGCTGGGTGATGACCCCCAGAAAGGGCTGCTCATAAGTCAAATCCAACCCGCTATGTACAGGTTTATTTGGCTGTAAGAATATACACTAGCTGTTGGAGCAGTATTTTCAGAGTATTGGTGTACTCTAGTGAAGTGTCAATCTTTCTGCTTCAGGGAAGGCTTATTTACATGTGAAACAGCTGTAAAAAGAGAAGAGTGGCTGTGTTGATCTCTTCCTTTCCCCCAACATCAGCAAGTAAGTGATTCCCAAGCACACAGAAGATGCTATGTTTTCCTCAGAGCATGGTATGGGATGTGCTAGCAGTGCAGTCAGAGGCAGCCTGCTGTTGCCACTTGCACTATGGGTATAAGCAGGGAGCTTCAGGCTGTGGTTAAGCCAGTGCTTTACATGAACCCTAATTTGATGGTGGCTGCTAATAGCTTCTCAGAGGGATTACACCAACTGTTAAACAGTCCATAGGATAAAATACAGGCATATAATGGAGGGATGTGAGAATTACCACATTCTGTCCAACCTGAGAGCTATTTCATGCAGCACATTTCTTGTAACACAGCAGTGCTTCGAAAGAACTGAATCCTTCAAAAGAAAGACACCCAAAGATGACACTTATGGCAAAAATATGCCCTTTGACTCTCACAATAAAGCTCTGAAAGTAAAGGCTGACTTTGCTGGTAATAACAGGCCTATAAAAACTGTAAGTTAGCAATACACATATCCAGTTCATCATTAAGCCTTGTTTGGATGCAATTACAGCCTTTCTACTGGACTTCTCTTTAGCGCATCCTCCAGGGTTGCGTGGCTGCCTGTGCTGGGTGGCAGCGCTGGAGGGAAGCAACGACTTCCTCGAGGGTTTTCCCCATAAAGGAGCTTTCCATGGATGCTGAAGGGATCCGCTCGGCTCTGTCGCTCATTGAAACTCTGCAGTAATGCTGCCACCTACGGAAGATTTCACAAACCTGACCTCTGCAGCCTGGCCGATGCGCTTGCAGCTGTGGAAACAGGGTTCGAACGTGCCCCTCTGAGCTGCTGCTGCGAGTCCAGCTTTTCCACGGGGTCTCAGTGAGCGCAGACACGAGGTGGCTCGAATTCTCTTCCTTCCAAATAAATCAGGTTTGAAATTGAAATCGCTCCCGGAAATTGGCCCTTAAGACAATATTTGTGCTTGGCAGCGGCACCTCCAGGCCCTCCTGTGTCAGATCTCATTGCCCCGTTACGCGAAGCGCTGCGATAACGGCAGAAAGAGCTGGGCACCGCTTCCAGCCCCCCGCTTCCTTGGTACTGCTGAGGAAGCTGTCATGGAAAGTCGGCTCTGCAGGGAACACCTCACTTGCTGCGTGCATGCACCATGTGTGTATGTGCACCATGGGGCAGTTCGTGCGGCACTGCAGGCCGTGCACCCCGTAACCTGCCGCCATTGCGCGCCTCACGGTAGAGACCTGACACGGATGCTGGGTGTTAGATGGGAGGAGAGGCTACAGGAGGCTGGCACTGCAGGCTCCATGGCACGTTTTGCTTTTACCTTTCTGCCCCACGCTGGGACCCACAGGGAGGATGAAAACGTGCAAGAAGCACGCGGTGAAAACCAAAGGCTTGAGGTGAGGCTGTGCCTGCGAGCGCCGCTCCCTCAGAGGAGCGCACAGCTCCCCCCGCTGCCGGCCTTGCGGATAGCGCTGGGACGGGGAATCTGGGGGGAAAAGCGAGCAGTGCGTCCCCGTTACTCGTCCTGCGCTGGGCGGGGGACAAGAGGTAGCCTGAAAGGTTTGAAAGGGAGAAAACCTCCCTCAGGTGCGAGTTGCCTCAGGTGCCTCCATTGAGCTGCTGATTGCTGAGGGCAGCGCTGAGGGGCCGCGGAACCTTCCAGAACCGGGCAGGGCAGCCCGGGGTGCTGAGGTAAAATGGTCTCCTCGGTGCTAAAAGTGTGTGTTCTGCCTTTTTAGGGCGTTTTTCTTTATCAAAACTCAACCGCTTGAGGTTCTTTTCCAGGTAAGAGATGATTTGGTTGCTTGTAGTAGGGAGGTGCGAAGGGATTCGCTTTTTGTGATGTTTAAAGTTGTTTTCTGTTCTTGCCTGGGTTGCAGCCTGTGACCCTGCCTTTGTGTAGTGCTTTCTGCTGGGCTTTTGTACTGGTGTGTCGAAGGCTGTGTTACGGGCTGGGCTGCCTTGTCTTTGTTGTAATAATACTTCTTTTGCCCTTTTTTTTTGTGGTGGTCTGCAAAGCGGGGTTGTAAATTCGGTTGTGTTCGCTGTAACTGGTGTAATGGTGAAGTAAGGAGCAGTGAAAGCTTCTCCAGGGTGTAGGTACAGGAGCCTTGTGCTGAGGTACCAAGGCCTGCGGAAAGGCGAGTTGATAACAACTCACAAGTGTTCTGGTTTAGCTTGGGCTTTTTCTTAGTAAATACGTTAAATGTACAATTTGGGTTTGGTTTTTATTACAGGAAGTGTCTGCAGGCGGGGTTGTAGCCACTTTGTTCTGATTGATAAATGTTCTGTTGTGTATAAATCATCGCTTCTACAAGTGTTTTTTGGTGGGTTTTTCTTTTTGTGTGTTCTTGTTTGCTTTTTCTCCCTCATTTCCAGCTAATGGGATGGTGCTAGGAGGGTGTTGTGTTGGAGTGGCTTTGGGACTTAAACCAGCATGGCTGTGTCATGTCTCTTGCTTTGTGCCAACGGAAGGAAGGGTGCCGTTGCACAGAGAACTAAGGCATAAAGGTATCACAGGTATAGTGTTCTCTGCTGGATACAAGACTTCAGCTGCTCTGTGGGGATGTAACGGACAAGTGGGCTGCAGGATGTGGAATACTGCATTTTCTTTTAACCTAATTCTCACTTTCTCAAACAAATCTGGTCTGCTTCTGTAGGGATTTTTAGATCGGTTTTGCTGTTTTTTCTTTTTGTGAACAGTCTCAACACTCCAGTCCTTGCTTTCCCATCTGAGCATGCCCCCGTGATGGGGGGTAAGAAGAAAATGGAGATGCAGAAATTCTTGCTTTTCATATGTAATGAGAATAGAGGAGGAGTATTTATTGGGGCCATAATCCTGTAAGCAGTGTCGTGTTTCCTGGATTAGATACTCAACAGTTCGTGCTTTGACATCAGTTCATCTCATCTCTGGAGGGCAGGCACTTTAAGCACAGGTGGCAAAGTGAGGAGGAACACAGGGAAGTCCAATCTGGTGTAAATGAGGGCATGGCTATTGCACTGACTCGTAGCAAGGAGCAAGGGTTCAAGTACTCAGGTAGTGCTTGTAAGATAAGGTTTTAACAATCGCCATCGTGGGCTTCTGTGTCAGCTTAAAATCTGGTACTCCGCTGATTCATATAAGATTGGGCTTGTAGCAGTGTGGTTTACATCCTTGTTCTTATTAGGTGACTTGCACAACTCATTTCAAACTTTTTTATTTTTCTCCATCCTTTAGAAAACAGAACAAAGCCTTAGATACTTCCAGCCTTTGTAGGCACCTAAAAACTGCAGGATAAAAGCTATAGAGACTGTACTTAATTGAATATGCTGCACTATGGCTCTGACCTAATTATATCTGACTCTTAAGTGTGTTTAAAGGAGGGTGGTTGTTCCATATGTTACGCTTTTGCATGTTGAAATATCTTAAGTAAGTTGTTTATTGAGACAAGTATCTGAAAATCTGATGTGTTACACAGAAATGTTAGAATAACTCATCTTTTCTTCTTACACAGGAGTGTAACAAGTTGGTTTGCTTGGCCTTTTATTAGAGTTTTGAGTACACTTTACATTGAAAATGTAAATCTATAGTAAAAGTCAGACATACTGCTACCTGCGTTGCATCCAATAAAACATTTCCTTCTGACTACTTGTTCTGTCAGGTATTCACAATATTTGCAGATGAAATTCAAGGCCTGTATTATAAGGTTAATTTTTTTGCCCAGAAATGTTTTTGTGTTGATAATCGTGCAAATATGTGTTGGTAAAGAGGATCCTATTGTGTTAAGTCTACCGTGAGTGCTGTAAAGAGGCTGTAGTGTTTGTAATTGAGATCTAAATATGGTGTGTAAGTAGCAAAGGCTGGTGAGAATTGGGGAAAGACTTTACAGGCTAAAACTTTCCAAATTGAGGCTCTAAATCTGTTTCCGAGGAGGATACTGCAAGCTGTCAATGTCTGTTTCAGGAAGGTGTATTCTTGGCTCCAGTATTACCCTGAACCAGTTGTGTTGGTCACTGCTGTGCAGGAAAAAATTGCTGTTGCTGCTTGCATGCACTAGTATTCTGGAAAGCAGCCTAGGTTTTCATCACAGGGGGGTGTCTTGATTATATTGGTGGCAGATATCCAAGTATTTGTCTTTAAGGCAGTTTCAGATATGATTTTTCCTAGTTAGGGTGGAATAGAATTGTGCAATAAATAGCCATGTGGCCAAACAGAACTTTGATGTTTTGTCACCTGGGGATCTTTAGTCACACTGCAAAGACATGGTACACTGATTTAAGATAGGGCAAAGGAGAGGGACATGCTTTCAGGTTGTGGAATGCTTCATTAGCAAAGCCTGGGATTGTGGATCCCGCATTATTTGCTCCAGGTTGTTACTGATGAGGTTATCGAGCAACTCTGAAGTTCGGTGAGTGTTCAGTCAGTTTTGCATGGGTAGGAGGTGCTGTGCTCATTCTCTGTGTTGAGAACTGGTGTCAGCTTCGAAATAACGGTGACTGCAAACTCGTACATCATTAAATGCAGTCAGTGCATGCCAGACGGAGCTATTAAGGTCGTTCATGAGTGAAGCCCAAGAATGTGCTCTCAAAAGGTAACAGCAGGACAGCTTTAGGGTTATTTACTATTGAAGACAGTAGGACTTTGGTGGTGGTTTCACTGTACAGACCACAAGGTGGTGGCATTGCCCAGGTAAACGGAACTCGCAAGGCCCTGATTTTAATTGTTTTTTATTTTGGTTTGAGCTGCAGGTTCTTCTTTTCTGCCACTTTTGTTCTCTGGAAAGGAAATAACGTGTTTAATATTTTAATATGTTGCATAATCAGCAATTTAAAGTACACTTCTTGATACGAGGGACTTTTCACTTTTAGAACACTTCCTCAATCCCGGTTATTAAGCAGTCTGAATAAGATTTTACTGTCCTATAAGGGGGCTGAATGTGGTTGTGCTCTGGGAATTTGGAGAGTAGGGCTGAGTTCCTGGCTTCCTGTGTCATATCAGGCAAGTGGCACAAATTTTGTGGACCTCTGTTTCTGATATATAGGTTGGGAATATACCATTCCAGCTTCTGTTCGCCTCTTGTTTACTGTGCAGCCTCTTCAGGCGTGGCCCCATAAATACCTAACTCACTCACGTCCTGTCTCTCCTTGAGTATTTAAATTACTCTTGTAACCTTTGCCAGGCTAAGAGGTACACCACGTACTTAATTTCCTTGTTAATAAACTTGTACACATGAGTTGAGTGAGAGGAGCTTAGTGGAGATGTGCACCAATGGGCAGCCTGTATTGAGATGGTGCTGAGCCGTGTTCCTTGACCTGTAGACTTGAATCGATGAGCCTCCATAATCACAACTTAATAGTGTTTTAAAGGTCTGTCTTTTGTCTTTCTAGCTGAGCTGCTAAGGCTCCTGTTCTAGGACAGGGATCTCCTGCCTCAGTGGGCATGCTGACAGGTGCTCTGAGCTTCCTGAAAGTGGGATCAATTTAGGTCATGAGTTCAACTACACTGCCTCCTTCTTCTGTTCCTTCATCAGTCTTCCTTTTCCAAGGTCTTTCCTTGGCCTCTTTAAGGGCCTTTTTCCAGTGCTATAAGAGCTGCTGTCTTATTAGCCTGTTTACCATTGCCTTGACCCCTACAGTGGTGTAGGCTTAGATCAGCTATCCTCTACCCTAAACACACCCTTCCTTCTGGATCATCTATCAGTGTCTGAGGAGAAAGTTGCCTGCCAAACTGTTCAGATTTTGGAAAGCTTAAAACAAGGTTGGTAACCTTTTCCCTTTCCTAGGAATTCTCTTTATTGGAAGATGGACTTCATGGGAGGGTGGGGAGGAAATGCAGGGCAGAATTCATTTGCTTTGTTTTGAAGAGCTTTAAACCATGTGATATAAATCATAGAACTGTGATTTTAATTCTTAGGTTTAGCATCAACTGAATGGTCACTAAAGACTTCTTTCCTACTATCTGCTGCTTTTATGTTTAACCTACAGGTACATGACTTTTTATTTCCTCTAGCATTTATATCTTGATTTGCACACAGATACTGAATTCATGGGTACTCAGAATTTCTTTCTGGACCTTGCTGCATAGCACAAGTGAAATTTGGTCTTATGCTTGGGGTTCTACCATGACAAAGTATAAGGCTGGTGTCTGTCATGAAGTCAGTGATCAGATGTCCAAGTGCAGCTTCATTTCAGCTGAAACTGATGGCAAAACTTTCACAGCTCTTCCAGTTCCCTAATTCTCTCTCTTGTACTTAACGAGCAACAAATGTACCTCAGATACTGGGGGACAGGAAATCACTGCAGGTGTTAAAACATGTCAGATGATCAAATATTTAGTTCCTATCTTACAAAATAATAAGACCAGGTGTAAAACAATGGTTCTATTAACTATTAGGACTTGTAAATGATATTCCTCATTTTACAGAAAGTGTGGAAGTGGAAACTTTCCAACTGTTGAGTAGAACTCTTAACATTTTATCTCGAGTTTTACCTCTGGTGGCAAGCTGAATGTATCGAATTTTATATCTGTTATAAATGTATACATGTTTATGTGTACTGCATGCATGTTAGGGTATGGAAGTGTAGTGATTCAAGGGTTTTTAGACAATACTGTAAATACAAGTGAATGGACTTGGCTCATTTATTCAATACTTGGTGCAAAGGCAAAGGTTGTCTTGTCCCCAGCCCACAGCATGTTCCTTAAAACAGATGTTTTGTGTCTTGGCTGTTGATGGCTTACTTCTTAAATGTTGTTATTTTGCAGGGTACGTGGCAAATGTGCCAATAATTGAGCCTTGGGGGAATATTTTCACATATTCACGGATAGCATTGTCCCAGAATCCAGGAGCTCCTGAGATCCAACTCCATCCCTGCAGCTGATGTGCTGCAACTTTGACTTCTATGTGCTCCCACTTCCTCTGGTACTGAATAGGAATGACACAATAGTATTTACCTAATGCAGGTGCTGAGAGACTTGCCCTGTTGCCCCTGTTTAAAAAGGGAAAAAGAAACAACAGAAAGCATGTCAAACAGCCCACTTTGTATGGCTTGAGACTTTGACTGAAAGTATTTGATATAGGTACTAATGTAACCCTAAGGAAAAGTTGTGGGGGTGTTGGATAAATGTGTGTTAATACTTGGATATTCATTGAAAAGGATTTTGTCAACTTGTGTGCGAATAATGAAGAAACAACCCATTTGACAATTGTTGAATTGTACTTTTATGGAAACTAGCTCACAGTGATCAACAAAAACAAGGGGGGAATTAAAACCTTACGGGAAAACATAAGGTAAAAGAAACTATTAAATAATTGATTAGGTAAGTAACCTAATTAGTTAAGTTACCTAATATATATTAGGTAAGTATTGTAAGGTAAAAGAAATTAACTGGATCAGTCATTAAAAAAGCATTCTTCCAAAATGGACTGATCACTGAAGAAGACTCGAGTCTGTCTTTTATGATTTTGGGAATGTGAAATTAGGAGTGTTTATTAGATGACTTGCTGGTTTATACAAAGTAATTTGCCTAACTGGTAGACTTTTATGCCTGATAAAAAAATAATAGCAGTGGAAGCAGTGGGATGTGGGGTTTTTTTTTTTTTTTGCTTTGAAAAGTAGGTCCTTACCACTGGGCCAAATTGGCTTAAGCTGCATGCTGTGCAAGATTACCACTGTGAAGAAAACTTCTTGTTTCTTATTTCGTCTTGCCACACTCAAGTTCTCTTTGGAGCTCCTTTCCAAATTGCTATGAACAGCTTAGCACAGGGGAGCCCTGGATTCCTGGTTTGAGCTTTCACATGCTGTTTGAACAAGGGATGATAATAAAAGTAGAAATTTTTCATTGTCTGGCTTTCCAACCTATGTTCTTGTTTTGAGCCTTGGCAGCTGATTATGGGAATAACAATTTCCTTATTCATTAGAAATAGATATTTAAAAGTGGCAGGTGCACATGAAACCCAAATTTCTTCCTTTCTGGTTTTCATATGAATTAAAAGAAAAGGTTTTCTATCTGTTCTCTCACTGGAAACCAGTAAGGCTGTGTAATTACAGAATGGACACTGGTCCTAGCCTTCAATAGGAAGTGCTGCCTGACTGCAGCAGCTGGCAGAGAGCCAAAGCAAAGTTTGAAGCTGTTTGATACCTGCAAAGGCCTTTTATTGCCTGTAGGCTCTGTCACCATTAACATTATTCATATTCTACATGGGGAAAAATAAGATGCCATAAACCATCTTGTAAAATGGTTTTTCTCTCTGGAGGTTGTACATGCTGTGCTGCTTTGCCATTTGGCCTTCCATGCAGTGTGTGTTCCAGTTGCTGGCCCCCTGCCCCGCACTCTCAGTGCAGTCAAGCCAAGGTCAGCATAGCAAATCCTGGGTGTAAGGGTGCCTGCACGCAGCTCAGGGCAAAAGCTAGTTTTAAGCCTCCACTGGAAGATTATCATCTTAAGTGATAACCTAGACTACTCTATGTCAGAGGTTCAGGAGTCTCAAATCTGGTAGCCATTAAGGCACAAGCCTGTAGGGCACCAGGTACTTGCCAGGCTCTTGGCTAAGTTTGAGATAGGGCCATGTTTAAGGAGCTGCAGGTTAGTGTTCCCTTTCCCTCTGTCCTATGGGTACTTGGAGAATGCTTTGACCAAATGGGGGATGGTAGTGAAGGGGAAAGTAAAGAGCAAGTCTTTGAAAGCAAGTGGCTGTCCTTCAGTTAGTTAATAGTTATGCTGTGTGGTCTTCAGTGTTCTGGCCTGAAGTTATATTTTCTTCTCCTGGCTTTCCTGTCTGTTTCTCTGTTTTCTCCTCTCTCCCCTCATTGTTTCTTCTGATGTTAACAGTGCCGTGAAGAAGCTTTATCTCATCCGGGTTAGACCTTAGTTACTAGGATGGTATACAAGCACAGTAAGTTGATAGTACCATCATATCATGTTTGTATTTCCACCATGACATATCAGTGGCAGTAACAAACAGACCAAGTCTTAAAGATGTATGATGTACTTGCTGTAAGCAAATGGCTTAGCCCATCCACAGCAATGCTAACTTAATTGCTTTTCTAATATTCACCTCATCAGTATGTCTAAATAGGCTTTCTGGGAGGGCACAGCTATGGAAATATTGCTGGAGCTTGTTCTTACTAGAACTGATCTTGCTGCAGATTATGAATGAAAGAAATGAAATTATATGCCATATGCTTCAACATATTCTAGTCTTCAGATGCTCTGAACACATGCTTTTGAAAACAACAGAGGGTGTTTTCCTTCCCTAAAGCCAAAGAATACATGTGGACCACAAAGCTGTGTCTGCTCAGGGTGGTGTTCTGAAACCCCCTGAACCTCCTCATCTGTTTTGTTGTCATTGATACCCTACAGACTTGGAATCAGCAAAGGCTTATTTTTTGTCTTTAGCAAGTAGCTGAAGGGAAGACTGCATGCAGAGAGCTGGTTTTCTTCCACTCCCCTTCCCCCTTGTCCTGTATTAGTGAACTGGTACACAATGAATCTAAAAAGCTGGTGTTTCTTGTCATGAAAGAACAGTCCTGAACAGAGACATCTTCTGATGAATCGCAGCTAATGTGGCAGTTCTTCCATCTACAGGAGAAATGCTGAGTAACATCTCAGCTGATTTAATGATTTACTGTAGCTCTTGCTAAGATTTAAAATATCTTGTTTGTAATGAAGTTTACACTGGGTGATGCTACCCACTGCACAGCCTGGCCCTGGCTGGGCACCATAAAGGTGCCTTTTTGTGTTAACAGTTCTTCACCAGTGTGGGTTTATCCCAGCTTCTGTACTTGTCTGTTAGCAGCTAATTCTCATCTGATGCCCTTAAGCTGATTCCTTAAATTTAAGCTGATTTGAATCTTCAAGCTTGTAGAAACATACCTGCTTCTTATGCTATGTATTACTGGTGCTTGGAGTTTTCTTCTGCACGCTATTAGAAGAGACTTAACTGCTTGCCCAGCTGTAATACTGCCTATCAGTTTTGGGCCCATCATCTTGCACAGGCGTGTACAAGACAAGGTTCTTTCTTCAAATTCAGGTTCCAGCTTTGCTCCTCCTAGTTTTTATTTCTGGAAAATGTACTTGAGCAGCCATATCTAACATTGTTTTATACAGGTTTACTGTAAAACCTACTAAATACTTAAACTTACACTATATCTGTCAGAGCCACAAAGCTAGCAAAAAAGAAAAGAAAGTAGCGATGCTCTCTAAATGTTTTAATAGTATTTGGTTTAGTGAAATCTATTACTTTCCCTTACCTAACTGATACTGCTGATGGAAATGTGATGCTAGCCAACCAGGTTGATCAAATCCTTTTAAGTATCAGAACCATTTAGGTGTGTGTAAGTTTCAAAGCATTGATGTTTAGCCTGCCTATGAATACTTAAACTCAGTGATGAAAGAAACAGTTCAAATGGTAAGCTATAATTAAGGCACAAAACTCTGGGTAGATTTCTTATCTCCTAGAAGATAATGTTTAGACTAAACTGGATCTTAACAACTTAAACTCTCAGTAACAAGAGCTCAGAGTTGTATTAGTTATGGGACCCTATCCTGGGAAAGATCTGTTGAGAGCACTTGGTAGATGCCATCAGGCTTCACTGTGGATAATACCAGTGCAGAGGTTTGCAGGATCAGAATCTGGTAGTATAATTGGGTGGCTTTTGAAGTGGCATGTTCTGAGGTAGGAGTCCAGTTGGCCTTGAGAAGTCTGGTGTGTTAATAGTTCTGTTTCACCAAATTAAAAAAAGTATAAAAAATTCTTCAGGTTATTTGATGCACTTCAGAGAAGAACTGATCTGTCTCTCTAAGGTTGTAAAGCTCTAATTAGGATTTATTGAGCTTTTAACTACCTCTTTCTTGCCTTATGGAAAGAATGTTGGAATAGTCAGATTAGATTAGGCTGCTTGTATATTATATCTTAGCTTCCACTACCAAACGCTTTAGAAGAAACTTTTGTGGGAGGCAGATGTTTTGATTATTAACCATCCCCAAGAGAGATTCTCCTAATCCTAATAATTTGTATTGTGGTTGTACCAATAAACTCCAGTCAGGGATTCAGAATGTGATAGAAGTGAGCTTCTGTGTTATACAGAATGGTTAAAACTAGTTCTTTGTTGACGCCTGTGATTGTGGCCCCAAATAATCTGGGTTTATTTTTAAATCCCAGACCTCAATGCCACTTTCAGAACTGGTTTGCACTAATTTACGTAGCTTCAGGTTGGAAGTAGCCTGCATCAACAATATATCCATGTCCTTGAGCAGCCTCAAGTAGGCTGTCTGTAGGCTTCCTCGAGTCCATGCTAGCCAAAGTGCTTGCTGCACCTGCGATATGTGACCTGGGTATTCCTCTAGTTGTTATGGACTCCTGTGTATTTGGAAAATGGTTCAATGTGGTGTCTTTGTAGGTGGTGAGCGTGGTGGACCCTTAACTCCTGTGTGCCTTTTTGATGCCTCAACTTCTCAGCCTATCAAACAATAATGCTGCAGAGATTATGGGAGTTTGTCTCTTCAAGAACCTTGAAAGCTTCATGAACACTGAACATAGGAAAATCAAATGCTATAATCAAGCTTAAAATGGCCCCTCTGCAACATAAAATTGATCTGATTCAAACCCTATTGAAGTAAAAATGTTTCCAACAATGTACTAGGCTTGAATGAAACCCTGTAATTTCCTGTATTTTTGTGGATGGTAAAGTTCTGGATCTGCTGGTCTGAGTTATGTGAGGATGGAAATCAATATACTTTCTTTTTGAAAACAAATGTTTCTTTGAGAAGGCTCTGGGGGGGGTGTGTACACATATAAGCATACATATGTATGTATATGCCTGGAAAATGACAGAACTTTGGAAGCTGGCTTTTCTAGGTAGCTAGCCCTAGCCAGAGGCTGTTCTTTCAGCCAGTCAAAACTGTGCAGCAAGATATACATCAGATATGTGTCCCCCTTCTACCAGAGGCAAAACTGGCAGACGTGGAATTGCGCACAATTCACATATTCCTACTACGCTACCAGTTTGCATCCCAGTAGTTTTGTGGTAACTAGAGAGTATCTAAATTTCATGTCAGGCTGTGCTATACGAAGGAACTAAAGCAATTTTCCAGGTGTTTGCAATTCTTATATTTTAAACATTTGAAAAATCAAGATTTATCTAGCAAGTTGCTTAAGGTGGGCTGACTCTTCAGTGTCCCTGTGGCAGCAATTAAGAGTGACTATTCCTGTAATTAAAGTTAGGCACTTGTTTAAGGCAGCTGCATTGAGCTGAGTCAAGAAATAGGATCAGGCCCTTGCTTGTTTAAGCATGAGGTTCAGCATGTGTATGTTGTCAAATAATTTCTTGTAAGACCACTTGAGTGACTAATATGGGGATAGTATAAGAATGTTTATAATACTGGGGACCATTTTTTATTTGGTTCATATGTTAATTAATGAATTTAATTCTGCTCTCTGGTATGTCTGCATTTTACCCAGTTGCTTGTGGAGATGCTCTTTGACAGCTGGAGCTGGGTCATAAGTACCTGGAACTAGAAAGGCTCTGATAACCTAAACTTCCTGGTGAATATTTTAGATAGTTTATGTACAAAGACATACTGAAAAGCTGACCCTGATTGCTTTCCATAAACTGCAAAATGAGAGAGAGGATCCCAGCACAAATATCCGCCCACTTGAAGTATTTTTCCTGAATGTGCTTGTTGCTTCAAACCTCCATGTGGTTAGAAAAACAAACTTCAGCACTAAGGCTTCGCAAATCTGCATTATAAAATAAAATGGAACATACACTCCCGATGGTAAAATATTATTTGCTAACATGTTCCAAAACCCATTTGAGGCAAAAGGCAGTATCTTAAAGTTGGATAAAACCCCAGCAGATGTGTTTTCCTGTTCTAGTGAAAAAAAGCACCCACTTATTGGAGTGAACGGAAGTCTATGAAGAGGATGTGCTGGATACAATATTTTCTCCCTTTTGGGAAAGATGAGGTGGAGAAGAAGTTATTAAATGTTTGTTTATGCATTTGTAAGTTTGAAAGCGTTCCTTTGTTCACTGCTTCTAACCGTGAGCAGTACAATGTCTGGAACTTGTGCATTTCGTAAGCACTGATCAGTGCGGAGAGCTGACTCCAGTAAATAGTGAAAGAGGGAGAGAGCGTACAGCCCATGGTTTTACAGCTAAACCCCGCGGGTTTGGGTGTTTGCTACTGGCGGGGGGGGGTGGGGGGTGGAGGAGACCGTGTGTCTGTGGAGGGGATTGATTATTTTAGACTTGGGGGTTAAACTTTGTCCAGCAATCAGCTGGGGGTGTTCCTTTCTGCGAGTACCTGTATTTTGAGGACATAAACCCAGGCTTCTAATTAATATAACCAAAAGCTCTTCAGTGCTGAAGTCCTTGGTTTGCATTTTCCATTCACAGTTAAGAGCTCGATTTGCTTTCACGACTTAGTTGCATGCCCCTGAACTGCTTTAAACCTCTCGTATTAAAAACGTTTTAAGCACCATTTTTTCCCCCTTAAGCTTCGGTTAAATCGAGGCTTTTGTAAATCCAGAGCAGTCTTGCAGGAGTCGGAGCAGGCTCATATGGTTTTGTATGTGGTGCCCTGACCACGCTCCGTGCACCTCTCGGTACCCGTGTTCACAGCACAGCCTGTGCTGGTGCGTGTAGCCCCGGTTCTGTGCAGGGCATCCCCTTCAAGTGAATGTGGTGGTTATGCTCCTGTCAGGCTCCTGAAAGTTATTTTCGAGCACTTGTTTGTTTGTCAAATATCGTTATATTGCCAAAAATGCGTTTGGTGTGTGCTTGAACATGAATGACTTAAAACTTGAAGCTGTTGACAGCTTAAAAGAAACACTTGGAACAGGCACATTTCTTTTTTTCTGGTACACCTCTACCAGAAGAATGAACCTTCTATTGAGAATACTGGATAAAGAGGAAAAGATTTGTTATCATCCTCTGTCTGATAATTTTAACCTACGATTCTTTCCCTTGAGACACCTGAAGGATGGTGAATTCTCCCAAATGAATAGGACAGGGAGGATATGCTTCCTTTCAAGTGTCGTCTTTAGGTGTAGTTTAACTTTCTTATTGGCATTTTCTCCTTAAAGTTGGGAGGAAACAATAGTAGTTTAAGGTTACGCTTTTAGAGGGTTGAAGTATTATCTTCAGTATATACGTTTCTTCCTGCTGGGAGTTAACTAAGACATGTCGGGTGGCTAAAGTTGGCTCTGGTGCCTGAAATGACGATGTTAAAACCCTGCTAACAAAGGCGCATCTCGCTTCACGCCAGACCCGCCTCACCTGTCACTTTGACCCCGGCATGCGGCGGAGCGCGGCAGCCCGGAGGGAAGCAGCGAGCACCTCCAGAAGGCAGCGAGCACCGCTCCCAATCCGCTGCTTTTCCCCCTTCTTTTTAGCTTGGAGCGGTTTGCGAGGGTGGAAGCCGCGGGGGGAGCCCCGGCCCCGCGCCCTCTCGCAGCCGTTTCTCGGGCGTCGCTTCCACTCTCGGCGCCGAGAAACCCTCTCCCCGAGCCCTTGGCGCGCTCTGATTTGTGTTTAAATGCTTTGTAGAAGCGGGTGCGAGCCTGGTGCGGAAGATCCGCTGCTGGCTGGAGGCTCCCTTCTCTTATCGGGGTGTCCCCGGCAGGTCTTGCAGGGCTTGCCTATTCCGGAGTTAGACGGTGCCATTTACCTGCCGGCGGAACCGGCTCCCTCAGCAGGAACATCTGAAGTGCAAAGCCAAACTCGGCGGCGGTTGCACTAGTGTAACTGCTGCTTTTACTCGGTGGTTTTACTTCAGAAGAATCTCAGAAATGGGCTTTTCCCAAACTGCGTTTAAACCGAGTGCTTCTAATGAGCAATCTAGATCAGGAGGTTATAATTTGAGAGGTACTAAGTCCTGTTGAAATAAGCCGCAAAAGAGTGAAACTTAGCTGGAGGGGGAGCAGATTCTCCCCCGAAAGCACTTCCTCTGCCGGGGCCGATGAGGGACTCTGCTCGGGGCTGTGCCGCTTCCGAAGCGCCCGCCGAGCTCCCCCCGCGGAGGGGACGGTCCCTTCGCTTGTCCCTGAAGGGCAGAATTCTGGTGGCAGCTGTTTGGGGCGAGGAGAGGGCATCTCCGTGACCCGCGCCTCTGCCCCCTGACCCGCCCCGAGTCCCCCGAGCACGGCTCAGGGCCCCGGAGCACGGCTCCCCCGCCCTTGTATCGAAGCCGGGCAGGACCCGAGCGGACTTGTAGGGACAGAGCCGGCTTCATCACCCAGGAGCGAGGGACTCCGGGTATTAGGAAACGTTTTCTCCTTCTGAATACATCGGCCAAGGTTAGATGGATTGGGAATTCCGCCCCCTCCCCTTCCGTCTCTGCCCGGGTGTAAGACTAAATGCAGAAACGGTCGGAGTGGCATTGCCAAAAATGAGCTTAGTGCAGAGATGGGGCTTTTATCCAAGGAAATGTACCCACGCCTATTGCGAAATGGTCACAAGAAAAAACCCACCCTAATCTGCTTTACCACTGCCCGCATGTTTACCTCGTAGGTCCTTGTTCTCTCACTTCTCATTAAATTTTTAAACATATTACCCTGTTTGGGTGGATTGTGGGGTTTTATTATACTAAGAAACTGCACCTCAAAGATGCTAAGATCATATCTTGAGGGGCTGGCCTCGGCTCCAGAACACTATCAAACTGCCGCTGCTTTTCTTTCCCGTTAATATAACGCCAGCCTCGCCTTTTGCTAACCTGGCAAAATCGCTTCCTGCATATTTATCAATTTTGGGAGGCGGGTAGCATGGTAAATGTCCTGGAACAAAGATCGTGCGCGGTGCATTAGTTCATTCAGTACCATGTGTGTCACTTGTGCGGACACAACAATTCTCAGGGCCGGCTTCGCCCTCAGCCCGGCTTGAATTAAGGATACGTTTTAATCAAAGTTTTACGGGAAGAAATTAATTTTTGGTTATTTTGGCGAGAACTGTATGAAACTCCATGAAAATAATTTCGCATTTAGTAGAAAAGTGGCTTTTTGGAATGCAGATGAACGTGGATGGAAGGAGTTGGGATTTATTTTTAAATGGATATTATAGTCCTATCTCGTTGAAAATAAGTAATAAAGCAGGTTAAAGAGAGAAGCTGCACATAATGAGTGAGGAAATCCTTGCGCTGTCCCTTTAACTACCGAACATCTGATTCCCTCATCTGGCAGATGGTCTCTGAGCACAGATTTGCATTCATTGTCTTGAAATCTGTTTTCGCGTTGGTGCTATATAGATTTCAGAGGCAGATCTATACGCGGATCGGAATACAAAGGGGGCAGGAGGAAAAGGATCACCGAGGCAGAGTGCGTTACAAAAACCAGAATCCATGCGGTCCCGGCGCGCAGCGGGCCGGGCTGGCGGAGCTCCGCTCGCTTTAAACGGGGGATTTTGCCCATAATAACAAGTTTTAAGGCTGGACCCGGCAGCTCTCGCACGGTGGGAGCGCAGACCCCGCGGGCAGCGCTGCCGCCCGGTTCGCTCCTCCGGGCGCTCGGTTTTTAAACCCCGCGCCCGAGAGCGAGCCATCCAACCGCCTGTGCGGCTGCCTTGTCGCTGCAGCACGGCTGGATCGTTACGTGGCCGGTAGCGTGCGGCGGACGGGCCGTGCCATGAAGTTCGGAGCTCGCCCGCCCGCCGCGCTCCCGGTGCCGCGGCCCCGCTGCCCGCTCCCCGCCCGCGGGTCCGGCCCCGGGACCGCCCGCTTCCCACCAATCCGCGGTCGGTATGCTAATGTAATCCCTTATTTGGGAGCGGGCTCCGCCCCCTTCCCGGTACGTCCGCGGTAACCCCTTCATGGTGACCGGCTGCGGGAGGACCGGCTCTTCCCGGTGGAGCGGTAGCAGACCCTCCTTAACTCTGCTTCTTCCTTTCTTGTACAGTTTATCCCGCTTTTTTTTCCCTGTTCCCCCCCACCCCCCCGGATTAGGCAGCAATCATTCCTTCTCCCCGTGTCTGTGGAGAAACAGGTGATCCTGGTTAACAGCCATCGCTTTCTGGATGCAGTTTCCTCTCCTGCGTTTGAAGGATGATGATACCCGGCAAGACTGAAGCAGCGTAACTTTCACTCTGCAAGAGGAAAAACTTTTCATTTTCTCTGTTTGAAGGCATTAAAAACACGTAGCACTTAAAAAGCAGAAGAAGTTGGTTTTAAAGCTGAACTTCTCCACTTTCCTGGGATTTGTGTGTGCCAATTCCAAAGGCTGTGTCTTTTTATTTTCTTCTTTTCTCCTCCCTTATCTCCCAAAAGGAAACTGTTGCTAGTTGGAATAGACTTTTTAAATGTTTGGGATTCAAGATACTTTAGGAAGAGGACCAATTCTGAAAGATAAATCTCTAGGTTCTGAAATGGATTCCGTCAGGTCCTGGGTCAGAAACGTTGGGGTTGTGGATGCAAACGTAGCAGCACAAAGGTAACCGTGACTATTTCTCCCCGTTTCCCCCCTGCCTTTATTCTGTTATTTTACCTTTTTAAGCGAGCTTTTACTCTTTATTGTTGTTTGCATTTGATATTAAATTTATGCTCTCCTTTTCTGTCCCTGTCCCAGTCTCATCTAGTCAGTGAAAATCCAAGTTAGTGCAGCTAGAGCTAGGGAGAAGCGCTCCAAACCCGGAGAGCATCAAGCGTCCTAAAATCCAGTGCGGGGATCGGATGACAGCGACATCGGCTCATTACTTCTTTTCCTGCACAAGGGAGGTGTGTGTGGGGTGGATTATAACAGTAATACAGACCGCTCCTTCCCTCTTTGTGGGTCGGACAGCAGAACAGGAGTGGATAAAGTTAGAATTAAGTTAAATTTAGGTCTTTCTCTCCGCCCTCCCCGGCCCATCTTGTTTCATTTAATTCAAGTGGCTCTGCAGCTACCGCAGGCACCGGCCAAACCTTCCCCCGCGGCTTGAAGGCCGCGAGCTGCCTAAAGCAGACGAGCAGCGATCAGAGCACGGTTCTCGGGACCAAGGGGAGTCTGCAGAACGGGAGGACGCGCGGCACCGCGGAGCCCCGCGGGTGCTGCGCGGAGCCGGCGGGGAGCACCTGCCCGCGGGGCTCTGCGCCGACGGGCTGCGGAGCACACCGCGCTGGGGCCGGGTGTTCCTACTTGTTTGGGTGGGTTACACCACCCCTCCCACCCCTTTTTATTCTCTCTTCCCAGCCAAGTCTGCTCAGGACCGTTATTCCAGTCTCTTCCCGTTATTCCAGTCCCTTCCCATTAGGGGTAAGACGATTAAACCCACTTCTAGGTTGGTTTATTTTTTTTTTTCCCCTCGCTCTCTGGATACATTTTTTTATTATTATTATTTTTATTTTTTTTAAAGTAGCAAAAGGTAAAGGTAAAATTAGTCCCAGGAATAAGTTGGGTTTTATTTAATATAGAGACAAAGTGAAGGGCATGTGACAGCAGATGGGACTTCAAATGAACCATGGACGTTTTAAATAGTACTTCCATGCCCTCCCCCTCCTCCGGTCTCATCTGTGAGCGATGTTTTCTGAGGGCTATGGGAGGAGTTATCAGAGTTTTATGAATGTCAATAGATGGTTTAATAAATACAATGAGGGGAGGAAGAGGTTTATTCCCGGGGAAACCGAAAGCAAAAGGAAACGGCTCCTAAGAAGCCTGTAACTCTTAGGGCAGTGGGGCAGCAGCTGCGCTGTGCTCCTGGTGGCATCACCAGGGCTCTTTGAGAGACCTGTAACAAACCAAGAAACGCAGAAAATGAAAGGAAATCCGAACTAGGGGCAGTTGTGGCTGATGTGGTGAGTTCACACTGCACCTATTTGGCAAGGGAAAACACAGCGAAACATCTGTAGTTCTCCGAAAGAGTCAAACACTTTTGCCAATGCGGTGGAGCTATTTTGGGGACTGAAAATGTGAAGCAGTTCTGACTCCTAACTTGTCTGGCAGGTAGACTTAATCTGTCTAGTAAGTAATCTGGAGGTTCTAATGCGCACCCTTGTTCTCTGCAGTGGGTAGAAATCGGCATTAGGGAGAAGGAGCTACAACTAGTTTCACTAAGAAATGTACCTGCAGTTCGGGATGTTGTAGATACACAAAAGCATTTGAGTCTTTCCAAAGGTATGTGAAACATCCCTGTGTTTTCTGCAGTCAGGGACAAGATTTGGGCAAGGGTGAATTAACTTGAATCTAGATTCTTTCAATTTAAATTCGAAATTGAAGACCCAGACATCGGTTCAAATAGGACTAAGTGCTACACTGACAAACTTTGCTGCTGAGGGAAGTGAATGCTCTGCTTGAAACGAGTTGCCTTTCACCTAAAATGTAGGTGTCCTCAAGTTGACAGTGTGCTTGTAGGCAATGTTGTAAGGTCCTTGTCTCCTACAGGAGAGGTGAGCAATGTTGGGATGCGTAGATAGCACTTCCAGACCGGCTAATATGTTGCACCATCTTACCACCCTGCGTGTTGCATTCCAGAGATGAGTGTGACAGGAGAGGGGAAAATAGGTAGAGGAAGGAATAAAACACTTCCTCGTTTAGCAGTGACCCATCTCTTATCTTTCGGCGCCTATAAATTATTCTTGCCCTCGGAGCAAACTGCAGACACCAGCGTTACAATGACAACCCGGCCCGGCCGCAGCCCTCGGCCGCGCTTCTGCATAGCGGAGCCGCGGCGCCCGGGTGGGGAAGCGCCGGGCTCGGGGGTCGTTGTGACAAGCGACTGCTCCAGCGCCGTGTGCCGCTGGCTCAGGGGGGCGAGTCCCGGCTCTTCTCGGAATGTGCGCTGCCTTTTCTGTTGTTGTTTTGCTGTGACTGCTGCACAACCTGGTAATGTCTTTGTCTCTCCCCCACACCCCATCCCGTATGTTTCCTTCACAGCGGAGTAGCTTTGTCCAGAGCTCACTTTGAAAAGCAGCCACCCTCCAACTTGAGGAAATCCAATTTCTTTCACTTTGTTCTGGCTCTCTACGACAGACAGGGGCAGCCCGTGGAAATAGAGAGGACAGCTTTTGTGGACTTTGTAGAAAATGATAAAGTAAGGCTTGTTACCTTTCTTCTTCCTCTTTCGCTCTCCAAATCTGATCTTCTCCCCGTTGAGCTGTTAACTTCTAATACCTGTTGTCCCAAACAAAATGCAACCAGCTCTCGGTTAAGGGTTCAGGTGCTTTGACAGAGCTGTTGCCCTCTGTGTGCTGCTGTAGTTAAAAAGGTTTGCAAGCCTCTGCTGTATTGGGAATACAATGGGAATTTCATAGACCCACTAAAAATAGAATAAAAAAAATAATGGGGGTCAAATGTGCCTTTTTTTGCTACCTACCAGATCTGCCAAGTTTTATTAGCACCCTCAAAGAAGTGGAGTGTGACCTGTAATAGAGCATATTATTGTTGAGCTTGATTATATGTATTTTTGAAGGCTCCAAAGTCAATGGCAGTATTTAAAAAGCATTTGCTTTTGGATTTTAAAACCCATGTGCTGACCACTTCACATTGGTTTTACAATTGTTTTCTTAGTCATGGACAAGATGTTTTTTAATTATGAAGGATGCTCATTAATTATTTTCTAGGAAATTACAGTAAAAAAAAAACCCCATGCAAGAAACCTCCTTGTAACACAGGAAATAAATATCAGTAATGACTCAAAATAACACTACTGCAAAGGAATGAGCATGCTAAACCCCAAACCCACTGAGTTTTCCCACCGTCAATCTGCTTCATATTAACTGACTTGAAATGGACAAATTTATCTTGGTGTATTGCCTTGGAAAAGTGGAGAGCGTAGTAGCAAGTAGGAGGAAAAGAAGTTCTTGAACTCCTATAGGAAAAGATGTCAGCAGTATTTTGTAGTTTGCCTTGGGTCATTCGGAAGGTTAATACATCCCAATCAGTGGATTCACCTCGCAGAATTTTAATGAACTTTGTTGTCACTTCCATCATGATTATCAGCTTCTGCATTTTAAATGTGCCAAGTGTAAGTTCTGGAAGATTTTTAATTCTCTCTTTCAGGAGCAAGGCAATGAAAAGACAAACAACGGCACACATTACAAACTCCAGCTCCTCTATAGCAATGGTGAGTCCCCCCGCCAGTCACCTTCCGTGCGCTGTAAAGGGAGGGAAGGTTTGTAGGTGCTGTCACTGTGATTTCTGAAACACACTGAAATTCCCTTGCCTGATGCCCCTTCAGTGTAGGGATGGGTTCTGAAGTTTCGCTGGTGTGGATGGCCTTGGGAAACACACTAGAGGGACCAAAACTCGAGTGGTCTTTCTGAGGATGTTTGCTAAGGCACTAGATGAAACTAAACAGGTTTGTTCTGATGCTGAGGGAAGGATGCGTATGGCGGCATTGTTTATCACTCGTCTGTCTCGCTGTAGGTGTCAGGACTGAACAGGATCTGTACGTTAGACTCATCGACTCAGTCACTAAGCAGGTGAGCATAGCTAATGTGTGCCGTGCTGTCCTGCCTTGCTGCAGCCTGCCTTTTTCCCAGACACTGCCCTGCATGATTTTTTTTTTTTTCTTCTGGTTAATTTTTGTCTCTGGTTTATCTTAAAGACCTTATTTTTGAGGGCAATTGAAAAGTAATGCTCTAAAGTCTATTTATTTTCTTTATGGTTTGGAGGTTTTTATCCTCTTTAAAATCAATATTTATGTATAAGCTGCCTTCCCTGCTCATAAAGGCTTTGGGGGAAGGTATTTATTTGTGAATAGTGGTAAAAAGCCTTCACCTTAGATCTGAATATTATGACACGAGTAACCCTGATGCTCCTGGCTTACCCCTGTCTTTAATTCTTGTAGCCCATAACTTACGAAGGACAGAACAAGAACCCCGAAATGTGCAGAGTGTTGCTTACCCACGAGGTCATGTGCAGGTAAGATGACATGATTAATGGCATGGCATGTGTCAAGTTTGTTTCCATAGATGCTAAAACGGCCTTTCTGATGAAGTTGCGGGTAGGAAGAGTTTGGTATTTTTGTTGTTGAGTCGCAGGGGTTATTTATGTAGGAAGATTTTCCTTTTACATGTGGATGATGCTTGATTTAGGTCTGATACATGTAGTTGAGGTCTTATTTTTTTATCTTATTTTGCTTTGGCTTTTCTTTTTATTTACCGCAAGAGATTGAGCAGCCCTATGTATGCAGTCTGACCCGTGCTGGTTTGGTTTAAGCTGGGCCTCTGTATGCACTGTTTAAATCAAGACTTTTCATCTGCCTACTTCTTACCCAATTCCTGTTCACCTCTTGAGGATGAGCAGTTGAATGTACAGATTTTTCCCTGGCAATTAGAAGGCATTCTTCATCTAATTTTATCTGGTGAAATAGTTTAATTTTTTTAATTATCATCATTCATGTTCCTTAATTTTGTTTAGTTTTACCCCAGCCCAAAAAGAAACTCCTCAACCCAAAACACAAATCCTTTTTTATACCGTGTATGTAGTATGTAGGGGACTTCCACCTTTTAATTCAGAAAGACATTATTTTTAGCATGTAAAGTTATAAATTAGAGGGTAAAATGAGTTGAGGATGTTTTAATAACATTTATCTAAGTCTGAAGTTACATGTACCTTATGTATGTACGTTGTGCTTCCATGGGAACTTTTATTACACAAGAATGGGAAAAGTCCTGACTTTTTTTCCAGTACATAGAACAATGCAAACAGTCACTGTTCTCATATTAAGATGGGCTAAATTGTGCATAGAATGTATTTTATAAAAGGAAAGAAAGGCAAGGCAAAACCAGTCTTGGCCTTTATTAAACACAGTCTGTGATTTATTGTATCAGTGGGAGGGGGTTAAGCTGTTGGACTGATCATTGCTTCTTTTAATGTTTGCAGTTTGCTGCTTGATTATTTTTTTTGTTTGTTTTTAATGATTTTTTTAAAGTAGCCTTTTGATGTAGTAGTAAGAGCAGCCTGTTTGCACAGACTTCTTGTCAAGGGAAGGTATCAGTTTTGTACTTGGATATTATATCAACTATTCCATTACTTTTTAAATGCAGTAAGAATCGGGTCAATGTGTAGTGTTTCTGTTGGGCTTTGCTCTTGTTAATTAAAAAATGAGCATTGTCACTTCTGTCCAACTTCACATCCGGGCACACAAACACGGAGGGTATCAGGCGAGACACCCATATGGTGCGCTGTACGGGGACCGTAGATGTAGGAGCAAAGAGCAAAGGTACCTTTGTTACTTTCTGTCACATCTGGAACTTGCATACGTACTTAAATATATGATGTAAATATATATACTATCCATAGTGTGGAAAGTCTTCGCTTTAACTGGGTGAACATCAGAGAAGGAAAATTCTTGGATTTTCCATGCGGTTGTGATAACAACGTAACAGTGCGCTTCATCTTTCTCCTCTCTTCCTGTATCTCTACATCTGTGTGCACTCCTGCACTTCTGTTTTAGAAGTTGAAGTATTTCAGCAAACACCAGCACCTTCCCATCCAAATATACTTCAAAATGAAAGTAATTTGGGTTTTTGCTCTGCTGCTTCTTCATTCCTCTAGTATCACTGTTCAGCTTTTATATACCTGGCCTCCACTGATGCCTGCAACCATATTCCGTGCTTGATTTAAGGTAGTGTTCTACAAATGTAAGCCACTATTCTGATTACACTGAACTTTCCTGCTTGATAGATTAGCCAGGGAAGAATTACAACTCGGGGATGTCCTTTCTATGTAAAACACGGACTAGTGAAGGAAATCAAAAGCACTCTGTAACCTAATCAAGACATTCGATTTTAGATGTCGTGTTTTCCTGAAGTAGCTCTGAACAGGATGCTGCGTGTTCTGAAGAGGCATTACACATATCACTTTGAATAATGCCCAGGGAATGGATCCAGCTCTAGTTAAACTTGACATTTTATTTTATTTCTTTTAAGTACAATAATCAAATCTTCCTCATTGTGTGCTGCTTAAGTGGCAGCATCAATTTTTAAAGCCCCTAGTTTAGTTTGCATTAGTAACAGTATATAAAAATTTAATGCACTACCCACTCTGCTGTCCAAATTGATGCCTGGTGTTTTTAAAAGAAGGGTCTGCCAGTCTTTCTGCTCCTCTGCTTCCAGTCCTCACTAGTTGAAGGTAGGCTTTCTTTTTGTATGTAATCACACACGCAGCTATTCCTGCTGCACGGAGACAAGTGCATGCGAAACCCCGTCTCTTTCCATCAGACAGTGACAGATGCATGCTTAGCAGGAAAGTTGTCTAAATATTGATACGGCTGCACCAATCTGTCATACCCATTGAAAGTTAAACTCTCAACTCTCAATAATTAGTACTTTCACTGAGAGCCTCCTATTTATTTGCCCATCTGAAATTCTTCATTTGGGTTATCCTGCCCTAATGGGATCTGTTCCTGTTAGGTGGGTCTCTCTCAGACACACAGGCTTCCCCCCAATGGCTGGAAATCAAGGTAAACACTCTCCTCTCCTGGAATAACTTTTTTCTCCTCTTCTTTTTCTTCCAATTACCGGCTAAGAGGAAACTAGTTGTTATGCTGCTGCCAGCAACCCCCTATGCCCTCAATGCTCAGAGGGTTAAAAGGTATTATAATGTGAACAGAAGTAGTCTCAGGGCCTACAGCTGGCTAATAACAGAGTTGTATTGAGCACAGGCGAGCCCCACAGCTGTGACTTTCGCCACAAGGCTCAGACTAGACGGGAGCTCTAATCAGCTGGGCCAGGCGGCCGCTGGGGCCCGTGTCTTTATCGGCCAGATGGTGTGAATTTAGACACTTTTGTTATGCAATTGCAGGGAGGAGTTGGGGAGAAGAAAACAAAACAAAGGCCACCATGCTGGGAGCTTATTTGAGTTTGAAATTAGAGACAGATTTTTTTATTTTATGGGGAGGGGAGGCAAGTTGAGGGCTGAATTTTAAAACCATTTTAGTCAAGTGTGGGGAGGGAATGGGTGCAAGCTTGCCCCTGACTTGAGCCTTCTGGGGTGTTCAGTTTGGAGAGCTGGTGTTGGTCGTCGGAGCTTTTTGGGCTTTTTGGTTTCCGTGTTCGATTTTGTTGTTATTTTAATGTAAACAGTTATTTTTCCTCGTTAGAGCTAGTTAAAGGGCAAAGAATAATAAGAAAAGGTGTAGAAACTACAGGCCTCAATATTCGTGTTTTAAGTAAAGGTATGTTCCTGGCACAATGTTGTAACAGAAGTGTAGGTATTGGTGAAGTCATGCCAATAGTTTGCTTTAAGAGAATATCTTAGGCTTGATCTCTGACCACCAGAGCTTGGGAGTTTTGCCATTGACTTAAATTGGACCAAGTCAGTTCCGTGTGATCAGGATGTAGAGATCTCAAAAGCATTTTGAAGTATTTTGAGAGGTTTAGCTGAAAGCCATGGTTTTAGAAAGTAAGTTTCTAAGTATTCCAAATGTAAAGCTCCAAACTGAGACAATTGTGCAAACTGCCATCACCCAAAATGTGTTCATTTCAGACTGCAGCCACACTGAACTCCAATCTCGCATAACTCATCCTAAGCCACTTCCTATGCCAAGGAATGGCAGCCCTGGGAAGGGTGTATGAGCTGATGAGATGCGATGGAGGAACTGCTGGTGTGTTCTGCTTGGATATTATCAGTGTGCAATCAGATACATGCTTATGATCATCTGCATAAATTATATCACTAAAGGGTATCTCAGTATTACTGCAGAGAGGAAACAAGTGCTGTTTCTGCTAGCTGTAAAAAAAACCCCAAACACCACAAAAGTATCTTGAAAATTGAGGGTTTTGTTGTTTTATTAGAGCAGCATGTAAACCAGCACAGGCGTTTATTCCCAGTGTTACATTGGGTATGTCGGAAGTAGATGCCAAATCTATATTCTTCTATGTGAGGGGTTTCTGCTTTTGGGGGGTTTATTTTTTTTCCTTAGAAACTATCTCGTCTCAGCTTTTAGGACAAAAATATGCAGTTCTCTTTAAACAATCATTAGGCAATGAAATGCATAAAAGATGCACTTAAAGTTGGGTGAAGGAGGGAATAGGATATTCTTAGCTAGTGTGAATTACCATAGCTTCACTGAAGTCGATGGAACTATGACAATTTACAGCAGCTCGAGGCTCTGCCCCAGGGATTTTTAAATATTTAGTGTATCCTTTTATTTTAAAAGGACTAGCATCGATGAATAAGTGCAGGTTTGAGGCAAAGGGAATGTAGAAATGCTGGAACAGTTAGAGCTGCTGTTCAAATAGATCTGCTGGTTGGAGCTCATCTCGCCAGGCAATTGCAACTCGCGAACAGGAAGTTCCTGGCAGACGCTGTAACTTCAGTTCCAAATATCTGCGTTTTCCCCTTTCCATATCTGAAAGAGGGTTTTTGTCCAAATGCTTTTTAGGTATTTATAATTGAATATTAGGCATTGGGGGGGAAGCCCCTCTTTGATGCTTTGTCTGCCTTCAGTGAATTTAAGCATTTTATTGAATTTGGATTTTTTAATTCCTCTGCCTCGAATTGCTCTCCAGCTGGAAAACTGTGGAATTCAGAATTTTGTGAATGTACTCAGCACCAATTACAGCACTGTACAAACCCCTCAGCAATTGCTTGATCCCATAGGTGTGAATTTGAAAAACCACAGCAGACTCTGGAGAGCAGAATTTGGGAAGGCATTTGTGTCAGGGCCGAATTTGATCTGGTGACTTCTGAGGCAAATGGGACTTGGGATGCAGACTCCTTAGTTTCAGATGACTCCATCTTCCCCCTCCCATGTTAGCTTTGTTTGGAACAAGCTATCTGAGCATCAGGACACCTGAAATCTCTTCTAATGGACTTCTATAGCTAAGGACTGTTTTTAAAGTCTGTTGAAATTCTGGTACTCGGCTGGTGTATCTGCAAGGAGCATCGCTCATGTCCATGGGTCTGTCAGTGGAAATCAATGACCCATCTCCTGATATTGTTTTGTTTTGTTTTGTGGTGTTTTGGTTTTTTTGGTTGTTTTTTTTTTATTATTATTCCTTTTAAAAACGGGAAAAGGAAATGCAGTGGTTTCTTCAGATGGAAATGCAGTGGTTACTTTAGATGGATTTTAACCATACATAAACATGATACTCCTGCCTGTCATGTCATTATGACATCTGTTAATCATTTATTAATAAATAGCACCTTAGTCTAAAGCATGGCTTTTCATTTTTGGCTGGGAATTGCAGAAAAGACTATGGGGAGCCAAGTACCAAATCCAGCTGGAAACAACCAGGACTTGGGCACCCAATTCCCTTCTGGAAAGCCTAGCCAGAATATTCTGTCACTCTTCTAGGCTGAGTTCTGGAGCTTTGCAGACAAGACTTTCAGCTGGTTGCTTTGCTTTGCTGTTGATAGACCCAGTAATTCTTTAACTTTGGTTTTCTCTCTCTTTAGTCGGTGCTGTGAGAAGAAAAGTTGTGGCAACAGAAATGAGACTCCGTCTGACCCCGTGATCATCGACAGGTAGGATACAAATCCTCATTTTCGTACAAAAGCAACCCCAAATTGCTGGTTGTGCTTTGAGGTGGCTGAGGGTCTGTGATGATGGATATCTGTCAGCGTCTGCCATTGGGGATGTCTGTGCTTCATGATTCCTGACAGAGCTGCCAGCCTAAGAGCGGGTTGGCTTTAGTCCATCTAGGCTTACCTTGGCATAATGATTGATGTTCATCTTTTAAACTAAGTTCTCTGTGTATCACTTTCATTGCGAGCAAATATTCCATATATACATCTGGAATGTTTTCTGTTCAGCAGGGATCTGATCCAACTGGGTTACTGAGACAGATAAAGCTTTGAGCAACCTGGCAGCTCCAGTAATATTCTTTAACAAAATACCATTTTTGTAGGAATGTGGGGAGGAAGGAAGGGGTAAAGGCAGAAGTGCAACATGTTGGGTAGGATTAAAACTGATGGTTTGGGTGTCGTGAGCAATTTTATGTAGAACGCCACCTTCATATGTTACTCAGTTCCAGATCTAAGTCTAGGTTCTGCTTGCCAGTTTCTAGATGAATAACATAAATAGGGGAGAGCAGGGGTTTGTTAAATCATGAGCTGGCACATTAAAAACTGTGAGTACTTGTGGAGGCTGAGAAGTCGCCTGTGAACTCACTGACTCAAAGTGGTGTTTGCTATCCGGAGATCAGCGAGATTCCAAAAGGAAAAATAAGAGTAGACAGAGCTTTTAAAAAGAAGTGCGCAACCGAGATCTCCAGAAGGAGAACAGGAAACAAGGGAGAGTCAGGAAGAAACCTTCTCCCCCGTTTAATCTATAGTAACTGTTTAAAGAGCTGCTTTTTCCTGAAGCAGCTGGTACAAGGGGCCAGTGGAGAGCTGCTGCTGAAGTGGAATGATTGTGGATTCAGCTTTTATGTCTGTATGTGTCTGGCATGCTCTGACTACATTCTAATAAGCATTATTTGTCATAGTATGTCTTCTGAATTTGTTTTGGCATTCAGAATGGTCAAGCTGGTTTGAATAAAGATTTGCAAATCTTTCTTTTTCTTCATGACAGCGTTAACCTAAGTATTTTGGAGCTTTGATGTGATGGTTCTTCACTCCTTTTACCCCATGATTTTCCCTTTTAATGTTCTATTTACAAGCTGTGGTTGGGGCCAGAGTTTGCAGTGGCAGCAAACCGGGCTGTTTGTGTGGGGACAGTTTCCTGACTGGAAGCAGAAGTCCCAAATATGCCATCTTGACCTTTTCTGTGAAAATTCAAGCTTATTTTTGGCTGTGTTGATGTTTGGTATGAATCTGCTTTTGGGAACTTTCCAGTCTGAATGTTCTGAAACTGGTCTTGCTGCTGGAGAAGCAGCATGATGTGAGTGCTGTATTAGCCCAGGAATTAAGCCCATGAAGGGGATAGTTCCTACCACTAGATCAGATGTAGGCCGCAGAGGAAAGGCATGATGACAAATCATGTCTGGTAGCATGGTTTAGTGAACAGCGTGGACAATAGAAGCTAAACTCAAAGCTAAATCTTGTTCTACCACTGATCACAGGGCAGCATCTAGCAAATCACTCCCTCTTCTGCGCAGTTGCTCCTATTCCACCACTTTGCCCAGTTACACAAGGTTTGAGGAGTGAGGGATAATCCTGTGTACTGCGTCTTAACACATGTAATGCAAATACTATATCAAAGTTTACGCTGTACGTGCCTGTGCACAGAGGAATTTGTTGTCTAGACTGTCACCCTCAGGCATGTCCACAGCAGTAAGTACAACTATCAATGAGCTTAACGAAACGCTTCACTCTCCCAAGCTACTTTCAATGGGGCTGATCTTCCTGTCTTTCAAACAAGCAGAAAACTCTGCTGGAGAGCTCTATGTGTTCGGAACTAGCTTGGGAATCTGGGCAGCAGTGTTCTTATTTATCCAGGTGGTCTTTATATGGCTTCTTTAGAAGAAGATGTCTATGCTTAAGGGCTTAGTAGCAGGTAGAATATAGTCTCTGAAATGCAGCTTGCCATCGTGTAGGCCAGGAAAGGTAAGATTTTCAGTTTGGTGTTGCCTTCATGGTGGGTTTCTTCTTAGTTTAAAAAGAACTATGGGTTGTTTTTAGCAATAAATAATAATTGGAGTGGGTGCAGAGAGGGGCTGCGCTTTGGGTGTGTGTCTGTGCTCTGCATCTGCCCACGCCATGGACGCATCCTACAGACCTCCGGAGACTACTGAAGCCTTTGAATCGGTTGAGGTTATAACCATCCACTGTTGCACTGAGCTAACCGTGCACCAGATTTAGCTGAGTTCAGGGACTGTGTTACAAGCTGCTGCAGATGACCATGACTCCATGAGCAGTGCACAGCAGTGCAGTGTTTCCCCCTTTCTTTGTTTCTCTCCTTGCTTTTTATGCTCCTGAGGACTGATGCTTAGACACTTCTGTTGGTTTATCTGTCCCTTGCTATAGGGAGGCACAATTTGTCAGTGTTTGCCAGATCATGGAAACTTGTATCCCTCTTTTAAAAGGAAGAAATGGCTCAGTGGGAAAAAAATGTCAGTCGTGTTGTTGTTGTTGGGTTTTTTCTTCTCCTTGAATGAATTCCAAAAGTTCTTATGCTGAATAAAACATTTCTGCTGTGACCTTTGCTCTGGGGACTAGATTTAGATCCTAAGGACCTTGCAGTTATTTTTCCATTCACTCTTGAAAACTAGCACTTTTCTATATGAAATGGAACTTCTTCACTGAAATTCACTGTGACCCTCTCCCACCGACAGAGGTCTGTAGGAAGCGTTGGAGTATTTAGGTTCCTGCAATGTTTTGAGTCAGAATTCCAGGGCTAGTCTGATCAGAATCTGACTTCAGAATGCTGCCTCTGTTTTAGCAACAGCGATACAGCTCAAATCCTGCAATGCTGCTATTGCAGAGGTCAAAAAGCAGGGAAGACAGAACCCCAGTGGAGCAGAGCACTGAGAGGACTCTGTGAGCATGGGCAGGAGGCTTCTTGATAGATGTTTAGTCCAGAAGCATTTCCAGAATAGACACTTGAAGCTTTTTAGACAGCACAAATCCCAGTCAGCTCTCAGAATATTGGAGCAAGCTTTAATTTAGTGTATGAGATCAAAATTCACCGGAGCTAAGTTAGTTCAAGTGTGCTTCCATGGTGGATCATAGCATGGGTGGGTTTCCAGGGATCTTAATGTCCCTTCATCCTGTTTTCCATCTTAGTTTTTGGAGTTAGTACCTGTGGAATTGGTGGGTTTATGAGACTTCAGCAGTGTAATGGTTTTTATTCTCCCCCTCCCTTCATGGCTGAAGTGGTGGTTCTCGACGTTCCTTGTAATTCCTGGAAATCTGTGAACTTTGAGTGCTAACATTCCCTTCTTTGTTGAAATCATAGGCAGGGATATGAAGTGGAGGGGTTGGGGTGGCTTCCAGATAGAAGGGTGGACGCTTGTTCTTTTAAAGATGATACTTCCCAAATGAAAACTGTATTTTGCTTATATTCCAATTAGTTTTCCTCCTTTCCCACTGCAGTGATGCACATGAAAAGAAACTTAGTCCTGGGATTAAAAGGTCAGAGATGCTGCAAATGAATTTAATTCCTCATTTTAGGAGAGTTGGGATATAAATTCCCCATTCATCAAGTGGGAATGTTGGGATGGTTTTAATTTATATTTGTCTTTGGTTTTTTTGTGTGTGTGTGTGTGGGTTTTTTTTTTTCTTTGTGGTGGGTTTTTTTTTTGGTATTTTTTTCCCTTAATCTCAGCCATCTAAAAAGGACTTTATCCTTTCCGTCACCCTTTCAGGCTGATCCCAAAAACCGTGGGGTAACATAAGGATATTTCATAATGCTTAGGGGCAGAGCAGCATGAATGGAGAGGCCTGGATCAAATTCCCACTGATACAGGTTGCCCTAAGACTTCGAGCCAGCCACATAAGTCCTCCGTTTCTCCCTGTGGAAAGTGGTTTCAGATCCTTCAATAGGAATTTTGGGTTTGTTTTTCGTATTTCTACTGCCAGGATTTCACCTCCACGGCAGAGTTGGATTGTTCTTGTTCTGCTGTGCTCCACGCTCCTTGTACGCCTGCCAAGGTAGAATGAATGTCTCAAATCTGTTGCTGCTGTGGGGTGAAATGAGGAGCCCCAGAGAGACACAGCCTTCCTGAGCTCCCTGTGTGCTCCAATCCCCCCTTCCAAGCCTCCAAACCCCACAATGATCTCTTCTCTTGTCCTAGGGAGTCAAAGTCCTTTGTTCACTGCTAAACCCGGCTCTCCTGCAAAGAGCTGCTGTTGTGCCATCTGTCTCTTTATGAATTTTTTAGTAGACTGGATGTTTGTGGGGAGTCAGTAACTTACAGTGCACTATCGGAGCCGTTTGACACGTGGTTCTCTTAGTGCCTAATGTGCGTGTTTTGGTTCTTCCCTCTTCTTCCCCTTTTAGGCAAAAAGAACATTTCTTTACTAGTTTGCTGTACAAAACATCTTGTAATCTTTGCTATGTGCAATCACTTAAAGCTTGTAAATGGAGTAAACTTGAGGATGGTGTCACTTAATCTTCCTTTTAATGTTGACAGACAACAGGTTTTCCAGCAAGCTTGGTGAATCAGGAGGAGCTTAAAGATCTTTCTGAGTGTGCCTGAAAACTGAAGGATGGACGTGTGGTTAAGGAACTTGTTTGAACTGTGGAAGCCTCAGGTTCTCCATTGCAGACTCCCTGTATTTTTCCAGCCATTCCCATAGGAATTTCTACCTTTCACTGGTAACACAGGGACGCATGCTGAAAACCGATGTGTACAAATACTAGGGTGATGTGGAAAGCTGTTGCCGTTAGGTGGCAATTGTTCTGGAGTGGTTTAAAGCTTATTCTCTCCCCAGGCCTTAGTTGCTGCTGCCTGGGCTGAAGGTGTTACTGCTCCTGAAACTAAGCACACTTTGAATCACTGCTGACTTCAAGCATGGATCTATTAGGAAGCAACAGAACTAGGACCTCACTTCCACTAGCTTTTTGTACAGGAGCGCTGCAGGCCTTGTGCCGTCACTGTGTGACTGTGCAGCGTTTTGTCCTGAGCCCTCTGAATGGAGCACTTGCCTTTTGGGATAAGTCTGAGGGGAAAAACATAACGGGTTGGAGTGTTAACTAAAACTGGTTGGTTTAGTTCCACTAAGTGTGACTGAAATAGCCAGCTCATGTTCTGGTTTCAGGACTGCAAGTGGAACATGGTTAAGTCTCTGAACAAGCTGAGAGAGCAGGGCTGGTTCAGCCTGGAGAAGGAAAGGCTCCTTAAGGGGAAACCCTAGAGCAGCTCCAGTGCCTAAAGGGGCTACAGGAAACCTGATGAGGAGGGGCTTTGGACTAAGGGCCTGTAGGGACAAGACAATGGGAATGGCTTTATCCTGCCAGAGAGGTTCCCTGATGCTTTAGTGCAGTTTGGACAGCAAGCATGGACAAATTCCAGCCTTGTTAGATGAGTTGTGCTTTAGTAGAGACAAAAACCATTGCTGGTACTGGCTGGGTGAATCCTAACTGCACAAGGCAGAGTTTTGAGCGGAGTTCAGAGTGGAAAAATCCCTGTCTCCTCTTAAATGGAGGCATTGTCCTTGCAGTAAAGAGAATTTGAAGCAGTTTGTGTCCTGTTCTTATGAATAGCCAGCTGATACTGAAGGCTCTCAGGACAGATATGATAGCAGTGTGAAGAGCCATTGGAGTCAAGGAGTTTGGTAGCTGTAGAGTGGGGAATGGAATCAAAGTTTCCCATGAGCTAAAGTACCTCTGGGAACAGTAGCTGAGGGTGAATTTGCTATGCAAACAGGGGAAAAGAAATCCTGGGCCTGTAGAGCATTCGTGTGTGACATGGAATCTCTAAAACTCACCTGTTTGAAAATGGTCTGCATTTGTCTGGATCCATCTGAACGCATCTTTGCCAGTATTTCAGAGTATTTGCATCTTAATGAAAGCATCCTCTGTGTATTTATGACCTGAAATACTCTTCCTTGTCACTTTTGCCCTCCTCTAGGCCTCTGTCTAGACCTGGTTTTATGGACTTGTCACTTCATCTGCCCTAGCCTTGTTACTGCCTCTTGCTTTCCTTTTGAACCTTTTATTTCTGTCCATCCCTTCCTTGTGTTTCTTTCACCATCTGTTTCTGGTAAGATCTTGTGTATTTTCCATGCTGTTAACTTCAGCAGCTCTGAAGCAAGTGCTTCACATCTGAAGAAGGGCTGCCAGTTAATGTATAGTGCTTGCTCCTTTCAGATAGGGGCTGAAATAACTTGTCTTGCTTGGAACATCTCCCAGAGTCCTTGGTAAATGAAGACAGGGTTGAGACTGAAAGTATGTAATGTATATCTGAAACTTGCTAAGTCAGATAGCAATGGACTCACCATTTTAATGACAGTAAGAGCTGACATGGCTTGCCCAGGATCATGTAGGAGACTGTGGAGTGGCATCCAGGTCTTGTGTGTTCCAGGCTGGATCATGTGAGCATGTCCTGGAACAGCGTTTTCTTTCTGCAAGTGTAAGTCATATTCCCATCTTTTTCTCACTGGGACCTCTAATGTGCTGCTCTCATCCAACCCATCTTCTCTTTCTTTTTTTCTTTTTTTCCTTTCCTCCCCATTTCTTCTTCTCTGCTCATTTCCTTCACAAACAAATGCTTATTTCTCCATGGGCATTCCATTTATAACTCCACGTTTGGTGGCTTTTCCTTCAAGTGGAGTCCATTGAGCTTGTAAATCGTATTGGATCAGTGAGCCTATAATGAGGCTTCTGAGTCCAAACAGTGCAAGTCTGCTGGGATTTTATTGTTCATAAAGCTTCTTCCCTGGGGAGTGATAGAGCCATTAGGTGTGTGCTGTGTTTAATATTTGGTCATGGCAGGAAGCAATAATTTTCTCTCTTTTACTGTGGCTCCCGAGTTGTTTTTAAGCACTCAGCTTATTTGAGTGCCTGTGAACCCATTAGGCAAAAGGAGCCGCTCTGCCCTGCTTGGGTTTGTATCTGTCCTACAAAGGCTATTTCAACAAAGTAAAATGAAGCAGCAACTGATTGCCCTGTGGTGGCTCTTGATCACTTGCCCCTCTCATGAACTCAAGTGCTGTCACACCTGACAGGAGATGGCATGAAGCTGATTTCACCAGGCGATGGCATTTCTCATGCTGAAGGGATTGTTCTGTTTATTCCAGCAGAGAACAACCACCAGGGCTCCTCTTTGTATGGCATGTTAAATGGGGCTAAGGATTTATCTTGTGCGAATCCACATCAAAACTGCCTTTCACTTCAGTGGAAGCAGGAGCAAGGTTGTTACTCCGGTATTCTGGAAGTGGGTGTGTATATTTTATCAATAAAACAAATCAGCAAACCACCAGGCAGAAACCAAGCAAAAGCCAAGGAGTGAAACCCACCACTTTTCCAGGAAGGAACTGCAGTTTGGGTAAGGAAACAGGCAGAGTCTGGGCTGTAGGTGCTTTGCAGCTCCAAGTGTCACAACTTCATACCCATGTGGCCTGGGGCCATCAGTGAGCGGGGCAAGTCCAGCTCTGCAGCCCATTGAGCCCTTTTCTCTCTGCTCAGTTTTTGGCATGAAGGCAGAAAATTCTGCTCCATGGATTTTTTTTTTTTATCCCTTTAAAGAGAAAAGAGTGGAGTAACTATTCTCCTTGGAAATGTGAATCCCAAGCAAAGGAAAATGGTATTGTCAATTACCGTGAATCCTTTCAAGATTCAGGCTCTGCAGTGTGATAGGAAGTGGCTCCTCTGACAGCCTTTCCCTTGTATTCCCAGTGCTTCCCTCAAAGTACTAGTCAACTTTCTCCCCAGGATGTACCATCCGTTCTGCATGCTCCTTATGCTTTCCATTGTTGCTGCTGACTGCACCACCAAGCGGGTTTGTTAGCCTGATTATTGTAGGTGTTCACTTCTCTAGTTAGGTCTGTTCCTTTGCTTCAGGGGAAGAGTTTCCCACTACCATGTTTTCCCGCTGGGTCCTTGTCTTGATCTTTGCAGCTCTGTGCAAGAGGCTTGTATCAGAAAGGAAAGAAATAATTGCCTTGCTCTTAGGCTCTGTACCCAAGAGCTAAGTTGCAGAAGCAGGACTGCACGAGGTATGTTTGCATTAGCCAGACACACACACGTTGTGTTTTACCTTAAAGGAAGATGAGCGAGTGTTTGAAAAGAGATGGTGTAGGGTGGGTAATTACACAGGTGTTTAAAGCACTTGAATGCCAGAACACAGGGAACAGATCAAATTACCTGATGGCATAAAGAAATGAGACTTAAAGCCAAGAGTGGGGATGTCAATACCAATATGGAATGGTTTTTGAAGAGATGTGGTTATGTTTTCTTCTGCAACTTTGATAAAAAGCTATTTCAGCAAATGGATCCTGATTCGGCAATGCAGTTGGCACTTTTATTTAGCATCAACATCAAGAAGCATGTACGTAAACATTGTGTTGAAACTAAGTCCTGAAAAGAAACATGAAACTGCTGAAATTCCCAGCTGGGCTTTGTTGTCCGTTGTCAACTTCCCATCGGGAATGACAGTTCTGGAAGTTTCTTTTTTTTTTTAAAGATGAAACTTGGGATTCTTCCATTCACATGAATCTAAACTAAAAAGTGCTGTTTGGGAGGAGAGGTAAAGCTGAGGAGGTTCTGCCTCCTTCACGCGCTCTTCATCTTATGCGTCTGTCTGAGGGTTTTATTCTGGACAGCTTTAAATGCTCCCTGAATTAATGCTGCTCGCCGTGTCACTGGGTCTCCACGCTACATTGTGCTGGATACTAATTTGGAGCAGGAGCGAATACTTGAGCAGTGATGTTTTTCCAGATCTCTCCTCTCATTAGGAACGTGGGTGCTCAGTACCTCGAAGAAAAATAACGAGGACTTTGAAGGTTGACTCCACGCCAGAATAAATCATTTTCCTTGATGTTGACAAAAGATTTGGTCAGTCAGAATTCCTCTGCTAAAGAGGGGAGAAATGTATCCAGGGTTGTGTCAGTGTCACTTGTTGACATAGACCTCAAAAAAAATATCCTCTGGGACACTTTGGTTAAAGGTTTGGGTTTTTATTTTCCCCTTCCCCTTTATCTCAAGCATTTCCCAGCATTCCTGCAGGGACATCTGGTTCTCTCATTTTCCAGTTTGACTTCAGTGCCTTCAGAAAGTGTCACTGTCAGTTGCTTTCTATTTAGCCAAGCAACAGAGGCAGGAGAGGAGCCCTGCCTGGTAACTCGCCTAACGTAGAGCTGCCCTTCAGAAGCAGTGACCTGAACCATTTCTGTGATGGGCAATGGGACTGTGTCTTGTCTGTAACCCTTGTGGATATATACTGCACACAGTTTGGGAGCCGCCTCTTGATGGCCTGCTTGCAGTATGGGGGAAATGGTGCTTCTGGGCAAGAGAATTAGGCTTTGAGGTTTGGTGAGGAATTGTGTATGGACTGGGAGTCTTGACTGCAGGATTAGGACCTGATGATAGGCTGGACCCAGTTGGGGGAGTGAGGAAGAGTCAAGGAGCAGCTAGAACGAGCAGGTAAAAATGGGGATGGGGCAAGGTACATACTGTGATGTATTGAGGAAAAAATATATCATAATAAGATCGTGTCATATACATCAAAAAGGATTTCAGTTACTTCGTTAATTTTAATTGTAGCATTTTCTAGTTTCTGAATGAGTTTTTATGCGGTCCGTAATATTTCTGTATTTAAGATCATTGGCATGTGAAAGACTTGCTATTAACATTGCTGTAAGCTGCAGGTGCGGGTGAAGTTTTATCTTCCTGCAAGCTTCAATGTGAGTGTTTGATAATAAAATCCCCTGTATCTTTCATGCACGTTACTTTTCCCAATATAAGAAATCTAGAGCTGTTCCACGAGCTGTTCTGGGACACTGTCAGCATTGGCAAAGTACAGGGCAGTTGTTAACATAATGGTTCTACAGAGCTGTGTATAACAGCCTGCAGCACAGCTGTGATCATATGCAGGTACAAGATTTTAACAGACAACCAAGACTTCGCTCAGTTGAACCCTACACAAATTGAGTCTCTGTCATCATCCCCCCCACCATTATGCCATTTCAGGTACACCCCGCATATCTGTATCGGCCCTAAACAGCAAAGTTAAAGCTGAAGTCATTGGAGAGGCAACTTGATTGGAGTTGCAGCCCTTCCCCTCTAAGACATAGATCTGAACTTGAAAAACGAACCGGGTCTGTTTGTCCCTGCAGCTGCTTCCAGCCCACACTGCAAGCACTGAACACAAGTCTGCAGAATGGAACGTGATTGGCAGCTGCCTCCTCTAGGAGTGGAGGCCCCAAGAAGGATGGTGTGCAGATAATGAATTGGTGTCTTCATCCCAGGAGACTGAGCATTGCAATGCAGTGCCCACTCTATTCTCCTGTCACCCATGGTGTATCATATCCCCTAGACACAAAGGGAACTTCGGGTCTTACTGTCATAAATTTAAGCTTTAAGTCTTCAGTGTGCTTCTCCCCTTGCCCCCAAGATCTGTGGGAAGTGTTTCACCGTCCTCTGGAATGGTGCCTGCTGCTGTGTGCCTGCAGTGTGTTATCTGTGTGCTGACACTGTGAGCAGTCCCTCTCTTGCGCTTCTTGGGACAGAAACATGGCTTTCTTAGGACTTGGCACTGTTGCAGATATCCGTATGGAATCTTCCAGCATCTGGGTGGGGAAAAGTGCACTGGCACTCTTATGCTCAGTGGCTCTGTCACTGGCTTGGGCTGTTGTCTTGTGCAAGTTTTCGTCTTGAGGAGCTGTCAATAGCATGGGTGGTTGTATTCTCATCACTGCCTTAACACCATCCATTCCTGGTGCGAGAATGAACTCTGTGCTTAGTTCTGTCTTCTGCAGAAAGGGGTCTGATATGAAGGAATGTATTTAATGGGGAATTAGTCTGGAGACAACTGCAGTGTGCTGTATTGCATGAATGTTTGGGAATACAAGACTCAAAAGGAGAGAGGCTGTAGCCTGTTGGTATGCAGCAAAAAAATAAGATCCAGCTCTTATCCTGCACTTCATTGGCAATATTAAAAGCTGTAAATTGAGCTCTTGCTTGTATTAATTTTAAGGTATCTTTTAGGCTCCTGATGTTTTAAGCCTGTCCAGGACAACTGGCCTGTTTCTTAGTGTTTTGGTTGTTCCTTCTCTATCCTTTCCATTCAGAGTAGAAGCTCTGCAATGCAGGTTTGTGCTGTGACTTTGGACAGTGCCTAATGGTCAGATCCTGCTCTCAGCTGCTGTTGGAAGTAATGCAGTCGTTTCAGCTACCACCTCACATCAACTGCTCCCATCACTGAGACCTGTTTGCTTATTAAGCGAGCTCAGTGGAAAAGGCCTCCTTTAGTCTCATGCCCCAGTTGTCTGAACCAGTGCGATATGAAATAATTAACAGAAGTGAATAACCATTTAAATCTTTCCAGTAATTTCTAAAGAATTGGTTTCCAGAATTCTCCATAATTAGCACAACATTTCAGTAGGTTCTGTCTCTTGCTGATGTTACTTGATCTGATCTGTTTACTGGTCATTCAATGGCAACTGGAACATGAGATGGCTTTCTTGGGGGCCTATGAGAAAAAGATTTACTACCATAGGACTGTTGCTGAAGGAACCGGCTATGACTGAAAATCCTGCTCTGAATCCATTTTTGGGCTAAAAACCTGGCTTTTAGTTCATTTCTGTTTGGATCAACATTCATATCCCCAGATACTTGCTGTAAATGGCAGTAACCTTGTTTCTGTGCTTGCAAGGGCAGCAGAGGACAAGATGGTGGTGTACCTGCACGGGGACTCCCCTAGCTCCGGGACTAGTGTGTATCACCACAATAATCCCTCTGGAAAACTTGCTATATGTTATCCACCCAGAAGTCCCCTAAGGAAAAAAAGCTCCTTCCTTATCCCATTGGCAGTTCCATACGTTGGGTAGTCTCCTCTCCCTCCTAAGCCCCGTTTTCTCCTGGAGTTCACTATTGTTTTGGCAGCCCACCCATCACAAAGCAGAGGTCACATCAACATGACCTTTGGCTGGTACAAGGAGGCTGCTAAATAATTCACGTGGCCAACTTGATTTCGGGGTCCACATTTGTTTTTTCCACTCTCCTAATCAAGATGCTCATTTAATTCTATTCCAGCACCTGTTCAGCAATTAACACCCTACAATTTGCATCTTACCCTGACATTTGCTATCTCTCCAATTAGTTTTTATATCAGTATAATTAGGTAGGGTTATTACAGTGCATCAAGCAGGGTCGAGGATATTCCCAAGCCTTTAAGCTCTTTCCCAGATTTGTTTAGGGAAGCCACTAAGGGTAAACGGTTGATTAGGATCACTGTTTTTCTTCTGCATTCAGATCAGGCGAAAACTGTTTCCCCATGTGGCTCATGAAAGATCAGGGAAATATGTCAGTCTGTAAGAACTAATATTATGTAGTTCATGACTTTTTGGGTGAATTTACAGGGGATTATAAGTAAGGGTCAGGCTGCGAAGCCACTTGCAGCAGCATTCACGAGGGGACATAATGCTCTTGCTTTAGGTTAAGCTAAGCAAATTGCAACAATGAGTTTAATTTTTCACATCAGTTTTTGGAGTTACCATGTGGGTGGGGGGATAAATCAGAACTAGAGGGGACCTGGCCGTGTTGAACACTGAGGTTAATTGGGAAAGACTGTGGGAGTGAAATGACTATTCCTAACACCTTTTAATTCCAGTTTCATGGAAGGAAGGTCTTGCTCTTCAGCTGTGCCTGGTTTGGGTTGTAGGCTCCCTGAGGCAAAAAGTGTTTTGCCAGTGTACGCAGAGCATCCAGCAGTGTGGATCTTCCTAATGCTAAACTGTCCAGTAGTAAAAGAGATGGCTCCTTGCTGCTAATGTTGATCCCACCCCAATCAGCGCTGATATAAGGGAGACTTATGTGTATGTAGGGGAAGCGGGACACTAGGAGGTGAGATCTATAGCATGGGTCAGAGAGGAGGTGTTATTTTTCTCATCTCGCATCACCTAGCTCTGTGTGGTGCTTCTTTCTTAAGTTTGGTTTGAAATTCTCTTCTTCTAACCCTCAAATTCCCCTAGATCTCCCTCAATTCTGAAGGTGCATACACAGATTGTATTATCAAGAGGCAATATTGCCCTTGGTGAGGTTGCAGTGAGGAAAAAGATGATTGTAGGAAGAAGATCAGTGCTGGTGTGAAGAAGTGGGTAAAAAAGAACCCAACCCACCTCGCTTCACATCTGGTGTATTGCCCTGAATCTTGTTATTCTGAGCCTTTCTGCAGTATATGCTAATGATGCTCTCTAGGCTTTGGTGGGGAGGGATTCTGGAAACCCAAAGGAGGAGTCAGCCCACTTGAATTCCCCAGCCTGGAAAGGCTGGAGAGAAGTATAGATCTCATGTGCTGCATCAGTACAGCCAGAGCTACAAGCAGTTCTAATGCTTCCAAGTATACAATAGACTTTGCCTTGCTTAGTTTGAAATTCTATATTGTAATGAGCTTCATCTCTCCCCATTGTGTTGTCTTCTTTTTTAATCTCCAATTGCTTTATATGGATACATGAACAGGCTTAGAAAAATATAGGGTGGAAATGTCTTGGGAAATCGGGGCAGTGGGGAAGAAGTGGAATGGGAAAGGAGGCTGGGGACGACAAAGAAACCTGCAGAGATGAGCTTGATTAATGGGTATAAGAAATAAGAAAACAAGACCAGCCCTCAGACAGGCAGGAGTTTGAACATAAATCTCATTTGTGAGTGTCACCTCCAACTGATTTTTAAAGTTCTATCCTTTGCTGCTTTCCATGAGATGAAATCCTTAGGAATGAGTTTCCATGATGTGTTAGTAAGAAATTAAATTCCTAAGCTTCTAAGAGTTTCTATAGGGCTGCAACCCCCTCCCAAAATTCTGTGGAAGTGCTTTTGAGATACATGTATCTGTAGATATGTGTGTATATAGATATATATATTTATATATATACATACCTATTTATAGAGTCCATATTTAGGAGACTTCCTATCTGATTTTTCATCCTCATAGGCTTCAGCTGGATGCATATCTCAGCTAAACCCTGAGCAATATGAAGCTTTACCCCTGATGTTCACCTCTGTATCTGATGTTAAAATCTGGAGTCTCATGTACTTGCTTAGTTGGGTGGAGGAGAGAGTAAACAAATAGCTCGGTTGAAAACGGTAACCGTATCCTGTATTGTGTAGGATAATGTCATTATCTGATCACCTTGTCTGCTCTGAAATCTCACACTTCATCTTTTCCCCTTGATAGATTTCACCTTGGAATGCAAATACAGTCTGTCACTGTTGAGCAATCTGGTTAATACAGTGCCTGGCTACTCTGGGCCAGGATGAGCTTCTTGTTGTGCATCAGGAAGCACTGAAGGGTGCTATAGGGCTGATGGCTTCTCTCTGAATGGCAAGGAAGTCATCAAAAAGTGATCATAGTGACATCAAGGAAGGTACCTGTGTGATAGCATTTTGAAGGGCTGGATCTTCCTGTTGCTGGTTGCAGACTCTTTCTTAATCAGCAAATACAAACTTGCTCTGAAGCTGATGGAGCAATAGGCAGAACAGGCCTCTCCTCCCTTTTTCCCAAACAAGCAGATAGCCAGCAAGAAGGGCTCTTTGTTTCCTAAAAGTCTAAAAATAGGAGCATGATGTGTGAGCAGGAGAGATTTGTATATCATCAGCATTGGCCACGGTGCCAACTGTATCAGATTCCCTCTCGTTTGGGGGATCTCTCAGGGCTTTTGCTGTTGTGTTAATGGAAACGAAGCTTGTCTGTCTAAATACTGGGGTGTGTGAGAACCTGCACCCATTGCTTTGACCTGGGTTTTCAATCCCGAGGTTATCAACATGTTCTTAAACCGAAATGATATGAAACTCTGCAAATCCTTTTTTAATCTTCAAAAGCAGTTTTGGGGGGAAACAACAGAAATAATAATAATAAGGCTTATATTGTAAAAGTCGCTGTGTATTTTTGGGGTTTATTAGGGGAGACTGAGGTGGGAAAGGGAGAACCTGGCGAGCGTTCCGCTGCCTGATGCGGGTGACCAAATAGATGAGTTGCTACTGTGATTTGTTCAAGGAGGGGTCAGGGAAGAAAACGTGTGTGGGGAGGGGGAGCCAGGCTCTGCGTGGTTGCGTTTTAACACCTTCTCTGCTAAGCAGGAGGCCAGCTTGGGGTGCTAAATTCCTGTCTGTGGCTGTCTGTGAAATAAATCTGTGTGTTGTGTAGTCCCAAGCTGTCAGCACCGGTTTGCACTGATGGACTCTGAAGGAGGTTTCCTCTGGGCTCGGCAGCCACTAGGGAGCTGTCTTTAGCTCGGATTTCAGAGGCAGCTCATTAGACCCATAACAGCAGACACTCACTGCTGCTTTTCTCCAAGAATTTGTCAAGTTGGAATGTATTTATAGAGTTATGGCTAGACAATGATAATATTACATCTCCTGTACCTGTTGTAATGGCCTGGTGAGTTGGATGGTATGTGCTTTGTCAGAGAGAGTAGCTACCCCATTTGGTTACTACTCCTGCATGCTGTGCCCCCTTCTCCCCGTGGCACGCTCTCTGTCTTCGAAGGAGTGTTTGTGCATTGCCAAAGCCTTTGTCTCTGCTCACAGTCAGAGTCTTTGTTTTGAACACTCACAGGAAGTCCTGTCTGATATTTGTCTTTCCTCCTTCTTCCCCTTTGCACCAGTAACTGGCTGTTGAATGGGTCATCTCATGCATGTTTCTCTTCTGAACCTTTCTCTTTGCTTGCTCCTACCCAGCTGGTTCCCAGCTACTTTGGGAGCAGGCAGGAATGCTGTAGCCCATCTGTTGTGACAGAGGAGGCAGGATATGATTGTAGAAGGAAGGATGTGAGTGCACTGTGACCTCCCACTTTAAAATGTCATCACCCAGTGCTGGTTGTGGCTGGGAAGCAGGAGATGTAACTGGGACTGGTTCAGACCAGCACTCCAGCAGTGTCTGCTGTCAGACCTTGCTGCTCTGTAGTTCCATTCCAAGGGAGAAATGAGTCAATCCAGCCATTGTTCCTAGTCAGTGACACCTGATGTGTTTAGGCCTAGAATAGAGAGCCGAAAGTCGGAAATAACAAGATCCCATATTGGAAAGGAGTGTCCTGTGAGTGAGTCACAACTCTGGAACTCGGGAGACATCATTCAGGTCCCTGTCATAAGATGGCATTGAAAAGGCTGACTCTGGAGATAAGAATCATACCATGCATGATTTAATTCATGCTGCTGCATCACTTCCCCCTGAAGCCTGTCTCCACTGGGACACTCTTTTCCAGAGAAAACTCCTGAACTGAGCTAATACAAGTTTCAATTTTTCTTGATCAAAATACTCTTCCAGTTCTGAATCTCAGCCTAAGATTCGTCCAGCTCTTATATCTGTGTATGGGAAATACTCCAAAGAGGACTCAAAGGCAACTGATGCCTAAACTTCTTTTACAAGAGTAACGTAACTGTAAATAAGGTTTAAAAACTCTTTAAAACCAGTGTCAGGTTGGGCAGAGAAGTAACGTGGTGGTGACTATTCCTTACCAAACAGAAGGTACAGTTCTCTTGCTGTCCCTCTGCGGAGGCCCTTCTTAAGGCAGGGTGGGTTTTGTACCCTGTTGCAGCTGTGAGTCCTGGAACGCTGTAGAACTGATACCAGGAATCATTCACATCACAACAGCTCCTTGGTTGTGTGTCCCCCTTTGCCCTTCCATAAGGGGCATCTTGGCTGACTGGCAAAGATGTGAGTCAACGTGTGCTTCACTGGAGGCACCAGCGGCAAGTGTTTCCGAGAACAGCAGCTGAAAGGACCATTCCAGCACAGTGCTAGCTGGCAAAAAGCACTGGCAAACTGAGTATTAATCAAACAGCTGATAAAGTTTCATTTGGTTAATTTTCCCTGCAATAAAGCACTAATTATATCAAAATGAGAACATTTCTGAGCATTGCAGCAGAATGGGATCAAAATGACCATGATTGCACTGAGTGTAAAACCACCCTTTTCCCCCATCTCCTAGCGCAATGATTTCAGAGCCAAAGTATGAAGTGAGACTCAACAGAAGGAGGACATGGTGGGTTTCATTGAATCATTGAAATTAAACAGTGTCTCTATACTTCGGCTGATAGAAGGAAACTTCCACTCAAATGTGTGATAATGGTGGGAATTAGAAATGGTTGGAAGTTGGTTGGTGCTTTGTGGTTGTAACTATTAGTATTTAGACTTTTTATGCAAAGTTTTCTTCTCTTAGCAAGGAGCTCTTGAAACTTGGAAGTGTATTTTCAACTATTGGAAGGAAAGAAACCCAACAATTTTTCCTGCCAATAAATGCCTAGAAGATGAACGGTTGCACTTCTGAAGGTCAAAACATTTCCTGGAAGGAGCATAGAAGTAATGGAGATAACTGTTTCAGATGGTTTCTTGGTAGAGAATGTGAAAGGGTTTGGGGATCTGGAGGCAAAACCAAAGATGAAATTGCAGGACATGAAGAAGTCGGATGGTTTAGCAGTATTGCTTAGTGGATTTAATAGTTTTGTAGTAGTAAAAGTACTTTTCAGTTAATTATTACCAGCTTACCTAATCAGTCAACTGATGGATGTCCTTTCAAGGTGTCTCTGTGTTGTTATTGTAGTGACCGAGTGCAGTGTAGCCTGATGTCCTTCAACACAGCATTGTCTTGATAGTTACTTGACTGTTCCTGCCATGGTTGGGGCATTCCTGGAAATCATAGAACAGTTAGGGTTGGAAATGAAGCTTTCTGGGGTCAGGCTGGCAGCCTGTCCTGCAGACAAGGTCTTCCCAGATGTTACCAGGGTGCTAGTTTCACGCATGGCTTTCTGTGAAGGAAACCATGTTTTTTGGTTGTCTCTCACCCATTCTCCTCCCCCGTCTCCCCCTGTGGTGCTTGTTTCTCCTCTGAGGTTAAGCTCCAGTTAGAGAGAATAAAATAATGAATGCAAGAAGGGAAGGAAACGGGAGTTTCTTTTTAGCATTTCAATTTTCTCTCTGTCAAATGACACTTGAGGAGCTGGAGCCTGTTAACGCTCTCTCCAAGGAACAAGGCTTCTTTTGAGAGAAGAACTACAGGGAAATGCAGCAGCAACAACAAAAGTGCACCAGAATCCTTCAGACCTGGGCGTTCTCTAAAGAGCTCTGGCTGTCAGAATTTACACACCTTGCCTAATTCAGAGCACATGTCTCAGCTACAACAGGCACTCGGTAGACACGCTGCTGTCTTCCTCTCAGTGGGCCTGCTGTGAGTTTGTCAGCAGTGCTGTTAACGGTGACAAAGTAGTTCATCAATATTGTTTTTTAACACCAATATCCTAGAAGCAGCAGCAATGCTGTGTGCTGTTCACATGCAGCCTGTGCGCCCAGAGCCTTAAGGAGAAATGCAGCAGGTAATGGAGCGGCTGCTGGATACTGAAACCCTCTTCTCCTTTAATCAAGGCATTGGCAGTTTGTCTTTCAATACATTGCTGTTTGTTGTTCCTTCTTCTATCTGAGGGAGTCGGTCTGGGTTGTGGGTGTGCTGTTCCATTAGTGTAGAGCTCGGAAATCCTGCTGGCCAAAGATGATGCTGATCTGGAAGCAGTATTAAATGTGTTACATGTATGTCTACACAGGTTGTATGGCTGCATCATATTTTCCAGCACTCCTAGCTTTGGAAGGACGTAGTGCCTTGGATGCAGGGCTCTGAACACAGCAGTCCAGCTTTCAGGCCTAAGCCTGCTCTGTATCTCTATGTAAGTAAGTCTTCCTGGATCCAGAAGCACTTGCAAATATGATGCAGAAATATTTGAGCTGGCTCTGCAGGAAATCCATCTGGATGATTCTATTTCCTGGGGATTTTCCTATCTCTGCAATACCTAATGCCAACTGAATTGCACTTTATAATCCAAAACTCATCACTTAACACTTTTCCACAGACCTTTAAGCTGCCCATTTGCCTCAGGAGCACTGATGGGAATGGAGTAGAAATTTGTTGAAGTTAACAACAACAACAACACAAATCAAATGTAATTGAAAACATTTTTGGAAGCTGGAACAGTTTAACATAAGGAGAAATAGAAGTGTTGGATACAAACCGTCTAGTCTGAAACTTCTGCTGAGACTCATGGCAACAGTGAGCTGCGTGTTTCGTCTAAGAGGAACACTGCAAAAGTGGAAATGCCTTGAACAGAGGCATAAGCAAAGAGAGTATTCAATAACAGGAGGAGAATAAAAGCAAGAACTAGTATTACTTTGAGGTAGATTTGGCCTCTAGCCTTCATTTCCAGTCAGTATTACAGACCTCACAATTATTAAAGTTTATAAATGTTCTGTATGGATGTGATACTGAGATACTGAGAACAGCGAATTGTATTTTAGGAAGGGCATACCTAACTGCTTGGTGAGTTCTGACATTAACCGATAACTGTACTCATGCATTGCTCATCGTAGTATTTGAAAGGTCAAATGCTGGGTCTGGTGGCAACATCCATGATCAAACCCTGTGTGTTCAGCAGAACGACTGAAACGGTGCTCTTAGCAACAGATTGCAAAACCAAGTTGAGCAGATAAACCATAAATGCAGTGGGAGAGCCAACCCGTAGCTGTGAGCCGTAGATATCACCTTGTTTCAACATGAAAGTGACATAATTCACAGGGTTTACTTCCTCCTCAGTCTCCATTATTGATCAGAGAGCAGCAGGAGCCAGTGTACCAGAGATGATGGCTTTCAGAGCATCTTCATCCACTAGAAATTTACTGGCCAAGAAAAGAATGGATTCTCCAATTTTCATCCCACTTCATTGAATTTCTTGTTGGATCTCTGTTCTTGGCTCCTTGGCAGGACTGGTTTTAACGGCCAGTCCCTGGTGCTGTGTGAGGTAGCACTGGAGTGTGGAATGGGCAGTCTGGGAAATAGCCCCTCTCTTAAAGGAACCCCTCGCTCTGCCCACCTCCTCCTCCCCCCTGCTGAAGTAGCTTGGTCTGACTCATATCTGGCTCTTACAACATGTGGTAAGAGTTAGGAGGAGGGAAAAGAGGCAGAAAAAGATGGGGGAAGGGTAGAATGGGAAGGTTCCACAGAATTTTATAAGACTGCTTAGAATTTATGCTAAAATCCTACAGGGAAGATGCACTGGTGTCCACCCCTGCCCCCTTGATGCGTCTGCAAGTTTAGAGCCAAGATATGTCAAATTAGGGTGGAGGTGTCAGGGAAGATGGCGGTAGAGCTTGCAGGTAGGAAAAAGATCTAAAGAAAAAGATGTTTAAGAGACTATGAAGTTAGGTTTTGGCCTTGGTAGAAATAGTCTTAAAGCTGTTGAAGTCACATTCCATTTTATACCAGCTGGAGGCATGTTCCTCTCCCAAGCAGTGGTTGGGAATTGTGATTGAACTCACACTTGGCTGCAGTGTTGGGTAAGAGTTTAAAGAAATAAAGTGGATGCTGTTCACGCCAAAGTTGCAGAATCCATGTTTTTTCATTCCCATCCGTATTTTTCAGCCCCGTGGAAGATGGTTTGGAATTGTTCCCTAATGCAAGGATTTGTTCGAAATCACAGCTCAGCTGCAGAAGTTTCAGGCCTGGGTTTACTTTGTACCCAGCCTTTCCCGTGCCTTGATCCAAAGTTTATGGGAATTGGTCTCCAGTGCGTTGCTGAGGAGGGTCCTAGTGGTTTGCTTGCTGGTGTAGATCCTACAGGGAGAGTTTGTGTTTTCCCTTGCATGTCTTAAGGACACATTTGCTTGTGCTACCTCTGTGTGGGCTTTTTGGCTGCTCGTGTACTAATTTGTTGACATAAGAATATAACCATCTTGTCAAGCAGCATCTGCTTGTCTTTCTTCCATGAATTCTGCATAGTTTCTACTCTGTTTTTCCAAAAGCTGCTGGGCCTACATCCAATAACCTCTCCCCAACTCTTCCAAATAGCGTTTCCGGCAATTGCCCAACAGCCTCAGTATGGGTGAGGGGAAAAAAAAGGACTTATCTGCATGAGAACAACTGTAACCGTGCAGTGAATTTGACATAATAAACCCTCCTCCCCCTCAGCAAAACGTGTGATCAGTGGAATCCACAGCACTGCAGTTCAGCAGCGAGGCCTTGGGGTGCAGTTGCAGCAGGACTATAAAATCAGTTTGAAATCTTCTCGTTTAGGACACTGATTTGTGTTTATTTCCAGTACATTAGTTTCAGATGGTGCCTCTCTTTCACTGCAGAGCTGGTGGAGGGAAGTGAGCCTGCGTCTCACTCAAGTCATGGACAAAGACATAGCTCAGTGTGCAGCTGGAGGTGTGCTTAAGCTAAGCTTAGCTGGCTTTTATGGGCAGGTAAATGCTGCTTACTGCATTCTGCCAACTCTGCTCAGAGAGGTAAGCCCCAGAAAGGAGCAGTGTGAGATACCAGGGCCACAAATGTCTTTCAGACCTCACTGGTAGATTTGTACTCCCCTGTCAGCATCTTACTCATGCAAGTTCCTTGATGAAAACCAACTGAATGATACATAAAGCATGGAGAGGATGAACTTGGGTGCTACCCTTGTGCTTCATGGGTTGTGAATGCGGATCATTGAGCTCCTTTTGAAATGAGATCAATCTCTTCATGCAGTGCCAGATATAGCTCTTAATTGCCCTGTTGTAATGCGTTATTCCTTTGCTAATAGTTTGAGTTATTTCTTTGTTAACCTTTACACAGCCAATAACAAATTAAACATCATTATCTGAGTTTAAAGTAGGTTGTAAATCTTGAAGCTCTGGTTAATACTCAGGCACTTACAACGAGGGAGCAATAAAAGGGCATTTAATGACACCAAAACACAACGTGGGAAGTGTTATAAGCAAAAAAGAAGAAAACAGGGCGGTTATGAATTGTCCATGGAAAGATGAGTTTACATAAGTGATAGTGGTCTTAAAATGCGTCTCTGCTCAAAGTGGAGAGCTTTCCTTTTCAGACTGCAGGCAAATAACATGGTTCCAATGCTCTAAATTGCTTTGACTCGGCAAAATTGAAGGCATGTAGTAGAAATTTCTGCAAGTAACATTGGCATGAGAGAAACAGCATTGACCTGAGAGATCTGAAATGTTGGTCTGTTCTCTAGTAAGAACATTATTCCCCTCAGCTACCTGCACCCTTGGTTTGATGCAGCCAGCTTCTGTTTTCCAAGGGTGATGCTTTTGTATGGCTTCATGTTGGAGTGCAGAGTGACTCAAGGGATCCTTACCCCTGTGTGTGCGAAGTGCAAGCTGATGCACGTGGGACACATCTGATCTGCATCACGTCTGTGTGTGTAGTAGAAGCCACTCAGATGAATGCATGGGACCTGGGGATGTTGACAGATGTGATCAAGGCCTCTTCGCTGTTTGGGTGGAAGGTGGTGTGTAGAGGTGTAATGTTACTTGGGACTTGGTTATAAATGCTGGATGTGCACCAAAAATGTCAGTGCTCTCAGACTGGAAGGTGGCAGGAGCAGTGGTAGTGATGAGTCTGGAGGGCACTTCCCCTCTGGTGTTGAGAGAACAATTCTCTCTCAGCTGCGCTAGCAATTTGATGCTTGCAACCACACACATTCCCCTTTTCCTCTTCCCTTCAAAAACATAGCTGTAGGAGACCACAGGAACTGTGTAGGAAACATTAATTGGTATGCACAGCGGTGGCATGAGAACTAAGTAACATACTGCTGGTAGTCTCAGAGTGACAAGAGGTCAATAGAGGTAGTCTTGATGTGAGACACTGTATTTGTCTGGCTGTGGCCTCTCTTGTACCTGGCTTGGGAATAAACAAAGAATGATGATTACTGATTTTCCTCAGCATTTCATTCACTTTGCCAATGTTGGGAGCAAGAGGGTTAACCTGACTGGGTTTAAATGCATTCCCCTTGTATAGGAGGTAACTCCTGCTTGCACCATTTGAGGATATTCCTTCATCCATATTTTCTCAAAGATCTGTGAAGGTGAACCACACTGTGGTGCTGCAAGTTATGCACTGAGGTTGGCTTATGTAGAGGAGTGTGTGTTTTTCTTACTGTTCTCTGCTGTTGGGCGACTTTTGCTGCCACCAGCCTAAGCCAAAGATGAGAAAAATGTGGGTAGAGGCCAGATCCTTGAGATGCTTACTGCTGAGCTGTAGGCAGCTCTTCTGACCTCCTGCTCCTCAGTAGTGAACGGGTGCTGGGTTGTGCCTATGGACAGCAGTTCTACTGAATGGTTTTTGTTTGTTTGGCTTTTTAACTGTTTCACACTTTATCTTTCAGAACAACTTGAACTGAAAGCAAAAAGATCATGGAGCCTTGTACAGTCTCATAATGTGGAGTTTACACTGTACCTAGAACAGAACCTACACAGAGGACTTGCCAGTTCAAGTGCACTTGCCCTTAATTCCACTGTATTGCAGTGGTATAGAGATAATCTGAGCACTGCACTTGCCTTAATGGGCCAGAAACACTTCTGAAGTAGCCTTTAGCACAGCTTCTCACTGCTGCTTGACCTTGGGTATTTATGTTTCCACTTGAACGGACTTTGGCAAGTCTGTGGTGCGTGTGGGGGCAGCGGACGTCGAGGAGGGGACTTGGGCGTCATTAGAGGTGTTGGAGGTTGCTGATCTCAAAATTGACACACTTGACCCATTTCCTTGCCACGCTGGACCTGGAGTCTGGAGTGAGTTCCCCTGGGGACAGCGCAGTGGGTTTGAAGCTGAATCTTCAGCCCTTTCTTCCCATGAGGTGTATAATTCGATATTTATAGCTTTTCTCTCCAACAAGGTCTATGGTACCTGAGGGACCCATTCGGTAAAGAATGCTGATTCCCTTTATGAATTTTTGATGGGGGAGGAGGAGCAAGGGAGGCCACAAGGGGAACTTGTGAAATGGTTTTTTCTCTTTAGCAGGGTTGTGAACAGCCCCTCTGATGGCATTTGCCAGCCGAAAGTTGCCTGGATTTTCCTTCTCTTTCCTTGCTCCGTTCTTGTTTGCAAAGCAAGAAAACGGAAACGAGCATCTCCCAACTCCATGACTTGGTTTTTTCAGCTGCTCTCCTCCTCCAAAGATGAGGGTGATCAGTAAACAGGATATTTTCCTTGACTCTAATCTAATTGAGCCTCCTTTGTTCAGCTTCATTTTGGTGTCCATGGGGGTGGCACTCCTGGGACTGGGAGTGTCTGACTGTGTTTCAGTGCAGAGGAGGAAACGAGGGGTTTGCTTTTACTTAGCGTGTATGAGTGCACGTAACTCAGTTGTAATTCTTCATCTTCCCATCATACACACAAACAAAATGTACACCCCTGCCTTTCTTTTTTGCGGGTGAAATGTTCACCAATGTGAATTTAGCCACAGTTTTAATCACAGAGGATGTCTTTTTGTGTGTGTGTGTGTGTGGGTTTATTAGTAATTTAAACCAAGCTTTGCATAAGTAAATCTGATTTTGAGAGAATAAGACTTGCTTTCAATGAGTTGTGAAGCCTCTAGATGATGTAAAATGATGCGAAGCCTCTCTCAAAAGCTTTGTATGGTATGATGAGTCTCCTTTTCTGTGCAAGGTGTTGCAGGCATTGCAGATAACTCCAAATGCCAGTAGGGGACTGTGAGTTTGAGGCTATTAAGGGTTTTTTACTTGGATGGGGGAGGTAATAAATCTCACATCTGTAATGTGTTGGGCTTTTCCTCTTGATTGACTCATAAAACAATATTTGTGAAAACAGATGCAATTACTGACATAGCCTTGATCCTGGAGCGCTTAAAACACACACGTAACTTTGCTCTCCCGAGTAGTCCCGGGACATAAGCCAGTGCCTGTAGTTTTGGGGTCCTGTTGCTGAACTGTTAGAATCCAGGAGACTGGGAAATCAGAACTCTGGGTATTCTGCATTGCTCTGCAGGGTGTGTATTGTCTAGTAGGGAGATAAAGAAAAGGACATCAGGGAATAGATGAGGTCTGCTCTGTTGTGGCTTGGGGAGGGGGGAAAAGAAAGAGGTCTGGATCTGTGCCTGAGATTTTCCCATCTGTTCAATAGGGATTAAGATACTTTCTCTATCTCCCATCAGGGTGCAAAACTTAATGGAATAGATTGGCTGCTTTTTGATTCCACCTGTTAGGTGCTGTATTATCAAGCGTGTTTGATGCTGTGTTCTCCAACAGCTCCCTTTCTGTGGGACCTTTATCCTCTTTGCTTTTTGTCAGGTCAGTCAAATAAGACTTTTATTCTGAGGCTGATGTCAGATTCACTTTCCAAGAAGTTTTAGTGCTCCATTACCTTAAAGTATCATATGTTCAAGGCCAGTCTTAATTTCTTGTTTCTTGATGTCTGTACGATGCTGCCCACAGGTAACTGGTGAGTTGTTCCCATGTCCTTGATACCAGCTTCAGCTTTTCTCCTTTGTTCTCTTTTTTTCTTCATTTTTGTTTACTGTCTTGCTTTCTTTGTAGATCCCACTTTAAAGCAGATCTCTTTCTGCTCCACTTTGGGACTTGATCATTTCATCCATGTGTGACTACAACTTCCTGTTCTTCCCAAGCAACTGAAAATCATTCCCATTGTTAGAGCTTTACTTTGCATCCCTCTGTCTTTGATAACTGTTCCTGGTTTATTATAACCCTCATGCAGTTCCTCTTCCATTCTATCATGTCCTTTTGCTGCACCAAGGCCTTCATGAGGTTGTTTTTCTTGTTTTCTGTTCCCAACACCTTTGGGAACTTAAGATCTCCCAGTCTTTTCTATCAAAATAACCTTTAACTTTAGCGATGAGCCACCTTGTCATCTTGATACAGTATTGGTTGACTTCGTCTTTCTTCTTTAGTCCATTGGCTTATGAGTTTTCATAGTAAACCCTATGGACAACTGGTGTGTGTGCAGTACATTGCCGAGCATGCTGAAATTTCTGCCAGTGCTTTGTAAATATTTGCTGAGGATTGCTTTACATTGAGATCTTTTTGGGAACAGTCAATGGGTGTAGAAAGCTTTTAGTATGAGCAGAGATGGGGACAACAGCTTTCCTACCTAATAAAACCAGCTGAATATAAAAGTCTTCACACAAATGTGTTAAAAGGAGGCTGTTAGGATCTCTTAAATAAAGCATCCAATATAATTGAAGTAGGCTATTACAAACATACATTCCCGTCATGATGAAAGTAGGCTAATACAAACATTGATAAACCCACACCGTTACAAAAGCAGAACCAGTTCCACAAACACCTATATAAACCTCCCCATCATCATAAACCTCAAGTAGAGAGCAAACATTTAACACAAGCCTTGTTCACCGTAATAAAAGCAAATTAGGCAGGCAAATACCACAGGCATCTGTCAGTAGGATCCCTGATCTATTTTGGGTAACTTGGAGCATCTTGGTTCCCACCAGCCATCTTGACACGCGGCTGCACTGTAAATTGCTTAGGGAGAAATCCAGGCATTTAGTGGTCGTAAAAGAGAGGCTGCCTGCTGCTGCCTGAAAGGATTCCTGCTCTCTGTGCTTTATTCCCTGCTCGTGCAGCAGGCCTGCAGACCTCACTGCTGCAGCTTCAAGCAGATGTGGCTCAGTTTCTCTGGCACGTCTGTCTCTCTATCAAATGCTCCCCTCACAGGGACAGGTAAGGTTCGTGCATGTGTAACTACTCACTCTGGTTTCCACAGTGTGATGAGAGGTCAGTGACAGGCACTGCTGATGATGCCAGGGCTGAGGCTGACCTGCCCATTAGCCTGTGACGACTGACTTGGCTGCTGGATGGGGTTCTTGGTGCTTTACTGACTGCTTCAAAGTGACAGTGAGTCAAAGTCATTCTGAGGTGACTGGGAAAAGGACAGGTAAGCGCAGACAAGAAGAGAGGGGCATATTAACTCATGGTTCTTCTGGTCACAATGCCTTCATTGCTTTCTCCTTAACCTACCATGGAGCTCATGGGGGTGAAGTCCATTACTTCCTCCAGCAGAGATGCTCACCGAGGTTAGGTCCTTGTCAGATCCCAGATGGATCTGGCCTTCAGTTTCTAAAGCAAGATGTGAACTAAAATTTCCCGTTCCTATCCTGGCCCTTGGGAAACCCTGCTTATTCTTAGCAAAGCTGATAGCTAAGTACTCATCAAATTCAGCAGCAAGACAGTTAATCTGTACAGTTTTGAAGCCAGCTCTGATCCTTGCTGCCCAGCTATGGCTCCCGTTTGATTTAGTAGTGACGAGGCACGATGTGTGTTACTGCAGCAAAGCCAGACGCCTGCTCCCGATTCCCCAGGCATTCCTCTAGGATTGTGCAGCATCTACAGCCGTCTGTTCTGTAGGAGTAATAACCTGCTGTATCTGCTCAAGTTGATAAGCTCTTTGTTGTGAAAAAAGCTGGTGGGAAGACAGGAAAGTATCCCTGCGTGTTGTCACACCAGGATGTGTGTTGTATTAACTCCTTGTGGAAAGGTGTTGGGATCTAGTGGTTGTCAGAGGCCTGTAGTTGTTCTAATGGAACTGATAGTTTTATCTGGTGTGGAAGAGGAAAAGAAGAGTGGTCGTCTGAGGTTGAAATGTAATGCTGAAGTGGGCTGCTTTCAATGCTGGACTTCGTCGTAAGCTTCCTCAGTGACTTGGGGTTACTCAGTTCACTTCCATGAGCCTTGTTTTTACTATCTATGAAATGGTTCCTATAGTACTTTTCTTACAATCAGTAAACGTCTCTGGGCCGTTGCTACTCAGTCCTAATAGTGTATGGATTGGCAAGAAAGATCCTATATGGACTACAAGCTGGTTGCTCAGTATGTACACATATCTTCCATAGCTGTTTTGAAGGTGGTTATATGGCTGAAATGCTGATGTGCTCTATGGGGAAGTTATTTCTGAGGAGCTAAGTCTGGTTTTGATCTCATCTCTTTCCAGCTTACCTTACTTGTTAGTAAATAGAAAGTAGCAAGTCCTGCTGGTGGTTATCAGTGAGTTACTGCTCTGGGTTATTTTGTTCAACTCCAGCTTTGGAAATGCCTCTTTTCTCTATTCCCTAATTGGATATCAGTCAGAAAACAACCCAGTCTTGGGAACATGAGATTTTAATGTGCAGTGAATAAGTACCTTGAGACTGAAGGCTGTCACTAGAACTCATCTGGAATTGCTTACCACAGGGTAAATTTACTGGAAGCTGTGGCTTAATACTGGAGTTTAAAAGGTGGCACCTAAAGAAATCCTCTTAATGTCTCAACAAGCTGATGTTGACAAGTTCTGTGCGTTAAGGACTTACGGCAAAGTCCAAACCCTCACTCAGTATGTTAGACAAATAATTATAGAGAATTTTTATCTTGATACTTTGCTCTGAGGTATCCAGTCATAAAATATTTACAGTCGCTGCAGAGAATGCAACAACCATGGTTTGTTTTTGCTTGCTTTCTTTTTTTTCCCCCTCCTCTCTCTTTAGAACCAGGATTCCTACAGCACCGAATTGGGAGAATAACAATCAGGCTTCACGTTTTGAGCAGAGACACTTCCAAAGTGATTTCCCCCCCCCCCCCCCCCCCCCCCCGTAAACTTCTGTGTCTCTTTTCCTTTTTTTTTTTAAATAATATATAAAGCCTGTAAATTTCAAGCACTGGAAATTCTATAAGAATAACTAATAAATGCAAGAAACAGGGGGGGAATCGTACCCAAATCACAGCCGCGTTCAGCTGAAGGAGACTGTATATTTGTGCAGCTAACTTCCACTTTGTGTCATTTTCCTAAGTCTCTTGCCCAGAATATTATGAGTGCTTCTAAAGATGTCAAATAGCCCCTCAGTATCTACCGGGCCTACAAACCTTTATGGAAGTCAGAAAGCTTAGCACTTGCATAGTGTTTAATAGCAGCCTATGGTGGGAGACTGCCAAATTGGCCAACTTCTCCTGATTTTCATTCTGAAGTGGGGAAATAACATGGAAAAACTGCATGTGGTTTTTCAGAACTATATTCAATAATGATTTAACAATTTTAACCACATCCTAGTTAAAAATATGGATTTATTTTTATGAAACACATGATGCAATGTGATTTATCTGATGAGCAGCTTATTCGTTAGAATCAGAAAGAACAAGTCAGAACTGACTCATAATTCATATTATTTATATATGTGTGCATGGCTATTTTTAATTGGCTGTTGGTTTAAACAATAAATAATATGCAAGAATCATATAAAGATTTAAGCCAGAAGCATCAATTTGCTGTTTCTTTAGATTTAGATTTTTCCTTTTCATTGGTGGCTGTGTAAACTCTGCAAAACATTAATGAGAAACCGTGATTGTTTAAATAGAAATGCATGTTAAAATAGACATTGTTTTTGTATGGGGCCTGATTATTCCATTTGAAAAGGAACATGGATGTAAGGGGGTTTAGCAACTGCTTGGGGTTCTTTTGAATTCTTTTGGAAGTTATTTTAGCATAGAATTAGCAACAGATTCTGAAAATGACTGTTCAGGTAAATAGAAAATCCTGTGTGTGCACTGGGTGCTTCCCACTTATTTTGCATGAGAAGTTTCAAGCTCTTTTCAGGCAGAGGAATGTTTCACATGAATGATGTAGTTAGTAATGAACACACAAACACATGTGTTAGTGAATGGAAACAGTGATTCCGTTATGGATTCCTAGTTAAGGTATGCAAACAATTCCTTGTGCAAAAAGCAGGAAGATTGCTCTTCTGCCTGTTTGCTGAAGTCATTGTTTTTTTGGAGGAAATAATTTTCCTGCCTAATTTCTCAAGCAAATACTGTTATTTCTGTAGCTGGAAAGAAGCGTCTCAACAAGAATAGGTTTTGGTGTGGAATTGGGTTTGGTGGTGGATGTTTTTTATTGAATCGGACTCATTTACCTCTTGCTGCATTTCCTTTGTCCTAGATGATTTCTGACAGGTCCCCAAAAAAAGCAGTTCTTGTCCCAAAGTTCTCCCAAGAGTTTCTAATTTTCCATGATATAAAGCTATGAGAAATGTAGAAATTCTTCCCATACTCAGCTCTTGTAAGTGCCAAGGAGCAGTTTGGGATGGAGTTATGTATGGTGGGCGATGGAGAGAAACTTTTCTTTGTGGTTTTGGGGGGGGGGGGGGGGGGGGGTCAGGACTGCAAAGAAAGAAAAGACCCAGCCTGTCTCAAATTAATCTTTTGCCTCTGGATTTCTCATTCCTCGTGGCGGTAGTGATTTCTCTACCCTGGTGTCAGGCTGGTAACGAGGGGGGAGGCACAGGCAGTAGCTTGATTGTTCTGGATGAACTATCAGCGATCCATTGGGAATACTGGTACCTTGACCCCTCTGACCCTCAAAGTGCTGAGTGTGGAAAATGGGAAGTCTCCATGGACCTCAGTATGCGCAAGATGTCAGAAAAATGCAGTTCTTGGAAAACTGTACCTTTTTTTAAGGTTGCATCGCTGTGCTAACGTTACCGTTCCCTTCTTTTCTGTTTGGTTTTGTCCCCCAATGAGTGTTTTCCTTTTCTCGCCTCCCTTCAGTAACATTCACATTTTTATTGCGTTTGGGGTGTTTGCGATTGTCCCAGGAGAAGGAAAATGTAATAGAGGGTTTTAAACACAGTTACATTGCAAAATTGTATTGTTCCTCCTCCTGCCTCCACCACGGAGCTGGGAGCTCTTTTAATAATGTCTTCCCCACATTGAGCCAAAATCTCTGCTGAACTTGAGTAAACTTCCTACAGCTCCTTTTGGACTCATTAAGGGCTGAGCTATATTTCAATTTTGATATTTGGGTGTTTCCTTGGCAACACTTTTTTCATTTGGACACATAGAAGGTTATGGATCATCCACTTGCTTCTCTGAATTCCCAAGTATTGTTCCGTGTAGTAGAGCACAGCCGAGCCTGTATAATAACAAACCTGATTGCAGCCTAGCTGTTGGTGACTGATGTTGCAATGTAGATTCATAAGCATTTCCAGATTTCTGGTGCCAGTATCCAGCATGTGTATGGTGAGCACAGAACTCGAGCAAGTTTAGTCAACAGTTTAACATTTCACTTGGTGAGCCAAGATTTTTTCTTCCTTCCCCTCCTCATTTGAGGACAGAAGGGTGTATTTGATTTAAAGTTTCTACTGTGCCCCTCTTTGGGTTTGGGGGTTTAAGATGGATTTTTCTAACAGCCATTCACACTCTCAACACGCCTTCCCTTTCTCTGTGTGCCACAGGAGTGTTCTCTCCCATTTCCAAATGGGATCTTAATGCTGTGTATGGATTTAGAAGTTGAGAGTAAAAGTTCATCTTAGGCTGGCTTGCATACATCATTTTTTCACTGCTTGTGCTTTGGTTTCTGCGTCTTGAAGGAAAATACCCAGACTTTTAAGAGGAACTGAGACTGGATTTTGTAGGAGTTAAAATGATTTGCTGTGGCAAAGGAGAACCTGATCTTGACATCGATGCTGAAATAGCAGCAGAGTCTGGTCATTGTACTGTATTTGTTAAAGTGTTATTAACATTCCCAAGTTCTTGATGTGATTTCCTTAGTGGGTCTCAGAGCATCTCAGATAGAAGCTCCGTTAGTTCTTTAATTGGGATGACCGTGGGCATTTCATGCTGTTCTGACAGTGTAAATCACAACTGCTTCTGGTTTTCAGCCCTGTCAGTATTGTCAAAGCAATGCAGAGAGGCTCTAACATAAAAATCGGCCTTAACATGCTCCATTATAAAAATATCCTCACCTATATTCAGTATTTTATTAAAGGAGTCTTACAAAAGGGTTTTGAATTCTTCATTCCTGCAGACTAAACCCTTATTTACCTGAGAGACCAAACATCTCCACTGGTGGTTTCCGGGCCTTCTAGGTAAATAATGAGCCCTTTGCAGAGCTGCTTAGTTAACATGCTCACCCCAGCCACAGCGCTGGTCCCTGGCGGAAATGATGGGCTTTATGAAGCTGGGAAGAATTAAGTACACAACCCAACATTTAAATAATGTAAGTGGGGCTGTGTGTGTGCTTGTGCCTCCATCTGTGGGCTTGATCCTCAGGATAAAAAGTTGTGGCAGGCATTATTTATAGCTCAAACCATTTTGTCTTTGCCTTATAGTTTTCAGAAGAGCCAGGATTTGTTAGTATCAGCCTTAACTTTCAATTTCCTGGGCTTTGTCAGCTTAAGCCAGACACTTAACCTTAGTCAAAACCATTTCTGTTTGTTTAACTTGCCTCTTGGTTCTGTTGGGGCTGAAATGACATGAAAAATGGAGAAAAAGACGTGGCTCAAAGCATGTGGAAGCCCAAAGTTATTTTTCACTTTCTGGAAACAAAGAGAAGGTGAAAAATGCTGATTTATTGTAATTCTTTTGTCTTTACCACTACTGCCCCAGAGGACAAGGGGTTTGGGGCAGGGAAGTGGCTGCTCTGTGCTTACGGCTTTGCAAAGCTCATTCTCAAATCCAGATGTATAATTGAAGTCAGTGAGTCAGAAAAGTGTAAACATCACAGGTGACTTCCCCAGCACGAAGGGGGTCTGTCTGCTGGCTTAGAGGTGGTAAGCAATGGGAGATGAGGGGTTTTGGGTTCAAGTGTGACATACATGAACTTACCCATTTCGGGGAGTGATTTAAAATGCCAGCTGCCATTTGCCTGCAATAATTTCTCTCGTAAACTCCTCTTTCTGGATTTAGCTACAATATCATTCAGGGTTCATAATTCAATAGCCAGAACCATCAGTGCCTCTTGCTCCTGGCTGTTCCTACATCTTTTCTGTTGGGAATCTGTTCGTTGTGTGTATGTAAGATCCCCCCGTTCCTGCCTTACAACAATCCAAGTGGATGCAACTGTAAGTCATGGGTTCTAAACCTTTGTAGATCATCACGCCTTTAGAGATCATGATTCCTAGTCCAGTTTAGCTGAAGTATTTGAGGAGAACGTCCTGTCAGCTTTCAGCAAGCATCCATGAAGCTGTGGGAATGCTCGGTGATACTGTAAGTTTGACTAAGTTGTGGGCATGGAGTAACTTTAACAGCAGTCGAGATTGCTCTTGCTGATGAGGGCTGGTACCGGTTGGTGGAACCGAACGTCTGATTACACAGGTACTGCGACTGTGAGCAGCTCTCCGAGTAAAGGCAGGGAAGGCCAGCCATTAGAACAACATGAGATAAAGGAAAGGTTCTGGGTTGACTCCTCTTTTGTCATAGGCTGTTTTTGTGACTGGCTACCTGTGGTAGCTAAGAATGTGTGTGGAGTCTAGAAAGGATTTTAGAAACAACTAAGCTTGGTTAGAAAAGCTGAGCATTTGCCTTGCTGCGCCTCAGTTTCCCACATATGGATGAAAGTAACAGCACTTCTCTACTTACGGTGGAGAAATTCAAGCATTGCTGCAGTTTAATACTGAAGAGAGGACAAATGATTGTGTATTTGGAGAATTCCTGGTATTCTTTCCACTGCAGCACCAACAGTGCACAGCTCCGGTTGGAAGGCTTGTGTCACAGAATTATTAGGGTTGGAAGGGGTCTCTGGAGATAATCTGGTCCAGCCCCCAGTGGGAGCTGTGCTTCCTCCTGGGTTTGCGCACGGGGACCCTGGCTTGTGATGAGGGGTCTTGGGATTTTTCAAGCCACAAACTGAGATGGGCCCCAGAAATCCTCCTCCGGCCTTTACCAAGCACAGCAGTGCTCCTGCAGCATTGAAGCGCTGCGTCCTTCCCACCAGAGGTGTGAAGCTGTGCGAGAACTGGCCCACGAGCAGGTCTGTTTGTTGTGGGCTGTTTTATGAGGGGAAGAAAAGCAACGCTCCCAGTTTGCGAGTCTGAGGAGAGCTTAATTAAACTGATTTTCTGTTACTTAAAATACGCCTACACCTGCCTCTGTGGTGCTTTGAGAGGCTCCTGTTCCCAGAAGGCCGGGGGAGACGAGAGGAGAGTCAGATTGCAAGTTGTGTTTTTCATCCAGCCTTGTGTGTCTTGGGCTTGTATGTTTGGATTGAAATGGATGGGGAGGAAAAAGTGGAATTAGGTGGTTTTCATGGGGAAAGCTTACAGGTAGTGGCAAATTCTGCATGTGTTTAAACCCCGCGTTTTTCAAATCAAAAAACCTTCAGATATTTTCAAAATAATGGTGTTTATAATTTAGTTATTCGCAGCTTTTTAAAATAGTCCTTAGCCAGTTGTTTTTCCTTCCTCTTTTTCCTACTCTGGAATTTTTGTATAGGAAAGTGAGGTTAGGGAAGAAGATAGGAAAAGGAACAAACCACTGGCACCCTTAATGAAAAGCTTCGTTCAGGGCTATGCCTTATTTAAGCAAGTAGTTCAAAACCAAAACCATCTTCTTTCCCCAGCTCTGATTTTACAGGGAATTATTCCCCAATCAGCCCAATCTTCTGGCTGAATTTCAGTGTCACGTTGCAACATAATAAGCACAGGAGAAGAAGTAAACTGTATATTATACATGATGATATGTTTACATTCCACCTGTAATAAAATTAGTGTGATGACCCATTGGTCATGAAATGAAATGAGAATACTGGAATGTTGAAATATTGCCCTTAAAATGAATCGCTGTCCATGGAGCAGTTTTGATTAAACAGGGTTTTCTGCAGGGTTCTTGTTTCTGTTTTACTTTACGTACAAGGCAGCTGCGGAGCAGAGGGATTAACGCTCCGCTTCCCTTCGCTGTGCGCGTCTCAGCAGGCAGGTGGAGCGCGGCTCCTCCGGGCGATGGGCCTTTGCACACCCTTCAGACAGAAGCTAACGCTGGGAGAAGGCACAAACCAGGGTCTGATCGGGGCTAGGGAGTATTTGGAGCGGATTGTTGAAGCCACCTGGTGCGATGCTGAGGTATTGCAGCGATGTGATCCCAGGCGATAGCATCCAGAGACCATCCTGGTTTTTAACTGAAGCCCTATTTGAGGGCTCAAGGAAAGGCTGATGTTGATTTTGCTCTTCCCGTTCTCGTTACCATTTTGTGGCTGCCCCATCCCTGGCAGTGTTCAGGGCAACGTTGGAGGGGGCTTGGAGCAAGCTGCTGTAGTGGAAGGTGTCCCTGCATGTGGCAGGGGGCTGGGGCCGGGTGAGTTTTAAGGTCCCTTCCAACACATACCATTCTATGATTCACACCAGTATAGCCCCTTGGTCATCTGCCATACCCAGGGAGCAGCTGCGTGGACTTTAAAGTCCCCTTGTCTGCAAGCAGAGGTTTCATTAACCTCCCCCACAATCAAGTTAATCACTGTAAAGCTTATCAATGTGAGTAGTTCCATTTAAAACTGGTGGGGGTGTCCCAGTTGCTGGCTTTGTGCAAAGCATACAGGAGCCTAACATTAAATTGTACACTGCACTGATTTAAGGCAAATGTTGTTTCTTGGGGGGTGTGAAAATTTGGGGAGGGATTTCTTTCTTTTTCAAAATGACTTTCCTGCATTGCAGACTCTGTTCCTCTTTGTCTCCTCACCAGCTGAGCCTCAGCTGCAGATTCCCAGGCTCTTCTTCCCCACTCTGTTCTCGGCAGTGATTTAATAAATATATCTAAAAATCACTTTTTCCTTTCTCCCCCACCCAGCTGCCAGCTCCCACCCCCAGAATGCGTGCACACGGATGCATGTGAACTGGATTCACACCCGCAGGCAGCGATAGGTCTGATTTCATCACAGCTTCACACACCCAGGACTTTCTTTTTACTAATTTCCCACTTTTTCCCCTTCTCCCACTGCTTTTTGGACCCTGGGGTGAAAGTCCATCCCACAGTGAGAACGTGAACTAAGTATATGCTATAGAGACAGTGCATCAGTTGGGAAGGGCAGGAGCAGAATGACCAGGTCCCAGTCACCACCCAACGCAATGCTGAAGCTTCTGATGCAGGAGTCCCTACCCAAATGTGCTCAGTGCTACAGTAAATACTTCGGTTCTGGTTGCTTGACGTTCAGAAGTGCGATGTCTGAATGTGGTCTGTGCAGAGGGACTGCCTGATGTGGATGTGTTGCTCCGCTTTTCGGTGCTTGGATATTATGGGAATTTTCTGCTTCCAAGACCTCACATTCAGTTTTCATTGGTGCTGATCTATGATGATTCCTATGGACTTTGGCAGCTGTGAGTACTTGAGGATACAGGAATTGATGCTCAGTGCTGGGCCGTGCTGGTGGGAGCCACATCATTGCCCTTCCACCTTGCAGTGCCCATACGTCCTGGTGCTGGTGCCGGTGTTGTCACTCACGTTACGACCCCTGCTCACACCATCCACATATGCTGAGTGCAAGAGCTGCACATTGGGATGCTTTAGTATAAATGGGCCAGGTTGATAAGAGGAGGAGTAGGGAAAGAGATGCTTGAGGTATGAACTGGCCTCACCGCACCATTAGGCTACAGTCCTCAGGTCTTTGAAGTTCTGTCCCTGGGCTGTTTTGTCTGGTGTTCTCTTTAGCTTAAACTTCCTTTAGCTCCTCGGACGCAATCAATTCAGATCAAATTGACTCATAATGAGGAATTAAATAGCAAAGTTGTTCTGTTCATTCATCCTGATGGCTTGAATGGCTGTAATAAAAACTCATGCAAAGTAAGGAGAGGTTGGCCATGAATAAACTTGAGGCAGACTATGACCATGAGATTCATGCATTTCATGTAGTTCTGAAACATGCATATCTGGGCTAGTCCGGATGCCTCCTTGGTGCAGTGGTGAATAGCAAAAGCATTAAGGATCTGAATATAAGTGAAGTAATGCAAGACAAGATCTGTCAGCACAGGCTTTAATGTTGCTTAACAAAATATGTTACAGTAAATCTTTATAGACTATATAAGTACGCTGAGTTCCAACAAAGTAAACCAAAGTAAACATTTCTCTTATGGGAAATTAAATTCCATGTGGTTAGGGTAGAGCAATGATTAATTCAACGGCAATGAGAATATAGTGAAGTTATTGACTGCATCTGAGAAACAATTCAATGTCAGGAAAAGAGTTGAACCACCAGATAGTATGAGTGGAGCAACAGAACTGGAGTTTCTAATCTTTAGTTATAAATTAAAGCACTGATGCTGTATTAAAGCCAGTATTAAAGTCACATCCCATTACTGATAATGAGCTCACTGCAGGGTTGGTGAGGGACCATCATTTGCACTGGGACTTTGCAGTGTAAAGGGGAGTGTGTGTGTGTGTGTGCATGTGTGCACACGCGTGTGCGTGCGTGCGATGGCGTTCGCTCCCTGAGCCGCTACCAGCAGGAGCAGCGAGCGCTCGGCGGGCTCTTGGCTGCAGTGTTCCCTTTCATAATGCTCGTTTTAACTTTAACTGGTTTTTAATATTCTACATATGGTTTCATGGTTTTAAGCCTCCTCACTGGGAATGAACAAGGCTGTGGTATTATGATGAATAGTGGATCAAGTCCAGGAACACCCACTTGCTTCCCTACATATCAAACATGTGGCGCTCCCATTAAATATGGGAGTCTCTCTGGGGATTAGAGTTGTCCTATCTAATCCAGTCCTATTTTGTTCCCCCGACCCGGATTGAGTAGGATGCATTGTTCCCATACATTCTTCTTTTAATTAAATGCAGTAGATATGTCATGTCAGTGAAATATTCCAGGTCTGTTTTTACATCTGTAGCCATTTTCTCCTCCCATACTTCCATTTGCCTTCTTGGAAAGAAATTCTACATTAAATAGAGCCTTGGATTAGCTGATTGGCTGGGTGGCTGCTGCCAAAACTGGTCAAATAAAAAGCTTAATGTTGTTTTTTATTTTTCTGCCTATGTAAAACTACCCCATAATGTCAGACCCACCAGCAAACTCCAAACTCCCTGCCTTGGGTTGTTTGCTTTGTGGATGGCTCTTGCAGTGCTCACCCCTAACGTTTTGTTCCTTGTTCCTTCTGTAATCCCGACGGGTACCAGCACGATGGACACTGGGTCGGGTTTGGATTTGCTGGGATCATGTGGGAGCTGATCCAATTGATATAAAGCTTTATCATGATTCCCACTAAAAACTCTCTCTGACTGGGTGCCAGGCAGATTAGCCGGGGTTGAAAACTGATCTCCTTTTAAAAGCGCCGTGTTCAATTATTATATTTAAAACGCTGGATTACAGCTCTCAATTCTCCGGAGGTTAAACTGGAGCCTTATTATGAGGGGAACTACAAGTAAACATTATTAATTATATAAAAAAAAGATTGCTTAAATTAGGTTTTTTTCACACCTGCTTCTTTCTTAATTAGCTGCTAGGCCCCAGATTTCAGTCAGTTGAACTCTTTAGTATTTATTCAAGCATACTTGACATTAACATACTGTTTGATGTTTGATATCCCGAGTTTTTAATTTAACCACATGACAACAAATGGTATTTATGAAATATCAGTGAGCTGGAAAAATATCCTGTGTTGCAGTCGTGCGCTGTAGTGAGCTGAAAGCTGTTTCCTTTCGGAGCTTTCAGAAGGGCTTAAATGCACAGGGGGGAATATGTGCCTTGTGCTGATACCCCTATTTTTTATCCCGAGCAAGATTTACAGGCCGCCGGGGGTGCAGGGCTACCAGGAGAGCAGTAGCAGGCCTGCCATAGGGCTTGGGAGGGGGAAGAGACAGACAAATACCTTTGGAATGATGTCATAAGTTAGAGGGTTCTTACAAAATGGGATTTGTACCGACACACAAGTCAGCAGCAAAATATGTGACATGGCGTTGTCTGGGTTTATTCGTGTTGTTACACTTGATACTAGGATTGTTAACCTCCCCCCTTGTGATCCACACTGATGCCTACACTTTCCATCCCAGTTTACAGCACTTGTTTTGTGTTGCAGTAGTGCTCAGAGGGGAAGCGGGGCTCAGGCCTGCCTGGGTTAGGTGCTGTTCACCGTCACCAGAAGACAGCTCCTGCCAAGGAGAACTTGCATTCAAAACAGATTGTGTAAACACAGGGTGCTGAGCACAGAAACCACATAGGCATGTGAAACAACTTCCTTAGGATTTCACAGCGGGGTAGCGGCAGCGCTAGGATTAGAGCACAGTCCCTAAATCCCAGCCTCAGTTATGATAGCACGGAGATTTTTTATCCTATTTTCTTTAATTTGTTAGTGGGGAAACTGAGGAATGAAGTAATGAGCTGGCTTTCCCAAAGCTGCTCTGTGTGCAGGACAAAAACCAGTCCCTCAGCTTGTACTTGGGTTCAGCGTTTGCATCAGGATGTATCAGCTATCTGTCTCCAAGTGAATAATCTTACGTTTGTAATTACAGAGCTCCATAGCCAACAATGACTGTTCCTAGCACTGGCTAGCATTAAACTTGCACAGCCTTTGCCAGAATCTTGATACCTGCTGGTTTGGTCTTCATATGTCATCCTGCCCAGCGTCTACAGGGAATGGCTGCGTTTGGGGAGCGGATCTCAGTGAAAGCGTGGGGAAGATCTGAATCACTTCTGAACCGTGCTGCAGATTCTCTGTGCGAGTCTCGTCCCCCTCGGCCTGTTCCCTGTCTGACAGCAGTTTGCTGATGTTGGTGACTGGGTCTTGCATTAAGCAGAGCTCGCAAAGTGTTTGGAACGGAGCTGTGTTAAGTGACTTTGCATTTTATCAGTTAAGGAGTTGAGAGGTCCCAAATGAAAAATCGTCAACGAAATAGAATACTAAAAATAAGAAATTTCAATTCTTAAACTGGAATTTTGGTGTGATTCTGAGCTTAAAACCAGAATTTTGGTTTAAAATCAAGGCCCTTATTTAAAAAAGGGTCAATAAACTATTTCTGTTTGCTTTTGATACCTCTGCTCACTGTGAAAAACGCAACAAGATCTTTTTCCTTTTTCTTGTGTTGCGCACGTTAAAGCTTCACATTTGTTTCTGCATTTGATGAAATGCTATTAATCATTCTGATGACAGTTTAGGCTTTTTTTCTGAGCCATTTGGACCATAACAAAGGTTAGAAGTACAAAATCCTTGCGAATGAACAGGTATCACCTTTGTGATCCCTGCTTCTGGCTCAGGCAGAATTCTCTGGTGAGTTAAAACTGGTATAATGCCCTGGTTCAGACTCAGAGGGGTTATTTTTAAGGATGCTGGTTGTTGTAGTAGAGTTTGCAGATGGTCTCCATCACTTTTGGCTTCACTCACGTGGATGTGTACACACTTTGCTATTGCTGTCCTCCTGCAGTGACGTTTCGATGGCAGTCATGAGCTCTACCTGCTTTCTGTGCCATTGAAACATTGGTAGCCAGTGGGAGAAGGAAAGAAGGGAATATTTGCACCCCAGATCTCAACAGTGTGTGTGTGCTCCGCACCAGGATGCTGAGCATTGGTTCACTGGGACCATGTAGAATCCGATTCCGAATTATGGCACGTAACATCTGTTTGGGAAGATGCAGTCCAAGGGCCTGTGATTTCAGGGGGAGCCTTGCATGCATCTTGGCTGAGTATGCCTGGAATGTAGAGTCTGAAGGACTCATTGTAGTGTCTTTGATGCACCAGTAAGGATGTCTGTATAGAGACAGAGCCACCTGCGCACCTGGAATAGAAAGGCAGAAGATTACAGGTTAGTGAGGGTGGTAAGGCCATGGTACAGGGTGTCCAGAGAAGCTGCGGCCGCCCCATCCGTGGCAGTGTCCTAGGCCAGACTGGATGGGGCTTGGAGCAACCTGCTCTAGTGGAATGGCAGGGGGTTGGAACTGGATGAGCTTTAAGGTGTCTGTTTATAACTGTATTTGCCTTGTGCTTTAACCCTTTGCTGATCCTCTGTCTACTGGTAGATAACATCTGCTTGGGGTGACTGAGAGCACCAAGACACTGGTTCCTATTTATTACAAGTATTTCCTTTCTGTGTGAGAAGGGGAGAGATGTTTTGCTCTGTGTAATTGAGAACTTGGAAGGTTCTTGCACTCTTGATGTTCAGAGTGAGAACTTCACTTCTGCTGCAGCTTTTGGGCTTCATCTGCATGAAACATCTTTTATTGAACCACTAAGAGGATGATTTTCCTTTAAAGACCACAAGCCCAATCCCAGTTTATTCCACAGGTATGAGCAGAGCCAGAGCAATAGACCTGTGTAAACAAGACACCAAGACAAGACTTTCTTCTTGGTATTTTTGTTTTAAAACTTCTTTATATATATATATGTATATATAAAGAGGCTACTTCAGATTCTGCAGAAGTAATAATAAAACCAGACCTAATGGGTCACCATATGTGGAGAGGAGTTCTCTTGGGTCTTAGGATATACACTTAAAGAGTGAAATAAAGAAAGGGAAAAAAGCAGTAATATTGGCAACTGTTGTTAGGTAGTATAAACAATAGCCAGCCATTGGCTTGGAGCAGAGGATCAAGTTCCAATAGCACTCAATAGGGAGCCTTCCTTAAAAAATTAGAAGAAGCTGGGTTGGAGCTGGTCCATGCTGGGAATGGCAGAAGAAGCAAAAACAAGAGTAAATGAATGGAAATTAAGCAGCAGGAAATGGGGATTTGGCACAAGGCTGGAATTTGAAACTGCAGAGAGGTGTCAGTGATAAAGGTTGGATAGAGTTTCTGGCCAAAAACAGAAAGAAAGAATGCAGATGTGTTCATTGAATAAAGTACAGATGTAGAAAGTGGAAGGGGGGGGCTGACGGGGGAGAGAGGAAAAAAGAAAGGGGAAAAAAGGGAAAAAACAGAGGGGAAATAAGGCAGAAAGTAGGTGCATTCATGTTGAATGGCTTCTTGAAACAGTTTGTCTGTGAGCCCTTACCGACAGGTCAGGCAGGGTTTGTGCTTCTGGACTCCTCCTAAAGAGGCTTGGATGCACAAGTCCTGTTTACAGGTTTTCCTTATCATTTTCCCAATTGGTTTTGTTCTTTTCTTCTTCTCTGCAGCAGAGTATTTGTGCCTAACCCAAGGCATATGGTTGCACAATCAGAATTTATCATGTATTATTTAAATAAGCCCGCATTGTGGCAACTGACAGTGGGTATGTTCTTCCTAATTACAAAGTAGGCTTATTTGCTTCAACTGTTGTGACTATGAACCCATTTTCCCCTGCAGTTGGGCAGGCTAATTACAGTTTTGTTTCCATTTCTGCAATTCATCTGATGAGTAATGCTGGTGTATTCTTTCCCCAAAGTCCTTTTATAGCCCATAATACAGTTGCTGCTGAGTACTTGTCTATATATCTGCTTCAGATTGCCCCAGTGACAGAGGGAAGTCCTGTCACTCCTGTTGTACACTCGGTAAACCCACGCGCTGTGAGCTTTGAAGGCACTTAGCCACTTGTCTCCTATTGACTTGAGCACATAAAGTAAGAAATAGGGTCTCAGTGACTGGACAGATAATCACATAGGCTGTAGCAGAGCTCAGGGTAGTATCTGGGTCTTCTAAATCTGGGCTGTGACTTCAGCCGTGGAACCGCGTTGTGTGCAGAGCTGTAGCTTAGGGAATAAACAGGCCAGGGATGAAGCAGGTCTCCTGGTAACTGCCTTCACCCCAGAGATCCTACAACATAATTACTTTTAATTGGCATCTTGTGTCTTTAACTCGGGTGTTTAAACATCTCTGTCATGAATGTCATGGTAGGTTTCTGAAGGGCCTGATTCTGTTGACCGTTGTTTTGTGTGTCGTTTACTGGATAGGAAAGCGAGCATTTTGTGTCTACTTTGCAGTGGCTATTATGAAATGAAGTGCAGTGCTGCAGAGGACCGCGACTTTCTGAGAGCAGCAACAATGAATGGCAGTCTTTGAGTTATGTTTGACCAAATTATACTGTGGTTTATGGATTCGTGGTGTTAGACCCTCGTCTTGTAACTTAATCTGTGCTGTGCCCTGTTGACTTTTGAAAGAGCCTGTCCAGGAAAATGGTTTCGACCTAACCCAAGGCTGTTGCAAGGCTGCTCACTGATGTGTTGGGTGTTCACACGTGGGAATGCGTGCAGGTAGAGTTAACCCTTTTCACCTGCAAAGGACTTACTTGACCTTTAAGTTCAATTTAATACAGAACTTCATGTATTACTGTGATACCTGCAACATAAATGAGGAAAACAAGACAGGGAGAGGCTGAACAACTCTTTGTTATTTGGTTGGTATTCGGTGAAATCAGTCCAGCATTCCTAGAGTTTTCCAGTGGAATATCTGTGCCTATCTGTACTAATGACACTAATGTTAGCCGCAAAAGCTTGGATGAGGTGAAGTGAAGCCAAAGGGTGGACAATTTGATTGTCTCTGAGCTCTTTACTAGACCTTTATGCTTTGTGGTATCAGTTTGTGCAAACTGTTCTAATAGATCTTTGTAGCTGAGGCTTGAGGAGGAGTTAGATCTCATGGAATCATGGCAGCGAAGGAGGCTGTTTTTAGAGGAAGTAAGACCTTAATCAATCTAAAGCAATCATAATAAACCTTCATATTATAAGCTATAAACTAAATCACTGTGGGTTGGTTTGCTATTTTATTTCTAATTGCTGCAGTTCAGGACTTGGCCATCTGACTGTGAATTTTTTTTCTTTCCATTAAGATATAAAATAAGGGATATTTTGGTGTCTAAGCATCACTTAATATTTTCCTCAAGTATAAAGTGTCTTGACTCCAGAAAGTCTTTATTGTCCTTTGAGCTCTAGAAGGAATTTGTAGTGCCTTTCCACAGCTGTTGTTTTGCTTTTGAGTGGCTGTTGCACAACATTTCCTTTATATTTCAGGGTATTGTTAAATTAATCCAACTCTTATATTATTATCTGTTATGAATTTTGCCTCTCAGCTCTGCCAGAGCCATGATTCTCCAACCCTTGAGAACTCAAAGAACTGGCAGGTGGGGAAGGCTTCTCCATCCTGCAATAACAGCTCCTTCTCAAGCCCTACCATTTAGATAGTTTGATACTCAATTAATGGATGTTATGGGATTTAGCATGGGGGTAAATCAGTGACTTTTGTATGCCTAATTCCCGTGCAAATTCCAAGGCCCTTGGCATATCTCCAGGAGCTAGATGCACAGATCTAACAGTTTCTGCTGTTACTCTGACTGCCCTCCTTGGAAGCACTGCCTGGCATCAGCTTGCAGGATTAGTCTCTGATCGTCTAAAATGAACTGCTTAGTGTTAGCACATCCAAGACTCTCTTCTACAGGTTCTTGTATGCGACAATTTTAACTGAAGGCTGTATCCTGGGAAATATTGTACTGTAAATTCCCCGAATTTAGAATGAGAAGTTATGTGATGTAGATTCCTTTGCATATGCCGTGAAATACTGTGTGTTCTCTGCCCATACTCCCAGATTTTAAAGGGTTTCCTAAGAGAATGAGACACACAGGTCATGCCTGGTTCTTGTGGGAGCTGAATACCCATCACTGGTACTTGAGCAGCTCTGAAGAGCAGGAGTCATCAAACCTGCCAGCTGAGGCAAGCAAATACAAGCAAAAGTGGATGTCAGTGCTAAGGATTTCACAGCTGAGCTGTTAAACTCCTTTGTGAAATCATTGCGAAGTGGCCTAAATATTAACTGAGAACATTTGCCTTTTCCTGTGTCAGTTCCTGGGTGATGCTAATAAATAAGGGAATAAACCTGCAAAATGAAATGCATTTTTAAGGGACCCAAATCCTGGCAGGTAAAGGGTTTGTTATCCCTGCTCTTAAAGCAGCATCTGGCCACCTTCCTTTTCCTATTTCTCCATTTCTGTTTCCTATCTCTTCCCCTTTCCCCCCACCCTTCCCTTCATGGAGTCTTTTAAGTATAGATGCTACTTACAAGCCTGAACAGCTGTACAGCTACCAGTGCAAACCCCCTGTAAATGCCGACCAGATGCACGGTGGTGCGATACATGTACGGACAGCACCAGCCCCGTGCCGGCGGCTGCACTCACTTTCCTTCCTCACTGCGAGGGCAATAAAGGGAGAACTCTGCACCCATGCTCAGCTCCTTTTGCTAGATAGGAAAGGTAATGCTGAAGCTTTTGACTACCTTGGAAGGGAGTTACAGTGGTCTTTATTCTGAGTTTGGGTTCTTTAAAAGAGGATCATGGACAGACTTATGTGCAAGATGACAACATCACATTCTGATGTTCCTTCCAACTCTGTCACCCTGCACTGGGGATGCAGACTTGGTTTCACAAACCCAGGGCTTTCACAGTCCTTTTACCAGCTCCTGTGACTCACTTTTCTCCATCATTGGTTGCCTTACATAGATGATCACTGAGGGAAGTGGCAGCAGTGTAAATCTGCCTCCCCTCTTTGAAAAGGTGCTTCTCAGAGCCCAGGGTCCTCAGGGAGCAGCTTGTTACCTTGGGACTTCAGCTGGCATGGTGTGTCTTGGAGGTTGTCAGCCTGATGGCAGGGCTGGGCATGCCTCCCTCAGCACAGCCGCTCTGTGGCACCTGCAGGATGGGCAGCAATAGATACTGCAAAAACCAGGCATCGTGCTGGGTGTTTTTGGAGATCCTCCTGTTGTGTCTTATCCATGAACTGTTGGCATGCAAACAAATCAGATGTGCTTCTCTAGCACATTTCGTTGCCCTGTCCTCACTGGAAGCAGAGAGAACTGCAGCAGGAGGTAGGAATGGGGAGTTCCTGACAGGAGCAGAGGTTTGCATGAGGAGTCTTCTGTCACAGGCTGGGAAGTGTAACCTGTTGATACTTAACAGTAAGCATCGTTATGTACCCAGGAACTACAGATGGTTGGCCATAACTGTGGGTTATGTTAGTTCCTTACCACTTACTGCATGCCCACACATCTGGCTTACTGTACTCTGCATTTCAGCTTTCTGTAGTGATTTTTCTTTCTCTTCCCTGCAAATAAATTATTTTGGTACTTTTTGTATGAGGAGGGTTGATTTAAACATCAAATCGTTGATGTTTAAGAACAAATTGAGATGCTTCAAGGGAAGAGATGCACGTTAATGATGTTTGTTGCTGATACAACACCTTATGATTGAAAGTCATCTTTCAGTTCCTGCATGTATAGCAGTACTGAAGCACAGCCATCTCTGGGCTGAAGCACAGCAGTTTGAGGCACTGTCCTCTGCACCCATGGAAATGGCAGCACAACAGGACTGAGTCCCTTCCCCTACAATAAACCTGGTTTGTGCATAGTGTCCATGAAAACCGGTGCAGCTGTGAGGGTTTTACCTCGCAGCCCTGTGTACACCGACTGTGCTCGGCTTACTTTGCCTTTGCTATGCAAAGAGTTCCTGCTGTGATTCACGAGAGGTTTCCCTACGTGCAGCTCCCTGAAGCTGTCTGGGTCTGTGGCTTACCCCGCGGCTTAAGCTGAAACCTGAACAAAGTGCTGACTTGGTTGCTGATCCTTCTGTGATCAGATGGCCTATTTAGGGGCAGATTCTTTGCTGCACCTCTTCTGGGAATCCCCCCTCAGCCACCCCCCTGTGCTTGACGATGCTGTTCTGCCTCATTATGCCCACTGCACCAAGGGTGATGAAGGTTTGGTGATGTTACCTGTCTAATAGCCATGCTCTAGGGGAATCATTCCTGATTCATTCTCTTTTCCACAGCCTGTATCCCTTGCTGAAGCTGGGTCAGACACCTTTTCTTAATCACCCATTTTATGATTAAAAACTCCTTTGCTGACAAAGCAGGAGTGGTTTGTCACGAAGCAGTCTGTTCATTTAGGATCATCTGTTCATGCTGAATGGTATCTAGATCAGCGACTGAAAGGTTATGTCATTGACTGGAAGCAGAAATGTTTCCACAGCTGAGATCCTTGCTCTGTTATCCAAGGCATGTGTGCAATTGTGACTGTGACAAAATTGGTTTAAAACTGCAGATCTTTGCATGCAGGCTTAAAGTGAACTGATGCACTCTGGACAGTTGTCAGTCTGAGGGGTCTCTTGTTGAAGGACAGTATGTGATGTGATTCCTGTTTAACTGTGGATCATTCCATGCTTTGAGAGGTACTTGAGTGCCTTGTTTCAGGGGATATCCCAGTTTGCTTATTTAAATATATCTGGGAGGTTGTTGCCCACAGGATGAGTGTTGTAACACAGTGGGGCTCATCTCTGATTAAGGTTCTTGGCAATTGTGTCCTATTTATGTTGGAGGAAGGTCAAAATTCACAACCTTCATGTTAAGGTACATGCAAAAACTCTTTATATCTGAAAGTTAGTGTAAGTTGGGTATCTTGATGGGATGCTGGCTGCAAAAGGAAGATGGTACATTTCCAGACTCAAAACTAGGACCAGATTTGCTAATAAGGTTGAGAGGACTTCCTGACCTGTGTGGGTGGCTAATGGTGCTGTTTTTGTGGCAAAACTATGTGAAAACTGCAGCTGCGAATAAGGATGTGTCTGAGCCACAAGGTTTGGATTCGTTTCCAGATTCGCAGTCATGGGCGTTGGGATGCGATATTACAGTCTGAGCTACTCCTTGGTGCAGATCCAGTGGAGATTGTTGCGTTTGCTTTCCTAGCTTGTTTTGTTCCCTTAAACCCAAATCCACAGTTCCTGAAGGTTTGCAACTCTTGGATTCCAAGTCTGTTGTCAGGGAGGGCAGGATCACACTGGAGTTAAGCAGTGAGTAAATGTGACTGCTCTTTTGAGGAGGGGTCACACAAGATACTTGTGTGCATGATGAAACAATCATAGGTCATATGTGCAAAAAGGCTTTAACTAGGCATGGTGCTTACATTAAATGTGACTCATAGAATCGGTTGTTTCTTGCATCATCTATACATGATCCTTGCACATTTCCCACAGTTTGGATTATGATGGGCAAATTGCAATTCCGGTTACAGGGAATCTCTGCTGAAGTTGGGGATCTGTGCAAACAATTACTTCTGTGTGAGTAGTGCTTCAAACAGCTCTCTGGACAGGAGTGTGCCTGCCCTAGTAAAGCAGTGTTTTGTTCTTCCCCCAAACTCCAGTTCCATCCTATACCCCTGATTTTAGCAGTCTGGCCAACTGTTTAGTTCCTGCAGTTACAAAAGGGCATCATACTGCACATCAGTCATCTTACACTGCAAATGTTTGCACATAACCAAGACTGAGAAGAAAACAAATACACAAGATGTGCATATGTTCTACTTTCAATGTGAAATAATCATTTTGAAGCCTGTTAATATGCAGATAGATTGGAGCAGCGCCGTCACCAGAGAGTATCTCTGAACTCGCTCACTGAGCTCATGGAATCCTTTAGGTAGGAAAGGACCTTTAAGATTGAGTCCGTCGTTAACCCAGCAGTGTCAAGCCCATCACTAAACCATGTCCCCAGGTACCACATCTACAAATCCTTTAAACACCTCCAGAGTTGGTGACTCCATTGCTGCCCTGGGCAGCCTGTTCCAATGCTTGACAACCCTTGTGGTGAAGAAGTTTTCCCTAATATCCAGCCTAAACCTCCCTGGAACAGCTTGAGGCCGTTTCCTCTTGTTCTAATGCTTGTTACTTGGGAGACTGACCCCCACCTCACTACAGCCTCCTGTCAGGCACTTGTAGGGAGCCATCAGGTCCCCCCTGAGCCTTCTCTTCTCCATCTGAACCCCCCAGGTCCCTCAGCCGTTCCCCATCACCGCTGTGCCCCAGGCCCTGCTCCAGCTCCATTCCCTTCTCTGGCCTCATTCCAGCACCTCAAGGTCTCTCTTGAAGTGAGGGGCCCAGAACTGAACACAGGATTCAAGGTGCGGCCTCACCAGTGTCCAGTTGCAGGGGAACGATCCCTTCCCTCTGTAGAGCCTCCTACCCTCGAGCACATCAGTGCTCCCACTCAGCTTGGTGTTGCCTACAAGAAGTAGGTTAGTGAGGGTGTTCTCAAACCTCACATCGTTGAGATTGCACAACTAGACTGAGCACCCTTTTGTTAGGAACATTTAAGCTTGGTCTAGTGAGTTGTCTGTAGAAGCGCCCATGTCTTTTACATTTGCATCCATGGGATTTAATTCGCTGTAGTAGCTGCAAAAGCTATTTATTGCTTCTCTCTTGGAATTCTGCAGTGAGTATATGTAGGATCCTACATGCTAAATTATGATGGAACCATATGGTTTATTCCCAACTGAATATAGGACTTTTGAAAAGGGGGATGGTCTCATAAATTTGTTCACTGTAAGCATCATTGTCTATTTACATCAGTTTCACAAGTATATATTAGGGAAATGGAGCTGTACAGGGTTCCTTTTTCTTTCGAAGGGCCAATGTGGGATGCTGGGAGTCAATTTTGATTGTGGGGGATGCTCTGGCCCTCAAGCTGCTGAACAAATATGGAAGAAAAATCTAGAACAGGGTGACTTTTGTTGGCTGATCCTTGATTCTCTCTCATAGCAGATCTTTCTGCACAGCTGCTGAAAAACCCTTATTGGAGGACAGCACAGAGGTGCTCTTCCAGCTTTATAGCTGATCTCCATAGAGCTTCCTTCCTAATTGTCCGTTTATTTGGGTCTCTTCATTGAAACCTTGCGAAATAGAGACCGGATTCCTCTGTGTCTTTAAGGCACTGTGCACTTGAAGGTGCTTCTCTCTCTGTGTGTTGTAACCCAGGCAGACTCTAACAGCTGTGTAGCTACACTGATTTATTTTTTTCCTTTCTCCTTGATTTCTTTTGACTCTTGGGGGGGGCAGGGGAATAAGCAGAGAGGAAAGAGAAAAAAATCACATTAACACAAAGGAGCACTTCTTATTAAGAGTAGGTGGGTAAAGGCATTGGAAAAATAATACCTTGAGATGCATTGAAACATTTTAGGGAATTAGGGAATTCTGATCTCCTGCAAAAGAAAAAAAAGGAGAAGGGGGGGGGGTGGGGGGAGGAGAAAATTAATATTAAAGACAAGCTGTGAGTTTCCATCTGGCCTTGCCGCTTTCGACTAACGCTTCCATGACGGAATTCATCTGTCCATCAACTGTCAAAAATTCTCCTGTCAGTAAATCCCTGGGTGCTTTTGCTAGCCCACCCCACTCAAAAATATTCCAAGCTGGAGAGTCCCCCGAATCACAAGTGGCCTCTCCCCCCCCGCCCCGCTCCCTCGTACCAAAGTTGTAGGTCCCAGGTATTTATTTATTTACATCCTCCTCCTCCAAAAGTGGGGTCCAGGCGGGGGGAGCTCTGGTGGGAAGAGGCTGGGGAGCATTCAATCATCTGGAGGTTAAATTCCCACCAAGATCCTCCAAAGTCTTACTATTCCAGCCTGACAGCAGACAGCCCACATCTGTTTTAAACCACTGAGTGGTTGTGAAGTGTGAACTCCCCACTGTTTAATGTAACTACATGACTATTTAATGTACACAGTGGTAGAGCAACTCAGAATGCCAAACTGTTGTGACATGCCTGAAGGACATATATAAACATAATATACGGTGGTTTATTGTGACAAAGTGCATCTACACCGCAAATAGAGAAAGATCAGTTTGCTCCTGAGTGGAGTCAAATGGGAGCATAATACTCTTTACCACCTTTTATTTTGCTCTGCAGACATAAGACAAATACACATGAAACTTATGGTGCTTTGAATTGCATGGATGTATTTAAACCCCCCAATGAAAGATTTATTTTAGCTGAGGATTCATCCAGATCTATGTCTTCCGTGCTGTTATTGATGGTAGGAAGAGAAGTGAAAGCAGCAGGTAGGGAATTTGGGAAGCAGGCACTGCATGCTTGGCTGGGCTGACTCCCAGCCCATAGGACTCTGCTGCTTTGCTCTCTTGTGCCAGGCAGGGACCTGGCCCTGAGGATTTCCCATTTCACATTCTCAAGAGATCAGAGCGGTTACATTACACCCCACAACAAAATGCTGTGGGTTCTCTCTCTCAGCTTGATTTGGGGCAGTGATTTCTTATTTTCTGACCACGCTGAAAACAGAACCCGCCACTGAAGCAGCTCAATGATGGGAAGTGGGAGAAACATGAAATCTTTAAAAGTACATTTGATTTCAGTGTTTTTCCTTCAAAAAAAGTGGTGGTTACTCGTGGCTTCTGACACCTCATTAATCAAGTGATCAGAATTCAGGATTTTACAGCAGCAAGAGCAATTAACCTTTGTTGGCTACGGAGCAGCCAAAAAGAATGTCTAATTGTCAGATGGGGAAAGAAACCCCCACCCCAAACATGGACCCTCTGCAGCAGATAGAGATAAAAGATCAGAGGGAGATTCTCAGCTCTGCGTGTGTGGTTTGAACTTGTGAAAATAAGGGAGAAACTTGGAGAGAAGCGAGTTCAGGGGTTGGGCTGTGCCAAGTGCCAGCCTGGAATGTGGCGCTCAATCCCATAGGATGGAAGCCCGGGCTCTCCTTCCCTGCAACTCGGGAGTGTGTTTTCTAAAAGGATCTTCCTTTCACAGCTAGGATATGAGTAGGAGACAAAAGATGAGGTGACAATCTCGGCTCCAACCATTCCATTGTAGCAATCCCCCCCAACTATCTGACATCCACTGTTGCAACTGGGATCACCGGCCCGTGGTGTTCCTGGTGTTCCCGGTTGGATCATAAGTGGCAGATCTTCAGAGCAGCAGTGGGGTGAATTCTGCCAGCTGAGAGGCTGTGGCCTTGGGGCTTTATTTGCAGCTCCTGACCTGATGATCAGAATTAAACCCAAGTATTACTTGGTTGGAGGTTACTTTTCGGTGTGCACTTACTGTAGGTCTTCAAACTGATGATTTTTACTTCTGAATTGCATTTTACTGAGGAAAATTGCAGTTTTCAAAGGACGGTTTGGGGCAGCTTTTGATTATTAGTAAAGAATATTGAAAAGAATTTAAAAGCATTAACTGAGGGGAAGGATAATGCAATAACGAGAAGCTCCTTATAAAGGGGGAAAGTGAAACAAATTGTCTTTATTTTCTTGGTGTCATTTCTGAAGAGTAATAGTTTCTGTCAGAATTCCATTACGGATCTTTAAATGTACTCAGTTAACCACTATTGAGGGAAGAGACCCCAGTATTCAGACTGCTTATCTACCATACAACAACCTCCTTGTTCCTTACTCAACGCTAGTAAGAGCTCTCTGTATTTACATCGTATTTTTTGCTATTACCTTATGGTTTAATTCTCTTTATTATAGCAACCATCAGAAGATCAGGATACAAAGTCATGCTGAGGTTCAAATCCCACATAAGCTTTGGCATGGAGTATTGTTGCAAGCCTTTGCTTGAGGTTGTGATGAGATTTGCAGTCAAGCTGGAGCTCAGCTGAATATTATCATTTACTCCTGAAGTTTAGCTTATAGTTTTCCTTATAGGCTGATAACTTTTCTTTCTGATACATTCCACATAACACAAAATCTGATTCCAGTATTTGTGTGGACTTTTGTCTTTCAGGAGTATTTCACATCCTGTGTTCTCCTGTTAGCTGCATTTCATCCATCAGGCTTTTAATGGAATAGGGCATCTCCATCCTCACTTTGGACACAGGGTGTGTGAGGAAATAGAGTGTCAGGGAGGACTGAGGAGGTCGGGGTTTTGTTGCAGGTTTTATTCCCCCCCTCCAGGTTCCCTCACCTCCCCCTTCCAGGGTTGTTCAATGTATTCCAAGCAGAGGAGGTCAAAAACACTGGTGCATATGCAAGAGCCAAACAAATAGCCTTTCTGATAGGGTTGGGTGACATGTGTCAACCCCTGTCATCCAGGAACAAGAGAGGCAATGTGCCCAGACAAAGGAGAGGGTGGAATCTCAACACACTGGCAAACCCTGACCCACACGCAAGGGCTTTGTGCAGCAGATGCCGCCTCTTATTGTTTCCTGACTCTCTCCCCACCACCCCTGACAACAGCCACTGCCGCTGGCATTCCACCCTGACATCTGTTCAGCTTTATTGATGCTCTCCTGGAGGAATTCCCAGTGTAAACAGGGAATTCTCTACGGGAACCCCATGTTGTAAAAGGGATGAGCTGCATAATGCAAAGATTTAACCACTATTTAAAGGTGTGACACTTGATTGAAAGTGACTTGATTTTTTTTTTCCTTCCCTTCTTCCCAATCACCCTTAACTGTATTTGGCACAAACTGGCTGGGACGGACTTTTATTTTAGTAGTGTTATTTTTTATTTTGGGTAGGATTTCTCCTCCTCCCCTTCCTTTCTCTCCCTCCTCCCTTTTGTTTTCATGAAGTGGAATTGTCAGGATGAAGGAAAACTAGGAAATGGAGCACACCAAAAATGGAAAACGAAGCAAAAACTTGAGGAAGGAAAGGTGGAAAAGAAACCCCTGCTTTGTGTGGAGTGGAGTCCAGTTATTGCTGTTCTCAAAGCCCAGCTACTCTTAGGACTGACAGCAGATGTCCTGAAGGTCTTTGTATGTTTTGAACCTAGGGAGAATTCCTTCTGAGGGTATGAGAACTGGGACAGTACATTCAGGATCTACAGCCATAGGAAGGAAAGCAACATACTGAACCATAAGATCCTTTTATTCATGCACTTCCTCTCTTAGTATCCTTTAAAAAGGAATCCTATCTGCTTCCATTTTACATGCTGCTGTTCGTGGGTTTTCAAGCTCCCTCTGTGAGCACCCGGATCTGCTCCTGTAGAAAATCTTTAGCTGAATTTTTGGCACCAAAAGCCCTGATCCAAAATCCATAGCAGCTGATGAGAATCAGTCCATTGATTTGAATTGGCCTTGGGGTGGGATATCAGATGCTGAAGAGGCCAAAATAGCAGGAGGACTGGGAATTGCTGTGTATTCTTGTCATCTGGGGACCACTATGAAGAGACTGGAGCTGGCATTATTTTGACTCCCTGATTTGTTTAAATAAGTATGTGAAAATAAACGTGGATGCTGAAATGCAAACAGTAGGTTGTCTGCTCATCAGATCAACCAGAAATACACTGAGAAAAGCACGTACAGAAGTCCTGTAGAATCTGATTAGGATATAAGCTAATATTACGCTGTTGGAATTGCTCTATAAAGCCATCGTGTCTGATGCTGGAGGTATAGCTGAGGTTCTCCCAAACACATACTTATTTAAATGAACTAGGGATCCAGCTTAGAAACCCTCATTCTTTGTTAAAGTTCTGTGTCTGATGCTGGAGGTATAGCTGAGGTTCTCCCAAACACATACTTATTTAAATGAACTAGGGATCCAGCTTAGAAACCCTCATTCTTTGTTAAAGTTCTGTCCGTGTTCTTTATTCTTGGAAGTAAAATGATATGTTAGCTATAATTATTTCTGTTATTGGATAAGATGTAGTTATGAGAACATCCCTCCAGTGTGAAGTGTGATAAAAAATTCACCAAACCTACAATAAAAATACAGAGAAGGAAATAAAACACTATAAATGGAACAAGTGCTACATTACAGAGAAATCTCTTAAGTCTGAAAATGTTATATTTAAAATCAATTCAAGCTTAGCCTGTGCTCGGCACGGAGAACACCATATAGTTATTTTAGTTCTTAGTGTGATAGGTAATCATCCTAAGAGTTTTTATTAGGTTTAGGGTATCACTGGGATGAATGTAGTGATTTCAAATCCACAGCGAACAGGCAGAGTCTGCATTGGGTTAGATGTAATACAAATATCATTGGTATGAGGAAGGTGCTTACTGAAATGGTAACTTGAAGTTTTATTGGGCTGTCTCTAGGATTTCACACTCAGTTGTATATTTAGTCTATAATTCCATTGGGTTGTGTAAGAAATACCACTAATCTATTGATAGCATCTCTTTTTTAGGGATTTTGGAGGAATGTCTTGTAGGAGTCTCTGAGTAAATTATATTACACCTTCAGGACTTCTTTCTGAGAAGGAGAGTCAATATCTAAGCTTTTTTAGAAGCAAAGATAAAATCAAGCAACATCCTCCCCCCCGCCTCGAAGCCAATGGCTAGCTGAGCATCTTTTTGTACTAGTGAAGCTAATGGGAAATGAGAGGTCTCAGCAACCACAGAGATCACTGTGTCAAAGGAAGTTGTTAGTACTGTAAGTGTAAGAGCTCCTGATGTAGTCTACACGGTAGGATCAGGCCCTTGGAGATTATTTTGAGACTAAACAGAAGACTGTAGAAAAAGCAATGACTTGTAATGAAGTTATGGAGAGGTGGATTTCATGGTGCTTGTAGGAGTGTCTCTAATTAGAATGTCTTATTTTTCCCCTCATGTCTGCTTTTCCCTTGCTCCTAGTAGCTGAAAAATAACGAACACAAACACCAAGCGCTGATGGATGGCCAAAGTCGTGGCCAAATCCCACTTTGTGCTTCCTGTGCAGTTTAAACTAAAACACAAAGAGAAGTTGCTACTAGAATTCTCAACAGCAGTCAATCAAGAAGCAAATTTCAATAGAAATCCAGCTTCCCTTAGGAACAAACCACTTGGAGATCTCGGGATGTAAATAAATATCTTCCAAGCCGCGTTTGAAGCACAGCGCGAGTACAGTTTCATTAGAACCTGCCTCTTGATGCTGTTCTCAAAGGCAGCTTTGCTCCACTGCTGTGTGTAAATATTTTGGGGAAAATACATATTTTCTAAAAAGTTAAGCCAACATTCTGTGTGTTTGTCTTAATGTGAGAAGAGTGACAGGAATAATACGGGCATGGATGCGTTTATGCACTCAGTACGTTCAGATGCACGTGTGGCTATATGTCTGTAGTATCCGTGCGTGCATATGTGCACAGATCTATTTGCTTCCAGGTCAAATAACAGCTGTTATTATGAAGTTCAGCTTTTATTACCAATTTGTTGGTAGATTCGGGCACTATTTAATAGAAAAAAAGAGAAGTCCACATCTGAGCTTTTTCCTAATCAGTTCCCTCATTTTGCTAATATTCCAGCGACTGTCAATTCACTTCAGTGGTGCCATTTGCAGAATTTTCCAATTAGCAGGAAACCTGTTCCACCTTCTCCCATAATTACAGGGGACTCGCTTCAGATCAGCTGTGGCCAGACAGCATGTGATGTACTTGCCAAAATCTGTGCACTGAGGGTCTGTGTGTGTGTGTGTGGAATTTTTGTTAACCTTTGCATGAGCTGGCACAGGCTCCCATCGCTGCTGGAGGCAGGGAGCTCCCTCAGTAGTGGCATGTGTCAAAATATCCAAGTAATTTCTAATAAACACACCACAGTGCAAACACAAATAGGAGCCGGGTTTGATGCGCTGGTGTGCGGTGGATGTTCAGCGCCTGGTACTTCCGTTGCATCGCTGTGTCTGGCTGTGAAAAGCAGGTAAAGATTCAGGGACTGCTGCGTTCCACTCACGTTAGATGATTTTATTCAAGAAGCATCTGTTTGGTCAGTTTTTCTTTATCCTTCAGCATCTGTGTCAAGCAGTACAGCGAGGACAAGGTGGTTCTGATACTCTGCTGTTACACTGGCTGATCAAAAAGCAATCAGCCCCTTTTCTAAGGGCTGCTTATCCAGCTGATATTACAGCTATAACAATGGAGCAGCAATAACTATTATTGTTACATGAAAAGAAAATATATTTAATAATAAGCTCATTGATTTTTAACAGCATCTCTGTGTTGCCTAATTGATGGGAAGTTGTATGTTTGTGTAGCCAACGGGGGTTATGAATTAAATATGGTCGTCGTTCCTTGAGGGATGCATGTCAATGCAAGAAGGATGGAGGATCTACATTTCCCCCAAGCTAAACAATCCCCTTGTAAAAGACCTAGGAAAGCCTGGAACAGGAGGAAGGGGGGAAAGGGAATAAAAAGCATCCATCACTGTTTATTAAGTGCTGCTACTTGAAGGTAAAAGGGGTATTGAACCGTTTTCAAATTGGAAGGAATGTAGCTAGACAAAACATTGATGGTAATATTAGGTTGGTGACAAATTTTATTCTTTTGTCCACATTTATTACAGTAGCAATTTGAAGTGATTTATGTCTCTTACCCCTCTAAGCCTTTCTCTTTGCATGCGCACTCTCACAGAGGCGGACACACATGAATTCAGTGCTTTGAGTAATAAAATGAAACTTTCTGGTAACAGCCACAAAAAATATGGAGCAAAAGTGTCTGGAAGTGTCACATCTGAAATTTTAAGAGCACTTGGAAGAAACGAGGCTCATGTGGAGGTGCTTCAAACTGGGCCCTTCCACAAACCTCGGCTACCCTGCGCAGTACATGGGGAATGTTGGTGGAGGCTGAGAACAGCAGCAGCTTCTTTCATTTCTTTATGCGCATGTGTGCTAATGGCAGTGGAAGTACTTATTGGAAGCAGTCCTTGCGTTGCTTAGTTTTGAGATTTCAGGTATGCTGAGCTCCTCTGGAAGCTCAGCTTTCAGCTCTTGAGCTTGAACTGTAAATGCAAGGGAAGTTCTGAGTTCCTTGCACTCATGATGAGCAGTTACAAGCAGAGCATGGCTCAGTGCTTGTGTGAGCAATCACTGATTTCTCATGCACATATGTATATAGTCTGCTGTCATATGACCTGAAAAAATATGCTCTCACATTCATATACCGGTATCATATAGAATGATGGAATTCTTAACATAGAATCTAGAGTATTCTGCAGACTGGAGCATTTCACCCTTCAGGTAACAGCTCTCAGTCTCTAGGGAATGCAGCTGTTGTTACCTGTCGCTTTTCAAGTACCTGTACCCTGAGTTGTCTCAGACTTCACCCATTGTATGATCACTGTCTGTCTGTTGAGCAGTTCAATGAGGCCTAGGAGGGCAAGGCTTGGTGCACGTTTAGTGTAAGGTAGTGTCTATTTGACCATGAGGATGCATATGGAATGACAGTAACAGGATGTACTGAGGAAGTACTAAGGATTGCTGAGCCGCATAAGTCTGGGGTGTGTGCAGCGTTGAACTGTGCTGTGACCATTTTTAGGATGTAACAAATCGTTCATCTCCAGCATTATCAACCGGATTCCTCTTCCAAAATCTCTGAATCGTAAAAGCCATTCTGTTTTCTCCTGTCCTACTGTTTGATGCTCAGCTTTATTCTTGTCATTAATAGGGGATAACATAATGCAGAGCGAAGTTTGGAGTGGTCATTGCATTTGCAGGGCAGACGCCAGAACTCACACAACCCTGGCTATAGTAGGACATGGATTCTTAAAATAGGACTTAAGTCTTAAAGCAAGGCTTTCATCAAAGAATTCCTGCTAACTTTAAGCAAGCGTGCTTGAGATGAAGGTGGAGCCGTGGTGTTTGTCAGAGTTGGATTTGTTCTTATAACCAGTTATTACCAAAACAGTGTTAACCGCTGGGGATGCTGCTTAATGTTAAAGCTGCAACAGGCGGTTTGCAACATTTTAACCCAAATTTTAGAGCAAACAGGCAGTTCCCCACAAGATGCTGTAAGAAAATGAAACCCACCTGAAAAAGGAACAAACCGCTTGTGGTGAGAGGACTGGTTCTAAGAAACCAGTAGAGTTTATTCAACAGTTCTGATTTTAAGTAACAACTTAGAGCCAGTCCAGGTCTAGTTTCAGCTGTAGCGACTGAGCTGCAAATGCTTGGAGATGGGAACATTTCTTGGTAAGACAAAACCTTTTACTGGATCTAAGCAACAGATGGGAACCGATTTCCTGCTGTTGGAGGAAAGGGACTGTTGTGTCTCCTGCTCTTTTCTAACTGCTGGGACAGTGAGGCCTTGATCCCTCTTTAAAAGCCTTCCATAGTCTCTTAGTGAAAATAATTTGTCATTAAGAGGGAAAGATGTTCACAGGTCCCCAGGTGTCAGCCTGCTCAGCTTGCCAGCCCTTGCCTCTCACACTCATGGTCAGCCAAAGCCAACCGGGGCTGTGAATGGTGGGGAAAAGCCCTCTAGAAAACCAATTTCTCTTTTCCCCAAGTTTTGTCATTTTCTAAGCTCAAGTAAAGCCATTGCCAAACATAATAACGGCACTATTAGTCCTGCTCAGGTGCTCAGGAATATGGAGCTTACTCAAGAAGGAGAAAAATGAGCAGGCTTTCCATTTTATTAGAAAGAAACCCTCTGTTTTGGGTAAAAGACACTTTCCCCTTAATATGTGACTTGTTAGTAGATCAGTACAAAGTAATTATGTAGAACACGTTAAATGGTTTCTAATGCCTCACTTCAGGCATTATAGTGAATGTTTTCCTAAGCTGCCCTCCACATTGGTAGTTTTATTCAGTAACAAAAGATGGTGTTGGAATCTACTGAATTTAAACTGAAACTGTTGACTGTTTCTTTTTGGAAGGTGGAGAGGGAAAGGGGGAATAGAGATGGGAGGGATCTGTTATTAGAACAAATGATTCATCTTCTGAAAAGCTAAAGCGTCCTGGCAAAGATCAAAGTTTCTGCCTTGACATTCATTGGTTTGATGATTCCTTATGAGTGTGATTAGTAGATTTAAACCCCAAGAGCTTCAAAGCTATGGCACATCTTTTTAGCATGTATATTAAGATGTGCAAGTCATCTAGCTGGTCTCCGTAGTAAATGCTGATCTTCTAGAAAGAAATGCAACATTTTCCTGCTGGTTCCCCAGGAAAACACATTTTGCCGGAATGAGTGAAGCCTCTTAACCTAGAATTTCTGCCTTAAACTTAGTTTTTGTCTGTAAATTCACAGAGCAAATGTTTCTGCAATTGTTTTATTGAAACAGTGATGCACAGTTTCATGTACAGGCCCTTTAAGAAGTGTATGTTGACAAGTCACAGTGGAATCCCAGAATCCCAGACTGGTTTGGGTTGGAAGGGACCTTAAAGCTCCTCTAGCTCCAACCCCTGCCACGGGCAGGGACCCCTTCCACTGGAGCAGCTTGCTCCAAGCCCCTGTGTCCAACCTGGCCTTGAACACTGCCAGGGATGGGGCAGCCACAGCCTCTCTGGGCACCCTGTGCCAGTGCCTCAGCACCCTCACAGGGGAGAGCTGCTTCCCCATGTCTAATCTCGTTCTCACCTCTTTCAGTTTAAAACCATTCCCCCAAGTCAGAACTGTTTATCGGATGCTATTCAACTCCACAGCATTCATCAGAGATGTAATTATACATTTATGCATGAAGAAACTTTGCAAAGTTAATTTTCTTGGTAGGGAAAAATATCTGTGGAAATCTGGTCTTTTCTTCTCTCCTGCTGGCTTCTTATAAAAGATGGATTTGAGGCCCAATGGACTGTAACTCCTGTAAAATCTCTGTTCTGTAGATACTTCAGTAGATACTTCTTAACAGCTCCAAGGGAGCCTTTACAAGGGATTATGTCACGGTGTGGAGCCTTTAAGATCTTTTTGCATAGTGGGGGAAAATACAGTTGTGCCATGGAGCAAGGAGGGAATATACAGTAGCTGACTTCCAGGGAGCGAGTCTTTACCTGGTTCAGATCGTTATAACAACCTAAGAAGTGATTTTGAAAACCGAATTGAACAAAGCTACTGCAAACCTGCACAGAATCTTCCTTCCATTTCAGCTGACTTGATTTGCGTCCGCAACTGAATCAAACTGATGAAGAAATGTGTTAGCTTTTATAATGGAAAAGTTCCCAATATACTCTTCACTACAAGTTCTGTGCAGTTTGGGTCCATCCTTGCTCGGCAGTCTCTTTAAGTGTCCTGGATAGGCTTGTGTTGATGTGTGATGTTTTCCAACAAGCTCCGTGCCTTCACTCCTACAACCTGTCCTGACACTGTAGGCACTGACTCCGTAGTCTGATGCCTCATCACACAGCCTGTTTGGAATGACAGCGCTACTCCCATTAGCCTCCCTTGATGTCTGTTTGCCGTAGCAGCTTTTCAATTATTTAGCATGTAAACAGCTGGATTAAAGGAATGCAGAAATGTTACAGGCACTCACAAACTTTGGTCCAGAAATTAGGACTGCTGCAGAGCTTGAGAAGGGAAAAGAATCAACATTAACCACGTGCACCAACATCACATTGTACCAGGGACAGGGAAGTCCTGAAGCTGGGAACTGCCAAAAGACCTTTTTCAGTAGAGAGCACATTATGATGCTGCATCTGGAAGGATACCCTGTTATTTAGACCATCAAAACATGACTATATTCCAATCAATAAGCCAACTGTTATCTTAAAATCAGTGCTCTGCATGGATGTGTGTGTGCCTGCAGTTGGAGCATATAACCCATGGAATATGTATGCATAAAAATATGTTGTACATCTCCAAGAGATAGATGGGATTGGATTTTCTGCCTGAGAAGTCTTTTAAAGTCAGTTCAGTGTGGGGTTTGTGTCCAGCCTTAACACTGCTAAACTGTTGAAATAGCCTCATCTCTGGCTTTTGTAATACCTGCTTAAGCATCGAGTTTAATCTGTCCCTGTGATCTCTCCAAATCAGGGAAGAGTATTAGAATTTGAAGGGGATGAAGAATACAGATCATAGTTGCTGTGTTTGGAAACAGCTGGAGCCCTCACACAAGCTCATTAGTCTCATTACAAAGCAGAGCGGTGCAGAAGTCTTACCTTAATGAGATTAAACGTAAGCGCAAACAACCCGGTGGGTGAATGACCACTCTGTTCAGGCAGAGGAAGCTGCTGGTTGCACGGGGGCTTTATTAATCATGGGCTTGAGAAGGGGCGATCAGCAGCTGGTCGGGGGGGTGGATAGAAAGTTTGGTCCATGGAGACTTGGTCTCACTGTTGTGCAGCCTCCTGCAATTCCCCTCAAGGTCCAAAGCCACGTCGGTGTCTGCTGTGTAAAGAGGCCTAGGAATCAGGTATTTACTTTTGGGTTTTGGTATGTTTCACAGGCCTTGCTCGTTTTCAGTAGGTGGAAGGTCAGGAGCTGGAATTACAAAGTGTTAACTTAGGATCTCTGCTAGAAGCCCTGGGAATGTGTTTTGCTCTAGCCAGAGGGTAAGGTTCCGTAGCTGAACACAAGCTCTGTTAACAGCATCGTGAATATACACATAGATATGCTGTGGTGCTGAAGGGGGAGATCCAAACTATGACCTTCACCACAAGAAAGGGTCCCCATTGCTGTGCAAAAGGAGCAGCTCACTCACCAGGTGGGGATCTTGAAGGAGCCACCTCTAAAACCAGATCTGAACATGTGCACTTGAATAGGTGAACAGCAGATTTTGCATTGTCTGAAGTGATGTGGGAATAGGTATTACATATACACAGTAAAATGAAACCAATCTCATGCTTCAGGGTGTAAATTGATCACTGGAAAGGTCAGGAAGCAATTTTCCTCTCCTGTTAACATCAGTGCACAGTCAACTTGGGGTGCGCGCATGTGTGCGAATGTGAGCGAGGGAGGGCTGGAATGAAGGGAAGCAATTTCTCCTGTACTGTTTGCCAGAAGCAAAATAACTTCTGCAGCCAGGAGTTCATAGCAAACGGAGTGCTCAAGTGTTTGAGTTTTACCTCGTCTTAATTTCTGTGTGTCCAATCTAAGGTGCTTTAATGGAGCATGGCTTTCACAATGTGTTTCATGAGAACCCAGCCTGCTTTTCAATGTTGTGTGCAGTTGCCCCAAGTGGCTCTTCTTACATGAAACCTGGGCTTCGAGCTCGATGTCATCATGGTTTTGAACCAGGAGCTCAGAGAAGTTCTGTGCTGGTGTTTGGACCCACTGCATTCTGGAGATGTGCATCTTAGTCTAGCGGTTGTAGTACAGTGTGACTTAGCATAGTGTTTTTCCTGAAGAGCCTCATACTAAGCCAGCTAAAAACGTGCCTCACCTTGCTGTGTATCTTCATAATCATCATAACTTCTTAGGACAGTTGCCCTGACATAACAGAAGAGTCAAACCAAGCAAAGTCAAGTCCCCTTGAGTGTCAACCCCTGCAGCGATACTGAAGTGAAGTCCCTGTGCTTGTCTTCTGCCCGACACCACCCCAACCCTTCCACTCCAATCCCATATTAATGTCCTGGAAAGGCAAAATCAGCTGTGGGGTCTCATTTGAGGTTCACCGATTGCCAGTTAACAGAGTTCATACCCCAAAATGGAGCTTCTTTTTGGCCTCTGGCACGTATGTGCCACATCAAAGGTACTGAAAAGGTTAGTGAAATTTGGAGACTAGTAAGCAGAGATAAATGTTTGCAGGGAAAGGTTGAATCACTTTAAATGTGTTAATTTATTTAATGCACACCAGAAATGTTCATGTTCCTCAGAAATACAAGATGGTGCTTGTGTGCATTCTTGTTTGCAAAATGGCCAATGACATTTTGGGTGCTCTTTCCCTCTTTCTCTGCACCCAGTTGCTGGGTGAAATCTCAGGCTGTGGCTGTTTGATGCACAAAGCAGAGTCCCTGGTCTGCAGCCTGTAGCACTGCACGTTTTACAGGACACGTTGGCATGCACGTTTCTGTGAGTCCAGGCTCTTCAACATTAAAGCAGGACCCTTCATTTTAATCATTAGAGAATGAATCCAGTGCTAATAGCACTTAATTGTTTCACTAGAATGATCTCCGTTGGTTTTGGCAGCCGAAATGAAAACAATTCCAAATACCATCAAAGGAGCTTATCCACACACAGCATGTACAGGGAGAGGGGTTTGATACACAACGGTGGGTGAATATCCTAACATCTCCTAATTCTACAGACGGCTCTGTAATCCTTTTCTGTCTCAGTCTATGATCTTGAAAGGTCCGATGGGTAAAAGCAAAAGGAATAAAATAGACACAGCAAACCTTGCTCCGTGCCCCTGGAAATCACACGCCTGTGCCTCAACCATACACCTATATTAATCTTGACTTTCTTGAAGCTTGCCCGCTAGTTTAAATTTGTATGCGACATCAAACATACCTTTTCACATATGTTCTTTCCAGATTTTTTTTAACAGTTACTTAGCAGTTTATAGAAGGAAGTGAATGATCTCATCAAGCTGCTTAGAAATTAAAAAAAAATCTGTGCTTATTAATTATGCAGGATTAGTCTAATTATAATTCAGCAAATTAATTAGCGACAGAAGGTGTTCTGAAACATTGGAGTACATTTGCATGTTAAATGGAGAGGCTAGTCTGTAATATATGTAAATTTATGCATGGCTTCATAGTTTAATTTAAAAATTTGCAGCTGCATATGGTATGGGAGCAGGTGAAAAGTCAGTTTTAGTTTAATGATGCTAACAAACATTGGATGCTGTCCTGTCTTAGGGAAGGAATGCGCTGAATGCACCCCGATCTGCCAATCTATAAATCTGTCATAGGAATATAATGTTACACCAATGCTCAGATTCAAGGTCATCTGTGACTAGACCCAGAAGTACAATAGGTGCAGATCTACCAACTGCATAGACCTCAGGAAATGAAGGAGGCGAAATGCGCACGGACCCGAGGTGCTGGGCTGTAAATTTGCCTCTTTAGCAGATGAATGCATGTTTAGGTGAATACAGTTTAGGGCCAGGCAATGTTCTTGTCTTCATAAATGAGTGAGAGCCTACAGCTGAGTGATATCCACTCTGGCAGGTGTAAACCAGGTGCCTAACCTTGGTTCCATCTCTAACATACGCATCAGTGCAACTTCCAGATCTCTTGGAGTCACCGGAAAGTTATTCCCAAGTTGGGCATTAACTGCAGGGTGAAGAGTTTTTATGTTCTGGCCGCTGCCATCTGGCAGAAGGAGTAAAAACCAGCAGCAGCAAAAAGGCTGTTGGTGTAATTGGTGCTCACTGTTCAGTCTAGCATGGCTCGGTAGGCAGAGCGTTCTTGAGAGGGGTGGCGGAGAGCATGGAAGAGTCAGAAGACAGAGGAATCATAAGGGCCTATTTTGCCATTAAAAAATGAGCCATAGGGTTTAGAAAGTAGAACTTGAGTTAAATTTGCACCTATGTAGAACTGTAAGGACAAAGCGATACCAAAGAATAAATAGATGTAACCAGGACTGCAGAGCTATGTTTCCATGACACAGTCCAGCACCAAACCATTGGGTTCTGCTGAGGCAGACCCAAGTGGAGTGAAGAGGAATCTGGCTGGGTGTTGTGTTCTGGAGCAGTGTGCTCTATGAAATTTTTGTCACTGTTAGAAAGAACCAGTAAAATCACAAACACGGGCTTGCAGGAATGGTAGGTGGTTCTTGGCTTGATCTGTGCTGTGGGCAAGTCCCTTTATTTCTAGGTGCCTTGACTCCCCCATCAGTGAAGTGTGTATAAAAGCCTTTCTTTCCTCCTGTCCTTTGTGTATCTTTTCTCCAGTACGAATTTCACAATGTGACTGTGTGATGCTTAGCACAGTGGGAGCCCATAGATACTTTAATAAGCCAGGGAATATTATCTGAGCATCCCTTTCAACAGCTCGTCAGCCCAATCCTCTCCTCTATTACCTCCCTGCCTATTGACTTTTGATTATGCTATGGCATTTGGTCTGGTGCCAAATGGCATGAATAATATGGATCTTACAGTATAAATAAGCTTTTAGCCATTGTCTTGTAAGTTACTGGAAAGTTTTGGGGTGGGAGGAAGGAGGAAAAAACCCAAAGGGAAAGGGAAACTGCTCAGATTGCAGAGAGCCCTCCAAAGACTTTTTGGAGACCAATGGCAATTACAAACACGCTGTTAGTGTTGTGTTTCATTTTCAATTCGAACCCATAGAGTTCAATTATTATTTTCATTAATGGTGTCAGGTTTTCATCAGAGTGCACAAACAAGGAGGTTTTCCTTGGAGATCTTTTTTTCTCCTAGCAAATGTGGCCATGCCAAATAACTACATTGAGCACCGAGAAATGACTGTGTGTAACCGGCAGCGCGCTCCCCCCAGCCCTTGTTTCTTGAAAATGGAATCGTTTTGCAAGACAGAATAAGCATTTACCAAATGAGTGTGAATTGCAGTTGCTCAGAAGGAGTGGAACAGAAGCTGCTTTAGAGATGAGAATTGTGCAGGAGGTGGAAAATGTACAGAATAGAAACATCACGTTTACTGCCGTGTTTTGGGGTTGGATGGCATTGCAGGTTTGCATTCAGTTCCTACTAATTTGGAAAGTAAGATTTAAAAGAAAGCCACTAGATGTAAGGCAGAGAGAAATATGATGTTCTAGGCTGCAGAGAGATGGGAGATTTGAGGAGGAATTGTTCTCTGGTGAAGACATGAGGCTGGGAGCTGGACATGAATTCAAGCCCAACCGTTGCTGTGGACTCAAGGCGCAATGTTCTTTCTTGACCCATCTAAAATACAGGATGTCAGTACTTTCACCCCGGTTCCACACCAAAACTCAAAACTTAAATTGGAGTGATTGCCTCAGTGTAGGAGAAGGAAGGCAGGATGTTAAACAGTGGATGTTGGTAAATGACACTGGGCTGTTAGCCTTGGAAAATAGAAGTGTTTTGATAGTTAAGATTATGTGATGTTTCTAATTAATTTGAGGGATACAATATCTTGTGGAATTTTAAAGGCCTTTCTGAGTTTTTCTGCTTTATTAAAGCTAAAAGTGCTAATTCCACCTGTTCCCTATTACACTTATCTGATCTGCATCTCCTCATGTGCTTTGCATTTCATCTTGGAATGAGCACACTGTTCTTCATAGAATGGTTTGGGTTGGAAGGGACATTAAAGATCATCTTCTTATTGATTGATTGAGTATTAATTTAATAATAAAGATGGGCCTAAACAGGAAACTTCTGATCTAGGCTTTCTTCAGCACAAAGGATCTTTGTGTCCTGTAGATTTTAGTCCAAACCACCCTGATTTAATAATACAAGTTACTCCTGCACCGTACTCTTTACACTCTGCATCTGTGTTGAAACTGGGTAAGAAATGTGGAGCACAGGAAAAAGATCCTGTGGAAGGGGGTCAGGATCAGTGCCTAGAAGCTGAGCCATCAGAGAGGTAAGATGAGAATGCAGTGGCAGTGGAAAGGTTTTATGTGGCAGAAAGGATAGGTGGAAGCGTGAAAATAGGAATCATAGGAATTTGTGAGGAAGGGACCTTGAAGGATCACTTGCTTCATCTCCCTTAGGTTTGCAAGCACCTTAACTCATGTCCACACAAGGCTGAGGAGTTAACTTGCGTAGTCTGGTTGTCCTCTGCATGCAGCAGCTGGAGAAGGGCCTTACCACATTGGTGGTCCCATCACTGAAGGAAGTATTTTGAATTAAGGCAAGAGGATAGAGAAGTGTTCTTTGCTTTTCCCGTCAGGAAATGAGGATGTTGTTGGGGACCGGCTTCATGTTCATGTGCAGTTTTGGCGCAGCTGGAGTCTATCTATCAAAAACCAAGTGACAGATGAGCAGCCACCTCCTCTTGTGGCCTAGACATGGGACCTCACATCATCTGACTCCTGCCCCCTTCCCTCATAGTAAATCTCTGACAAACTCCAAAAACTCTTTTGACCTACATATGTTGGGTTTCACATTTGTTGTGCACAGGAGTTTCGTGAAGGTGAATTAGCTGCTGTTTGTGGAGTATCATATAAATACTCTAGATTATTGTAATAACCTCACTCATTCCTCACACACTATAAGGTGTATGTTCATTAGAATGCCTTTGTGCAAAGCCTGATCCCACATTGACTGTAACTGCTGGAAAAGAGCAGGAAATTTTCTCATCAGCTCCCTAATAATACACACCGACATAATAGAATGAAATTACTCCAGAGATAAATATTCAGATTATAAAGAAGTCTTCTACTGTGATATTCATTAAAATCAAGGTGATGATATCAAATAAATGCGAGTAATTGATTTTAAGCACTGACCTTCAAATAGGTGTGCAGCATCTGACCTAGTCCCTTTGAAAGGAAGACATTTGAGTCCAGCTGCCTACTTTGCCTTGTTGTGCCATGGGGTAGGGTTACCGGTCACACTTATCTCAGAGTCTGCAATGCCAAGACACACACGGGTGAGTCGAGGGGAGGACGGGAGCTTTGATGGGGTTGGAGCCGGGCCCTCACTGTAATGATTATTTTGCAGTTCATAGTAGATTTAATCTTCATATTGTTTAACTGGAGCAAAGCTATCCGTAGTAACAGCTTCTGGTTTTCTCTTGGTTGACTTTGTGACTTTCTGGAAGCACTTGAATTGTTTAAGCAGAATGCCACCAGATCTCTCTGATTTCATTACACTGAAGCATCCTAGAGTTTGCTGATAAACATGATCAGACGAGGTAGGATTGTGCCAAAAAAAGCCTGAGGCCATGAATCCAAATTCTACAGTAACCCAAACAAGACAGGATTAGCTCAGTGTTTGCTTTACAAGGGATATTTTGGAAGTGTATCCAGAGGCTGCTCTAAGATAAAACCAGCGTTATGAGCCTTGATTCTGTACCTGTGTTTTAAGGAAGCACAAAAGGTGGATAAAGAAGGTTAGTTAAGATGTAGAACCAGGAGCCAGGAGATCTGAGTCCTAGTCCCAGCTCTGCGGCAGACCTGCAGTGTGATGGGGAGCGGTTCCCTCCCAGTTCCCAGGCCCTGGCATCTTTGCCTGTGGAATGGTGAGTTCCACCACCTGCTGCAGAGGGGTTTTGCGAGCCAGAATTAATTGAAGTTTAAGTCCCACAGAATGGCGCTCTAAAAGCACAAAGCATTTTATCTATTTCCGTGGTTCCATGTGGTGAGACTAATCAGTCCCAGGTCCTGTGGCAGGGGTTTAAAAAGGCATTAATGCATTTTTTCTTTTAAACCTCCACCTTCTGCTGCCTGTGGGACTGCTCTTTAGGGCTTCTGTCTTGTCCTGTTGAAGTCAAAGGAAGGTATTCTTTTCCGGACTCCAGTAGGATTTGATTAAGGTTCTTCTCAATCATCTGAGATGAAGGAGAAACGTTCTCAGAGGTGTCGAACTTGCTTTCTAGTTCTAGCCACATTTTAAAGTTGCTTCAGGTGGGTACAGAACTTAATTATCTATCTATCTACCTACCTACCTACCTACCTACCTAGAATATATAGAACCTAGTAATATATACATCTGTATATAATATATATGTCGATGAGGTGGGAATGTGGGTCAACAGTTTCTTTGGAAAGACCTTGACAGATGCAAGAACTTTGCCCTTCCCTTTTCTCTGTGCCCATTGAGAGCCCATTGACAGGGGAATCTGTTCTGCCTCTCTCAGCTGTGTTATGGGCTGTATGAGCACTCCCCGTCTGCTTTCCCACCAAGTCAGATCCCATTGCTCGTAGTATTGCTGCAAAACAGTTGAGATAACACAGCTGTCTTTGTACCGAAGTGAAAAAGGGGCACTTAAATGATTCATCAACCTCGCTCCTCAGTGACTCCCAGTAGGAGGTGCGGCACCTTTTAACATAGCTCCTTCTAAATCCTAAAAGAGGGAGTTATATTTAAGGTGGCTTTTAGGAGACCTCTGCAAGTGTATCAGGCTGTAGGTAGAAAGCTCGACTGTAAGTGAGACAATAGGAAAAAAAGGAGAAGTCTGTAGTTATATCGTCATTAATTTTATGTCTGTGCATTAAGTTAATCAGGTTTTCTACAGTAATGCCAGGATTTTTAGTGGTAGTGATTTAAAAGTGTTTAGTTTTTCCCCCAGTGCCCTTAGATAGTGAGCTCTGAGGTGAGTGGGCCACACTTGCTCTGCTTGGCTGGACTCAGAGTTACCTGCTAAACTCATAGCTGATCTTCCTTAGTGGGAAACAAAGGCCAGCTAAAGAAACATGAAAAGGAGCTAATTCTTTAAATTGCTTTTTATTTTTTGATGCATGTGGAGGTTAAAGCCAAAACTTAAAGGTTCTCATTTAAAAAAATTAATAAAGCTTTTCTGCAATTCTCCTGTTACCCCTAAACCAGCTTCATTTAGCGCTAAACCTTCCCTACTCTTTGCTCCCCCCAAGTCATTTTTATTCTAATGCTGCAATAAATATTAATGCCTTTCCCACATGCAGCCACTTAATATATATATGTATATATATCGACCTACCAAAGACTTCATGCAGATGCCCAGTTGTGGATAAAATTTGACTGGAGAAACTTTGAAAAAGGAGAAAAAGAGAGACGTGGTTTCTTGTGTATGCATCTAAATAGAACTGAATCTAAATCTGGGCTGATGGGAGGGAAATCTGTCTTAGTGCAGCGTATCCAGTGAGCTTCAAAGAAACTGCAGACCTCTTGGCACTGCCAATATATGGGAATACTGCTCAAGCACTAAAACCAAAGCCAGCAACTCCAAAAGTGAGGTGAGGAATTACTGACGCCTGTTTTGTGCTATCTTAAAGGTGCACCATTTTTAGCAGCTGAGGTGCTCAGCAGTTCCAAAAGGTCAGGCTCTTCAAGCTGTCTCCAGTGGGTCATTTGGAATCTTTACCTTTCTGTATCTGCATTTTAGGGGTTGGTGTGACCCGGGTGCTGCAGTACCCTATAGCTCTTACCAAAGCCAGCCCAGCTGACACAGCGAGTTCTCTTACAGACACTATTCGTTGCTCTGATTTTCTTTGTCCTTTAGTTCATGTTGATCAGTTTTCTCCTCTAGATGAATAGGGATGCGAGCATTTAAAACATTTAAAAAGGAAACTGCACGTTTTCCAGATTAATTTGATGATGTTCAATTTATTTTGCCTTGAAAGTAACAACTTGGTGTGGATTTTAGTTTGCAGTTACCCTCCAGTATAATCAGTTACCCAGCAGCACACTGATTTTCATGCAGAAGTTACTTGCCTTGGTTTCATTATCTAGTTTGGTTCCATTCTGCAGTTTTTCCTTCCATAGGTAGCTCTCAGTAACAGCGGCTCTTTGTATATCTGCAAATAATGATTTTATATCTGTGAGAAGAGGGCAGGGTAAAAAGGAGAGTTTGTGAGTAACGGTTCTGACTCGAATTCTCCTGTGAATCTTCGCTCCGGCACGCCGTGTTCTTCCTTCTGCAAACATCCTTGCAGTTAAAATCTTGCTTCCAAATCACCCAAATAAAAGAGGTCACAGATTTTAGCACGAGGAATCAGTGAGTCGTATTTGATAGAATATATTCGCTCAGTGCTGCTCCTCGGGCATGAAGTTCCGTAGGGTTTTCAGTTGAGAAGACACGGCGGTGACCAGGGCTCTGTTGGGAGAAGTTGCCCCCTGACAGCTGAGCATGAGCAGGTCTCTGCTGCTGAACCTCAGCGTGGTGAGGGACCATGGCAGGATGTCATCTGTGCGAAAGGAAGGACCAGGAGCTCTCTAAGTCATAAATGAGAAGGAATGAGGAAAATAAAATCCGGTCTCCAAAATGCACAGAGAAAAAGAAATATTTTAACTATTTAAAAAACATTGGTGAGAGATTTCAGGCCAACAGGAACATTTGATCAACCTGGGCTAATGGAAGGTGTCCCTGCCCTTGGGAGGGGGTTGGAACTGGATGAGCTTTAAGGTCCCTTCCAACCCAAACCAGCGTGGGATTCTGTGCTTTTAATTTACAAAGCTCACTGGAAGGTTGCATTCTGTGACAGTCATTTTACATGACGTTATCTGGCTCTTTTTTGTGGGTTCAATTGTCATGAGGTTTCTGAAGGGTTTTGTTTGTTCAAGCACCATATAAACGGATCAGATCCTTCGATATTTCTTTGTATGTTTGGGGCAGATGGAAGAGAAATGCCGCGATGGAAGTGGTGCAGAGCAAGCAGCAGTAACAAGGGCGAGCGGATTCCTGCTTTATTGTCTTGTGCGAGGACTCTTTGGGTGGGTGGTGGTGGTAAAGCCAGGAAATATACATCTTTCTCCTTTAAAGTTCTAATTCAAGGCATGAATGTGTGAGTTCTGAAGGGACTTAGGGACTGCGGTAAAAAATCGTTGTCATAGTAACAGAAAGGGAAATAGGCCTGGCTCACCTGGGACTTTAACTTACTGCAAAAGCGGCTTTTTTTTGTAAGGAAAGCACTCAGCAAAGCGAAATAAATAAATAAATGTCTCTTTGTATTCCAAATCAATCCTTCAACTCTTTATTTTTATTTCCAGCCAAGTCTTTTTGCCTTCGAAATCTGTCTCAAAGTCTTTGATTTTTTGATTTCCTTAATTATTGCAGCTAAATCTGGTTTTGTCCAACAAATGGAACTGAAAATCACAGCGAAATCTTTCCACTTGTGATAGAGGATGCCAAAAAAAATCCTTGCCTGCTAGGTCTGAATTTTCAAGACGTTGCTTGTTCGGTTTTTAAGCCGACAGCTCTGATTTTTCATGTAATTTCTTTACGTCTGAATTTCCTAAATGTAATGGGATGAACCAGATAACAAAGGGGTGACTCCTCTCCTCCCTGGATCTGACACACAATTTCATGGAAATCGCATAGAAAAACACCTGCCTAATATTTCTAAGCTTTGAGATCTAGTGCGAGGTGTTGGGGAAACCAACCCAGCAGTCTGAAGACTTAACCTGTGTACATGACAAGCTAAACTCGACCGATAATAACACATAAAGATAGGCATATGTGACAGGGCAAAATAATTGGCATGAGAACTTTGTATGATGTTAATGGGTTTATCTGCTTGGACAGCATGAGCTGTCACGTATTCCTTCAGGTTGTGCTTGCGTTATCCTCTCTCCAAATCTATGTAAGATTATAATCCGGACTCTTGGCAGTGCTGCTTCTCCTCTTTAGTTTGTGAAATCTTAATAAGTAAAAACCAACGTCGTGATGAAATCTCATCGGCTGCTTCTGGGAGCTGTGTTTGTCTCTGGTTTTGAACACATTCTCAGTAGTTTCAAGGTTTATCTGCTTCAGAGTTGCCCTGTTGCTTTTTGTAATTTTGACAATGACATTATCCTTCTGTATTGTTTCATGGAAAATCCCTTCAGACAGCGAAAGAAAGAGCTTGTGTGCAAGGGAGAGATAAAGAAAGAGACTGAAACTGTGTGGTCAAACATGCAGTGAGGCAACGGGCAGAAATCGGAGTGGATCTGTTGAATTCCACGGGCTAGCAGCCCAGCTCAGGGTGGATTACACTCACACGGGTTGTACTTCACCTGATTCATTTGAACTTCTCTTTGTCAGGGTTTGCTTGCGTTTGGTTTAATTCTGTTTTGCTAAGTCCCTGGTCTACAGATACCCCACCCTGTAAATCACTACCATGTGTATTTGAAAACAAGATCCCACAAGAGGTGGTTGTGAGGGTTAACAGCAGTGACGTGGTTCTTTATCTTTCCAGGTTCTTCCTAAAATTTTTTCTCAAGTGCAATCAGAATTGCTTGAAAACAGCAGGAAACCCAAGAGACATGAGACGGTTCCAGGTAAGTCTTATGAGGCTCAGCATTAACCTGTCTGCTTTTTTTCTCTTCCCTCTCCTCTCCCCTCCATACATAAATATGATGACAGTATAGGATAAGCCATATCAGATATTGTTAAAGTTTTTCTCCATTTGTTGTGTTTAAACCTTTTTTTTCCTCTTTTTTCCTCTTTTTCCACTCTGAATCCCCAAGGGGAAGTGATGTACTGCACCAACCAGCAGTGGATATTTGATTTGACACCCTCGGGCAAAGCACTCGCACATACAGCTGCCCACAGCAGGGATCATGTTTGTGATACTTAGATGCCTCAGAATTTTCCAAGTAGCTCTGTACGTGGTACACAAGCAGGCTCCTCATTTCCCTCCACTCCCTCTCTCTTTCCATCTTTTTTGCCTTTTAACACTCTCATGCCCTCCCTTTTAGCTTCTTTTTTAAAACAAGGAGCCAAAATAGCAATGGTCACTTTAAGATCTCATGCAGCAAAGCAACAAGACCCATGGGAGGATGACCCAGCTGCTTTGCAGCAAAATCTGCCACTGGTTTCATCATAGCTGTCGCTGATGTATTGTGAACACCAGCTAATAAAAACACAGAAGGAGGTGAAGTGTGTCAGTGGTGAGGAGAAAGGCAGGCAGTGTCTCCCATCTTTCATTCCCAACCTTTTAAGCAACTATTTACAATTAATGTTTTAACTGTAACTGAACGGAGTGCTCAGGGTTTTACATCAGGGATGCACTGTTGTGTCTCCATGCAGTGGGAAAGGTGGCACGGCAGAGAACGTGGTAGGAGAACGGTGTTGGAACTGGATCTCCTTCACTTGAGTGTGAGGCAGCTTGGTCTGGTGAAGGGACATGGGGTTGCCAGTCAGGGTTGGGCTGCAGCACTGATCCAGTGTTTGTTTCCACCTCTCTGTATGGGGATGCTCACCTTGGTACAGCATCGTGGTCTTGATTCAGGAGAATGTTTGAGGGAGTGCAGGGAGGCTTGGCCAGCCAGTCCCTCTGTAACCTACTGATGATATCAGGACTATCCTTGTAAATGCTCTTACTGCTTCTTCTCTTCATTATTGTACCTTCTTTGTGCCACATCCCTGGTACAAAGAGGATTTTAGCTTCTTGAGGGATGTGTGGTTTCCCTGGTGACCCACAAGACTCGCAGTGGGAAGGTGCCATCCTTAGGTGTGGTGGTTCGCGTTTCATTGCTTGGGCACTTGCATCAGTTTCCTCATTTATAAATGAAATTAAAACTCCACAGGAGTTGTTTAAAACTTTCCACCAAAACATGTTTTCATAGACAAGTGGTTTCAGTTGGTTTTACTTTTACTAGCAATGAAAATTCACAGGAGGTATTAATAAAAAACCCAAATAAAGAGTTCAAGTTTTAGGAGCAACTGCAAATGGAAGCTTCTGAAAGCTCCAAAAATGGTAAAGAAATATAGGCAAAGAATAGAAAAGTTATCGATTATTTTGTTTGAGCAGAAATAAATACGAAGAAAAATACTTGAAACCACAGTGACTTCTTCATTCTGTGTTTTTAGAGGTAAGACACGAGAAAAAAGAGGTGCTCGTTGTTAGGGAATTTATACTGATTTCATTGTTTTTTCAAGTGGCAATTTCCATAAAGAAAACCCCAGCAATTAGTTCTCATCTGCCAAGAATGCCCAAAAACCTGAGCGCAAAGGAAAACTGGATTTATAGCATGTAAACAGATCTTGTTAGCTCGGAGAGCAGCTCAAAGAGCTGATTGTGGAGTGCGATGAAACATAAATACAGAGCCTCCTGCTTTGTTTTGTTAGGAGCTGGTAAAGAATCCGGCACAAGGGTATCCTGATTAGCACCCGGGGATTCCAGGCACCGCCCTGTTACAAAGAATACTCCTTGTAAGCGCCAGAATAGAACTTCTGGATGCAGACACACCTGAACGCTGCAGCAGTTCAGATCTGGTTTCAGTCTCGTGCAAGCTGCAGTGACTGAACTAAAACCCGAGGTTTCAATCAGGTGCTGAACTGCAGGAGGATTTTGGAACTAAGGTTTTTGGCTGAAATCTATCTGCTATCAGCCTTATTGTTTCACCTCTTTATCTCCCCATCCTGATGGTGACGTTACAGAGCCTAAATACCTTCATATTTCCAGTGAAGCATTGAACAGGGAAACTAAAGTGGGTCCTGCAGCACCCCCATGGCCTCTGATAGAATGCCTGCAGCTAGCCCCCCTGGCTATATGTGGGACAGTATGGCTTTGCTTGTGACCTCTGGACCAAAACCAGCGGTGTGTTGGGAGTAGAACAAGAGCTGGGATAGACTCTTCATCTGCATTTTCTGCCTTGCAACTTGCCAAGCCAGAAAAACAGAGCCAAGTGAAACTCTGGTTGTGTTTTGCAGGGCTTGCTTAAACTCCTCCTGCACTTTCAGTCTATGCGAGTTCATCCCCTCTGAGCTTCATTATGAGCTTTAAGTTCAAACCTCCAAATTAATCAGGCTCAGGCAAACCCATTAGGTTCAGCTTCCTCTTTCTCAAACCCAGAAATGTCGACACGACTTTTCTCAGCATTACAAAAATGAAATGAACCCTTTGAGACAAACTCTCGAGGTTGTGAGTGCAGGGATCTTCCTTCGGGCTTGTTCCGAGCGGGACACATCGGTTGATGAGCTTTGTTCTGGCCTACAGAGGTCAGGACGGATAAAAAAGGATACAAAACGTACTTCAGCTGCTAAAATTTTACACATTGGGAGTAAAAAAGCTCAGTGTTCTGAGGGAAATTAGCCGGGATGAGCCAGAAAGACAATCAGCAAAGAGCTTGTTTTCTGCCTGCCTCCTTGTTTATGGGGATAGAAGCACGACTTCCCGGGATGTAATGGAAGTTAAGAGCGTTCTTGAGCGCTCCACTGTCTCTGTCCTCTGGATCTTCTTTTTCTGGTGGATTTTTTAGGGTGGTTTGTGGGTTTGTTTCTTTGGGGTCAAAGCTTTTTTGCCTGCTGCTCGCTGAGTATGGTCCCCCCTAAAGTCAGAAGTGGGGAGAGAAACCTGGATTACTTCGAGCGTTAGTGATGTGCTTGCGCACTGTGAACGCGTTCATTTTCATTTTAGCTGTTAAGATTTACATCAGGCAAAGTAATTAATGTGCAGCATTGTTTATTGGGATTGAAAGGACAGTCAGTTGTTCGTCCTCCCAGCACAGGAGCATGTGTGAGCACAGTAAAAGCAGGGTCAAAAGGCTCAGCGCTGTAGGGTACTTTATTCATTTTATGATTTAATTCACTGTGTTTTATTCTTGAACTACATCTAAAACCGTTATTGTTTTTTTCCCCATAAATTATTTGTACAGCTGTTGTTATTAGGGCCCTCCTTTCTGAAACATTTGCACACATTTAACTTTCCTTATGCAAGCAGACTTGTGCAGCAGCGCTGCTGAGAATCTTTTCACTCGTACCTATGTTTTCCTGCAGAAATATGTTCATTTTCAACGTGTCAGATCTCCACGAGACATTAAGATACTCTTTTATGGTTAAACAACAGAAGAGAGAATCCTTATCTCAGAGTTCTCATTTAAGCTGCTACTGAAATCTGGAACTAAAAGGGTCCCATCAAAAGCCACTTTTGCTCTTCAGTGGAGATTGAATGAAAGCCCCAAACCCAGGCTTTGTTGTTGAGACACAAGTACAAATAAGAGACATGGAATTAGTGCTGTACAATGCATCTTATTGAGCTCTTCCAGCACGGAAGAATGGTTACTCATGTCTGGAAAAGTGTCAAGTTAATGCTTCGGATTAGAGATGGGTGTGAAGTGACACAGTTTGGGCTTGCCTTGGCTGACCACCAGCGTTCCAGGGCACTGGGCTCCAGTCTCTGGCCCTGGCCTCAGCCTTGCTTCTAGATAGGTCATAAGATTTAGATATTTTATAGCAGAGTTATGATGTATTAAACTCAATTAAATGTTAAATTTCACTTATATCACATTCATTTAAAACAAGGAGGGTGAGGAGAAGAAGGGATGGAAAGGTTACATTAACACTGCATTGTAAAATTCATACAGCTCCAGATGCCTAAAGAGGTGTTGTTTTAGTATAATTCTTCAGTTTAGAGAGCAACACCAGCTGCTTTGTGATCACATTCACCAGCTGAAATTTGCTTTGATATTGAGTAGAGCTTCAAAGATGCAATGAAAATCTCTTTAAGTTTCATTTTTTCAAATGAAATACAGAGATTTTCTACTGTTGAAAAAATGCTAAACCTCAGAAGTTAGAGGATGAGTGATCATTATTTAGTGGGATTTTCCCCCACAAGTAACATGATTTTACTGTGAATTGCTCACTACTGCAGTGGCTAAAGCAGGGAGAGGGAGTCTTTCTAGAACTAATGGATGTTTTCGTGGTTACTTGCTGGCTGCCCAGATAAAGTATGCAGATGGAGTAACAAATCCTTGTGAATTTAACTGAAACAAATACTGATTATTTCGCAATGAAAATACTTCTGACCAAAGATTATCAGTGGAAAACTGAAACAAAAACCGGGTTAAAATCACCTCTTCAAGCTATAGTGCTGACTGGGTTCAGCTGAGCTGCAAAGCTGAGTTTACACAGGTACTGTCATTGCTGTCACTGCGGTAGTCTCAGTGAGTGATTCTCTCAGGAACAGAATAAAACAAATATGATGCCCTCCGTTTAATGAGGACTTCTCCTGGAGAACTTGATTGAAGCCCTATGGTGCTTAATGGTAACGACCGGTGTGTAATGGGGGACAATAATTCTGTGGAATTAAGATAAGGCACTTCAGCTAAAATGCTTCAGCTGAGACCTGGCACCAACGCATTAGACTCCTGTTGATTGGGAATTCTGCTTCATCCAGTAACGTACTGATTAAACAGATCCTACAGAGAGAATGGTACAAGGCAACGGAACTTCAATGCTAACAATGGTCAGCTTTGAACCGACATGCTTTTTAGAAACACAAAGAGAAAGGTCAGCAGTTGCCCTCTGTTTTCAGCAGGAATCATGCCATGGAATGTTTCCTGGCAGGTATCCCCCTCTAGGTGCTCTAGGGGAGAAAGAGAAAGGAAAAATAACAAGGTGTGTCCCTGGGGAGATTTCCTGCCTGACCTCAGAGTGGTTGGATCAGTTCATCATGAGGCACATGAGCAAAGCTGGCTGTGCTTGAGAATTCACCCAGCTGGCTTCTGATACGAAGCACTGAAGGATCTGTGTCAGTCAGGAAAAAGGAAACTGGGTAAGAGTGGTGGGGCGGTACTGTGAGTTAGCAGCGCAGGCTGGGAAAACAAAAAGGGAGAGCAGGGATGAAGCATAAAGGGTCTAAATCGAACTCCTTTTTATGCCGATGGTGAGAGAATGTGCCAGAGACCCCCACGGTCTCTTGGATATGGGTAGGAATTGCTGAACTGGTGTTAGAGAGGTGAGTGCTACATGGACTAGTGTTATGGGAGACTAATTCCCAGGTATAGACTGCAAAACAAGTGCAGCGAGTATGAGCACAGTCTAAAGCTATTAATGGGTGGCACATTTCCTCATCAGATAGTGACTGACACAAAAAAGGGTGATGTTATTTTAGGTTCTATATGAGTAAGGGGAGAACTGGCTGCAAGTGCAGAAGAAAAAGCAGCCATGGAGCTTAATGTGCTTAGATCTGGAGATGAAATAGCCATTGTGACAGGGAGTTGCCAGAGGTATGTATTGTCTGTTAAAAACAAACCACAGATGAGGTTGTTCTCCTATCCCTGTGCCCCTAAAATCTTGGGAGCCTCTGTTTCTGAGATGAATCATAGACTTACAGATTAGTTTGGGTTGGAAGGGACCTTCAAAGGTCATCTAGCCCTGCAGTGACCACATCCAGCCTGCATGAAGGCTACGTGCATAGGTTTTTGTGTTAGCCCAGAGTCTGCAGCAGGCTCAGGGAGGATATCCCGAAGAATTCAATGGAAGTTTTGAGCAGAGAGAGGCTGTTGGCATTTTTCACATTGTTTATGTTATTCCTAATCCAGCTATGGAGCAAACACATAATATTCCAGCCTCTACTCCTGTATTACTCCCTCAACCAAAATGCCTATTGACATCAATGGGAGCCCTGTCCAAGTGAAGACAGCAGGATGGGGCCTGACATCTTTCCTTCCACCCAGCTGGAAAATACTAATAATGATGATAATTTTTTAGATCCTCATAGTAGTTCTTCTTTTGAAAAGTTAAAATAACAGGGTGCTGTGACCAGAGAGTTACAAGGGAAAGTGCATCAGGAATGCAATATTGTTTCCAGATGTACAATGTCATAAAGAATTTTTTCCACACTTGGAATGGTAACAGGAATTTTTTGAGAGAGATCATTTACACAGTGATGAGATACGTTACATGTAAGTAAATGCCTCTATGCCTGGAATGTTTGTACCATATGTCTGAAAAGGTGTCTATGAGTGATGCAGCTTTTATGCGTATGTGGTGATGTGTGTTTACTTGCATATACGTGATTTGAAGAGGAACATACTTTAGAATATGAAAATACTGGGGTGATGGATTGATGGGGAAGGAAAAATTGCAGTACCCAGGTAAAGGTCTCTGAAGAAATACAGCCCTGTGCAGGGAAGTGGGAGAGGGGCAGCGCAGCTCAGAGAACCTGAGTTTAATGTGCTAAAGACAGTTTGAATGTCACTGTAGGTGAACCCTCATTGTGGTTTTTGAGCAGGAATTTCATTACAGAAATGCACCTGGAAAACAAAGATAATGTAGGGATAGTGCACACACATTCCTCTGGTGCTGCTGGGGAGTCATTCTGTGTCTGTGGCTTCCCAGCTAACAAGAAGATGCCTGCAGATTTGCAGAGAGAATCTTAACAACTGCTGAAAGTCCCGCTTAGAAGCCTGGAACTCCCTCACTGTTCCTAGAGATGTGGACCCTCCATTGGATGGATGGAGGAATAACACATTGCCCTGTTGATTCCTTGCTTGATTGGGTGTCCTCTGAAACTCCAGTGGAGGTGATGGGTTGATCCAGCTGCTGGGCAGCACAAAACTTTGGTCCTTATGCTGCCTGTGTCACATTTGGCCTTTACCTACAGTTACTAGAATCCACGGCCTCTCTGTCAGATCTTGATGTTCTCAGATCGTTCCCTGAGGATTCCAGTTTGCATTCACTATTGATTTTAGGTAAAAGACCATCAAGTAAATGGGCACAGAAGCCAAATTACCATAGCCAAGAAGTCGTGCCATCAGATAGGGGTAAGAGAAAGCACCAAAAAGATTTGCCAGTAATTTGTCAGTGCTGTGGACAAATCTGAGCCTTTCAGTCTCTGTGGAAGTTTTCACATCACCTTCCATCAGCACTAAATACGGGTTCTTTTAAGCAAAAGGCCTGGAATGTTTTATGATGGTAGGAGAACAAGTGTTACTGGTAAATACATGTTCAGAAGGGTATTGGCAAAAATGCATAGAAATGGTTAACAAGGTAATGGTAAGAAATGTTGACCTTGATTTGTTTAGCTAAGATGTAAAGATTTTTGAAGGTCAAAGGTGTTCTTGTGTAGTGTTTTGGAGTCTAACTGTGTCTGACCCTCTAACATTAAGCTGCTGTGGCCTGCAGTTTTGAAGAGTGAAGCAAACCAGGGGGAAAGAGAGAAGGGGGAGAGAACAGGAAATGGAGTGAGGTGTTTCAGGAAGTTGTCAGGAGTTGACTGATTGATTCCAGATGGAAAGGGTCACCCTTCGTGACCCAGGAAATACTCACTGGGGGAAAGCAGTTGGCTTGTGAAAGGGAAGGGCCTGGGAGTTAGAGACCACAGTGGAATGCACATTCCTCTTCCTTTTATCCATAAAACATTGTTTTTTAATCTTCAAGTATAAAACAATCGGATTGTCGTGTTCATCGGGCAGGAGGGAATGACTGGAGCAAAGTGAAGAAGTTCAGTTATTTGTACGTCCATAATCTCATGATGTTCTTACTCCACATCGTTGATAATGACGGCTAGCAGTGTTGTAGCAAAGGCACAAAGGTCTCTGCTCAATTGGAGCAGCACCTTCGAGATTACTGCACACAAGGTCCAAAACTTCTGCGAACGTTCAGGTCCAGATCTGATCTTTGCATTTTGTCCTGTCCATGACAACGCTGTAGTGACTTACCCCAGGCCCAGGCTGTGGGTTGCCAAATGGCTTTGACCCTCCTGTGGTGGAGAGGTGAATAAAGATGGAACCGCTCATGCAGAGAGGTCTGAAAGTGCTTCATCCATCCCTGTTGGCTCAGGGGATGGAGGATGCTCACGACTTACCTTCAAAGCAGAGCTGTTACTCATGCTGCAGGGATCTCTGTAACTCGTACTGGAATGCGGCTCGTGTGTTGTGCACAACTTCTACACCCAAATGGTTACTCAGACAGGGAACGTGCATACTTGGAGTCTGCATCTCTTACAAAGATCTCATACTGAGAGCATGTGGGTGTGTGTTCACTGTGCTTGTGTATGTGAGCGGAGCTATGTGTATATTATACAGTGTAACTGTATATACATGATATACTTTTTATTTACATTTGGTTACAATTTAAACACTTGTCGTAAATATTTCAGACACTGGAATAATTCAGGTCTATTCCCCTGTTGCCACAGTGTGCTCTGGGCTGGCCAGGGAGAGATGAAAATTTATTTCCATTGTTTAAGGGAAAATAATGAAGTGCATCTGAGTGGGTTCAGCTATGTCATGCGGGAAATGTTCCCTTTGGATGCGAGTCTCACTCCACCCAAATGTGCAATGATGAAATCAGTTGGCACACAAAAGCAACACATTTTGTGACAAGAATGCTTGAGAAGTGTAAGAGTACAGTATGACAAGAGCCTTTTGGAATGAATTAAATCTGTCTCGAGAAAGTAAGTGTTCTTTAAGCTAGCAGAACCCCATAGAGGGCAAGGCTTCTCCCGCTATATTCTGAATGGAGCTTGATCAACAATTAGAGCTTGACATTCTCTTACCTAGACTATGACAGCCACATCTGTGGAAACTGATGAACACACCCAGGGTTGGATTCTCAATAGCTGTGAATTACTGTGGCTGTGTGGCAGCTGAATGGAGTTCAGCACTTTTGCACTAATGGTTGAAACCTGAAAGTTTCCCTGAGATGCTGCTTCTTTCAGTAGTTAAAACGCAGTTTGTTCGGGTTTTCCTAAAAGTTCATGGTTTAAAGGCACGTATATTTCTGGATTTATCAGACTTGCACCTTTGGATGTTCTGTTGTAAAGGGAAAACTAAGTGGGATTAATGAACAGACACTTCCTCTAGGAACTGACACCCAACTGGAACCCTGCAATGTGGAATTCAGGTTTAGAAACTACATCTTGATGTGAAGTCCATGGGCTCAGGTGCCTTTCAGGAGGCTCTAAGCACACGAATGTCAAACCCCAGATGTGATCCGAGGTGCTGTTTTCACAGAGTAGGAGTTTCCAGTTTGTTCAGTCAATGGAGACCTGTATTTTTAAAGCAGATGCAGGTCCATTTGCATGTGAGCGTAGTACAGCAGATGGCTCAGAATCTGCCTGTGTGTATCAGAGGGCAAATTGCTGCGGTGCTCTGCAGCCTGCCCCCCTGGTCGGTATATTCAGCCCTCTTTGCCATCAGCTATGCTACAGTGCATCATAGGGAACTAAATTTAAGGCCATCTGCAGTAGATGGTTCATTTTACAGTTAGGACTTTATACGGCCCTTAGGATGCTGTATTAAATGGAATTAATGCCTAGAATGAAGACTGGAAATACATTCTCGCCTTCTTCTTGGGCAATAAACCCTGCAGGACCTGGTGCCATTTTACAGACAGAACTGAATAATGAATAATAAAGCTGAATAATTCACATTTCACAGGTGGAATTTCAAAGCACATTGTTTACCTGCCTCCTTTCTCTTCCCTTTCTAAACGTGCAGGTTGTGCTATCAACAACAGTGAATGTCGATGGGCACGTGCTGGCAGTGTCTGACAACATGTTTGTTCACAACAACTCCAAGCATGGCCGGAGAGCAAGGAGACTTGACCCTTCGGAAGGTAGGACGTCTCTATGAAGAGCAGGCCACAGATGTGAAAGCATGTTACCCATTCTTCTATTTCTATTTGGCTTCAGGAGGCTAAGGGGGAGCTACAGAACCTCAGGGGGGTTAGAGAAGGAAGAGGCAGGAAAGCAGTGTCTACTGCATGCAAAATCTGATCCTCTTTACATCTCAGAGACTCCCCCTCCCCCAATTTATTAATTAGTGTGTACTGCAGAGCTGAAAAACACAGGAACACGAAGGATTATCTGAATTTCAGGCTTCTCGTTCAGCTGGGATAGATTTGATTTCAGGCAAATTAGGCAACATGACATCTTAGTTAAACAGAGCTGTTGCAGCACAAGATGTGTATGAAAAAGTGTCACCAGTTCCCTTAAACAAACTATGTGCAAAGCATAACAATGCACAGAAGGAGACTGACACTAATTGATTTTAGTTTGTTTGGCCAAGCAAGGCTCATGGCCGGCTGCAGGATGGGTTTTGGACTATATTAAAGCAATTACAAATACTTGTATCTGTTAAGCTTCAAATCGGTTGGCCCCTCCTTTCCCCCTCCCCATACATTCATTCCCAATGCATTCCACCTCTCTCACGCAGACACTAGCTAGAAACTGCTATCTGTGTCTCCTTTTCCCTCCCCTGCAGCTAGTGAAAGTGAGAAGAGCAAGTGATGTTAGTAGAAAAGACAAGAAAGGATATTATTTCATTATAATGTTTTGCTGCCCCACTTCTTAACCGTGCCCTGTATCAACCTAAAAGAAGAATTAATGAACTGGAAGAAAATGATTGAATCAGTAAAGAATTCAGAGTGGTGTTAATTCTCCCCCAGCGGGCAGTGAAATGGTAGAAGGAAAATCCCAGGATTCCTAGCCTAGGAAGCCATCCAGTTTTTCCTTGACTGATTGGATGTGATTGACTGGCTGTTCAAAGGAGTCTCATGTTTTTGGAGCACTGCCAAAGTTCCCCTCCACCTCTGACCCTGTCAACATTGGGAATGGAGTGATGGATTGACTTTGGTTATGGCCTGGAAACCATATTGGGTTCCTGATGGGATGCATAGTCCAGAGGCCTTGAACATATGGAAGAGAGAGGGGGGAAAAAATCTACTCTATAAAATCAAGAAATTGTCTCCTGATAGGAATTGGAGGAAACATTTGATATTCCCGTATCTTTTTTTATCCATCGATAAACTTAATAAATCCGATCTCTCTCTCCTTCCACCGGGTTTTTGTGTGAGCATATGCTAATGAATGGGGTGGTTTTTAAACAGCCTCTGCACAATCATGTAAGTGTTTCACTTTTCCACCTACTACAGTTGGCCTATTAGGCTTTAATGACACAAAGTTAAGTGCCAGTAATGAATAGGCGAGTCATTAACACCACCAAGGCAGAAAACATGGTTTCATTTATTCATGTATTGTTTGTGTATTGATTTGTTGGGCTTCATGGAATGATAAAGCAGCCTTTATGGGTGAATGGCCGGAGGGGACTTGTCCTAGGCCTTCCTGCAAGGGCTCCCCACCCACTGTTGCAAACAGTCTCAAATCTGAGTGGGAAAACAACCCTATAACCTGGTGCTCTGATGTCCTTTTGGTTCTGTTCAGCCACACCGTGCATCAAAGCAATCAGCCCCAGTGAAGGCTGGACTACCGGTGGAGCAATGGTCATCATCATCGGGGACAACTTCTTTGATGGGCTGCAAGTTGTGTTTGGGACCATGCTTGTATGGAGTGAGGTAGGTAGAGGTGCCTCCCTATTGCTTAACAGTATTAATAGGAATTAATTAATTCCTGTTCTAATAATGGTATAAAAATTGTGGTGTGTAAGGTAGGATGTATAAGCCTGTGTGAAGGGAATTTATGGGACGTATTTCCTCTGTGGAACTCCTTGCTGTGTGATGCTATTGAGGCCAGCTGCTCAGTAATATCCAGAACAGAGCTGAACAGTCGAGGTGTCTGGAGACAGTAAAGGTAACGAAAGTAAAAAGGAAAAGGTTAGAGTTTGAGAAGGAGGAAGAATTCCCTCTGGGTCCAGAAATAAGCCGGCAGTTAACCAGTCAGCATGAGCAGTGCAGTTTTCCTGGTGACAGTTTATCCTAAAACGAGTCTTCTTCTATTGAAGGTGAGAAACTAGACCAGATGTAACACTTTTGCCTGATCTGTGGTGTCTCCATTACAGCAATAAGCAATGCATTTACTCATGGTTGGAGGGCGAAAAGTGAAAGCAAGGGATTAACAGCAACGTGTTGTAATCGTGCCTCTCCTTTGTTACTTCCCAGCTGATCACGCCTCATGCCATCCGAGTTCAGACGCCTCCACGTCACATCCCCGGAGTGGTTGAAGTGACATTATCATACAAATCCAAGCAGTTTTGCAAGGGTGCACCAGGCAGGTTTATTTACACAGGTAGGTGGCTGTGATTTACGCCGGAGGCGCTCGGGGCTCTTTCCTTTGGTAATCGGTATTGACAACTCTCTGCTTGCTTGCTTTATTTATTTAGCCTCTTGGTGGTTGAAGGCCACTCTGCTGGTTGTGACGTCTGGAGATGTAAGGAGATAGCTTCGTTGTGCAGAGCTGCTGAGGCACTGTTACTACACATGTTCGTATTTTTTCCAGATTAGAGCCATGCTGTTACGATAGGGGTCTGCCTATAGGTATATTGAGTGTACAGGAACACGGGAGCATTGTTCTACGTACTGGATGATGTTTTATTTAGAACAGGATTTATTTTACATTGCCCTCTTGCTGGGGGTAACCTTTAATTTTCAAGATGATCCCAAAGGACAAGGAAGGCCTCTTGTATTGAGTGAAGCCAATGAGCCGAGCGGAAAATACATCTGTTAGGGGTGGTTTTGTTCTCAAATGGACGATCAGCATCTTTAGTGCCCTGTATTCACCTCCGCTGGCAGAGGAACACTACCTATAGATCTGAAAAGAAGAAACCAGATGTGCCCAGATGACCATCTCATTGAACTGTCAATACCAGTAGTACCAGTCATGGCATACAATGCATACAGTGTGGTTTCTGGAGCCTGTTAAGCACGGCTGGAGAATAATGGTGTGCTGAGCTCTAAAGGGTGGATTTATATTTAAGTTGAATGACTTGCTCCCACCAAATCGTGGTCAGATTTCTCAGAATGGAAGGATTGGTTTTGGGGTTTTTTGAAGCCAAATAATCCCTTTTCTGTAATCTTTGTGTATTAGAATTGTCAAAATTGAAATCATAATTTAACTCAATAATGAAGATCCAAGATTTTTGTTATTGAAAACTTCACCCCCTGTTGGGTGAATTGGAGATTTTCCAAAAGTGGAAAAATGTGAATGAAAATTTGACACTTCAGGACCTGAGAAAGAACCAATGATTTGTGAGGATCCTGTTACTGCCTTGTGCTGCTTTCTGTGCCCTTTATTAGTAGACATTCTCTAGTCGTTATCACAGATCTAAATGTAAAGTTCTTCTGTGCCGTTTTCTGCTTCTGGAGGCTTTGCTCTCACAGTGTCTTCAGCACAAACAGTACTTTGTGCTCTTGGTACCTGTGCTGAACGGGGTTAGGACTGGAGTGACAGAGAGATGTGTAAGAGGAATGTGCGTTTCTCTGTGAAGAAAAGTCACCTTAGTAATGTAAAGCTGTTGTAAGTGCAAGACTTACTTGTACCATGTAGGGGGGACTAAAGTCAGACTGCAGGGCAGTGCTTTAACGCTGAGTTAATTAGAGTGCTTCCTCCAGAAAGGACATAAAGATGCATGCAGGTGCCGTCAGGAGAGAATAGAGTTAAATACACTACCCCTGCTTTACTGCACGGGGATATAGATCCATTGGCATCCTCTGAGGAGTGAGTGGGTGCTTCCTGCCACACGTTCCGAAACAGCATTCGCAGAAGATGGCGAGTGTGAGGGTGGAACAGGCAGCTTCTCAATCTGTCTGCTGAGGAGCCTGCAGTTCTCCTGCCGTGGCAGGCAAAGTGATAAACACAGCTATCGGGTACAGCCTCACCTGTCACCAATTCCCCCAGGTTGTTGCTGCTGATAGCAGTAAAACAGCTCCTGAGCTATGAAAATAACACGGTGACTTTTATTTTCCTTGCTGTGGCTGTGATCAGAAACCGGCTGGGAGCAAATGCGTTGGTTTTAGCCCAGGCGAGCCATGCTCAGGCGATCAGGGCCCTTCTGCCTGGGTGCCTTCCTCAGAACTTCCACAACAGCTTTAGAACCTTTTAACCAGTTTCTGTCAGGTTTTAGCAGACAGGAGCATCAAAGGTGCTCGTTCGTGACAGTGGACAATGGTAAGAGAGCGCTGAATTAATCCTCCACTGAAGAGCTCAACCATGTTATTAGACAGCAGAGAAGCTACTGGAAGACAGCGTCAGGAAACCAGGTTGTTTAAATGGCACTGCCCTCAGAGTCCATGTGTGTACCCGTAGCACTCTGTAAAATGTGCTCAGTAGCAGCAGAGAGGTGCAGCTTTTTGTTGGGTAGAGTGTAGCAGACAAATAGCACATAAATACCAGAAAGGAAGGTTTAACAGATTTATAACTATTGGTGATACCGGTTACCTGATTGGTAATAAGGGGAACTTAATAGTTTAGCAACAAAAAAGTGTGGAATCCTGCAAGCTAAGAGCATGGGAAGTTGTAGTAGTTCTGGCACACCTAGGATCAGCAGCAACAACCGGAGCCCTGGTGCTGTCGGGATCATGTTGTATTAAGTCCTTCATAATTGTTAATGGCCAAGATACAGCCTCAGATGAAAAGCACAAAGCGTCAAGTCAGGAGTAGCTTCTGAGTAGCTGCCTATGGATACTTCTCAGCTATAACAGGAATAATTATTCATTGAAAGCCAAACCTTAGAGGGTCCCATTGCGTCAGACTTGGGCAACCAGGTACAGACAGACACGTGCTTCCATTGCCACAGGGCAGTGAGGCCTGTGGTCATACAGGAGAGCTGAAAGTTAGACAGGGAAATAGATCTCTTGGGCTCTGGTCGTATCCTGAACCCCAATACTGCTCTGAAATATGGAAACAGAAAACCAATGATCTTTGTGCATTGCCTACACCCCTCATATTTAATATCCAGTCAGCTGTTAATGTTTCTGATTCTTCCTTTGTTAAAGAGTCGCAGTGGCTCAGGTTGTTGGAAGAGGAAAATGCTAAACTGCTGAAAAGATGGCTCTAAAAATGAGGTATAAATTCAAGGTGCGTCACAGTGGAGCTGTTCCGGGGGCTCATACGTGTCCTGTGATGTGTGCTTCTCATCGGCTCCTTGCATGGTGTGCTGGGCTAGCACGGGGCTGTCAGCGTTCCCACTCCTGAGTGCTATCATTCAGGCACCAGATTCCTCCCATCACCCAGATGTGATGTGTGGGCTTTTCCATAAGGTTCCCAGGTGGAAACCTTTTGCAAGAGTGAAGCCAACGGGATTCTGTGGACATCTGAGGGTGTGCTAGGGAGCACAGCAAAAAGCTGGAGAGCTGCCTTGTTAGATGTTAATGGCAGTTGCTGAACCAACTGACGTGCTTTAAGTTCAGTCTCTACTTAAAGTGGGAGAGAAAAGGTTTGTTTTTAAATCACCCCACCTAAACATGTAGTCGCTGTGTGCACCTTCACCAGGTGAGCACAGAGGTTACACCAGCACCCCCGTGTTCTCAATTGCTTTGCTTTCATCAGCTGTTCCTAAAATAAGAAGGCATTTTCTCTCTGCTGCTAATCCAGCACTAGCCTCATATTCTGCCTTTAATACTACACAAACCCAGTGCTCTGCTGCTGTAAGTAGTTCCATTATAGTTCCCCTGACTTAATAACGCTTACATCAGCTTATGCCAGCTGAGGATATGTCTCGCAGGCTTTCCTACCTTAAGTCTGATCGCAGCTCGGCATTTACTCTGTCACAGAGATGCTAACCTGGAAACGTGTATATCAGGGAGATTTTGAACATAATTTTCCTTGCTGAGCAGAAATCCTCCAGGGGTTACCTTGTCAGAGCAGTGCAATATAAAATAATCTGTAGGATATGTCGGACTCCCGGTTGTACTCTATCAGCCTCTGTGCCATGCACCACGGGTAGGAGGGTACTGGCTTGCTAAAGCTTGTAAGTAGATCTGAGAAGGTCTTGTTACCTGCTTGTGGGGAACAACACTTACAAGGGTGCAGGGAGCTCTACAAATTGGAAGAGCGAGTTCGTGTGGGCAGAACACAACTGAGGTGACAGAAAGCATTTGCTCTGCCATTGCTTTAGCCTAGGAAAGGCACACACACAATAGGAGGCAGTGCCGCGTTGGGAGGGAGTGCGGTGTTTGGAAAGCTGTTACCAGCACAGCAAACAGAACACAGGATAGGACAGGATGCTCCTAGCAGCGTCCTTCCCACCCTAGACCACAAGGTACCCCTCGGAGTAGACTGACCTGTGTGTAGCTACCTCCCAAGCCCAAGATGAGTCCAATTGGGGCTGGCAGCATGGAAAGGTTTTATTCTGTCAGGTGAATACCAAGCATCTCTTTACTGTTGGCTTCGGTGAAGGTGCTCACCAGGGAAAGGTGGAATTGAGGCTTTAAGGCCACTGGTGCCTTTCCCTCGCGTCTTTAAGGCTGTCAGACATCACACTGCATAAACTGCTCCCCCTGGCTCAGTTGTCTGGGTTCAGGATGCTTCTAGAGCTCTGCCTGCTTTGTTTCTTCTCATTCAGACTTTGCAAACAGAGGATGTGCTGCTCCCCGGTCTGCTCCATGGAGTAAAGCAGAGGGGAGATGCAGAACTTTCCTAGGGTCCCTTTTTGGCTGGCAAAGAGGGGGAGCGCTCCTCTCCCACGGCGCACGCTGGCAATGTGAGGCTGAGCTGTCACTCATGATGGATTGTGCAGATCTTCATAACATCATCTTCCTTCCACAGTCTGATGTGCTTTGATGTGTGGTGAAATAATTAATACTTTAAATGTCAGCACCGTTATCGTTGGGTGTCTGAGTTAGTCCCCATTGAGATGAATGGGGCTGAGCTGCTTTTTCAGGTTTTGCAAATGCAGACAGATGTCGTGGCATCGGTTGCTCAGGTGTGAGAAATTGTTTCTCCTCCTATTCCAGTGAGTCAGGATAGCTGGAGACTTGTATTTAGACTGGAAGCACGGGGTCTGGAGGGTAAGGAGCAATAGCAGAGAGGATGCACTGTGCCGTATTCTGAGCCAGATAAAAGCTGGCAGACTGGGGGGCATTTAAACCTCTCCCTTCTGCTGAGTATAACAGTTCTGTTGGTAAAGCAGTTACACTAGAGCAGGGTTTAGATTCTAACTGACAACTGAGTTTATTCACCAGGTGGTTGCTCTTGGTTCAGAATGGTCGAGTCCTTCTTAGGACAATTCATCATTGTTGAGAAGTGATTTGCTGCTGTTTATCAGAACGAAAATACCCACGTCAATCCATTGGAAAAATGTTTGTTGAATAATAGCCAATTTCTTCTTCCTGAATTAGCATTTTGTATATTCCCATTAGCTATTTTTAGCAAACCATGTGTATCTGTGTTTGAAATCCTATAGATTTTACATTGCTTTTGCTTAGCTTAAGATCTGTAACTTCACCGGTTAGACTTGGAATCAAGAAGAGAGATGGCACAAGATGGTCTATAGGCTCTTGAGAGAATTGGCCTATAATGCTCAGGATTATTGGCAAAAGACCCCCCCCCCCCCAAAAAAAAGCCCCTTCTGTAGATTCTGTGGCAGTTGAAATGTGTATTATTAAACTCCTTAAGCAAACCAGAATGGCTCCCAGTGGAGAGCAAAGACATTCTAAGTATAGCCAAGACTAAATTCTCAGGTCTGGATTTTCTCTGCTCAATTCCCACTTGATTATCTCCTGTAATATTTAAACTTCATGCCATGCCGTAATTATTTAATAGAAAGTAAATAGAAGATGTCTCTCAGTGGGGAATGTGACCTTTTACCTTCGTGTTGTTATACCAGAGACAGGCACAGATAAACAGAGACTGTGGACCCGTGTCATTGGCTGTCTCACTGGGTAGTTCCATCCTCCTGGTGTCCCAGGCGGCTTCCCTGCGAGGTGCTGGGGATGTTTCGGGAGATGCCATCGGCATCTCCTGCAGTTGGGGTTTCCTGTGCTGCAGGCGCTGCTTAGGTAAAAAATCAGTCTTATTTTTCCAAAAGGAGGGCAAATGATGCAGGAGGGTGGAAGCCGCTGAGCGAGAATGGTGCTGACGGGCTTACAGATGGTACTCACTGAATGTGCCATGGTATTAGGGTCTCGGCAGCAATGTGTCATTTGAATTCTAATGCATCCCGAAGTGTAAGGAAATCCCCAAATCCATACCTATAACTGTGTTAGTAAACACTTGTAATCCTAATGGATTAGAGGCAGTTGAAGCTTTTGAGCATGCAGAGCACTTGACTTTTGGTTTCTGTATTAATGTGGAGTTTAATTTGGACTTGTCAGAAATGAGATTCTTATTGCCATGATTTCATAGTAGAGTATTTAAAGTGTCTGAAGTGTTACGAAATCATCAGCGATGGCAGCAGCGCTCTGCCAGCTATTACTGATCTGGGTCAAAATATCTCAGTTTATCCACTGGAGATTAACATCACCACAGTGAAGTGGCTCTGTCTGCATCACAGCCACACACCACTGACGATGTTAATGTGTCTAATGAGTAGCTGTGCCCTAGTTTGTGATGGCAAAATGTTGGGGGAGTGTTTATTAGATGAGCAAATGTGGTACTTTTCATGTCTGACCTGTTGTAATTTGTATTTGTACCGTAACTTGCTTGGCACAGTGAGTTTTGCCCAAAGTAAATACATTCATCCTTAGAGGGGTATTTTTGTGGCAGTGCCTCCCTGCTGTACCTTTCAGATTATTCACTCAGCCTTTGATAGATGAGAAATCAGCATCAGAAACTGATGTTTTAAGTGCAGAAGTCGTTATTTCTGTGTTCTCCTACCAAGGAAGCCAAAGCCATGAGTGTAAGGATTGTCTTTGAAAAGGGATTAGTGGGTGAGTAGCTTATTATTCAGCCCGTCTTGCACACAGGGCTCAGGGCTCAGCTGAGCAGGAGGCAATGACACCTCCCAGGGACCCGGGCAAGGAGAGGTTTTCTGGAGAGAAGCTGTGAAACTTGCCTGTCTTAGGTAATGAAACTTAGGCAAGGATACAGATAGATACAGATATATAGATTAGATAGAGATACAGATATGGATATAGACATGGATATACACACACTCATATAATGTGGTGGGTTTTTTCCTGTTTTCTTTTCAGCTTTAAATGAACCTACCATAGATTATGGTTTCCAAAGACTGCAGAAGGTCATCCCGAGACATCCTGGGGACCCCGAAAGACTAGCTAAGGTAAAAGAGTTTTAAGCTTTTCACTGAGCCCACTAAATATGTTCTTTAACTCTTATAAAAGAGACCAAATTGTGTCTTAGATGACTGTTAAATCTGCACATAAGTTACGTTCACCAGGTCCAAACAAGAATGTGATTGTGTGGAACCCACAGCTGCCAGTAAGTTTTATCTGTTAGAGCTCTAACACTCTGCAGATAAAATGAGCAGATATCTTCCCAGGTCATGTGCATTGTCCTTTGCAGTTATCCATAGCACTGTGTTGATGCAGCACCCGGCACAGTGTATGGCATTAATGGCTGTATTCCTTGATTTTAGTGCAGTACCAGAAGTACCAATGCACGATGCAATTGCGTGATGAAAGACTGTTGTATTCAGATATTATACTGTGTCGTATTTTCCCTAGAACCAGAGGTAACATAAGATACCTTCTAGCTAAAGTGCTTTGTTTGGTTATTGTTACTTAGAAAACAGAAATGGACGTGGGGATTAATCAGCTTTTAGGTGTCTGTGCAAAAGGATATCCATTGAAATTGAGAAGGGAACAGTTCCTATTTCACTTGGATAGGTCAGGGAAGTTCTTTTCACTTTGTGGAGCTGAGGGCAGGTTCAGGACTACGGAGAGCTCCTGATGAGCAGGAGCACGGGGCCGGCACATCTCATGCGTCGCGATGTTGGTATCAGGTTTGAGATACTGCAAAGGGTTCAGTTTGTCAGATAAGTGGCAAATAATGGTATTGAAGGGACCCAGTTTTCAGGATGAACGCACACAAACAGCAGTCACTTCAGAAAATACAATCCCAAGGTTTTATTTGCACTGAAATCCTTTTGCTGTTCTAATATCAATGTTCTGCATCTCCTCATCCTCCAGGAAATGCTGTTGAAACGAGCTGCTGACCTAGTTGAAGCGCTGTATGGAACGCCACACAACAACCAGGTCAGAATGAGTCCTCGGCAGGGGAGTGGTCCATGGTCAGGTTTGGTAATCAACAGCGGAGCTCTTCTCCATGCATGTTTCTGAACTCGTCCCCCTTGTCCCGCAGGACATCATCCTGAAACGAGCTGCAGACATTGCAGAGGCTCTCTACAGCGTGCCCCGGAATCCCGCCCAGATCCCCGCGCTGTCCAGCTCTCCGGCTCACAGCAGTATGATGGGAATTAACTCCTACGGCAGCCAGTTAGGAGTCAGCATTTCGGAGTCAACACAAGGCAACAACCAAGGTAAGCGCTGCGAGTGGCGCAGTGTTGATTTAAACGGTACAAACCGAACCACAGCTGCTACCGCAGGACCTCCTCAGCTTCTGGACCTGCTCAGCTGATGGACACAAAGGTGGCTTTGAACTGTTTGCATTAGAAGTGAAGGCGTGCTCCCACTGTGGATGGTGCTTTGTCTGCTGCAGCTCCCAGGCACCACACCAGCTATGTGTGAAATAAGTCTTGAGTAGTTTTTGATACCAGCTTTACCCCAGTCCGCCCCCCCTGCTCCCCACACCAGCTTCGTTGTTGTTGTATCGCTGTTTTCATAGAATACAAGGACAGCAAAACTGTTAAATAGGTGGGAAATTTCCTGTTTTTCTTTTTAAGGCTGCTTTGGTGGTGTTACCTTAATGTTAACTTGTAGATGTTGTGTGATAAATATCATCGATAGTTAGGAAAACGTGCCCTGAAGTAATTAAATTAAATCAGCGGTAACGCATCATGGGAGCAACACAAACTCGGGTGTTCTCTGACTCCTGAATATTTGGACTTTTAGCACTTGATTCCGGTTACACGCAGTCTGTGGCTGACTGCAGGAGCAGGGCAGCGTTTAACACTCCACAGCAGTCAACCCATGGCAGAGGAAGTTGATATTACATATGTTGTGTTAAAAGTCATCACACAGATAATTCTGCTGCTTCTCTTAATAAGGTCTTACCAGCCCTGAATTAAAACTTCATAATATAAATGGGCAGAAAGCACCTGGCTAGATGTCTAAATGGTAACCCCATTTAAAGTAGGTATTGTATTCTGTCTTTCTAATGAAAGCTTTTCCATGAAAAAAGGCCATTTGCAGCTGTAATAATAGCCTTGTACGTTAATGCTGATGGCCGTGGTGTTGGTCAGGGCTCCTTTTGGAGAAAAAAAAGGCTAAATTTTGATTCTCAAATACCTGTGATTCTTTTTACAGACAAAAAATGGTTTTATTTATCCAGTTTATTCTTTCCCCCGAGTATCTATGGGTACTGTATATAATACATATAGAAAAAGCATAGAGTCAAGCTGCAAACTAGATCTGGGTTGTAATTTCCCCTTCCTAATGTACTTGCTTTATTTGTGATTCATTAATAATTTGAGAAGTATAATCTCCCCCCTAAAACAATAGAAAATCCCCATCCCTGATGGATTCTACCTCAGAAAGAGCAGCACACACGCTGCGTTGCAGGGCTTAGAACAGATTTCAGACTTTATTCAAACCAACCGTGATTAGAAAAATACACATCAGCTCACTGCGGAAAGTCGGTTTCCCACCTTGTTTTAACAAACACTTAATATTGCTTAACTTGAAAGCACGTGCAGAAACACCCCTGAATTTAATGGTATTTCCTTACATGTTTTAATGACTCTGGCTGTAAGTCAGTCATTTACTTAAGCAGGAAATACACAGGAGAAAGTTCTGCAATGTGTTCTCTTCCAGGTTACATTCGCAATACGAGCAGCATCTCACCCCGAGGTTACTCCTCCAGTTCCACACCTCAACAGTCCAATTACAGCACTTCCAGCAACAGCATGAACGGCTACAGCAACGTCCCCATGTCCAACCTGGGCGTCCCCGGCTCGCCCGGCTTCATCAACGGCTCTCCCACAGGATCCCCCTATGGCTGTACGTGCTTTGCTCCTCTTACATTTGATTCTTGCTCCTGCTTAGCTTCATTTACCACGTCGGGAAATGGAGCAAGTGATGTCTTTCAAGAGAAGTACTCAGGATTTAGTGAAACCTTTGTGAAAGGTTCTGATTTTTGTTCTGGTGCTTTTTGGTATGGGGTTCCCATTTTTCAAGAACAGAGGAATACTGAATCAGTCCTGCTTGTGTTTCCTTCATTTTTATCCTTATACAGATTCCAAAGTGGCAAAGGCCACAGTGAGAAAAAAGATAACAGTTTGCAACTTAATTCAGACTGAGCAAGTAGCCATCACTTCTAGCACAGGCTACTCCGAGTTCTATGTAAAAGCCACTCTAAAAGAATTTGTATGTGTAAGAACTGCATTATCAATCCGAGAGCTGAATTGTGGATTAAATTTCCTGTGAAACTGTGTTACTGTCATAACCAGAAATATAACAACAGTGGGATTCAGTTCTGGAATTCAGTATTGTTCCACTTGTAGTTACTCGTTTTACCATTAGCAAGTCACTGTTCCTTTCATGCTTTGGTTTTTCTCTGACAAGAATGTGTATTTCATGCATATATATATATACACACACATATAAACTAATGAACAGTTAACCAGCTATTTACTGAGCTATTACGTATTTACCTACACTGTAGCTCAGAGTGAGACTGAGATCTTCTTGTAGAAATAAAATGGATAAAAAGAAGGGAGACATCTTAAGCAGCTTTACCAAACTTCTGTGCCTGTATTTCTAATAAGGGTTCACCTTTCTCTGTCGCAGTAATGTCTTCAAGTCCGACCGTTGGCTCCTCCAGCACTTCTTCCATCCTTCCATTCTCCTCTTCCGTCTTCCCTGCTGTCAAACAGAAGAGTGCCTTTGCTCCTGTCATCAGACCCCAAGGGTCTCCTTCTCCTGCCTGCTCTAGTGGCAATGGAAATGGGTTTAGAGGTAAGAAATGTACAATTAATATTCAGCCTGCACATGTAAAGCACACAGTGTTAGTCTGGGTAAACACAGGAATCATCTGAATACCATTACACGCCTATTACAGGGCTGAGTAGTGGAAATCTGACCCAATCCAACTGGATTAAAGCGATGCTCTGAGCTTTGTCTATTTGGTTTTAAAACAATAGGGGACAGACACTCATTTAGACCAAGAAGGATTTGCCCCACGCTGCTTTCCAGTACCAGATCTTTGGTGAGGAACAACTTCTCCTCCTTAGGCTTCAGGGACTTGTAAAACGAGTGTCTGCCCTGCAGAGTTACCGCACAGCCCTGTATGTAACGGCCCATGGCTCGAAACCTGCTGCAAGGTTTAGGCGCATACCGGGAATTGAGCCCTATAGTACATTTACAGCCTTTTTAAAGGTGATCTGCAAAACAAATGTGAGTATTAAGATAAGAATGGAAACCTGTACTAAATTATTTCTTTTAACAGGCTGTTGGGGGGAGGTGTGCGACACTTAAATATGCTCCAAGTCTCCATAAAAACAGCCTTTATAGGGCCTGGGAAGTCATCTGGCTCCTTCAGACTTCACTAGAGATAGCCCAGAAAACATAACTCTGGGAATTCAGCCATGCCAAGAGCCAGTGGTAATTCCAAAACGAGCCCCACAAACTGCACCTGTTGATTTGGGTGCATTATAAATCCTTAGCTGGGCCCCAGGGATGCACAGAGTGTGATTATTTGATGCAATAAGGAAATTCTAAGCGTGGCGAACAAAAACAATGACACTTTTAAAAGCAAACTTACGGAACTGTGAAGCAGCTTCCTCCCCTGCCCCAGTGGCAGGAAGCTGCTTCTCCGAGATCATCTTCCTCTTTGTGAAAGATGGTGATGGGAAATGGGATTTCTTTTCTGCTGTTTAAAGAAGATGACAAAGGAGTTGAAGTAACTTTGTTCACTCTATGTACAGAAGTTTTGTTGGCCCAACAGTTGTCACTGTTCATCTAAACTGTTTAGGTATGGGTTTTGTTTTGGTAAATTAATTTTGGTGCCTAAAGAGTCATCATCAGTGCCTGGTCTGATTTAGTGAAACATTTACCTAGGAAGGGGATCAGCTTAACAATAGTTTGCTTGTTTAGCTTAAACCAGTGGGACAGTGCTCTAATCTAAAGCCAAATCAGTCTGTTTAGAACAGATGTAAGTCTGCTTTAATGTTAGGCTTGCCTAACTGCTGCGCTGGGAAGGCCTCATTGTTATGAAGTTACCTAAGGCAATGCCAACCCCGAATCAGTTCAGTGAGAAAATCACTGTCAGGGAGACAGAAATAAACACAGATTAAAAACCCCACTGACTTTTAAGTTAATACTTTTCCTTAACTTACCGCGTCCGTCCTGGCTGCTCAAGATTCCTTTTTAATCCTTTTGTGAACAGGTAAAGTGTTAGAGGGCTTCGTGTTTACATCATATTTTCTCCAATCTATAAATTGGTAATCAATAAATGATTTTAAAAATAGAACTTTGAAGTTTAACATAAAAGCTCAAACCTCAAAATCCTGTCCTCACATCCATGCATCTCTGCTGACAAAAAGTCCACTCCCGAGGGGTTCAAGACTAATGGATCAGTTAAGGTTGTGATTATTCACTGAAATAGCTTAGGCATATACAGATGCAGAGACTTGGACATGGATAAACCCATACAAAGTTATTGACCATATCCCTTTCTTTGTGGGATACTTCCTGTACATCAGCGGCCTGATACATAAATACAATAATATGCTGTTATTTAAGTAAGTTTTCAGCACACACAGCACACCAGGACCTGTCAGACTGCAACAACAAGCAACAACAGATGACTCCCAGCAAAGGTAGCAGTTGCTTTGCAGAATAGATCCCGTCTGCCCACGTTTGCCATGCCAGCTTTTTGTAACTATTGAACGGTTTCAGCCATAGATGCAAATTCTCCTTTCCAACCGAAATATTTAAATTGATGCAAGCTGGGGAGCACATGCTTTGGAAAGGATCCAGCTACACACAGCCTGATATCCAAATTAACGTTCCCACAGTGCTGACAGACAGATGTGGCCAGAAAGTCAACAGGAGGGTCCCAAAGAGGCTGCTTGAGTGGACTTACTGGGCTGCAGCAATGGGAGGCTGTTAATCCCCTCGGCTATGCCATTGCCTGGTACTGTAAGCTAAGAATAGATGAGCTGGTAATGTAATTTATTTACTTATATCTCAGATTTCAGCATCAGTAAATACTGATGAAGATAGAGTACCAAAAGTGCAGAGCAAGCAGTAAGTAGATGCAGGCTCCTTCCCAAAGCATTCCAGGCGCAAGTGGTTTGATATTACCTCCATTTCCCCACCCTCCATAATTTAGGGCAAAATCTCTGCAATGGGGATTTCCTTACCCCAGTGTAATGTTTGCAACGCAGTTTAGCTGCGTCTTTTGTTCAAAGGCAAAAGCTTCCTGGTGACAGAGTCTCCATCCTACTTACAACATCCTGTTGCAATGAAAACATTAGAACTGCTACCCACACCTCAGGGCATGCCACTCACAAGCAGCAGTGAAAACCTAGAATACAACTTCCACATACATTAACCAAGAAGTGTTTAAGCCTGAGTCAAAACTGGTTTAAACAGAAGTAGCTGTACATGTACAAGCTTCATCCTCAGACTGGCATTCCTGTTATTCCAGGAAATTTACTGCTGGAAATTTTTCTTCCAAAAATGTATTTTGGGAGGAAGGTCTTGGTGATGCTTAAAAGCTGCTGGAGACAGTAGGACAGCTGCGAGGGAATATCCTGTAACTCAAAAGTATTGGCTAAGCATGAAGCCTGTCTATCTGCTTGGCTTTGGGCTGCGCAACGCAGCCGAGACATGTGAGATACCCTCAGATAACCCCCTGTGCCATGTGTTCCTGCTTACCTCTCTCACCTGCCATCTGCTATCCATTCCTACAGTGCAACAGGACGTTATAGGTAGAGAACAAGCAGCAATCCATACTGGACACCACTCACTTCTATATGCTCTCCAAATTGAGCACAGGTGATCCTGATCACAACACTTGCGTGCTCTGTTCATGTCATATGTCAAGGCAGTTTAGAAAAGGCACTGGATAGGATGTGACATGATGCAACACGGCATGCTAGGTACACAAATGCCCAATCAACTCATCTCAGATGGAAGGCAGCTGATGCGAAAAGCAAGCAAATTGGAAACTGCTGGAACAGCATGGACTGCTGCGTGCCCAGATTCCCTTTGGCCAGCTCAGCACATCTCAACATGAAAATGCAAGCTCAGTTACAAGGAATAGCAGGCAAGCCCCAGAAGGTCAGATCTTCCATTAACTGTCAGGATCCTGGCCAGTCCAAAGGTATCAAAGTCTGATACCCTCAGAAACAGTTTAGCAAAGGGGACACCTGGACTGTTTCCTAAAGAGATACAGGTATTATTAAGAGGCTGTGCAAACAGGTAAAGAGAGAAATAGTTGCTCTGAAAAGCTTGGAAGGGCTGGGATTCCCGTGACCTGGCTTGCTCACACAACACAATGGTTCCTGAGTGGTTCCGGTGCAGAGCCTGATCTGCTGCTCTGTGTTGGAGCCCAGCTCCACTCAACAACTAAATATACTCTTAACTCTTAAAATAACTCTTACCAGAGAATCTAACCAGGTAAAAATAACAGGGCCACTTCCACGCTAGGAACGTGCAAGCAGTATGCTTCTGCCTGAATCAGAATGATTCCAGAGCCAAGACAGTGATTTAATTATGCCAAAGGCAGCAAATGCTGTGTACATGATGTCAATAGATATGAGAAATATGTATCTGCCATCTGATTAAATCCAATAGAGTGGAAGATCAAGTACAGTTTTCTCCCCAGTTTATTGGCAGAGATGTAAGCAGCACAGCCTGCTCCAAAATAAAAACCTTAAGAGCTATTTAAATCTTCTTGCTAACACTTAACTGAACAAAAATATCTCCTGTTACTATTAATTACTTGTCTTTCATTTGATGGGATGTTAATTTTGGTAGCTCTTCATATGTCACAGAGCTATTTGAGCTAGACAAGAGCTCCATTTTTAATAGGAAAAAACAAAAATCTGCCTTTTTTAATGGAAGAAAATATTCAGGACTGTTGGGTGTACCCCCCAAAAAAGGAGGATATTGGGCAAGATTCACTACTGACATCGTGGAGATGAAAACTTAGCTGCTTTCTAGTCTAACTGGAAGAACAGCTAGTTGCAGAGTGGCTTTTACATTCCTGTGTGCTTTGGTAATTAAACTAATGCATGTGTAACACTGCAAACACGTATTTTGATTTTAAGGGTGTTCCTAATTAGCTTGAACTAAATCACAGTGGTTGCTGAGGCAGCCTTTAGTGCTTACAGTTTAGCACCATGGTGAGGCAGTAACTACATCAACACAACTCCACAGGTGAGACCAAGGTGACTTCTCCACCTCTGAGCTATCAATGGTTTTATCTAGATTGTTTGAAAACATCTTACATAAAATATGGCTTAACCTGCTTGTTGTCTAAGAGAGACAAACCCACTGTTCATAAATATCTGACCTGCTTGTGGTTAGAGACGGTGAGTGGGTGAACGCCGATCTTCAATCTTCCATCCAGATACAGATGCATTGCTGCAAAAAAAGTGGTAATTTCCTGGAGGAAAAAAGTAAATTCTTTAGGAAAAACTCAGAGCTTTTGGCTACTTTTTAGTGTTTCAGTTGGAACCACCCTGGACAGGAGCTGGAATTTAGTTCACTTTCATTCCAGTATAAAGGATGATGGTGCCCTTCAGCAGAGCCCACTGCTGGTTGTCTGCTCCATGGAGGCCACCTGGGGTTTCCTCTGGAAATCCTTTCTTTATCATTTTCAGTTCCTTAGTTACTTAATAATAAACGATGATAATAAGCAGGTGCATGGTCTTAATGGTGACAGTAAGTCTGCACATTTTCTAGTGGTCACGGTGCTGGATTCAGCAGGATGGTGAAGTCTGTGGGCAGAGGCTGCAGCTTTTATTAGACCAACAGCTTGGTGGCTTGCAAAGTGCAGCCCTCCCCTTGCCTACAGCCAGCTCACGCGTGGAGATGTTTCTGGTGTTGCAGGGTAGGAGCACTCAGTTAAGATGCTCAGAGTGGCACCGCTGGAGCACTTTGTTCACCAAACAGCTGTAGAACTGTAAGACTGGAGTTTGCTGGAAACCTAGTGCCAAAAGAGGAAAAACAAATGAGAAAGCAGTGCTTTTGATGTAACTGACTGTAAATTAAATGCTCAGCACCCATCTTTCTCCTCTAGAAAGCAGAGTTTTAAACCAGGTCAGTATTTAGGCCCCAACAAAGCACCGAAGAACTAGATCAGTGTGTGCGCACACGTGTATGTGTGTACATGTGTCCAGTGCTTACCAAGCAGCTCTTTGAATTGGAGAGTTCTTTTGCACTACAGAGCAAGGCAGCAGTTTCAGGGGCTACTTGTAAACACCAGGCCGGTGATGGTTATTAATTACAGCCATTAAAGGTGCCCATCACCAGAGCATCTGGGTGCTATCCACGTTGGATTATTTATTTATAAAAAAATTCTCCAACCCTGTGACAATTTTAATGAAGTGTTTCAGTTGATAATTGCAAGCTGTCAAGGTTAATACAATAAGGCTCATCTCTAATTCTTTTTCCATTTCCCTCCAAGAGAAAAAAAAGACCCTCTGGGATAATGACTGTGGTTTCTATATTCCCAACTCATCAGGGAGTGTCCTGCATTGAACCACCTTTATTGAAAAGTTACATCGATTCAATATATAGTAATACAGGCAAAAATAATTACAGCTTTGCTAGCAGTGTAAGACCTTAATCCAAACCTCACAAACATTCAATAAAAAGCGATACAGGCTGGGAATAGGCTTTTGACAGTGCAGCCCCAAAGGGGACTGGAGGTGGGGTGGAAATGGGCAGATGAGGGTATGTAAAAAGAGAGAGAACCACAGAGCAAAGCCGCTCAGATGAGCTGGGGAAAGCCAGGTGCGAATTCCAGCCAATATTCCTCACCCTCCTTGTTCTTTGTTGCTGAAGGAGGTGAAGTTGCAACCTTAGGATGAAATGCCAGTGAAACAATTACCCTTTGCTTGTCCTTTCTGTGTCAGGGTAGAGTTTTACCTGAATTTGCCCAGTGGCAGGTTCCATCCCTACAACTTCTGAGCAGTGCCTCTGCTCCGGAGCACTTGCAGCCTGCAGGGCTGGGAGAGCTAAAATAAGGAGAGGAAAGCAAGGAGTGGAAAGTAGGGACGTGCTGTTTGCTCAGGAGGAGGAAGGGAGGCAAAAGAGGGGTCGCCAGAACCCCCTGTAGGGGTTGTAACACACTCTCCTGCTTGCAGAGACAGTGCTGCTGTTGCTGTCACTAGCTTGAGTCCAGGACTGCTGCAGAACAGAATGTTCCAGTTACACAGTAAAACTGGACTTGCATTACTTGTAAGGAACTTCCCAAAATGATGCCTCTACGAGTGCTCTTCAAATACTTTTGAAGAGACACGGCACAGACTCAGACCTGATCTCCGCTTTGATCTGCTGGAAGAGGTTTTCCTTGCTTAAAAGAAATGAAAATCATGCTGTTAACAAGAGTATCAGAAAAACCATTTGTGTCAATGCGTGCTCCCCTCAGGAGCAGCCCCTGCCTGGCTGGAATTAATCTGTGTTCCCCGTACCAGGGTCTGCTGCCTCTGCACAGACAATCTGATTGCCCAGACAGTCTGACTCTGGCTGTTCCAGAAGGGAAGGTGGCCACAGGCACCACCTCTGGAGCTGCTCCTGTGTTTGCTGTAGCAAAGGAGCAGCCAGGTTACCCTGGAGACACGGTTTCAATCCTTTGAGCTCACCTGGATGATTTTGCCCGACGCAGATGAGGCAGAGCTCACACAGATACACACTGGATACCTGCGTGTGGGGGGACACTTACTCTGCTTCCAGCCCAGTGGAATCCAGACGAGGGCATCAGTCCAAGACTTAAGCCGAGTTTTCTTTCCTAGAGGACAGAAAGGGAGGCTTGTGGTTAATAAACAGGGAGAGGGCTCCAGTGCCAGGCCAAACACTACCATTAGGATCATGGTTTAGTCTGGGGAGGAGGAGCTTGCTCCTTGGTGGTAGCAGAATATCTCTCTCCTAACGCACCCCCTGAAGCAGGCATTCAGATCTTTACCTGCTGTAGTTAGGGTTAGGTAAATGACCCGCTTGGAAATAAGTTTGAAAATCAATAGGAGATTCCTAAGCAAGCAGAAGTCAGTGTTTGACTGGAGGGGCTTTGGTTTCACTTTCTCTTTCAGGGAGCCGCCAGAACTGGCCGGGACTCCAGCCCTCCTCACTTACAAACTATGGAAATATTTCTTTTCCCATTGTGTTAAATCCCAGCCCATGGCCCCAGTTGTTTAAAAGCACAGCCCCAGTAAGAGTCGTGGTAGCGGAGGAGCTTGCCCCAAGCGCTTTTTTAACCACCGCAAACACAAGGGTGAAATCAGTTCCCACAGGACAGGGCTTTAAACACATGAATAATCCCACAAATTTCAGTGAACATAAATCTGTGCAGGATTAGGCCCTTGCACTGCGTCGAGGCCCCTTTGAAAATATGACTCACTCATTTGTTATATAAATACATATAAACTCCGCTTACCCCTCAGGCCCTCTGGGAACAGCACCAGTTCCAGGCAGATTCCATCGTTGCTGGTGTCAGTTATGAAGGATCCAGCTGCAATTAGAGGCAGGGAGAGTGACTAATAAATAATTTCCATAAGCCCAGTGTTCTGGGAATGTGCCAGGGAGGAACGGCAGTGGGTCAGGCGTGGGGTGAACAGGGTGAGAAACAGGCTGCTCCGATAGTTCCACTGGATAGTATCCCTGGTGAGGCCCCATAAGCAGCATGTGGGCCCATTGCCACTTGCTTCCTCATCTTCCCTCCCTCCCTCCCAACATAACCCTTCTGCACACAGGCTTTGTGGGAAGTGAAACCCAGAACTGAGCAGGGTCCTGAGGAGCGGTTTGGAGCGTTCAACCTAGGATAGCATGGGAAGTCTGAAGTTCTGAGGGTGGTTCTGAGCAATGTCCATCTCCAAGGATCCCTCAGGAGATGAGCACCCAAAAATGGGCTTGCATTTCCAGAAACTGGCCTGCTGAAGGCTGAATTGATTTATCCATTCATCAACTGAAGGGCTCGAATGTATTTTGTTCCTTACCAATTTGCCAGACTTTCATCTTTGTCACTTTTCTCTTTCAGCCATGACTGGCCTTGTCGTTCCCCCGATGTAAGGAAGAGGCAGTTTTGCTCCCCTCCCTCTTCCCTTTTTTCCTCTTTTTTGTTTTCCTGTTTCTTTTACAGCACAAAACTACTTATTGTGATGGACCACTAAAAGAAAATAATAGCACTACAAGCTCTTTTTTGGGGGAAAGCCAGGCCCAGGAGAGACAAAAAGGAACATTTTTTATGGACTGGACAAGACAGAAGTTGCATCTTTTACCTGTTTCATATTTGTGACACAACCACGTCAACTCCTAAACCATTGCGAAGGAAGCATCAGCCACGAGCCGGGATGAGCAACAGTTGCCCGAATGGAATCCGAAATGCAAAAAGTCTTTCCTGACAGCCGTGAAACCTTCCTGAGATTTGTAAACTATGAAAAGGAGAAAGAAATTGGCAAAAATGATTCAAGCTTGATATTTTGGATACAATTTGTTTTACTTTGTAGGGGAAAAAAGTTGAAGTTTCTATTTTCTACGGAGCCTTTCAGATATCGATTTAGTTTATGCAGAAAAAAAAAAAAAAACAATTCAACCAAACAGGGTACCAGCATGAAAGAATTTCTAGGACAAACAAACTGCCGTGAATGATGGAACTTTGGTGTATGTGTGTATTTGCTCATAGTTTAACCTCTTTAAAAAATGTAAGATGTTTTACAATTATTTAAATAAATAAACTTGTAACTTATTGTATGTAGAGGTAGAAATTAAACCCTTTTTTGGATTTTTTTTTTCCTCCAGTTGTACAATGAAGAAAAATGATGCAAAAATGTAGTGATAAGTTTGAGATATATTATTACCGCTGCGATTGCTCCTCCCTGGTCCCTCCGACTGACTCCATGTGCAAGGATGTACAGAATTCCTTCTGATTAACAAAACCGTCAGGAACTTTTACATCCCTTGTGGTCTCCAGGTTGCTGGTTCATGTATGAATTTGCATCCTTCTCGTTTTTCCCCCCTTCCAGTTTTGGTTTCAATTCAAATATTCAGGTACTAAGATTAACTGCTAAGTCTCAAAGACCCTCCTGGCAAAGGAATGGCCCAGAGGGATCTGAATGGATCAGATTTGTCATGAGGTACTGAGTGTGTTTTATATATTTAATGTATGAGGGAGAGGGTTCTGCAACATCCTGTTCTTCCATGTAGTTAGAACACCTTAAGTTCAGTTATACTCCATATTAAGGGTGCATTTATAAGGGTAAATATGTATTGGAATAATTTATGCACTTTTATCCTGAGTCGTTACAAATGGTAAGTATTTTCCATTTATATACTGAAGTTCATAGAAGTAATCGATTGCTTTGAATTTTTATGCATTTTAGAGTAAAAAGAAACAGTTTTGTTCTCCTCCTCTCCTGAAATTGGAAGGTGAGAACAAGGCTGTTAAAAGCCCATCACTTGTCACCTGACCAAACCAGAGACCATTGAGAGAATTTGATTGTTGGAAAGATGCTTTTAAAGGAAAAAAAATCAGGCACTCAACTTACACCCCGCTAAAAGACACAAAATTCCTACCTGCATGAATAGTTGTTCCTATGGTAACACCTTTATGTTAATAAATAAACCCTTCATATATGGCCCCTGAAACTGTCCTTGTCCATGTGCCCAGTAGTTTTATCGATGGGTAAGTAAAATAATATTCCTGGTGATCCTGATGTGTGGGAAATAATGTTCAGTGCTGGACCTGGGATGGCGAAGAGCGGGGACAAGGCTGAGAGCTTGGAGCCTGCTTGGAGCAGCAGTAGAGTTGGAAGCTCCCCTCTAGACCTGTGGTTCACATCTGGCCACAGAGATAAGTGACAAGATGCTGGGGGGTGGGATGGGACCCACACACCCACATGGCATGGACAGGACTTGGGTGCAGGGATGTGTTGTGCCAATGCGTAACATCAGCCCCTTGAGTAGAGCATCTCCATTTTCACCATGGAGGCATGGTTCAGCTCACGGGAGAAAGGTATTTAGCATATGTGAAGATGTACAGGGTGCTTCTTAAGCAGAACTCGGCACAGACTGGGGAGACAGTGGAACTGGATCCCTCCTTGTCATCCTTACCCACTGTGAGGTCCTGGCCAGGGCTTCATTAGGTGCCTCTTCAGCGCTACTGTATTTAGTTTCTACAAGGTGGAGGAGGTTTCTGTCTTCTAAAACTCAAGGCCCAATTTGTCCTATCAGCAAAAATCCAATTAGAAGCAACTTCAAATAGAGATGTGGTGGGAATAATGTGGTTTTAAGAAGCATGAATATAGTTAGTCAAGGCTTTACAGTCCCTGAAAGCACCTGCATTCCAGAGAAGGTGAAATAAAGTAACTCACCGTTAACTGTGGCTGCAAGGTCACACCATGCTAACCTGGGCATTGCCATTCAGAGCAAGACATAACAGAATACCAAGGAAAGTTTTCCATGCATTCCTAGGTGCTGATGTCCCAGCCAGGCCGAGTGGGACGGCCAGAGTCACGTTTGGAGTTCTGCACACACAGGTAAAAAAACAGGTTGAGGATTATTAGAGTTGGGAGTGAAACCTCCATAAATGTCAGTCAATACCATTCTGAGTATTCATGGACCAGGCTCATTTCTGATGTCTCAGCTCCCTCCCTCCCATTCTGACCTGCCAGAAAACCCCAAACAGCTCCAAAGCATCAGGAGGGGGGCGGATCTCCCCCCCCCTGCTCTGTACAGGCCACTTCTGAAACGTTATTTCTCGTCTTATACTCAAAATTCTATGCCCAGCAAATACTCCAGGTAGGAATTTCCGGCTCCTGCGCTGGAGAGCGGCAGGAGCTCCCTTAAATCCTCCCACAGCTTTTAGCAAGATTCAGAAACTCCGTCAGGAAGGTTTTAAATGTAAAAAATGGAACATTTCCTGAAAAAAGCCATTCTGGTAATTCCCACCTTCTTTTTTCCCATTGCTTAGTGAGCACAGGCCCTTAGCAAAGCTCACTGGTGTCTTGGGGAGAACCAGGGCAAACCCAACAGGAAAGGGATGGTTCCGAACCCCGCAGCATCCCCTTCACACTGGAGTTGCTTCTTTTGGCTCCATCCAGTTGCTCAGGTGGGGGAATCATGCACCCAAACACAAGAGGAAACCTCCCCAGAAAGCTACGTCGAGTGCAGGAGGAGAAACCACTGTGTCTGCCTGTGTAAGTGTGGGAAAGAGCTTTGGTTTGACCCAAGCCAAATGAAAACCATTCAACACAGCAGTGATTTAGAACATGGATTTGGCTCATGCATGGAAATCACCGTACCTGAGCTGAGTGTAGAACTTCCTGGTAGCTTTACAAGGAAAACTGTGTGTAAATAACTCCAATCAGAAATCCTTGGCCATGGAAGAAGGACTTTAGCAGTGGCAAAGCACCCAACAAAAAGGAAAAGTAATGTAAAAATCGATGTGTAAGGGTTTTCTTCAAGTGTAATAAGCAAATCCATCCTCTTTTAGTTATTGCTGTTCAATATTTCCTAACAGCTTTCCTTTTTGCCACTAGAGAAATGAAAGTGTTGCGATAGGTAACTACAAATTACATCCTACCTTTGGAAGAGTATGTTTTGTTTCATTATTTATCTTGGTATCGCATCTTACTCTCCCTCTTCCTTTGCACACCTCCAATATGCATGGTTTCGAAAGACCATTTTTGCCCTTCTGTAAATTAAGGCCTCATTTTCCCCCTCCTGTATAGTTTTGGGGTTGGTTTGGGGTTGGCTGGGCATTCTGTTGGGGTTTTGCTTTGTCAGTTATCCACGGTCTGAAGTTGCTATGCACAGAGCTTTTGTAAAGATAGCTTTTTTGGTTTACTGTTTCTAATGGTCCTACTTATGGAAGCCTCTTGTTTGTAAAATGAAAATGTTCTGCTGGAAACTTGAAATTATCCCGACAAGAAATAAAATTTTTGTACTGTAAACAAGGGGGGAATTCTCTTCATTTCAGAGCATTCCTGGGGCTTTATCCTTGATCCTCTTTGTGTCTTGGTACAGCAATAACACTTTACAAAAGGGTTGCTTTAGTGACATGGTTTAGTGGTGGACTTGGCAGGCCTGGGGTAAGGGTTGGACTTAACTTGACCTTAAAGGTCTTTTCCAACCCCGTTGTTTCTAGGATTCTATGCACTACATGACTGTTTTTCAAACCAAACCTCCGTGTGGAAGTGTTCCCCACCCCAGTTTGGTAGAGCCAGAACAAGGACAGGTCAGTAACAGTCTCTTCTGACCTGGCCTTTCCTACACCCATTTTCCTACACCTCTGTGAGGATTCTGGGGAGGGAAGGAGTCAATAGTGGGATAGCCGCAGTGTCCTGTTGGGAAACCTCCCTCTTTTGTTAGTATTCTACAGCCGGTGGCCCTCCCAGCCTGCTTTCTGCCTCCGCAGGTCTCCTCTAGATGGTTGTTTTGTAAGTACTTGAATTTCACTCCAATAACTGGTGAAACAGCAGCCACTCACCGGGCAGTGCGGCCCTTCCCAGGCCAGTGGAAGCATTTCTCTTGGTGAGAACGGGCAGCTACTGAGGTGCAAAGATCCGAAGCTTTAATCGCGCCGGGGTGTTCCAGTTGCGATGTCTCATTAACTCCGCTCGCAGGACTGGATTAGCTGCTGGTGGCTGCAGACCCTGCTGAGCAAACACAATGTGCGTAAGGGGAATGGGAAACACACCGCTTCCGTCCCACTGCGGAAGGTGCCACAGCCCTGTCCCACGAGGCACTGTGAGGAACAGGGGGAAAGGAGAGGAGCTCGTAGGCAGAAGCTCTTCCCTGTGAGGGTGCTGAGGCGCTGGCACAGGGTGACCAGAGAAGCTGTGGCTGCCCCATCCCTGGCAGTGCTCAAGGCCAGGTTGGACACAGGGGCTTGGAGCAAGCTGCTCCAGTGGAAGGGGTCCCTGCCCGTGGCAGGGGTTGGAGCTGGATGAGCTTTAAGGTCCCTTCCAACCCAAACCAGGCTGGGATTCTATGCTCTGTTGTCCTGCTTCCCTGGCATTAGGGCAAATTTATGGCAATAACAGGAAAAGACGGGAGTGACAACACAAACCTGGCCACTGCCAGCTCCTTTTCCAGGGGGACATGGGTGAGCTATGCAATTTTCTTGTTGGTCTTCTGTGAGGTCTGTAGCATAAAGACCTATAGTGTACTTGGGGAAACTCATCCCCATTAATTCCTCTCTGTATTCTCAAACTCAGTCCAGCACGGACACAGGCTGTGGCCACGTAGTTCTGAATACAAGTCAGTAACCAGGTCTGCAATGAGGAGGTGAAAGCTCCGATCTTACCACCATTAAAATCAGCAACAGCTTCAAACCCACCTCACACAACACATGGTTTTAGTGCATGCGAATGGGTGGAGTTGGTCAAAAATGCTGATAGCAACAGCACTTGAGGAGCAGTGAAAAGGGAGGGGAGAGAAGAACGGGGGAATAAATAGCTCACGCAGGCAGGGACTGTCTGTTGGTAATAATACCATCTCACCCTGTTTACAAGCTCAGAACTTGACAAGACACGGGCCAGATCCTCAGCTATTTGTCAGCCCCACTCAGTGGAGGTGCACCAATTTATGCCAGCTATAGACCTGGCCATATAATTACTTTCCCCTCCGGCCTGAAAACCAGAAGCACAGCTACAAAATAAGTGGTAAAGAAAATAATACAAGCACTGGATGTCTTTTATGTTCGTGTTCCTCCTAGCACAGCACCCAAGCGTGCACAGATCACTCTCCTTACACTGTGAAGGCTTCACAGTCTGCACCCAGCATGGAGGGCAACACCTAAACAAGTGATGAGAACACTTCCTGACCCAAAGACCTCACAGCCATGTTTCAGGTTAACACGCTCCAGTTGTACCAGAAGGCAGAAAGCACAGGGAGGGGGAATGGGACGCTGACATCGCAGTAATCACAGTAACATCCTGCTGTGAGGGTGCTGCTTATTTCAGTTAAGGGGGTTACAGCTCTTTGTCAGCATCAAGGAGCCTCCCTGTGCATAAGGCAAATAGGTTTTTAGGACCACTTCAGATCAGTTTCGAGAACGTAACTCACCTTGGTGGGAAATTCGGGCTCCCCTGCTCTTCTCAAGCCTCGTGCCACTGGTTTGGGTGGATCAGGACTTCCCTCAGCACTTCCCTGAGACTGCAGGAGCCGGTTTGAAGTTTCCCAGCAGGGTCCCTATGACACTGCAATTGCTGTAGTCATTTCTTTGTCTTTAAAATGCCATATAATTGCTAATGTAATTAGTGCTGTATACAGAGGGGGCCTGTGCAATTACAAAGTCCTAAGATCAAGTAATTAATGTTCTGTCAACAAAACAGCAACTGTTTCATTAACAACTGTCTGGGTTTGCAAACAGATCAACTCTCAACGTTACCCACTTGGCTGAGCTTCACAATGGCAGCGAATTCAATCCCAAAACGTTCCAGCCTGGAGCAGCAGTGTGCAGGGGATGGACTGTGGCATCACCACCCGCAGCTCCAGACATTCCCCTCCTGCAGGAGGAGGAGGCATTCACAGTGCTCAAAGGGACAGGGCTGGCAGCTGTGGAGTCCCCTTCTGCACAGGCAGCCGGTGTTCCCAGCTTTACGGAGAACCTTGAGCATTAAACACTTGCAGAGGGTTTGAAGGACGTGGAAAGTTTTCTAAAACACTATGGGAAGGGCCAGGATTTTGTTGTCCTTTGGGTTTGCTTTGTATTTCCCAGCATTCCTGAGCCACCAAGACCCCGAACTCCCATCTCATGGTGTCAGAGGAGGAGGGGGGTGTCTCCTTCCTCATAGCTATCTTGTTTTGACAGCTCCCATCCCTTAAAGTGTCAACCAAAACCACTTTGGGGTCTCTTGTTTCTCGTTTGTATCCAGAGGCCATTTTCCAGGTGGAAGAGAGACACGAGGAGATGGTAAGACCAGTGTAGCTCCTTCCCAGCAACCTTGAGCCCCATCTACTGGTTCTTCATCTCCCACTTTGATAGAGGGATTCAAGGTTCTCCTCTCCCAGGACACAACACTGATCCACATCCTGAAGCACCATGGTGCCCATCAAAGTTGCAGCATGGAATGGTCCCCGTAGCCTAACCACCACACTAAACAAAGGGTTTCAGCACCAGCCCTGCCTTGGACCCCAGATGATTTGTGCATCCCACAGCCACCTCATCCTCGCACAAGATGAGGTTTCCATTGCCATGATACCCTCCAGAAACCAGCTCAGGAACCAGGCCTGCCTCAGCGCACACTCAGCACAGCTAACGGCACACCATAGCTGGGCTAGAATGAGTGAGGCAGCAGAAGCAGGAGGGATAAACAAGGGTTTCTGGTGAGCTCAGAAGCACAAACAAGCACGAGCAACTCACAGTAACAGTTTTTCCTCCTGCTCTGTGCGTGCCATCTTATTACAGGCTAATTAAAGAACACTTTAAAATCGTGATTAATGGGCTTTTTAGCTTCAGAGAACTCCAATCTTTGACGTCAGTTGCTTAAACTTTCCGTTTACTTGGCCACTGAGGAATGGAAATAAAGCAAGCATGGCAAGGATGGGTTTATTTCTCCTTTCATTTTACTTACCGCAGGGAAGCTCTAACAGCAGCATGGATAGAAATGAGCTTCTGATAATACCAATCCTAAACCAACACCATTCACAGTCCATTCCCCGGGCCATGGACTAAGGGAATAAGCCTCTTCCTTTCTCTTCAGCAATACCAGCAAACCTCAGACACACAAAGCCTGGTTTTCTGCTTAGTTTGAGCCACTGATTGAAGTAATGCCTCTCGAGGGTGCTTGGGTTTATTTCATAGGGCTATTTTTAACCATGGGTGAATTTATACATGACAAAGAGTTAAGAATTAAATCAGTTCTAATTGCCCTTATTTTCCCTTTTGGTTGAGATCCGGACTCCATACCCTGCATTCCATGCCTTGCTGTAAAGATTACGGGGGTGCCTATTCCCAAAACATCATTCCCAGCCCACCGGCAGCCTATATGGCCAGTAGTTTTTCTTCAAGAGTAATTGTTGTCTTGCCTGTTCTCCATTTCCCCTTTCTCTGCTCAGCCTTTCCCTGTACATCCATAATTATGGAGCTGACTGAAGAACTTCCCTGCCCAGAGCCACTGAGCATCCCAGTTGGATCCCCAGGACAGGACAGGGAAGGGCAGTGCTGTGCCGTGCCATTTCTTGCTGTGGTTCTACAGAAACTGCTCTGATGCACTGAACACTGATGACACCTGAACTCCTGAATGCCCTGAGGTGTCCAACCCCATGGGATTTGCCTGAAGCCCAGTGGAACCCGTGGGATCAGCAGAGGTTTGAACCTGCACACCAAAAGTGACCAAGGCACTGCAGGGAAGAAGTAAGAAGGCAGATTGGAGTTTGGGTAAATATATTCATCCGTCAGCCTATATATAAGCATCAGTTTCTTGAAGCCTTATTGACAGTGGTTTTCTTCATGGTTCTATTCCACCCTTTGAACAAATCCTGCCTGACACACGCTCTTCCTTCCAGCTATTGGTAACGTGTCACACCTACATGCAGATTATGGATGCTTTTCATTCAATTGCTCTTGGAAGAAGAAAGAAGGGGAGGAAAAGGGGGGGGAAGAGGCAACTTTAATACTCTACAGTAGCACAAACCTCTTGGGCTTAAAGCATCGTTCAGGTAGACACATCTGGTGAAATGCATCACCTCAAATTAGTATCAAGGGTATTGAGATTCTAAGACGACTGGCAGACAATTCCCCTTCTAATGTACTGCTTTTGAGATTGTTGAAGAAACTTGAATCCCAAATCTCCTGTGAAATGAGTGATACTAAACATGCCTGCTCAAATACTGAAAGTGAAGATCAAAGACGCAGTGTCCAAATTGGCTTTGCAAACAAAGCAAGCCCTGGGATCCCCAAGAGAATGTGGTGCTAATTTTATCAGATCTCCTTGACTTCTTCCTCCCAACACTTTGTCATTTAAGGAAAATCATAATAATGAGCATGCATTTCTGGAACTGGCAGAACGTTGCTGTAACACAGACTCGTTGCCTTTTAAGTGTATGTTTTGCAAGTCACCTAATAGCCTTCATCTAGTTTAAATGAAAAATGAGGACGTTTCACTGCCTGAAAGCTGCCTACATCGTAGTCCCTGAACCACACATCCACAGACACACACATTCTGCCATGAATATTTCAATACAACTCAGCCTTTCAGATCAATACAGGCAACTCTCAAGTTCCATTGATTTTTCAGAGGTTTGGCTCACAAGGGTGATAAAATATTTCTCAAGTTATGAAACCCGAGTTCAGGAGCTCTTGCTGATACTTCAGCATTTACTAGACCCATCTCCCTCTGTCTCGATTTATGACTAAGCAATAAGTCTTGGTCAGGTGGGCAATATCATCCCATAGGGCCCACTTAGGGTCAAAAAGAGAAGTCAGGATAATAGGACAGCCCTTAAGGTCCCTAAACTTCTGTTTTCTGAGGTAATCACTTATTCTTTTCCACATGCCCTTACTCCAGCATTCATTAGCCAGTGAGTGAAATTCCCTTTCAGTACCTCTGTTAGCTGTCAGAAAGAAAGGGACACCAAAGCAGACACCAAATAAAGCAACTCCCTGCTGAGGCAAGGAAGCTAATCCTCTCCATATGGAAAGGAAATATACTTAATTATGTATTTATGCATGTCGTTGCAGGCTTATATCTTGTTTCACTTTCATCCACAATGATCCAAACCTATTGAAATATAATGAGTAAACATTTCTGGGTTTACAATAACATAAGCACACGGTTGCTCAGTGTTTCCCAACCATTTCCTTGCAGGACATGGCAACTGAGCGTGGTTGTTACTGGCACTGAAGCAGCACCCAGGGAAGCCAGTCATGGACTATGACTCCATTGTGTTAAGGTGTTTATAATCACAAAAACCAGAAGGCAATCACTCGCCCCAAAGAGTTTCCAACTGAGCTGAAGACACGTTTTGAGTTAGGAGGTGGAATCTGCGGATTCTGGTTGCAATATTCCAATTATTCCCTCCAAAACGGGGATCTCTGCATAACAAAGAATGACATTTTTGATCCAGTGGATAGCTCACAGTCTAAGACACTGTCAGTGTAGGATCCAGGCTGTTTGCTGACCCCTGCCAAGAGACCTGTTGCACATGACGGGCTAATAATGTTCCCTGCCCCATGTACCCCAGTTTCCTTTTGTCGCCTTCTAACTGCCCCATTTGTTTGTATTAAATTCCTTGGTGTAGGAATTGACTACATCATGGCCCGGCAAGGACCTCACCTTAAGGCGAGTAGAATATACACAGGCAACAACTCTTACATTAGAACCTACCCAGGCAGCATTAACATGTTTTAAAGGTCATAAACACATTTCAAACATTAGAATTCGATCTTTTAAATCACAAGGAACATCTCCCACTGGAGGTACCTGTGGGCAGGCTGATGAGCTGCGGATCAGCAAACAGCAGTTTGCATGCACAGACACAGAGCCAAGGCTTAATTCAGTTTCCCTATTTGTTCTTTAATAGTTCTACACCCAACGTGGCACCTAGCTCTGAAGCACCACAAGGCATTCTGGTGAGAAGATGACTGCTTGTTATTCCTTGTGAACAGATCACAGGATAAAAACGAGGTTAACTGACTTGACCCACCGGAGCGATCGGTCCATGGCAGTTGTATTGATCCCCCACTGCCTCCTCCAGCTTTCCCTCCATTTTGCCAGCTCTTTTGTTTTGAGGAATTAGGATTCATCTTTCATCACTTGAAATTTCAAGACCTTGATCTTGGAACAACCTTGTTAAGTGGGACAAGTCCTACAGGCTCTCATTCCCCACCCTTCCCCACGACACATAGCTGCCGTTTACCACACACAGTAGGCAGGATGCTCCCTGCTATTGCAGGAAACACGTTCATTACATTGCGATGGGAAATCTGGAATTGCAGAGTTACATGTTAGAGGTATTAATGGGATGTTAATTACTGGCTAGCAGACACAGGGGCTGTATTACTGTGTCCATAACCCATTTAACAGCAGTGGAAAGCTTTTCTTGCACTGAGGTGTTAGTGTGGTACGAGGGATGCGAGCAAAAGACCAGAGGCCATTTCTGATGGTGGGGCTCAGACCCTGGCCCTTGGGGGCACCATGTGGCTGTCTCCAGCTGAGATCAGACCCTCAAGCATTCAGTTCCACTTTTCTTATTACCTCCACCATTTCAGGCCCTTTAGTGATTCTGAATACCGCTATTTGACTACAGCAGGCCTCTGGCCTCTGTTTCCTGAGGGGAAACAATTTTGTCTGCACCAGACTGTCCTTGGTTACAAACACCAGGAAAGGCCAAGGAATCAGCACTCTGTTGTGTGTCGAGTTGCCCCAACAGCAAATGCTTTTCTCCCTAGGAAAGTGCGCTCATACTTGTGTGCATTGCCCTCAATATTTAGCATTTTATATTTGACTGCATTAATTGTATATGCTCCATTTCCTGGCCTTAGACAAACTGAAGCCCTCCTAAGGGGGCTGGCACTTCTACCTCCATCCTCGGCTTTCAGATAAAATAAGCTAAAATATATACAGTTCCCATACATACACAAGACAATAGTGGAAAGAGAAGTTCTCAAGAACACCTCCGTAACTTAAAATCCTAAATCATGCAAGTACATTTGAAGCATCATGCTCAAAAAGCCTGGATCTAGAAGTGCTTAAATCAATACTAGGGATGATGTTTGATACTTTGGGAAGAGAAACAAAATTCCAGTTAATCATTTAGCCTAAGACACAGTTTGGTACCCTAACTCCTGGCCTTACCCTGGAAAACATCAGCAAATCTCTTCTGAAATAAATTCTTTTAAAAGAGAAATCTAGTACCAGATCCTAAGCTGCTTTTTGGTAGTTCAGGGGTATAATCCTATCTCTGTTTCTTTGTTTGAAGCTATATTTAGTATTATTAATATTAGTCTTTTTTACCCAGTAACATCAAGGGGCACTTTGAGCCCAGGGATACCTGTGCTGTCTGCTGGACGTGATGTGGCAGGAGGCTGTCCCAGCCCTGAGTGGGTTACAGAGAAGGTCTGAGAAGCAAGAGGAGTGCAGGAGAAAGAGGTGGCCAGATTCACAGGCTCAGTGGCCAAGGCAAGAGGGAAACCCAGGAGAGCCATTCCCTGAGTTGCAGCCTGCAATTTTAAAAGGCAACACAAAGAACATCAGCATCTTATTTTCAGACTTATTCATGCAAACAGGATTCACGTGCCCAGGCAAAGACCTGCTGCTACAGCTATACTGCTCTGGTCTATGTCTGATCTCAACAAAGCAGCTGAATTGCAGTTAGACACCTAGAAAAGCTCATTTAAGAGAACCCGCCCTGAAGTAGCTTCCCCGAGCTGACAGAGCTTGGCATGGGAGTCCAGCTTGCCCAGTTTCCATTCTTTCCCCACCCATGTGATGGTCTTTAAGGTTTTCAGGAAGAAAAAAAATACACTTCATTTCACTTCTTCACGCAAAATCTGGCTTTCAACCCCTGCCTAAGAGAGTTCATCATTCCCCTCCATTTAAACACATTTCAAATAGGTTCAGTAGCACAGTTCAACGAAATGAAGAGGAGCGCTGTAGTTGCATCCCAGCTTGCCACTTCAAAACTAGAGCGCAAGTGCACACCATCCAGTCAAGATCCATACCTCCCATGGCAGCAATACCTTCCAAGAATCCTAAGTTAGTTAAAGCCCACATCAAAAACCCACGTTGGCCATCTCTAACCAAATTAGACTTTTCAAGCTGTTCACTCCCCAAACACCATAAAATGCTTTCTGATATTTTCCCCACACCCAGTGTTAAACTGTAATTGCTGCTGGATCTTTTTGCCCTGCTTGAATAATAGCTGTTAGATTTGCCACTTTATAGTCCTTGGGAATGTGACCTGTCATTATAAAGCTTCTAAAAATATCAGTTAACACTTTACAATATTCTCTCCATTATTTCCTTCTGCAGCAATGGATGTGCCCTCCCTGGACCAGATACCTGATCTGCCTTGGAGCCTGAAACTGTCAGCAAGAGTTTTTGCAGTCATTTGCGCTGTAACACCTTTAACATGCCTGGGAATAGAAAGGCAGATCTTTAACTGATGGAGACCAGCATAGCTCCACTGATTTTTAGAGTTCCCCCCACTTACACCAGTTGGAGAGTTCACTAAGAATTTCTTTGTATTTAACTTCATTTAAAAACCCAAATTCACACATTTCTCACTCTTTACAAGGCTTAACTCTACATAGAAAAATAGAAAAATCAAACTCATGCAGTAAGAACAGCTGTTATTAAACAACAGATTGTCTGTCTAACTTGAGAATGTATTTCAGGCCATCTCTGATGAACTAGTTGAAACTGTCAATATGCTTCATTATCTCCCTGAACTGGACCCTCAGTTTATAAGCTCTGTGCCTCATCTTCCAAGGTGCCAAGAAACCACATTTCCAATGGCAGCTGTGTGGAGCAGGGTGGGCAGAAGGCAGGGGTTTGCGGCAATAGCCATGGGGAGTCTTATACGGGAAAGGTTACACACAGGGACCCTGCTGGAGAGAAGGGAGTCGAACACAGAAGATTTGCTGAAAGCCCTATCGTTGCAGTCACAACGGTTTTTAGCCTTTTCCCTCTCCCTGTCCTCAGCAGGTTTGTACAGGTTTTCAGCAGCACTGGCACTCAGATTCCCATCTTCTAAACCCGTCAGCCACAGCCACTGTTGTTATTTATAGTGCTTCAATACACACAAACCCTGTTGCTCCAGCTTGCAGTATCTTTGCAAACTTATTCTCCGACATCCCAAACCACAGTGTCCAACTAGAATATTCAGAAGCCTATTTCTTGGCCAAGGAAGAAAGCTGTTTATAAAGAGAAGGATAAGTACGCATCACCAATCTCAGACTTTATACATTCTTCTTTCCCAGCACAGCCCCAAGTGGTTCTAGCACAGCCTCATCTTTTAGTTTAAGTACAGGAATCATACTAACACTCTCCTGCAATAAGCCCAGGTCTCCAGAGGAAGGGAGGAAGGATTGAGAGTCGGCTATATTCAGCATTGTTGCTAAAACTCCACAGTAGGCTGACCCCATGGCCTTTTCCAACAATCTTTAATACCCAGTGTTACATGATTCCTAACGGCACTTTTTTGGCGCTGGACAGGGCAGAGGTCAAGGTCTGGAATGTCACCAGGGCTGCTACTTACTGAGGAAAGACAATTAGACAATTGTCTAGACAAGTGAGCTCTGTGCTGTGTGTGATATGCATGCAATCAGCTCTCGGAGGTGATAGAAACAAGCTGCCGAGGCACCACGGTTTCCTTTGCAGCCTCCTCCTTGCTTTTTCTGGGGATCTCTTGTGTTCTTCCTCTGTGTGTGCTCTTCCCTACAACTCTCCTCCTCTGCATCTGACAGCTCTGCTGTTAGAAACAAGGCAGCTGTGGACATTACAGTTGCAGAACAGACTGCTTTAGCCACTGAAACAAAGAGCTTGACCAGTGTAATTCTCCAAGCTCAGTGTTTGGCCATTTACAGCTATTATTTATATTATAGCATTATTTACGCAAAATACGGAATCTCTAACAGGACAGCTTAAGAACTCCTAACCCTAAACTAACATCCATTCTCTGGCAGACACACAGATCTAAGAAAAGAACTGAAATTGCATTTCCGAAGTCCAGGAAAGTGCATTAGGCCACCAAGTTACTGCGTTAAAAACAACCAAACCAACCAAAACCAGTCAGCCAGACCATTATTGCCCAGCACCTCAGGCTGTATATGATTAAGATGACTCAAACCCCATCTATTACTCATTGGAGGTAGGGGGAAACTATCACCACAGTTTATGTACTGCAAAATACTGATAATGACATCTTGGAGTTCTCGAACACCTCTAATTCCAATGATCTTCAAGTATTTTCTTGTGGCTGTAGCTCACCAAACAATGTAATCACAGAATTAAAATCCCATTTACTCCAACAGAATGTGCTCAAGCGCTTTGCTGAACTGGGGACTAAACTATTAACATTTACACGCCCGTAAGGCAGAAATTATCTCTCCAGTTTTACAGATGAGAAGAAAATGAGGCTTGCAGAGAAACTCATGGAGACTTACACTCTGTGATTCCAGGTATGTCCAAATCAAACAGAGGGATGCACAAGAATCCAAAACCAACAGACTAGAGGCAGAGCCTTAGCTTTATGTGTTCATCCCTGTGCCACAGAGACCAGACTTGCATGCATGAGAAGAAACAGGACCATATGGGAGGGAAGAAGGCACTGAATATATATAGTCTAGAAAATGAATATATATAGTCTAGAAAATTAATATATATAGTCTAGAAAAATTGTCTTCATTGTTCTTTTCCCTCAGAATGGGCACCCAGTTCTAGATTTAGACCTGGCAAAGTGGCACAAACTCAGCCTATTAAATCCAAATCTTGCCTCTGGGTTCACAAAAGGATTTATGGAAATATGAGCCTTTTCAAGCTCTAGGGCCTGCAGGATACTCCTTGTGGACGGCTCTCTTACCCAGAGCTGTTTTACAGGACCTTCTCAAGCAGAACCTGCAGCACACAATGTCCTGGGAATCCTTCTCCCAACTTTTTAAGTGGGACTTCGGAAAAAACGTGTCTCAGGGGAATCCTCCTTGTGTTTTACACAGAACCCACCCACAAGTAAAGGGAGGTATTTTTCAGCCCCCTGCTATGTAGATACAATCAGTAACGCTCACAGTTCCCCCTCTCACTGCCTTGATTTAAAGAGCTCCCAATAACCTGGGACATAACAGCAAACTTTACACAGAGTGAACATTAAGTGAGGGCAAATTCCCTCTTATATCACCCAAAGGCTGCCTATATCCCAGTTAAGAGAATCTCCAGGATGTGTTTTCTTACATTCCTCAAATGAGGCACTTGGGCTTTGGGGCTCTTGCGGGTTGTATTTTTTTTAAACCAACTTTTGTTGGATGGGTTTGTCTGAAACTTTCTTGTAAAGCCCTGAACAAGTTCTGCTGAGCAAAGCCAGGTCTGCATTTACTATTCTCCAAGCTTCCAAGGCACCTTCTTGCACTACAACCGCACCGTGATAGACCAGTGATATAAACCTGAGGGAAACGAATCAAGGTTGTTAGTATCCGAAGTACTGAATGTAAAACTTCTGTTTGTGAGCCTCAGAGGCTCCTTAAATGGCAAGGAACGTCATCAGCCTAAGCATGGCAGGGGCTCCGAGTTGTTTAAAGCTTGGTTTAGCACAGTTTCTTTAAGGTTCAGAACCACTTCAGATGAAGCCTTGCCTTGCACAGAGTTGGACATTCTATTAAGAATAGCTCACTTGAAAAACATCTGTTCAAACACTCCTTGTTGTCTAGACCACTGATAGAGTCAGATCTAGAGATGTCCAACAAATATTAACGAAGGCCTTGCTAAAGCCACAGAGGAATGGAGATGCAGGAGAACGTAATTTATCCACCTTGCTGAAAACAAGATTAGTAAGTGCATTCCAAGCTCTGGATTGCCAGTGGTACCAGTGGAATAACGATTCCTGTGTCACACTGCCCACTATTTGCTTCCAAAGTTTCAGTGAAGGAGTATCCTAAGGGAGATACATGAACTCCACTGTCCCCAGTAGTGTCAAGATATGGTGCTCAGCATGACTAACAGTTCTTCTAGGTACCTGTCCATGTAGTTTTGTGCCCAACTAAGCTTTGTTCTCCTGGTTCTGGTTACTAAGAACTATACATCAAATTATTGCTACTGTGGGGATTGTGAAATTTTCTTTCTTAAAAATTAAGAGGAATAGAAAATCTACACATTCTTGAGCTGATTTGGTTTAGTTCACATGAAGTGTTTTATCTATAGAAATCACTGTCAGAAGAAAAAAGGGAGGGAACACTTAAATAGTGTTAATATTTGATATTAGAATATTTATACATGTAATACATATAAAATAAATAGAAGAAAATAATTATCTGCACTTAAGTAAAGTAGTGGTAAGCTCTGAAAGTGCAGTACCCTGGGCCCTTCCACACATAGAACACAAACACCAGTTCCCATTTGCTTTAGCTCTGCTACAAAACCTCTCTTACAAGTGTAGTCCTGAGCTGTACATTTGCTACTGATAAAGCAAAGCATCTTCTAGCACACTGGTCCTCACCCCCATCTGCAGATGAAGCTGAAGAGGAAGGAATACTTGGAGGTCGTACCTGGAGAGAGCCTTCAACCCTGAGGGTGGTAGGTAAGTAATCCATGGGTTCAGGAAAGAGCCCCCCCCTTTGCTGTTTGCAATAGTGTGCCAGAGGCAGATTATCCACAGAGTCCTACAACAGCTCCTGCTTTGATGAGATCAGGGGAGAATTTAATGATAGGCTGCTCTCTGTACGGGGGCTGGAACAGCTCCAGTCCTGTCTGGCCCAAATGATCGTGGGAGTCAAAAGTCAGCCTTTTCTTTCCTAGAATGCCTGCTGCAATAGGAATCCACTCCAAGAGTCATTTCTGTTGCATTATAAACAAACAATAAAAGATGAGTGTTTGTGCAGCCTGTGCAGCCTTTACAGCAACAGTACAGTAAATGGGAACCTTTAGCTTATATTGCTACTTCTGTGATGTGTTAAATCACTTTAAATCTAACTTCTGTTGGAGCAATTCTCCTGTAGAAAAAAAGGCCCTTCCTCCTTCCTTCATATAATTTGACCCCCAGGGCATAAGAGCTTTCTCCTCTGCAGCTCCTGCCCATCAGTGCATCTTCTTAGCATCTCTTTTCCCCTTCACCTCATTCACACTCTCTTCTAAACTCAGCTGGAAGCATCTCTTTTCCCCCTTGCCCATGACTCTTAATTTCTCTCTCCCTTGGCAGTTATTTAACTCATTAACTGAATTAATTTTAACCCTAAAGCACTTTGGGTGAATAGATTTTATGAAAGATCTGATACAAAATAAAGTCTTGGGGGCCTTATGCCACTGTAGGTGCACAAAGGAGCCTTGGTGTAACTGAGAATCAGACCCTTATTTCCCAGATTCTACATGGAGTTTAATCTCAGTGCGACTCACAGATTCCATTTAATGACAAAGCGGCTCTTTGATTGATAAAGGTCCCAGGCCTCTGATGCAGACTAAATAGCCAAGCATCCTGAACAGTGGAAAAATTATTCTTGGACGTGTATGAAAGAAGACTCTACATCACTTTCTCACATATGCTTCTTAGAAAAATTCCTTTTCATTTCAGAATGCTGTTTTATAAGGAAATATTAAGAGGAGAGTGGGCTTTGCCTTTTGCTCCAAGAGGTGGCTGTTTGGCAAGGGAAAAAACCAAAGTCAACATAGAAATAACATGGAAGCGCCCTACAGAAGATTTATTTTGCTTGGTGCACCCATGGCTTTGAAACTCAGTGAAGTTTCTCTTTCAGGTCAATTAAACTTTTGTGCAGCAAAATTGCACTAGAGACAAGAGTCTACGGACATGAGGTATTGATTGTAACCTGCTAGCACCCAGAAAGGGGCATTTTCAGCTGCCTGTGCCTGGGAGGTTTCTGAGCCTCCAATTTTCCACATAAATGCTCAGGAAATGAGGAGGGGATCCCACAGAGGCTCAAGGTATGCTCAGAACAACCAAAGGGAATTATGGCCCTTCAGCACAGTTACATTCCATAGACTATCACACAGCTCCTGACTCACATCTTCGTGGGATTCATATTATCTACATTCAGATATATATACACATACATACACATGTCTAATTCTAAAAGGATGATTACTGGCCACCACTACCTACTCTCTAGCACTGTGAAACTCATTGCAGTGAGATGATCCTTTATAGAAGAAGGCAATATTCAATGAACTCTGCTTCCAGTCTGGATGTACCACAAACCTCAGCTTCAAAGATCATTTCTTCACCAACACAACTCCTTCAAAAGGGCATGTGTTAGAGAACAAGAAGTGAGCCATGGAATCATGTTCTGCTTCCCATCGCTGCCACCTACTTGCTAAATAACCTTGAGCAAGTCAGTTCCCAAATCCACTTTTCTTCCCAATGCTTCCTTGTTCAGACCTTCAGCTCCTTGGGGCAGGGACGCTGTGTGTGAGAGGTACACAGGTTTAACGCTTGGAGCTATATATTGTTACCATAAACATCCATACAAGCACACACTGCAATAAGCTTTCAGATAAGAGGGAAAAAATCCCGTTCACTGAATGGGAAGTCAGCATCTGTTTGAAAAGCTGCTCTGGCACACGAACGCCTCAGCCCATTTTTATTCCAATAGATTTATTTCACTATATCTGAAAGTTTCATCAACTTCTGTAGAAATAAAAGAGGAAAAAAAGAGGGGGGGGGGAGGAAACCTGCCTGTGAGCGCTGCCAGTTTCTCCATTACAGATACTCACACACTCTAATCACAGGCGCTAAAGAACCTGCTCTGATCTGCTCGGAACAGATGACCTCGCAGCTCTTTCCTCACCTGTAATTTCTAGATTTCAGTTGATTTAAAAGACTGCAAGGAAACAAAACACTGTTCATAGATCAGTGCCAAAGAGAAGCCCTTGTATCAGGAACACGTCTGTCTGTTTCTGATACAGGGAGTAAATTGACTCCAAATACAGCCCTGGACTTGTTGGTCGTTTTCCCTCGAAGCAGTAAATAAGGAGCAGGGCTGGGAAGCTAAGCCAAGCTAATTTGGCCAGTTATTATTTGACTGAAAGGTGATAGGGAACGTTTAAATGGTTTATCCCCTTCTTGTTAGTGGCATCATTCAATCAGGACTACTAAGCCTCCAAGTGAAGGGATTGCAACTACCGAGGGAATTACTCACTCCAACCAGGAAATGTGGGGTTTGTTAGTTCAAACAGCATCTGTAGGAAGCTGGTAAACAACAGCTGAGATGATGAAAGATCACATCAACTCCTTGCTTTGAAGTAAAAGATATTAAAACCACGAGTGTACAAGTTCCTATTATAGCTCAGCCCCCCCCCCCCATGCTGATCCCCAAGAACCTGGCATGGTTGTAGTTGCTGCATAACAAGCTGTATAATAAAAATCCATAAAAATATCAACGAGGCACTTGAAAGTGACATGGAAAAGCGAGGGAATTTCTGGTGATGCTGCCATTACAGGCAATTTGTTCCTTTATGCCTGGAATGAAATCAAACATTCTTCCAGGCCCAGAGTGACATTTTTAGTCTCAGAAACTTCAGATCTGTTGTCACCTGGATGGGCAGATTGTGGGTACTGAAGAGCAGAACCATTACAATCATTTGTACACAGGGCGTGTGTCAGATTTGCACATGAGCACAAGGACAAGGGGTCAGATTTTAACAGCAGACTCATTGAAGCGTGAGTTCTCCCTGCATTAGGTGTTTGTTGGCAATTACAAAAGTACAAAAACGAGTCAGGGGCTGCTGCCTCTTGGCATGTTAAAGGGCTGCAGGTTAAATGCCTACAGTGCTTTGGAGCTGCTCCTCGAAGTTGCTTACAGTTGCTCCAGGAAGTTCTGTTACCTGCCTGAGAATCAAGCACACACATCTTAGATTCCCATTGCTGTCAGCTTCTATAATTTTAGGCCACTCCATCCATAGTGAAAAATCTCCTCACTTGCTCCTTACCCAACATCTGCTATCTCCGTCCCTTCTAAATCCCCTCAGCGTTTGGTATTGTGTTTCCCTTTTCTTTCCCTTCCAGGAACCACCCCACCTTGCTTTTCCCTCTGAGCTAACTAACCCCATCATGCATTCCACCCTCACCAAAACTGGCACTTACAGAACCCAGCTGATAGACAGCAGAGACTCAGGTTTTAGTTCAAGTCTCTGGTGCTCCTACACTGCAGTCATTCCTCTGTTTAAGCCATTCTTCTATAAAATAAGGATAACAAATTACATCTTTATTTCCAAAATGCTTTGAGATCTTGACATGAAAAGAGCCAAAGAGCAAGGATGAATAATATACGAGAGCTACAGGACAAGAGATGGGTTTTTTTTCCTGCTCCTAACACACCAATTGCAATGTTTCTATCTATGTAAATATTTTTCCACAATAAACCTTTTCAAAAACAGTGTTTTCCCTTACTTGTTTTAAAAGCCTTTAGCTTTAAGAATTGCCTGTTCAGGAAGAGCTCTAAAACCAATCACCCTCACAATGTGGACTCTCTTTCTAGAGCCACACACTTCACTGCTGTGTCTTCTCTTTGCATTCTCCTCCCTCAGCAAGGCACCCCAGATTCCATACTTTTGTAACCATGTCTTTAATATGTATTAGGGCAATACGGGCATATACAGTCAAACTTGACCTAGTCATGTCCATATGTCAGAAGGTGCCTGAAAGCTGAAATACTCAGACGTATTTTGCCATCTCATTTGTTTGATTAGTTGCCTTTCAGCGCATGTAAATCTATTTATTTAGGATGCCATGCAACAGACAGAGTGCTTCAGGGTATAGCACATCCAGCTTCCGCAGAAAACAAACATCCTAGGCCTTGACCCTACAATAAACCCCACACCAGCAGCTTTATGTCTTCAGTATAGCAGTGGTTATGACTTGAAAAATCTTAAAAATAACTGCTGCTCCCAAATGAAGGAATGCTAAAGGATACGGATCTGAGTATGAAACTACATCTCGGGGATACCATGTCAAACCAATACCTTTCAGAAGACAAAATCTTCATAAAGTCTTCCTGGCCCTTAAAAATGATGGTCAAACAATAGCAATCCCTCCTCAGTGCAAGTCCCATCCCTTCCTGAAGTCTTTGGCAGCCACCCTTAGAGAAACAGAGTTCAGATGCAATAAAAGCAGATACTCCAGTGACTCCACAGAGCCATCTAGGATCCCCATTCCCCCTTTTTGGTTTTGTTTGGGATTTTTTTAGGCAAAATCACAAGGAATGGCTGTAGAACCTCAGGTATAAAGCCCCAAGATAGGTGGGAGATGCAGCCAGCCATCCCTGCTCACCTTCATCTCTTCTTTCCCTTCATGGAGGCTATAAACGACCACATTCATGTGCCAAACGCCTGTGCACGAGTATGAGCCACAGACTGATATGAGGCAATGGATTACAAACTACTGGTGATAGATGTACTCCATGGCTCTCCCATGGATTCTAGCTCTGGGTGGAAAACTAGACACTTTCCTTGAGCAAACCAAGTGGCTTTTGCTGTAGCATTTTGCTAAAGCCAGAGCTGAGCACAAATGGGTCCAGATTTTGCTTGTCAGTATAGAGTACGTGTTCCAAGAGCTGAGAGGAAAAGCGGGGTATGAGGGGGACTTGACTCTTGATACTCCTGACCTAAGCTCAGCTGTTAGACTACATCACCTCTCTTTTTCCAGCACAGAGCTGCTGGGTCTGATTCAATCAATTCTTTGAAATGCAGAATGTGAAAACAAATCTGTTGAGGTTTTCTCCCTGATCACAAGACTTTGCACCTTTGTGGATGAGCATGGTGAGGAACACACACTCTGCAAAGGAATTCATTAGACCTCAGGAAAGAACACACAGGCTTGGAGAAGCATCCTTCCCAACAGCTTCCAAAGTAACAACTGGTGACAAAAATTAAACTGCATTCCCAAGTGCCCTAAATGTGACAGATTAGAACCACCAAGGTAGAGGGAAACATCCATGTGTTACGAGAGACACACTGATCATCATGAATGCATCTCTATGAAATGACTGTAAGTCAGCTGTCAGCACATGCTGTTCTTTCACTCTCCCCCCTCCCCATCTAAAGGTATCTGCTGCATTATGGGGCTACAAGTAATGCAATAAAAAAGCATTTCAAGTTTCATTTGACTCTTGTTGCACTGTACACCAGAGCTGCATGCTTTACAAGTCTACCAGAGTGAAATAAAAAGTAAGACTTCCTGTATGTCTGCTCCGCTGCTCAGGTTATGAGGCAGGGAAAAAAAATATCTATATATCAGTAATTGCTTTACATATAAATGTGAAAACAATTTTAGAACTCCCTGGTCCTGTATCAACATGCATATGCCTTTTACCAGCTCTGAACTGCCTATTATCATAACAGCAATGATAAAGGAGAAGGTTATACTCCACAGTTCTATGTTCACCTTTTTATACACAAGCATTTGCAAAATTACCTTGAGGTGTACCTGAGGATGCTGAGGGCTCTACAGCTTCTTGCATTGTGCAAGGAGTAGCAATGTAAAAATGTAGGAACATCACCCCTGGCCCTGCTGCCTTCCAAAGCCACAGAACACAGCAGAGGAATCTTCAGTAGCCTCCAATACAGCCACTGTATCAGCTTGCAGATGCTGATGGCTGCATTACATTGCTATGGTGCCACATTAATGCTGAAAGTACAACAGAAAATACTCAGTTCTATGGATTTCACTGCATCAAAAGAGAAGCCAAATTCTGGGTAGCTGACATACAGCCTTGCACCAAACTAACTGCATGGGTTTAAAACCCATTCATTGTACTGTTATGTGAGTGCTGATCTATCCACATAAACCAGCCCCATATTCCACTACATCCATCGACAGCAGCCCATACACTCCACCAAGAAAAAAAGAAAATCAATACTATGCAATTAAAAATATTTCTTTTAAGTAGCAGTAACCTGTCTTTTCCTTTGGCAAAGACAGCCAAAAGCTTGTATAGCACATACCTAACAGAAACAAACCCGAGTGGATGTGCTCCTCAAGGAAACCCTGGGGAGCTGAGTGCCACTTGAGGGAGAAACAAAGCACTTACCTCAGTGTAATGCACTGCCAGAAACCATTTAAAAAGCAAAAACCAACAACCAGCAACCCAGAGCACTCCAGCTATTCACCCTGCCTGCTGCGTATGGCCCTGCGCTCCAGTGTATCTATGGAGTAGTAGCTAAAGCTCTTTGAAAGAGGATTGAAATTTAGCAGCTGTATTAATGAATGCATTGAATAGTGAGTATGTGCACTGCAAACAAACTGAGTTTGAGTCTTACTATGTGAGGAAACCCTTGGAGCCAGCCCTTCTGCAAGCCACTGTCATTAGTGGGGACCTGCAGAAGTCCTTGCATGGCCACAGCAGCCTGTAGAATCCAAGAGGATTTTAAGGTCAGCAAGTACCATCAGGTCATTTAGCCCAATGTCCTGAGTAGCACAGGCCAGAGAATTTCACCATGAGAAACACCCCGTGACAAATGTAAGTATCTGATCCAAAGACAAAGAAAGGATTCCCTGGTGCAGCTGTATCTTTAGTTCTGTCAAGTTGTTAGCATTGGATTTAACATACATTGTTTTGTATAAAGATCTGAACAGATGTCTATTAAAAGCCATGGTCTTGAGGAGCTCAGAAACCCTATAAAATGAGGAAAGCATTTGATTCCTAAGGAGAAAGTAAAAGATCAACAGGCAAACTAAGCTGGACTTGAACTTGAAACATCACAGACTGCCTGGGTGCCAACAGAGGCAGTCTGAACACCAGCCAGAATGCTTCAGGTTCTGATTTAGTGCCCAATGAAATCAATTATTGATTTCAGCAGGAGTTGGAAGATGTCTTATGGGAGTTGCCCAAAGGGACACAGGAAGTTTGTGGCAGAGCCGAGAACCAGCCCAGATCTCCAGACTTTCCATTTAACCATATGTCCTGCTGTCCTTTTACATTTCTCTGTATTCTCTGTAGAAGCAACTCCCCCCACCTCTGCCCCCCTGCTCTGCTAGGAAGAAGTGGATGGCACTTTAACTCTCCTAGCTGCGCTCTGTCAGCTCTCCCTGCCACTTGGGATGTGCTGTCGCTTCCATGGAAACAGATTCATGAATCCTTTCCCCAGGAAATGCCTCCAAACTGCCTTCATTTTGTTTTGTTGTTGTTTGTAGGCAAGTCTGCGTGCACATGTGCATGCTGAGGCTGAAGGACTTGTGCTGCTATCTAATGTAGAAACAACCTTTTGGAAACCAAATTCGGTGCAACATTAAAGGAAGTGTAAAATATTCTTTTTTCCAAAGGATTTCCCCTCTTCTGCCTGGGGTTTCTTTGCCAACATTGGTCCTGCCATTTAGATGGCATGTGGCTATTAAAATGTTCATCCACTTATTTGCCTCTGTCACAGTCAAGGAAAGACATTTGTGTTGCAATGAAAGAGAAGGGGAATCTCTGTCACAGCAGGTCTGGTTACAAGGATGCAGCTCACTCTAAACGCTTGCACTAACATGGCTCGTGCTTTCCACCACCTTGGGCAATACTGGGGGCTGGACTGTAACAGAAGACTTGACACTCTACAGCCTGGGCTGCCAAGCCAGAAGTTGGGCAAGATCAGTATCACATACTGAATCAAGGCCTGACAAGGAAATGTAATTCACATGGACAGTGATTTACAGCCACGCAGGTCCCCTTATACCCAAGGAGAAATTAAAGGGGAAAGCAGTCCATAGAAAAGAGTGCAGAGCACATCAAGTCACAGAGATAATGATCAGCCTCACCCACCCAACACAGGTTTCTCTCCATCAGTACCAACACACAAAGCTGCCAGCTCTGAGCCCTGCTTTACCCCCCATGCTTACAGGACAGCAACCTCAAATAGAGTACAGGACTATAGAAGTCCTGAACTCCGCTCCTCAGGAGTTCATTGCCAGACAAACAGAACACCCCTTGTCAGCTTAAATGGCTTTAACGTGCCAGAGGGGAGGTTGAGCTGAGCTCTTAGGCAGAAGCTCTTCCCCGTGAGGGTACTGAGGCGCTGGCACAGGGTGCCCAGAGAAGCTGTGGCTGCCCCATCCCTGGCAGTGCTCAAGGCCAGGCTGAACACAGGGGCTTGGAGCTGGATAAGCTTTAAGGTATCTGTTTAGAACTGTATTTGCCTTGTGCTTTAGCCCTTTACTGGTCCTCTATCTATTGGTAGATATCATCTGCTTGGGGTGACTGAGAGCACCAGGACACTGGTTCCTATTTATTACAAGCTTCCATGAATGTGTATCTAAGTACTTATGATAAAATACTCAGAAGGCTTTCTGAGATGTTATTCAGAAACCTTATGCTTATTAATTTCTGTTTACTTAGGTCTGTGGGCCACAGAAACTGAGTGAAAAGGGGGCACTGGAACACTGAATCCTAATAGAAGTATTTCCTTTCTGTGTGAGAAGGGGAGAGATGTTTTGTTCTGTGTAATTGAGAACTTGGAAGGTTTTTGCACTTTTGATGTTTAGAGTGAGAACTTCACTTCTGCTGCAGCTTTTGGGCTTCACCTGCATGAAACATCTTTTATTGAACCACTAAGAGGATGATTTTCCTTTAGAGACCACAAGCCCAAGTCTCTAGTAAATGGGAACCATAAGAAGCCTTTTAAAAAGGGGCCACTGTAGAGCAAGGCAGTATCCTGGTGGCAATTACACAACTAACTCAGGGCATTGGGATAACTGCAAGAGACTCTTAGTGAGGGCTGGGACACACCCTCCATAAATCTCATGATGATATGAGTGATAACCCTCTCCTGTCTTCTATTGTTCACCTTTCCATCCATGTAAAGGTAACTCTGTGGAGCACACACTGAATGTAATTCTCCAAGAACACAGGGCACGTGAACATAGAGAAGTGCTTCAGTCATGGACATCATCCAGGAATTCCAAGTTAATCCTAACAACAGGCCTTAGCACATGGATTCAGCTGAACTGCAAAACTCAGTGTGACACAAGTGATCATGACAGCAGAATCCTGATCTGAAACAATTGCACAGCTTTTTCATCCAGTCCTCAGAGAAAATAGAAACCCGTGTATGATCACTAGTGACCCAAGTAACACACATTCTTGGTAAGAGCAGTGTCTGAAGCCAACTCAAATATGACAAGGGTTGAGCTACTCGACATAGTGAAGCTGTCTGTAAGAGGGGCAGAGAAACTTTGCTCTGTCATGTCCTTGTACCAACTTGCAACGTACAACAAACGATTTTGGCTGCAAAGGAGAATTCTCCCACTGTTACATCTGCAATGCTAGTGCAATCCACAGACACCGTGTTGGTTTCATGTAGCATAATAGCCTGAGGGAAACTCTTTTCTTATTTCATTCCTCTCTCACTCTCTTTTTCCTCCATCCTGCAAACAATTCATTAGAAAGCTACACCTAAATTATAAACTACCAACTTTAGGGAAGAAACAAATTTACTTGAGATTCCGAATGGCTGCTATGTCCAGATTGGAGAGAAGCAGCTGGTTTGGAAATGTTGCCTTTTCCTTTGTTCCGAATGCTATTTAAACATTGGCAGGGGGCCTCATTAAAGATGAATCGATGAATTAGTAAGTAGTGTTGTAGCCAGAAGAGACAGCATGTGCTCCTGTGGTGAAAACAGATTTACACAAAAGAAAGGAAGGGAGGGGGAGAAAATACCCCATCTCAATGTGTAACAAAGTCAGTGTTTTACAATATTCTATCAGAGCTGCACCAATCCCAGGCAGGATCCATCACAATTTCCAATATAAATTCATATTTGGGGAGAGAAGTTGGAACTGGATGCAAAGTTTCCTCTGGGCTAAAATGTAATAGACAAGTTTTGAACCCTAGAGCATTTTAGTTACCAAAATGTTATGAAGTGTGAAATAATAATAATTAGGCATATAACATGGGAATCACAAAACACAAAGATATAATCCAGCTGAAAAAGCAAAGAGAGATATCAGATCAACCATCACAATTGATGTATGCAGGCATTAATATGTTAATAGCACCTTACTTTTGGCACCAGACTTCAATGGAAGTCTCAGAAAAAAGGATCAGCTTTAGCCATGGAACTGCAGGGGGGTTTCACATAGTCCAAGATGATGAGGGGATAAATATCAGGGGACAGACCAAAAGTGGAACTGCTTATCTGACTCTGAAATGCAAAGAAGTCAGGGAAGACAAAAGACCTGTCACAGCTCCTGCCCTCAGCATGATACTTACTCTTTTGGCCTTTATCTCTTGCTCCAGCACCAGGAGATACAAAGGTAGCTCCATACGGTAGTAATGAGAATGATGCTTCCCATCATATAACTGAATACACCTTGCACATCACCTACTCACAGGCACGTGCCCACTACCTGATCCTGAGCCTACCATCAAACAACTGGACATCAGCCTTCTCCTGTGCCATCAGGAGATAACATTACATTACAAATCAGAGCAAATTACTAAGGCCTGGAAAATGGAGAACTGAGGCATAAAGAGGTTTCGTGATTTACTCAAGGTCACCCTGGGAATCTTCAGCAAAGCCAAAGGCTGAATCCAGACCCCTCCTATTCAATACTTGCTCATCTATGACCTATCCTGCAAAGCAGAAACTGAAGGAATACAAGCAACTACCAAGTTTTTAACTCATATATAGAATATATATATATATATATATACTGCTCCAGATGGCGAGACTGATTCATTTCAGGTCAATCACCATTAATAAACCTCACAAAGAGTCCTAAAAACTTGCAAGACATTAGTTGCTCTTTTACATTTGCCAGAGGACCATTTATCCTACTTTGTTTTTAGCCACATCAAGGATTGGGAGCAAATAAAGATCAATGTCATTTCTGTTTTGATTGCTACAAGGCTGGGCTTCCTCTTTTGCTTTGTTATTTTAAATCACTCACTAACTATCTGGTTCAAGACTCTTTGCATCCTATATATTTTTCTTGCCTTAAAGGCAACCTAAAAAAAAAACAAACCTACGCCCTTCATGCTGAACATTCCCTAAATTAGTAACCTTCACACAGGAGAAGGTGAGACACCGAGCAGTTGGGTAACTTAGCACTGGCACAAGAGCATTCCAACCCACAGCTAGAACTGGAACTGAAAATGCCTGCCTGCAATTGAGAACTTTCCACTACCTCCTCCAAAAGCAAAGGAACATGCATGGGTTTTCACCTGAATTCCATGTCCCTTCTATACAGAAACACTAGAAGAGAAATACCTAGGGTAATAGAAAGTTCTTTATTAAACCCAGCCCTGCCCTCACACAATCAGGTGACAAGAGCTGCCAGTCTGTGCTAAAGGTGAAGAGCAAACACTTTGACTTCCTTTTCAACCCAACTTCTGAGATCTTTATAGAATCATAGAATAGTTAGGGAGGGACCTCAAGATCATCTAATTCCAACCCCCCTGCCATGGGCAGGGACACCTCACACTAAACCATCCCACCCAAGGCTTCATCCAACCTGGCCTTGAACACCGCCAGGGATGGAGCACTCACAACCTCCCTGGGCAACCCATTCCAGTGCCTCACCACCCTAACAGGAAAGAACTTCCTCCTTAGATCCAATCTAAACTTCCCCTGTTTAGGTTTGAACCCATTACCTCTTGTCCTATCACTACAGTCCCTAAAGAACAGTCCATTCCCAGCATCCCTATAGCCCCCCTTCAGATACTGGAAGGCTGCTATGTGGTCTTCACACAGCCTTCTCTTCTCCACCTTAAGTTTGTTATTAGGGATGGTAAGAACAGGGTTTTTTAATTAACTTTATGTCCCAAGACTCCTCCCCAACTGCTCCATGTACATTATTATTCCCGGTGACTCCCTGTGACCGTGACCCACATTCTCACCAACACAGAGGTTTGATCTGAGGCAGAACTGAGCCCATCAAGAAGCAAGACAGGACTCCCTGATCCACAGCGGGCAGTCACACCGGACCTAACTTGATGGCTTAAGTTAGAGCAACCCAGAGGACACTCCTACACACAGAGTGAGAATCAGCCTGATTGGACCCAGCAGCACATGAAAATTAGGTGCCACCAGATTTTCTGTCTACCTTATCATGTGCACCTCTATAAGAACACATTAATGTAGACCCTCCCTCCGCAAATAATTGCCATTGGCAAAGTCCCGTCACTTCAACGCCAACTGGGTAAAGTAAAATGGTCAAAATGGGAAGTTTTGCTCTGTTTGCTTCCATAGTAAATAGCATTTTAGTCCTTAAACCCCAAATTAATTACCTGCAAAATAAAATACCACTTAGCATAAATAAAGGGAACGATATTTGGTGCATAAATTATACTCTGATTTAAATGAACTGCTAAAGAAAAAGAGGAATGGGGAAAATCCTCCCTCAGATTGTTTTCTAGCTCAGACTAAGCATCACCAAGAAAAATGCCAAAGGTGAGATGAAATCCGAATGACTAATTATTCAAATCAAGGGGATAGAAAGGCTACAATAAAAGGCTGAGAACAGGTAGAGAGAGCAAGAGAAACAAAAAAAGGGGTAGAGAAATAACGGGCTACTGAATGTCAAAGGAGTTTCAGGGTTACAGCCCAGCAAGGGTTAACACATCCTCGCAGCAGAACGTGCCTTCCAAATAAATAAATAAATGAATAAATCTTTGCTCACTATTCTCCTAAACCACCATGGCTTCCATTCAAAAGGCTCGTTTCAGCCCAGGCTGCTCCTCTTTGGAGGCTTTGCTGCACTTTCTCAAGGTAGGGTCATAAAAAAAATATTGTACCTTAAAAAAAAAACGTACTTGAATCTATTGATTTCTGCTGTACTAAAGCCCCTGACATTCTGGCGCGATGAAGATATTGCTCTGGACCCTGTGTGCCTCCTCATACTTCTCCTCTGCTTATGAGGGTCTCTAAGGATGGTATTAAAGATATTGTAGTTCCCACTTTCCGACTCTGGGATATCAGCGAGATTCTCCTGTGTAAAGAATAATTATCAGCACTGCTGTTACCTCTAGTAAGTGTGTAATTACATGCTCTGTTTTGTGGGCTGTAGGCTGTGCAATTTTAAATTATACAGTAATGACAAATTCTCTCTTTTTCACCACCTTCTTCCAAATAATAATAATCATCAGCATCAACATCGTAATGAAAGAAAGAAAAGCTTCTTCTCAGGTTAGAATTAGCAGTTTCCATTTGGTTCTGGAATTCTTTTTGCCTTTAAGACTGAAAGGAGCTTTGAAATCTCAAATTTCGGCTGAAAAATAGAAGAATAAAGATAATAGAGGAGAAAGGGAATGAATAAAAGGACAGAGAGTGAATACAGATGAAGCCTTAACACAGAGAGAGAGAGCAAAGGCATGGAATAATATTTGATTCCATTCATCCAACAGAATTTGCCCTGCTTTCATTGGGAAGTCTTGTCAATAACAGGAGCCCAATGCACACTGGAATCCTTTCCCAAAGGCGGAAGGTACCTCTTCACAAGCCCCAGATTGAGATTTCTTTGAGTGCAGAATGAAATCGGCACTCAGGGAAGGAAATTAGCCTGACCATGATAAACAACATGTAGTGCAAAGTGCGTGTAATCGGTTCAAGAGATCAGATGTCAGAGTGCTCCCTCGTTTGTCCCTTGCTCATCACACCAATTAGTGATTAAATATTAAAACAAGACCACGAGCTATGTGCAGAGATTGCTGGAAGCTCTCAGAAGTGCTTCTATGCCCACACAAAGGCAGAAGACACATTCACTGGCACCCTGAGCCTGTTCAAAAAGCAAGGAATAAACCCAAAATGCATCTGCAGCAATGCAAAACAACATTTCTCTGTGCCAGAGGGAGAAAGCTTTGTTTCCCCCTGAACTGAGCAGATCTTCTCAGTATCTGGTGTGTTTGCCTTCAAGAGAATTACAACAGTTTGTATTTGCTGAAAATTTGGTTCATAACTCTGGTTTTATTTTTCTGCTCTGACCAAGGTTTACATATATTCATGTGCCCTTTAGGGAAAGTTTTATAGTGATTACTGGGGAGAAACCCAAAAGGGACCTATATAAATACCCCTCTAAAACCTTCAGGGTTTGAATTAGATCATTTCCATGGGTTATTTCAAGTAGGCAGCTTACAGGCTATCCTATGTAATTCAGTGGTTTGGATACAACCCTAAATGAAATTCTATAAGACAAAATGGAAAATTCATTTGGGTATTAGTTACTATTTGGGCTTCTTTTTGTTTATTCCCAACAGGAGGATGCTGGTTTAATTCCCACTATCCCAACAAGTAATGGCATTTGAACTGTTGCTATTTACAGTACCATTTCCAAGTAAATATTCACATGAGGAAAACATGTAGGGGCATGTCCCGTGAGCATACAGGTATTGCAGTAGCATTCTGTCAAGCTCTGCTACCATAGATAGCAAGGGTTAGAAAGAAAGTTAATAACCTGACATTTTAGCTTGCGAACTACAGGAATGAGTATTCTTTGCAGAACAATTACAAGAGACTGGTTTTCCAGCTCCCAGTGGGAGGACAATCCTGCCTGGAAACTGGTACAGCCAAAGGCATTTGGTTGCTAGAAGGTAGGTGTAGCTTTTGTAGCTGTTCCATGTCACCTCTGAGGAAAATAATAACTTTAACACAAATGGCCCATTCTTTGTATTCTGAATTAACTTGTGACTCGATCCAACTTCTCCAAGTTCTAAAATCAGCATATTATCAATATAAAAACTGAATCATATTGCTCTAAGGCATTGCTGAGGCACATTTAACTTTACTAAAGTACCTATCGAGAAGTAGACATTGCGGGTCACAGGTCTATTGGTTTGTAAATGGGAAGAGCCAAATACCAGTTATGGCATAACTACCTTCCTCCACAGTTTATTCTCCCCAGATGAGAAGTTTCTGCCTAACAAAGCAGCTTATTCAAAGATTTTCTTTCAAAGACAAATTGCAGCTCATGAAAACTCATTCTTCACATGTTTTTTAAGACAAAGGCAACATCTCACAGACCGAAGAAGAAATAAATCTGCTGCTAAAATATATGGCTGTGCTCAGCTTAGCAGTGGTCCCATTCTAACACCTCTAGATGGGAAGGTTTCCCTTCAGTTCAGACACACTCACACTGCAAAGGTTTTGGTATGTATGAGCTGGTGCATCTCCTTGGCAATCAAACTGCCACTGACAGTGAGATCTTGAAAGATGCTGAGCACAGTGGCCCCATTCCAGAAGAGCAACTTGTGTGTAAGCATCAGTAACCTCAGTGAGGCAGGACCGATTTCAGGTGAAAAAACAGTACCTTTTCACCCTATTTTTGTCTGTATAGAAAGTAATGGAACATTAGCACCTTTTACACTATTTCACATCCATCTTATATGACTTAATACAGTACTCGAGAAGGTTTCCACTAGCACTAAGAGATCTCTTTCTCATCCTCAGTTTTACAGCTCTTTTAGTTGTTATGGCAGTGTACTACTGACATGGAAGGCAAAGAGAACAGCTCAGAATCAGCTCCCACTGGAAGTCAGTGAGAATTGGGGAATAACTTGCCTTGGAAAAATCCTCTCTGTTAACATCTGTGGGACTAGTTAGGTGCTTACGTGTGTTATAGGATCAGACTCAAAAGACAAGAATCAAGCCTTAAAAGAACCAGGTGAGGGACAGACACAACTGGGACCTGAAAAAGAGGAATTAAGTCAACCATGCAAAATTGTCATTAAAATTTACCAGGCCAGGGACTAAATATATGTGTCTCTCCCTTACAAAGCCTCATGGAGAAAGTCATATAAAAATTAATAGGCACCAGGTCAACAGCAGTCTATAGGAATAAAACAGGGTGCCATAGAAATGCCTCCAAAATCTACAAGGAAAGGTGAAGTTTGAGGTCTGTTTTCTTTTTTGAAACTCTCATGTTTTAAATTCTGCCAAAGAAACCAAAGGCAAAGAGAAGTGCAGAGGAGGAAACAACTGACAAATGTCATGAAGATACAGGGGAAAAAATGCTGTTGTATCTGCCTTGAAAAGAAAGTTACTTGCCCATAGCTAGTAGACTTTTACTCCTGAGTTACATCTCAGATGAACTTGAATGGTATTCTGCTCTTCTTGATAAATCCTAGAGGAAATTCACTTGAATAGCATCTTTAATCTGTGAGTGTTATCTTGTCTATTTTGTTCTGTGACTTGGGAGAGGTTCTCCGCACACTGAACAATAGGTACCTCAGAAAAAAGCTCAAGCAAAAGCCAGTGCTTCATAGCTTAGGAAATGAGACTGGGAGGCAAATGGCCAAGATGCTAGCTGAGATGATGGGAAGCTTTGCTTCATGGCCACACCACTGTATTACAGGGGTGGTGTGAAAATCAACACAGCAAAGACCAGGAGTCATTTAAATTCTGCAAAGAGCCAGAAGCAGCTGCATCAATTAAACTGATTCACAAGCAAGCAAGTCTCTTTAAGCTAAAATAAAGTTAAACTTTCAATTGCAGAGCACAACCTGATGATGCTTAGAACTTGATCTGAAAACCAGTATTACAGCTATCCCCGGTCCTGCTGAAACAAGGCCCAGGCCATTTGAAGATACAAGCACTGCTACGCTGCTTTTATACGCTGTGCAGCACCATGTGCACGTACACTGCTTTGTCAATAACATCACCAGGTTTCTATTGATACATTAAAAGCTCCGAAGACCGAGTCCAGCCTCGTGTAACAACACTCGCTGTTCCAGAGCTCTCCAGGTACACTGCGAGTAGTTCATCTTCCTCTGGACCATCCTGTCCACTGTGGCACATCGGATGCTTGCCACAATTGCTCAAACAGCAAAGAGATTTGGGTAAAGCACCCTCCTCTCCATAAGACAGACTGCACAGCTTCGCAGCCTGGCTCATGTGAACCTGTTCCTAACATAACGCAGACAAGGTGCAACAACTGCCTGAAAGGATGCTGAGTATCAGAACACACGTAGATCAAATATATGCCTGGGTACCATAAGACACTACCTACTGATGAGAATTCCTTCATTTTCACTGAAGGTATTCTTTTCCCATAAGGGTAACACAGATATTGACAATAAAATAAAACTAATGCACTGCAGTAGATGCCCACATCCTGTTCTGGTTTAAAGCCCCTATAGTCTATTGTGAGAAAGCTGCCATGCCATGTAAATGGACAGCAGGATTAGATGGAATAGCCACCCCCTGAGAGCTAGCTGTCTATTGCAGGAGTCATTTAAGAACTCTCTGGATGATGCACCGGAAAAATAATCTTCTGGGAGTGATGCTGCATCAGTGGGAGGGATGGACCTGATCAGCTAATAGGGATTTTCTATTCCTCATCATTAGGCTTGGGCAGGGGATGAGAGTAGCACAGCAACAAGCCAAAACCATTGTGGAAGGTATTAGCATAACGTTTTTGTACACGATCACACAGGACTTTCCATGATCTTTATAAAGCAGGTTTCTGTCTAGACCAAGGACAAGCAGCAATTTGTTTTACCACTACATCATCAAGAGGCTTCATTAGTGCATGCTGCACAGTTCAACATCCTCTGTTGAAAGATGCCTCATAACTGCTAAGCACTATTCATTAATAAAGACCTTCTATATACACGAGATTTTTAACCTTTAGAAAACCAACAGGAGGTTGTTTTCCTGCCTCTTCCACCATGCATCCATAGAGATAGTAGGTGCAGACTTTTTTCCCCTAGTACCACTTCTAAACTCGTTAGGACAGATTTGGTACCTCTGTTTCAAATCAGCCAGGAAAAAGGCTGTTAAAGTTCAGCTCTGGATGAATTTTTTCCCCTCTCGGAGACAGAATGTAACCCAATTTCTTTGTTACTTAACAAAGACAGTTCTGAAAACCATCACCACGCTCCCTATCCTTTTCTTGGGGTTCACATTTTGGATTTTGAATGGATTTCTTCTCCTGGATTTTAATTGACAGTGAAAACCTGCTTTCTGAAGCCAAGGTAAGGTACTGAAGGTAAGTGATCAAAACACTGCCCCTGTAATAAATCACTGGAGTCCAGGTCACGGTTTGGAGTGTGAATGCAGCGTTCAATAAAGAAACACACTCTACCTTTCAGCTTCAAGCCGACCCTAGCTAATTGACCTCATTGTGGTCCCCCCATTCATCATTCTGGCACAAGGGGCAAGAGGCAGCTCCACTGCATAGACTTGGCAGGAGGTGGGGGTGGAAATAAAAGGTAAGATGAAATCATAGACAATTCTTCCTTAATTAACTCATTGCATTTCCTGGTTTGTTAAGTGTCACTGTTTTGCCAGTGGAATATCCAGAGCAATATGCAGGGTTTGGCTAGTTCGTATTCACTTAGCCCAGGGATGTCCAACACAGCAAATAAAAGTAGATGCGAACAGTTGCCTGGTACCAAGAGGTACACAGACACATGGGAGTGCAGTAAAGCCACACTGATGGTCCAGTGCAAATCACATCACCCATTCATAGAATCTTCTCTTCAAATATTCTGAGCTTAATTCCATGCATGACCCTGCTGTCATTTACACAAGACCAGAGTAAATGAAATTACTGCTGTATACTTTGTCAAGAAAATATCATGCAAGAACACATTGGAAAACTGTGGTGCCAGCCCTGCACTTGCCATTCCACCTATCACCACCCTCCATCCAAGACTGAAAACCACTGTTTAGCACCTATAACTAACATCACCTCTATCCAACTCGGAACAACCATTGAGACTTGTGGCCATGCTCATGTGAAGATCTTCAATTTAACTTCAGGAAATGACCACATTAACACAGAGCTCAAGTATCTGTGTAGACTGGCAGCCTGTGTTCCATTTCCCAAAGAAAATGACACCTTTAAACCACCCTGTTTTATTTAGGATTGTGCCTTCTTTATTTTCATTTGATATAACCCCATTTATAAGCTGTGAACAACAGGATCCAACTTTAAAGCGGCCCTGCTTTGAGTGGGGGATTGGAGGAGATGACCTGCAGACATCCTTTCCAATTGAAATTATCCTGGAACTGGATTAGAATTAAAAAACGTAGAATCCTGTATTCTATTAGGAAAGGTCTCACATAGGCAGAAATAAGCCTTTTAAACACTGAAATTGTAGTGATTGTAACAAGATAGAATTGCTTATTAAACCACCAGGGATCTGTGAGAAACAACCACCACAACGCTAAGATTTACAAAACTACCTAAAGGATTGACTGAAAAGTGAAAGAGAAGCTCAAAATTCATGCACATATTCACAAGTATCAGCCAGGATGAGTATTAATCATATTCACAAATCACTGAAAATTCAGGAAGAGGATAAAATACCTGGGAACTCCACAGTCCTGCCTTCATCCAGTATGTCATAGTGAACTTGCTCACCTAAGCAACCACTATTGCACTGCAAGGATTTCACAGTGCAGTGTCCCACAAATGCACAGATTTGGAATCATCTTCTAGCTCAAGCAACTGCTGAGGTGCTGGGGTATCAGGAGATTACAGATTGTAGAGATGGGCAGTGCTTGATTTTCAAAGACCCCTTAAGTACCAAAACCAAGTTACTGGAAACAAGAGTATGGGTATTTCTGCAAGTCAGGTCCCTGGTCTTACATTTTTGACGACATGCTCCAATCCTTCCTGAAACATTCTTCTTTCCTTCTCCATTTTTCTCCATTTACAGTGACTGAATGCTTGAATGCTTCCCCGCTAGCAATTCAAAAGAAAGGACAATCCCCTTGGAGCACGAGACACAGAACCTATTAATAAGCAAATGGAAAGAGCTGGCATATATTTCTCATTGTTTAATTCAGCAGCCACTAGAGTCTGAAGCATTTCTCTCCAGGGTCTCAGCCATGTAGAGTCAGTGTGGGAGATGACTTAATGCTATTGTCTTGAGCAAAGGATCTCAAACACTCACACAGAGCAAGGAACTCACAGGATGAGGGCACTCATTTAAACAGACGGGTCTAGATTTTAGGGGAAATAAGCCTTTAATCCTATCCATGCTGCCCACACCTGTGCAAGATTCAATTTTGTGGGTGAAAAGGAGTGCAGAGCTTTAGGGAAATGACACGCTCTGCAGAACTGATGAACTGTGTGAAGATGGCTGGTGAGAAGATCAAGCCCTTATCCCCAACTGGAAAACTCTCACTTCAGTTCATGCTTCTGGGGCTGTCTTAACCCTCTCCTCTCTCAACTTTGATTTTCCCCTCCTCCTCCTGCAAGGCTGAGCAAATTGAAGTGAATCCTGTCAGATGGACACCTTCCTGTCTACCTCGCTCTGCCTGGGAGATAACAGGGATCAATCACTGTTTTATACTGCATTAGAATTTGCAGTATTATTTCCATTGGCGGGGGGAGGGATGAGAATAGAAAGGAGAGACTTTTTCACTTATGGTGAAACAATTATTCCACACACACATATTACAGCTTTTGGTTAACTGCACCTAGGACTTGATCAACAGAAACAACATTCCTTGGGAAGAAATGCTGGGCTTTAAGTCAGGCTCAAAGGGAGAGAGGCAGTGCTGATTGTACTGAGTTCTATAGTTCTCCATGTTAAGAGCATTTTCACCTCCACTGCCTCTGTACAGGAGGATATTGTTCTGCCAAGCAACAGGAAACATCAACACTGATACAACAAAACACGGGGATCCACTTTCCTTTGAACTGAGCGCATACAGTTGCTGGGCCCAACAACATGTTGTATCATCCTCCTCAGGTTCATCTTCTGTTCAACAGGTTAAATACTTCAGTTTCAGTTCCTTAAAGTTTCTGTCAGTCTGTTGCATTCCTGCATCTAACACACCCCATTTGTCTATGGAAACACTAGAAATGTTCTGCAGGGATTAAAAAGAAAAGCAAAAAACCTTCCATACCTCCCCCAGCCCCAAAACCCCAACCCCAACTAACAACCACCTCAATAAGCTCCGTGGCAAAACATATCTCCCATATACTTTCTGTATCTCCCTAAAGCTTCTAACCTGGCTCTTCCTCTCATGTGAACTGCTGTGCATTTACATTTCAGTCTGTGTGACAATACTACTGGGTATATCCTGTACTTAAATCATTTCCTTGTCTTTCATATTGACACTTTCTCAAATGCAATCCCATCACACAAGTGTTTCAGTGACATGTTGAATATATAACAGACTCCCTAGCGGATGCTGGTCATTTTAATGTTGTGAACAGCTCGTCACACCTTTCATCCTCCTTCCACCTTGCTGCATTTGCTATTTCTACTGTATAAATTGGGGTGACCACAGAATGACAATAATCTCACATAGATTTTCATCCCACTGGATTCCTAAGTGATTTACAGATTTCACATACAATTCACTGCATCATTTCCACAACAGAACATAGGCTGAGCCAATGCTCATGTCACATGAAGCTCTCACCATCTGAAATTGCAGGAAAGGGCTTGGAATGGAAGAACGTGAATAACCCCATTAGAAAAATATGACAGTCAAAATGCCCCCATAGAAAATGCATTGGATTTTTATAATCCCAGCTGCTAGGAACAGTTTCTGATTCATGCTCAAGCAAATCATGCTCTGGGCATCAGGCAAGGAGGATGAAGCATTTGAGCTGTCAAGAGGTAAAGGCAGATAATGAAATGCATACACAAACAGCCAAAATACATTGTGTGTGCCTGTTTTGTCTATATGTTCTGTCTATATATACATATCCACAGGCATTCAAACTGTATTATTTAATCACAACTTTTATCATTTATCAAAACTTTGTCATTTCACAGAATCACAGAATCACAGAATCCCAAGGGTTGGAAGGGACCTAAAAAGATCATCTAGTCCAACCCCCCTGCAAGAGCAGGGTAACCTACAGTACATCACACAGGAACTTGTCCAGGCGGGCCTTGAATATCTCCAGTGTAGGAGACTCCACAACCCCCCTGGGCAACCTGTTCCAGTGCTCTGTCACTCTTACAGTAAAGAAGTTCTTCCTGATGTTAACGTGGAACTTCCTATGTTCCAGTTTACACCCATTGCCCCTTGTCCTATCACTGGATATCACTGAAAAAAGCCTAGCTCCATCATCCTGACACCTACCCTTCACATATTTGTAAACATTGATGAGGTCACCCCTCAGTCTCCTCTTTTGCAAGCTAAAGAGACCCAGCTCCCTCAGCCTCTCCTCATAAGGGAGATGTTCCACTCCCTTAATCATCTTTGTGGCTCTGCGCTGGACTCCTTCAAGCAATTCCCTGTCCTTCTTGAACAGAGGGGCCCAGAACTGGACGCAATATTCCAGATGCGGCCTCACCAAGGCTGAGTAGAGGGGGAGGAGAACCTCTCTTGACCTACTAACCACTCCCTTTCTAATGCACCCTAAGATGCCATTTGCCTTCTTGGCCACAAGAGCACATTGCTGGCTCATGGTCATCCTCCTATCCACCAGGACCCCCAGGTCCCTTTCCCCTTCACTACTTTCCAGCAGGTCAACCCCCAACCTGTACTGGTACATGGGGTTGTTCTTCCCCAGATGCAAGACTCTACACTTGCCCTTGTTAAATTTCATCAAGTTTCTCCCCGCCCAACTCTCCAGCCTGTCCAGGTCTCGCTGAATGGCAGCACAGTCCTCTGGTGTGTCAGCCACTCCTCCCAGTTTTGTGTCATCAGCAAACTTGCTGAGGGTGCACTCAGTTCCCTCATCCAGGTCATTGATGAAAATATTAAACAGCACCGGTCCCAGCACCGACCCCTGGGGAACTCCACTAGTCACAGACCTCCAGCTAGATTCTGCGCCATTGACCACAACTCTCTGCCTTCTTCCTTTCAACCAGTTCTCGATCCACCTCACTACTTGATCGTCAAGCCCACACTTCCTTAGCTTATCTATGAGGATGCTGTGGGAGACAGTATCAAATGCCTTACTGAAATCAAGAAAAACTACATCTACCGCTCTACCATCATCCCTCCACCTAGTCACTTCCTCATAGAAGGCTATAAGGTTGGTCATACATGACTTCCCCCTCATAAAACCATGTTGGCTGTTCTTAATGACCCCCTCATCCTTGATATGCCTAGTGATGGAGTCAAGAATAAGTTGTTCCATCATCTTTCCAGGGATGGAGGTAAGGCTGACCGGTCTATAATTACCCGGGTCCTCCTTCTTGCCCTTCTTATAGATTGGTGTGACCTTTGCCATCCGCCAATCCTCAGGCACCTCGCCCGTTTCCCACGACTCACCAAAGATGATGGAAAGTGGCCTAGCAATGACCTCCGCCAGCTCCCTCAGCACCCGTGGGTGCATTCCATCCGGACCCATCGATTTACAGATGTCCAGTTTGCATAGCTGATCCCTAACCCAATCCTCATCTACCAAAGCAAACTCCTCCTTTGTCCTGACTCCTTCTGGAGCTATAGAAATACGGGGCCCTTGGGGAGAGTCTGCAGGAGTAAAGACAGAGGCAAAGAAGGCATTCAGCACCTCTGCCTTCTTTATATCCTCTGTCTCCAGGGTACCCACTTCGTTCAGCAGTGGGCCTATATTGCCTCTTGTTTTAGTTTTATTTGCTATGTATTTGAAGAAGCCCTTTCTATTGTCTTTAACCCGACTAGCAAGATTTCAAGGTCAAGTCTTCACAGCAGACCCTGCAAATTAAAGCCACTGGTTTCACTGCTATCCTAATTTATTAGATTATATGAAAACTAAACTTCCTCAAGAAGTCAACTCCACCAAAGCCCCCAATTTACTCTGCTTGCCTACACTGGAATTGTAGATGCTGTGAAGGGTAACCCCTATGGACTATAACTAGCCTCAGGGATGACCATTGCACTGGAAATATCAGCTCTCATCTGGGAAAATGCTTAAAAGCAAAGCTTTGTAAATGCTCTATAAAAAAAACCAAGCTTAATCAAGCACCTTAACTCCAAAGCTCTCAACAATGACAGCATTGGAAAAGCAGACTACTAGAATCATCTTGTACTCTTGGGTTGTTACTACTACACATCACCCGAAAGGTGACTTGTATCAGTGTATAAAAGACATCCTTTAATATAAAACCATGCACTGCACATAAACAGATGCAGTCACTTGCCCAAACAGTGAGAAATTACAATGCATTTAACACATTATTTTCCCAAAGACTTACAAAGAACTACCTGAAGCCTGGTCCAGAGTTAAGACAACAAACTCCCATCACATTCACTTGTAACAGAGATCATTAACTGCCCCAGGGAAGCTGACTTAGGCATTGCACGCATGTCACCATCACCAGGGGAAGTCAGCAGCTTTAACGCGCCTCAGGTTTGTCAGTGATCTCCATATGCTGGCAACATAAATGTTTGAACATGCAGGTATTTTCCAAGTCCCTCATTTTGACTTTTCTGGTCAGCCGAAACAGGGAGAGTAATGAATGGTGGCACTGCCCTTAAGAGGACCAAAGTTATTAGCCTAATGCATCGGAAGGAATGATGCATTAAGACATTAAGAATCAAAACAATCACATTAATGCTTGACAGCATAAGCAGGAAACAAAAGATGAGAGCTGTAATACAAACCATATGGCTTAATAACTAATCTCTCATTTAAGCATCATTATTAAAACACCTCCTAAACGTTCGGGCCTTAACAGAATATCTCAGCATCATTATTTCACATATTTATTCTTTATTCCCTCCTCTCCCACTCTTCTCCCTCCTCTTTCCCTCTCTAAAAGTGGTGGGGTTTTCCTGAAAAGCTCTTCAAACTGCTTCTCCTTTCACAAAGTCCAAATCCTACGTCAACCCAATTAAGCCTACACAGTCATAATAAATGAGGGTTGTCAGTTAGTCTCACTTGAGACACAAACTGTAGCTAATATTACTCAATATGCAGATGTTTTCTGTCTCTTTCCATTGGAAAAAAAAATAAAGTATTATCCAAATGGATTAATGATAAATTGCCATTAATATGAAGAGGATATGCTACAGAATGACACAAGGTTGCAGAAATGTCAAGTGGAAGAGATGAGTGTGAACAATGAAGTCCTCTTAACATGCGGGAGTGATCAATAATTTATGTATTGTGCTGCTGGACCACACCAGCTCTCCCTTAACAAACAGGGGTGTGTTGACTAAAACCATCAGGCACTCAAAGAGGGGCTGCAGGAGATTCTCAGCTTGTAGATGATGCTCACAGAGACACCAGCTGGGGACCTGTCAGTGGAAGACTTTCCAGGACCAACTTTTGGGCTCCTTTTTAACTCTTACAGAAGCTGCTGGTGGTTACAAGTGCTTTAAATGCCCGAAAATCAGATTACACCTGATTCTGGAAAGCAATCCAGTGGTTGTAGCTCCAATGGCTTCAATGCAGTTAAGCTCCACACCATCAAAACATTATCACTCTTGGGTTTTTAAAGATAGTTATCTCCAGGATTGCCAACACCAATTTGAAGTATCAAAAGTTACTTAAATGCCGTCAAAAAAACCCAGCAGGTTTTCCTTGAAACAGTCTTTCTGTGAGGTTTTTGGACAATTGTTCCTTTATTTGACACTGCTCTTTCTACAGCTTTCCCTATTTTTATGTATTTATTTCACACACTAAAGCTGAGTGTTAATGGCACAAAATTTGGAGCTGAATTTTAAGCATTTCAAGTCCTGAGCCAAGCACTTCTATTCAAAAGAGAGAATTATGTTTGAACAACATATGCAGAAACCCACCAAAACATAGGCCTGGGAAAAGGGAATCAAAACGTACAATGAGAGTTCATGTCCTCAAGTACCAGTGGCTGCATTTTGTGTTTTAACTACCACAATTCCAGCTGAGTCACTACACCAACGCTAATGGTTCTGATCATTCTCTGCTCTGTGTCCCCCCATCCCTTACAGTTACAGCTATCTGCAGTGTAACTGAATGCAGTGATTTCTCTGCATCAGAGCCAATGTTGCCCTGAAGACAGAACGCTGGTTTTATTCAAGAACAGTTTGCTGGAAAGCATCCAGAGTTGGAAATTGTGATGATGGGTGGACTTTTTCCTCTGCTTTTTTCCCCACTTTGTTTGCAAAGCAATTTAATAGAGGTTGAAACGCTATAGAAAAATCAGAGTTTCAATAGAAACGAGCAGGAAAAAAAGTCTCCTATATTTAACCAGTCCTTCTCCCAATCAAGTTGTTTAAATGAGGTTGTAGTAACTACCTCAGGCTGATACTCCTATTACTGAATTCAAGTTCTTCAGACTGACAGCAGGAGTTACCAGAGCTGCAGTAGATTCTGTTGTTCTTTTTACTCCCCCCATGCTACTCGTTACTACAATAAATGATCTCTCTTTCGACATTTGAAGCTTCTTTTGTGTATTTGAACACAGATATTTAGCACATAACAATCCAAAGTGTTATCCAAGGTTCTAAAATTGAGATACCAGAAATCCGATTTTGGTGTCAACCACAGCAGTTTCAGTGGTATAAATTCATTTAATTCAGGCACAAGGACAAAGGGGGATAAAGTCCTATAGCAAATGAATGTGAAAGTTATCCACAGGATTGTGGACTTCTGCATTTCTTAGTATCACCTGGGCTTTGGTGAAGCTCAGCAAAACAAGCTCCCTCACTGCTTTCTGCATTCATATGCGCAGAAAAGAAAGAATGAAAGCAAAAGCACCAAGGAATTATGGTTCCAGACTGGGTAAGAAAATGCAGAAGTTTGGGGTGGTTTATTTAATTTTTTATTCACTCATTTTGCATCCTCTGCTTGGAAAGTCTTGGCTAAGTATGTCAGCTCCTGCCTTAATTGGAGTCTCTGTCTACTGAGATCTACAGTAAGTAATAAATAGATTCTCACCTACCTACTTTCTGAAGCTATTCAAAGCCCACCTGGGCTACTGATGTTCTTGCTTACAATGGAGAATAGAGAAGGAGCTGAAGGATTTGACACTGCCTGAAACAGACACTTAATAAATAGTGTTCTCTTGAAATGATTAAAACCAGCTGGCCTCAGTGAAACAGGGCAGAATTTAACTTGGGAGAATGAAATAAAGATAAAGTCAGAATAAATTCATCTTCTGCTTCCCAGCCTCGCTTCCCTCATCCCGCTCCCTTCCCCCAAGGCAGCAAACCTGGTTTTCATAACTGCAAAGAAAAGGGGGGGGGGGGAGGGAGGAGGAAAAAAATCCAGGAATTCCTACTAAAAGCCATCAGCCAAATTTAAACTGTTCCAAAAAACATGAAAACCATTTGAAAATCCTCTGTGTCTCCAAGAGACTGGTAATTCCCACTATTGGGCTGCTTAGCTTCAAACACTGAGGGGTGGAGGGAGGAAAAAGGAAAATTTAAAACACAGGTACAAGATTTCCAGTCATGAATAATGATTTTTCAGGGACCCAGACTGAAATGCACTGAAGAACACCTGCCTTGCTGATAGCCGATTCCCTTCAAGATGCATCAGACTGGACTGCCTGGAACAGATTCACCTCCAGCTCCCAGATTTTCCATTAAAATAACATCCATCTTTTTTATCCCTGATGGAGTCACGAAGTGTTTCAGAGCCAGGGCACAAGGGAACCGCTGTGCTCAAGTGCAGCCCAGCTGCCACTTGGGTGACAAGCAGCAGCTGTTGAACACCACACAGCAGCACTGCGGAGCCCATAGAGCAGTAGGAGCACTGCAGCCAAGTGGAAGTGCAGGGACAACTGAGAGCACTGAATACTGCTCACTAGCATAAGGTTTCAGCAGGATGACAGGTCCAGCATCCACACCCATGAAAGGGTTCCCAAGTTCTTCAACAATCACGTATTTCATACTTTCCTGAAGTAAAGTAACACTTCCAAGGCTCCCACCCATTGCCAGCCCAGCTCAACAGATACTCTTCCCAGAGATGGACTGACATGGTACATGATGTAGCCCTTGCAGAGCATTGAAGTTTGGGCTCCAGTAGGGTTTACCTTCTGTCTCTTCAGCTCAGTATGGAATGGAATGCTGACTATAGCTATACCTGAGGAAAGCAGTGCAACAAGAACAAACCAAACCTAAGCATTTTATTTCCATACAGGTTTACAGGAAAATTCCCTTTCTTAATCAGGAGCTAAACACATACACCAGAGGTGGCAAATGGCAAGACCTGGAGAACATACCTAAAAGCTATTGCACAGTTCAAGACATTCACTCAGCTGAAGGATTTTCTCTACATGAGGATTCTGTCCAAGCCTAAGAGGCAGCAAGTTGTTTTTCAGGCAGAACAGAGTAAAAAGAACAATAATATTCTTAGAAGTTTCAGTGCTCTAGAAGCTCATTTGTCATGCAACACATGATAACTGACTTGAAGAAATGCAGGCACTGGCTAAAAGAAAACTAAAATCATTCATTTTTGAGCTTGTGTTCGGAGGTCATAAGCCTGAGGTTGAAAGGTAGTGGAAGAACATTAACAAACAGGAAGGGAAAGATTCTGTTCTTACAGCGATAGAATGCTAGTACCAAACCTAATACGAACCTGAGGTTTGCCAAGCATTTTTGCATTGAAGTCTTCCTTTACTGAAGTTTTTAGTACCTGACCTGTCTGCAACTGAAAGTCACCTCACAGTGCTGTCTACACGCCCGAGCCGCTCACATCCAGCACATGGCATCTCCTCATGTGAGGCACACATCCTGTTCCTGAGAGATCACCTTCTACCAAATAACTCCATTTCCTTTACAAGGCTCCTTTTCTTCTTAAGGAGTTCATTTGGGTTGAAAATTGGTGCTTCAAAAGTGAGGTCACTTCAGGACCCAAATGCCACTGATTTCCACCACCAAAATCAGCACTACTTACACATCTTTACAGCATTCCTGCCCATTTTACAAGCCTCATCATTAGTAGCCTAGAAGAGCTATCCTAGCATAAGCCAACAATACCTCTTAATAATGAATATAAATCTCCCCATGGAATCTATTCTTCCAGTACGACTCCTTTGCTGGATCCTCTAGGAGTGCACATGTAAAGAAATGGCACCTGTGTAGCTGTAGTGGTGAGAATTTTCTAACAGGAAAGAATCATGTTTAATTAAGCCAAATTGTATAAATTCACTCGTGTGGAGAGAAGTATGAGAAAAGTCCATCAATAACATACAACCACATCCTCTTGTAAAGGAGACTGTAACATAAACCTGACACGTCCACTGATGTGGATTAGACTACAAGGAGTCCAGCAGCACATTTGCAAATGCCTACAAAAAAGTGGCAGTGGACACCATTTAAGCTTTTGCATTTTATCACAGTCAGCATTTCTGACTGTAACTTCAGTAACAATAACTTCCCAGTTAGTTCTTCCATCCCCTCTTTTCCTACCCAGTTCTTCCATCCCCACTCTTCCCACCCACAAAATCACAGTGAGAATGCTCAGCAACAAAACTCAAATCTCATCAATGTATTCTGATTGCAAAGACAGTAATTCAAGGGAAGGCAGATATTCAAGTGAGCCCAATGGCTGGGGAGAGCCTAATGTAGTGATACAAAACGGCCAGACACATTTCCACAACCTTCAACAGTCAGATGGAATGATAAACCTAGGGAGTATCATTTTATCTCTGGCATTACACAGTACCTCACTGATCTTCCTTCCCCTGCCTATGCCAACCCTGCTTTTGCCAGGATAATGCTTTTAGGTATTCCAACATTCTTTGCTTGGTCCAAAGATACTAGTATATGGAAAAGAAAGAGTAGACATCATCCCATCTTTTTATCATACTCATAGACAGGATATGTGCTTTAGAATCTGATGCATTGTCCTGCTTAGATCTAACAGACACTATGTGCCTTCTCTCTTTTTCTGTCTAGAAACATGATAATTACCTGCCAGAATGTTGCATTCAGACAAAGTCTAACAAAAAGGGTTTGGTTTTTTTTTTTTAATATGAAGGTTATTTTAAGATATTTTTGCTGAAGAGGAACTGGCTCTTTAGCGATGCAGCCTGCTGTTTGGTGAGAAAGTCCTCTGTGCTTAGAGCTACATGGTAAGCATGGTTTAAAACCAGGAAAGTCAGCAAACAGGAAGGGGTTTTGGACAAAGGGCCCCCCTTTGCTCCTTTAGCCCTGTCTCCCAGTTCAGCAGGGTTGTTATCTAAAAGGAACAAAACACCAATACTCATTTTTACTGCAACCAGCAGGGTTTAGACTTCCACTTGCATTCATTTTATGAGGACCTAGGTGATCAAATTCCTTGGGCAGCGTGGGACATTCCGAAAGCAACATTTTCAGTGAATTATAACGAGACTAAAAATCCCATTTGGTGCAAGTAAAACCCTTGTAAAGAACATGTCACCTCCTCAGCTGCAGTGGTTGGTGGAAATGCACTTTAAGAGCTCGCTTCCGCAGGCAGTTAGCAAAGCGACACCTTCAGCACCCGACACGCAGAGGTCTGTGCCGGTGTTTGAGTCTATGGTTCAAGTCCTGCCAACCACCTGCTGGAACAGTTTTCTTTCCTCTCTCATTGTTCACTTTGTCTGGGGGCAAATTTATGGGCCGGGGCCTTCCCCAAGTGTAACTTTTGAAGGTTAAAGTGAACAGCAAAGAACTGAACCACGAGGCAGACTAGGACCAGGTTCTAAACCTTGATGTTTTAATTCGAATAAAACAATACTTGGCTCTGGCAAAAATCTCCTTCTGTATATTTTAAAGCAGTGTGTAGGACAGAGGTACTGTCTCTGTGTTGTAGACAGGGAAAGGGAGGCAGAGCTGCACAATGACCTGCCCTAAGTCATACAGGAATCTTGTAAAAGAAGCAGAGGTACATCCTGACAGATCCACATTGCATTTCTCTCCACCAGCTGAGGCAGAATGCAAGTGTTTAAAGTCTTTGGAATATCATAAATACGCAGATGAAATGATGGTCACACTGCATCAGGAGCTGAACAAGTGCTGGGAGAGGGTGCCCTTGCCCTGAAAAAACAAGGCTCCCAACAGAGAGGAAAGGGGGAAAGAGAGGCAGATTAAATGAGGGGAGGAAGAAATGGTAAATGAGAGATATGGAGCAGAAATGGACCTCCTCTATCCACTGTTTTATTAGAATGGAAGCAATCCCATTTCAGACCCATCTGACTCACTAAGGAGGAGTCAAAAAAGAAATAAGAAAACCCCACGAAACTGCTTGAAACAACAGACAGTTCAAAAGCATCCCCCCAGTGACAGTGTGAGCAGCACGGCTGCCCCAGCAGCAGCATGGACCTACCACACCTGACACGGTGCAGAGCACCATAAGGCTGGTCACACCACCAGCAGTGCTCAGCCCAACAGGAGTGAGCCCCTGACACACCACTAACAGTATGAAATGGGAACACAAGCCCTGATTTATGGAGGCTGCACGATGCTGTGTTGCTCACTCACTGTAAATTGATGAGGAGACAGCGAGGTCCTACTAGAGACATGTCACATTCATGCAGTATTTATTGCTTGATCTCACACAAGCATGAAGGGAGACTAACTGGGATCAGCTTTCCCAGGGAGAAGAAGCCAATGGAGTCACCAGAAGTCCTGAACAGGGGGATGGGACACATGGAAGGGGACATGCACCGAGATGGGACCTACAGACAGGAGGGCTTGGTAACACCAGACACTTCAGATCTCACTGATAATTAGCAACAGGGTTCTAATTGCCTTCAGTAGGCTTTGAATCAGGCTGAGTGGGTAGATAGCTGGTGGCTCCCCAGAGCCACAAACCTGAAATAGTCACTGGAAGGTGGATTCACAGCACAGGTAGCACATTTCTGCTTATGGGGAGAAGCATTTCAACCCCTCCTGCATGTCCCATGTGTTCTACCTCTTTCCCAATGTGCGTGAGGACCAAGACGAGCCACTTGGGGCTTTTCATCTTCCAAGAACGTTGCAGACCTGCATGTCTTTGCCACTGCTACAGAAGGATAATTACTGTAAAGCAGACAGCATGGATTTGTTTAAGTGAGAGAAGATTCTCAGTCTAATTTTAGGGATTTGAACAGAAGGCGACACTCCAGCTGGGAGAAGATTTCCACCGAAAAGAATGTTTTGATGAAAACCAGAGGGCGAGGGGGGAGTTTCGCAACACGATTTCCCTCCTTTTCCTAACCTGCTTGGTGAAATACACATGGGACCCTCATTGGTAACAGCCATTATCACTGAGGAAACTGCGATGGGTCCTGCAAAGGCTGTCAGCAGGATCTGAACCAGAGACGACCTGGAAGGAACAGAGATCTCTGCTGAGGAGTTTAAAAGGAACCATGAGGGCTAAGTTGGTCCCATGAGGTAGAAGATACTTTGTGAGTTGTTTCCATAAGTGGATCAAAACTGTGTCCTCAAAGAAGGGGATGCTTTGGGATAGAGGACACAACCTTAGCACCTCAACAACTCCCATCCTATTTGTGAGTAGCCAACAGAGAGCAGCTGAGAGAAAAGGTCCTCAACACACTGAAATAGGTGTCCTTCCCCTCCTCCAGAGGAGCCAGGCTGAGAGCATCTACCTGAGATTTCTGGCTGGGGTTTGGTTTGGGTTTTGAAGGCAAGGCAGATCTTTGGCAGAATGTTTAGTTAGCCAAAACTGCACTTTTGTGAGGAAAGGTTAAACCTCAGGGTGGTTTTCATCAACCTAAGCTCTAATTCACCTGCCCCACAAAAAAGTTGAGATTTCCTCCCTCTAAGGACAACAAAAAGATAGAAAATTCTCTAGACAAAGCAGGACATTTATTCCTATTAAATCACAGAAGTCCGATTTCTCTGGAATGCACATTCAAACCATGGAAACAAATCAGTGATGGCTTGCAAAGTATTTCCAAACTCAGGGTTACTTTTCAAACTGATCTTCTAGGAATAACGAAACAAGCAGGAAACGCACAGAGGAAAGCCTGGACAGAATTCTCCCGCTCCCTTTTACACACAGTGCAGCAACACCCCCCTCCCATGTGCTCTGTTCTCCATCTCTCTGGAATGCACGCTGAGAAGGAACGAGACAATGGACCTGGGGCCAATGTCCCCTGGTGCCCATCCAGCTCTGTTCCAACTCAAAAAAAAAAAAAAAAAGAGAATTTGAGTTGCTCAAGAAACCCAAACGAGTATTTATAACTTCCTGACAGACTGGATTGCACGAAGCTTTAGGCGGACTGTAAAGTCTGCCTTCCCTCTGTTCTCTCCCTCTCTCCTTCTAGACGATAAAACTTGTAACTCTTCAGGGAGAGCTGTTTCTCCCCCACATCCAGAATCAATCCCTGGTATCTGAAGACACCCCTCACTTTTAACATGACCTTGTTGTCAGCATCTCAAGCTGTCAAATCGCTCTCCCCGCCCCTCCCGTGGCCAGCTCAAGGCTCTATTCCATTAGCGAGTGTTTCTTGAGAAGCCCTGATGTAGAAGATAATGGAAGGCACAAGAGGAAAGCCTTCCAAGAGGTAGGTTTAAGTGATAGAATAAGCATGAATCCTGGCAAAAGCCATGGTGGGACTGCCAAGAAATTCTATATGATGCAGGTGCAAATAGTTTTTTTAAATTCAGACTCATTAAAATATGTATTTTGCAAAACGAATTAAATTAAACCATCTGGGAACAAGGGGGAAAGGCTGGGGGCTGGAGAGTAGGACAGGGCTACACATGTGCACACACACACACACAATTACTTTGTTTGCAGTTAAAAAGTAGATTTGAAGGCCCGGGACTTCATCAGGATCCGTAATTGTGGGAAAGTAACCTGAAGATGCCAAACAACAGGAAATTACCAGAAGAATCTGTCAGCACAATCAGCTGCTATTTTCATTGTTCTTTGGCAAATTTATACCCAGTCGGGAACACCTGGGCTGGCAAACAGCCCGGCCGGACTAATTGCCAGGGGAGAGGAGCAGTCATTTGTCTTCAGTGGGGTTTCCTATGCTCGCTCCTCAAAACATGTGGTTTCACTTTTCCCCTCTCTCTGCAGGAAATGGCAGGACAGTGAAACGCAGAATAAATGAGTTCGATTCCAAGAGGTTGCCTCCTCAGAGGCCACTCCAAAAATAACTGTCTTGTGAGAGGCTGTTAATAACCAAGATTCTATATACTGTCTTCAGCAAACAACATTTCAAAGGCACAGTGTTCCTTTTCTCCCCAGACCCTGTGTACATTAAAAACATTGTGGGGAGAAGAAAAGGAAGGGAAGGAGAGAAGGAAGAACCTCGGCAGTTAAGAGTCCTGTATATTTTTGTGGGGAATTCACACTCTCTTCAAACTGCCTTGCAAAATCCAACACACCTCGAGGAAGTTGACTTGGATTTTCCTCCAGGGCTGAGCAAAATACTGCTATGTCTTCCCAATGTTATTTCAGGCTGAGCAAGTATTTGTTACAAAGCTCAGTCAATCCCTGCAGTCATTTGTTGAGGCATTCCCCTTCATTTTACCTTAAGGCTGTCCTTTTCTCCATCCCATGCCTCCATAGCCTTTGAGAACTTGGCATACCTGATCTCAGTGGAATCATAGAGTCACAGCCTGGTTTGGGCTGGAAGGGACGCTCAAGCTCATCCAGTTCCAACCCCTACCATGGGCAGGGACACCTTCCACTATAGCAGGGTGTTCCAAGCCCTGTCCAACTTGCTAGGGATGGGTCACAGCAACCTACAACAGACAACCATTTCTTCCCAGGAAATTCAGGCACAGTCTCACCACTGGTTACCCACATGGAGTGAGTCTCAGGTTTGTAAAGGCAAGGGCACAGTGCCTATGCGATGCATTTCAAGGATCCATTTCTAACTCACCAACTACTTGAAACAGGTATTTGGTGCATGTGGCTTATATTAAAAAAGCAAGTCCCTTTCCAAATGCAAGCTTTGAGAGCAGATTTGAAAGCTGTGACAGACAAGGGAAGAGTCCCAGCAGTCACCTGCACTGTAGCTTTATCTCTGCCGAGACGCTGGTTTTGCCGTTGTAAGAGTGCACTTTAAAAGATCACCTCTTTACAAGAACCACCTGTCTAAAGCGACAGCTTTTCCCTTGAACCTCACAACATATTTTTAAGGTTAACATACCACTAAAAAAAGTTTTGCCCCCTCCTCCCATTACCACTGGCTTTTAGCAAATCCAGGCTGCAACGTCCCCTCCGTGTAGCAAAACCATGTTTTATGTAGTTCTCTTTTAAACCTGGGGTACTTTCGAAGTTAAATTGCACAGTATTTTACCATTTTGGATGGTGTTATGTCACAGCAGCAGCATGTTTTATATTGAAGTGTATATCCGCATTTGGTATATTTTCACCTGCATCTTGTCCAAATCCTACAATGATTTAGCATCTTGGCACTCTGACAGCAAAGAATCACACAGGGAGAAAAAAAACCCAAACCCTAAAAAAGCATTTAAAACATACAGCAGATGATCATTAGGTTGGGTGAAGGAGCTGAAGGCACATTTGGGTTTCATTTGGTTTCAGTTGCAGGCTCTTTAGCAGGGTAGAACTAAACTGTAATTCTAAACTGACCCACCTTTTCTTTCCTTTCCTCGACAAAAGGTGAAAAATGCGATGGAACATTTTACAATACGCAGCACATCGGTGCTGCTGTGGCACTGAGAGTTCAGACTTGGCGTATTTTCTCTGGGGCTGAGATGTTTTGACATGTTTATTTGTTTAATTTGTTTATTTTGACTAGCTCTGATTATAATTGGCAGCAATGAGCAGAATTAACATTAGACAGTGTCTTAGACTTGTCGGTTACAATAATGCAAAAGGCATGTGAAGACAAATCCTCCAAAGAAGTGACAAAAGCTGGAGCTCGGTTCAGCGGCATCATGGCTTTGCTAATGCATGGAGAACAAGTGATAGAATAGGACTGGAACTATGTGCTGCCCCCCGATTTCACTGATAGGATCAGCCTCTTAAATAGCTGAAAATACACCTCCTGCTAAAATCAGAACATTCCTTAATAACCCTAAGTGACACAGGCGGAATATCCCCTAGATCACTGGGTTTTAAATCAGAACATCTGCATGATCGTGGTCTTGTGTGAGGTGTCCCTGCCCATGGCAGGGGAACTGGAATTAGATGATCTTAAAGGTCCTTTCCAACCCTAACTATTCTATGATTCTATGAATACCACAGGACATGCAAAGCGCATTTACCCTTAGCTGCAAGATACACTTGCACTCACTTAAGTGTCACTGACAGTAAAGAAAGGGCTCATCATCTTTCAGAACCAGACCATTTCTTTGGAGTTCAATCATATCAGGCAATGAAGACTCTCACTGACTTCATGTGTCTAAGGTGTTGTTTTCTATTTTAGAGTAACAAACTTTGCTGGGTTTGTCTTGGTTTTTTTTTTTTGTTCCTAATTGTAGTCACTGAACTGGAACAAGAGGTAGGAAGACAGGCACTGTAAAGCATTTTTTTCAAGCCATCGTAATCCAAATGTTTTGCTTCAATTTGTTTTAAACAGCATGCATTTAAACTGACAAAACTAAGAATATTTTCTGAGCTGCTGCATCCTTCACACAGGCTACTCTGCCATGATATTGCAGCCCATATGTTCCACAATATCACACTTCTCAGCGCTACCTAGGTAAATGATAATGCTAACAAATCCCCTTCTGTGCATGTAGACAATACAGCATGTGGGTGATAAATCTGGACCCAATTTGCAGAGTTTACTTTCCATATCTTAAGGTGCTCTGCAGAGGTGAAGACGCCTTATCCCCTGCAAGTTTTGCTCCTGCTCAAAACCCCAAAACACGGTTTCAGGCCTCAAGTCATGGCCACATTTTGGCATCAGAAAATATTCAAATGAAAATGCTGTCAGAACACTGCACTGCTGCATTAGCGAGCAACTAAAGTACTCCCTGAACTACTGAACCATAAAACACCATCCTTAACCTCTACCAACACCAAATATTCAATCCAGACCTTTCCCATGATTCCAAACAACTCCCCCCCCCCCACCCCGACTCCAGCTGCAAAATCCAGATTCTAACACACATTTCCATGAGCCTCACATTGTTAAAGTCAGAGTCCAAACATCTTTACGGTGCAAGGTATTCAGGCCAGATGGCCATTTCTTCTTCCTCCTCCTCAAAAGGAACATTCAGATCTGAGATCAGAGATAAACTTATATCACTTCACCTGAAAATCCCAGGGAACCCTTAAAGGGGTGGGGAAAAGACAAAAAACCCAGTTTTTTCAAGATGAGGCACAAAGGAAAAAAACCCCATGATGTTAAATATAAGAAAAGACCACAGAATTCAAGTGCATGTTTCTTAGCTTTGATTAGGTCATTCTTTTCCTAGGAAAAGGCATTGCCATTAGCAAGCTTGCTGATGCCAAGTGGTGATAAAAAGCCTAGTGGCGAATCTAAAGGACAGCTACTAGTCAGTAACCAGAAGCAGCCAATTTGTATCCCAGAGAAGGTGATCCTCGCATGGAAGACATAAAGCAAATGAGAACTTGAATCAAGTGACCAGGTTACATCTGTATTCACCACATTAAACAGAAGAAGTTTTTATGCAAAACCTTTCCAAGAAAAGCAAATCATGTCCATAGCCCAGCACTAATTTTCCAGGAAAAAGCAAAGATGCTGCTTTCCTCATATTTTCAACAAAAGTTTCTCAGTGTGCAGCATGTCACATTATTACGTGTGAGACCGTATCTGTGGCAGTGCAGGGGGCCAAGGGAAGGTTCTCACGTTCACACCGAGTGCTACACTGAAGGGCTTTGCTTCTGATACCTTTGCTCATTTGCTTTGTACTCCATTATTTAAGAGTGATCTGAACACACAGCCCCTCTGCCAAGCCCTGTTTGCTGTTTTGAGGCCTCTCCAACAGTTGTTTTAAACACCAACACCACCTGGAAGTGCACTAAAGCAGAGCGTGTGGCTGTTCTCATTACCCTGACTTACTCTCAGCAACAGTGCAATGGCAGCTGAAGCAGAGAGGAACAGAACAGAATGCAATGAGAAAGTTAAATCAAAGCATTTTTGACTCAGAAGCCAAAAGCTGCAAAAATACCAAGAATTTCTTCTCATATTAATAGGAAGGAAAAAATCAGGCCCTACTGAGGAGCTGTTCCGTTTCCTTTTTCCCTTTTTCAATGGAATTATATGCATTTGGAGCAAAAGAAACAAAACGTAACTAAAGCTTAGCCAAATATTTATGTATTTTTTATGATATTCGCATTTTTCTTGAACAAATTCTTATGCCTCATGGTCAGCTCATTAGATATTAAAGCTACTTTATAGGAAACAAACCAACAGCCTTTTCTGTATAGGCCGCTGGCTGAAATGGGATTTAACTCACAATAGTTCCATCATAATAGTGAAATAAAAGACTTCCATGATGGAGTCAAATATTGCATCATTTGTATTGCACTGGTACAATCACTGCATTTATCAACCATGAAATAGTGGCTCCTCTCTTGGAGCATTATCCCTGTGCTACTTACAGAGGGCAAAGATCACAGACATGCACTGAAGAAAGCAGCAAGAACCACCTGAGAACCAAAATCTGTTCTTAAAGAACAACCAAACAAAAAGCAACCCTCAAACTTTAACAAGTATATTTGCTATTTGCTCAGGAGCACACTGTCAATGCTTGCATAGTACAGGAATCTAAATGGTTTCAAACAAGATAGAAATCTTATCTTACTGATTTCAGAGAACACATTGAGGTATAATGGTTAATAGTGAACAGCATCACAATGAAAACCTGTGCAATTACATGGCTGCTAGGTTGTTATTCGACAATGATCACTAGCTCATCTAACTAGGAGGTAAACTACATTAGAAAACAAGATACTATTAAACCTTGATCTCATACCTAACACACATGTTGCTAGAACTCCAACACAGGGACACGTATAGTTATGTTCCTGTTAAGCTCATGAAGTTCATGTAACTGTACAGTTTCAGAGCTCATAATTGCCATGAGCCTCCACTCAGTTGAGTGTATGAATAAACACTGTGTGCACAGCAGATTTGTAAGGGTAGAAATCATCTGTTAAGAGCCCTGAAGGCACAGAGTTCTTCTCTAGGCATAGAGGAGGTGTCTTCTCTTACACACCTAGTGAACACAACTCTGTTCCTGAAAGCATTCTATCTAAACCAGAAAAGCCAAGGAAACCATGTCCATCCATTCCCAGAGCTCCAGCAAGAGTTAACACTGAAGCAAACACGCCATCCCCTTGGGTCTGGATGGGACCTACCAAAGCATCTCCTACATCAGCACAGCAACCTCTGCACGCTGCGGTTGAGACTGAAAACAGCTAAAGATTCTCAGTGCCTCATTCACACAGCAGTTGCCTGACAGATTTGCCTGATTTTAAGGCTGCCTTCTTTCTTTGATTTGTATATTAAGTCTTCTTCAAGGGTCTCAGATTCAGTACCTATAATGGAAGTTGAAAATCTTAGCTTATATTCTGGTTAGAGTGTAACTATTGCTACTCAATGACTTGAGCACCTCATAAAAACTGACTGCTACAGCCCTCCAAACTGGTCAGAGTCAATCAAGTAAACGCCATTCTGATAACAAGACAATTCCTATGTAAATATATATACCCTTAATGCCACTCTGTGTGTCAAACCCTCTTCAGCTTGCTTGTCGTCCAGTCAGTAGGACTTTTCTGAATAAGGTGAGCAGGTTTTGGCCACATGGTGAAGAACAAGATCACCAGCTGTGTGCATTCAGTTTAAATATTCAGCCCATCTTTCAGTGAAGATTCATTTGTCATGTCCCTTGGCACTTTCGAGTCTAATTATTGAAGGCTATACAACCCCCCTCCCCACCCAAGAGCCTATTGTTTTTAAAGTGATAGCAAACAGCTCAATCTAAATGAAGAACAATCACAAGAGGATCTCAGTTGCAAATAACTGCAGAAATCAGGAGAATTTTCCATTTCTAGCCTGCACTTCTGTAGATGAGGGGATAAGAGATAATGGCCTCAGGCCTACACAGAAGATGTATCACACAGACAGCTTTTGCTCTCTAGCGGACACTGCTCAAGTCCACCTGAGGCCAAAACTGGGAATACCCTGTTGGCTCTTGTGACAGAACAGCTTGGAAGAGGTATGTGCCTCAGCAGAGATGTTCCTTCCAGGGGAGTTGCAGGAAAGGTATTGCTCACATTGTTCATGCTTTTGATTCCCAAATATACACTATGGTATTCTGTCACTCCACAGCATCTTTCAACAAGCTGTGCTGTCAAATTCCCTTCACATATGACCTTCTAAAAACTCAAGCAACCAAACAACCAACCAACCCCCAGCATGTGCTCATCTCACTCATACAGCGACATGATGGTCCAGGTTTCCTATGGATTTTCCACAAAAATAAGTCATTTTACAGGTGGGAAATTGAGGCTGGACAAAGTGACAGGTGAGCAAAGAGACATCCCCCAAGGTCATCTCTGAAATTGCTGAGTTGGAAGCGCATCCTTTCCCTCCCCACCTGAAATGACACTCCTTTCCAAACCATCCTACACGTGCAAAGGGGATAAAATACCTATAAGAAAATTTGTTCTAGTGGTGAGCTTCCCAGGGGAGTTTGAATGACAGAGCGAACAACACCTTGACAGTGTCTATTTAAACAAAGGAAGCACATTGTACATGTCTCAGACATTTCTCCATAGAGTTCAAGGCAGCAAAGGTCACTGTATGCTATACCTTTAAATAAAGTAACCAAGATAAAGGGGAGAAACCTCAGCTAGAGGCTGCCAGTTGAGATAAGGGCGGGCTCTGTAGGTAGCTGTCTGTTGCCATCTTGTGGATAAAACAATACATGCCAAAATCAGAGCAGTAAGGAAGGGTCCAGATCCCCTGCTCAAGAAAATTCAGTATCTTTCCTTTCGGATTACCTCTGAACTCCTTTTCCACTCTGTTATCAGCCTCTTTTTGTTTGCTTTTAAGATAAAGAGACTTTTTTGCTGTTTGAAAACCCCAGTGAAAGAACAGCCAGGCTCAAATCCAGAGTTCCTTTAACTAGTTGGAAAGACTGGCTGAGAGGAGGAAAGGGGAGGGATGAAGAAGAAAGGGAAAGCAGATGAAACTCCTGCACCAAACGGCAAACAAAGGGTTTGCTTTGCAATTTCATGGATCAAGCAGTGGTCAAGGGGTGAAAGCCCTAACTGGAACCTTTTAAATGGCACTGTATTAACAGACATTGGAAAGCCAGCTAGAAGTTTTCTTTTGTCATTAACAGTTGTGATTCCAGCTACCTCCTGGCTCTTCCTCTCCTGTTACAGTTTACCCAGGGACAAAGGTGTTCAGTGTAATTTATGCAATGCCAAGACAGGAGACTATGTTGACTAATTGCGTAGTAGGAGGTTTTCATGCCTGGTAGTCCTTTTCAAGTCACCAGTTCACAAGAGCAAACAGCAAGAAAGGGAAGCAGGAACTCTGACTGGAGGAGTTGTTATTCCTAATCCTACCCTTCAAGATTTATGCACTATTAGTTTACATCACACGATCAGAGCAGCTCAGCAGTCTGCCAACAAAACCAGCTCATCCATGTATATCACTTGCCATATAATCCAGAAAATGTCTCCCTGCCTCAGTTTCCCCATAGAAGAAACTGCAGATGATACCCTGACCTTCATTTATTAAACCCTTTGAAATTCCTAAGTGCAAAGCCCTACCAAAATGAACTATTGTCAACATTCTATCTTCTGTAAAGATCTAAACTTTGGTGCCAGCACAAGGTCAAGATGATAATATCGATAATACGCACATCAGAAAACTAAGGAATGAGGAAGATAATGGAAGATGCCACAAGTCAGGCACTGATACAAATCCAACAGTGAGACTCATTCATATTTACGCAAAGAAGGGACCACCCCAAAGCCCCAGGTCACTTCTAACCACCTGGGTGGTTTTGAGTGCACTTGGATATGTTTTCAAGTGCATGCAAGAGAGAACAAGAAGATTGTCCAAGTTAATGTCAAATAGAGAGCATAGTTCTCAGCAGAAATCTAACTCTTTATCAAAACCAGGAAGGGTAACACAAGTCCCATCCCTGGCAGTGTTCAAGGTCAGGATGGAAGGGGCTTGGAGCAAGCCGCTCGCTCTAGTGGAAGGTGTCCCTGCCCATGGCAGGGAGTTGGAGCTGGATGAGCTTTAAGGTCCTTTCCAACCCAAACCATTCCAGCAGTCTATGATTCTGTAACATGGCTCTGGAACATCACCATCTAGATACAATAATATACTAAAAGTCTGTGTGATCTTCACTGGCTGGAACTATCTGTCCCACACAAACAGAACAGAAAAGCTCAGAACTAAATCTTGCCCAGCAGTACTAACGAGGGCTTATTTGTATGGTTTATTTGGTACTTCTAAAGCATTTATGGCAGAAAAACTGGGAAAGCAATTCCTAAGGGCTTCACTACCCTCCACTGCCATACTCTGAGCACACAGTTAAATTAAGTCTTCATTTGAAATGACCAGATAACCACCACTCCCTATCAGCCAAACACCAAACACCCACAGATCTCTGAGAAAAAAGGATATTGATGTTTTAACACTGTTTGTCCTTTAAACAGAATGTCAATTAAGTGAATTAAAGTCCAATGGACAGTACTTAAGGAGCAGGGAGAGTGTTTCTGCATGATATCGTGCCCCCAGGCAATGGAGATGATCATTTTCTACCCTACTAGGAAGGGCATCACACCATTAAATTGTGACAAATTAGTTTTGGGTTATGTGTTTTACTTGTCCCACGTGGTAACTAAAACTTCTATGTTATTTGACTGCAAAGCACATCAGAAACAGTTCTGAGCGTACAGTGAGGCAGACTCAGAGAACAGAGGTTGCTCCTTGCTGAACCAGAATCAAGCCTCAAAATGGCTTACACAGGAACATCCTTGCTTGCCTTAGTGCCCTTACTCTGCAGATATATCACCAGATTCAATGACAGTTCTCACCAAAGAACATGCTACTCAGCAGAATCGGACCTTTATTCACCTTCCATTGCTACCTGGCCTTTCAACTAGCTGAAGGCATCTGAAAAAGCCTGGTCCAACAGATAAAACACTAGAGCAGAAGTCTATGAACTGTGTTCTTTTCTGGGCTTTACTCTATTTCTTTTTCCCTAGGATCATACAACATTCCTTGTGTTTCCTGTTCCTTTCATTACATTTCTTGAGGTGCTAAGCTGTATGGGGTATGAACTTCTTATTGTATGTACAAAACACTCTTCTTCTTCAAATGCAGACTCATTATGAAGCAGTGAACTACCCTAAAGAAGCCATCTGCAGAACTGGAGACAGAAAATAGCCTTGCTGTGCTATGGCTGAATGTGTTCTATGGAGAAACTTGGGCTAATGGCTCAGATCAACTTGCTGTGGTAACCTGGATAAATGATCAAAATCTTCACCCATACTCATTTGTCTTTCAGCTGGTACTGCCTGTGTGGCAACCTAGGCTCTACCTGCTGAAAAGGACTCCTGGCCTCAGATCTGCTTCTTGGTTTTACTGTAGAGAGCTCAAAATATTCACAGAGCAGATCCTTCCTGCTTACCATATGAAGATAAATGAGCACGGATTTTGGGTTACCCTAATATCTAAGATTAGACAGTTTGAAATGGAATTATCACAGCTATTTCAACTTAAATTCATCAGGCTGAATCCCTCCTTTGCCAGGATGGACTGGATTCCTGGCATGTTTCCGTCCATGTGATTGAAGTGCCCAGGAACATTTTCAGCTGGTAAATCAGCAAGGTTTTCATTATTACCCCTGAGCTCAGGGAGTTCTGTTACCCTCAGTCTGAGCTGACGCAGGAGTAGGAACCCAGCTGCACAGCATCCCAAGGGAATTGACCACTAATGTGAAATGTCCTAAGGGAAACAGTTTTTGGTGACCCTAGCGAGTTCCTTGTTGATGATGCATTGAATACATATATACACAGGGGTCAAATGCACAACTGGATCTGTCAGCAGCAAATGGCATAGTCCTCTCAAATCAGGTAGCTCTATTTATACCACTGTGGGATCATAGAATCCCAGACTGGTTTGGGTTGAAGGGACCTTAGAGCTCATCCAGTTCCAACCCCCTGCCATGGGCAGGGACACCATCCACTAGAGCAGCTTGCTCCAAGCCCCGTCCAACCTGGCACTAGAAAAATCAAGATAAATCTCAAGCCTTCTCCCCAGGATTTGCACACACCACCAAGCCCTTCAGCAGTGGCTGGTGGCAGGAAGTTCCACCAATTGACTTCACACATGCTGGGAAGTATAAGAAATCTAATGAGTAAACTACTGTGGCAAGATCTCCAATTCAATTGCTGCAGATGTCCTGATAAATCTCCAAACACTTCAGCAGCTCTCCAAACTCGTGCTGAATCACAAACCTCCTCCAGACCTGCTCCATCTTATTCTGTAAAATTCCATCCAATTTGGACCTTTAGGCATTTCAGACTAGTTTGTTTTAAAGTACAAAATGAGTGAAAGGAAGGGGAACAAAAAGTTAGTGACCCACCACCCTGCCATATTTACTCTGGTTAGTATCAGTTAAAAAATGAGCCCTGAAAGGCTGAGTGGAGCTCAGCCGACGTTTTGGAACGTACTGTAATTCCTCAGGAAAACTCTTTGTGAAAAGTAAGCAATATATCCTAGCATAGAAGTATGGAACCACCATGCAAAACATCTGTGACCTTGCGCAGAGGTCATCGCTGCTGTAGTGTTTCTCTTTACTCTTAAAGAAATGTCAGGCCATTTTTTACAGAAGACTTATGACAGGGTGCTGTTTATTGTATCACAAAGCCACTATAACTCCAGCACAAGGAAACTGCTATTATTTGGAGAGTATATATCTTTCTGACTAGCAGTAAAGATGAAAATAAGAAGGGTCCTTTTCAGAGAGAAGTCTGAGTCTTCCTTAATGATACCAGCATCTTCTCCAGAACTGAAAACTGAACCATTACCGGACTGCTCGGTCTGATTAAGGCTCAGACTTTATGCTGGGATTTTCTAGTAGGTGACACAGGGTTTGTGTTTATCTTCCACTGAAAATGGTGCCAAATTCCCATTTTTTGAGGTCTTTTTTACATGACCATACAATCACGTTAACCACTAGCCTTGAAATCCCAGCTCCCTTCAACAGAGAGGTGCTTCCCCACACACACAGAATTTCATGTTGAATCCAATCATTTGTTTCATGTGGGAAGTGTTGGAGAAAATGTCAAGGACGATTTAGGGCAGAATAAAAGTCATTCCCAGTCACCTCAATTTCCTTTTTACCTTTGTCAGGGAAAATTGCTTGTGGCTTTTTTTGGTAGCTCTGTTCAGTCCTGCCTGAGTACACCATGGGGGCACCAGGCTGTGAGGGCTGCATCTTTTAAATCAGGAGTCTAACTGAGATCCTAACTAGTTGTGTTCATTGAAGGTCCCTCGGTACTTTTCACAAGACTAACCTCTGTATCCTGGCCAAATTCCAGCTCAAGTAATTACAATCCACTTTCCCAAACATCCCTCTTCTTTCCCTGCAGCACTTTCAATTGCATATGAAATTATTCTATTATCTAATTATAATAGTGCCCACAGACTCCTGTCAAGCTTAGGGATTCTGTGAGGTGCTACAGAGAGCACAGATGCACATACAGCAGCACACTGTGCAAGTATTGAGACCTGCAACTACCTCTGAAAGGCCAGACTGAAGAACAGGGTTCAGTTTGAGATAAAATCCAGTAAATTAGTATAAGAAAGAGAAATGCAAGAAAGAAATCTGCAAGTTTAAAGCAAAGCAAGCAAAAGAAGGGCAGGTCCCTGCTCGTGATGTTTCAGGCTGACTGTATGCTATTTCATCAGTACCACCCCCACAGCAGTTGAAAACAAAGCTGCTTAGTGCACATTTATACATTTAACAAAGCACAGGAGTATCCCAGAAATCACAGCTACCATTGCTTCCAACTCAGCCATACTTGCGTGGTTTAACCTCTGCTCCCCACACTTCACACAGCTAAGATTATGCCTTTCACAAGCAGATATGGGCTTCCTTGGCCTGTGTTTCAGACAGGCTTTATCGCAAGCACTGCTCATGTGAGTTCAAGCTAAGCGCTGCCAAGAGGCAGGATACATCAGATTGGTCTTAACACCATGTGAATGTTACTACATGCCTAGGTGCTTCACTGAATTGTGAAGCCTTTGCTTTTGGGAGTGAAGCTGGAGGTGGATTGGAAGGAATCACCTTTTCTCATTACTTATTTGCACAACCAACCAGCAGTGAAACCATGAAAGGGAGAGACTTTTCAGGAACCTCATTCCTATTAAAGCAGACAGATTTTAAAACCCAAGCAAACACAAGTAGAACAATGCATACCAAGTTTGAAATCTTTTGTCCAGTATATTCAAAGTCAACTGCTCACAAATATTACACAGCTTAAATTCAGAGAGATTCAGTTTAGGAGTATGGAATTAGATGGGACAGCAAGGCTTTTCCCTGACCACTCTGGGAAGTGATCTTTGAGATGCTGAACACAGAACTGACCAGAGAACATTCACTCTTGACAAACTGCACCCCAGCACCCAGCAATATGAGCAGCAGAGTGAAATAAAGTGATCAGAAAAATGTCAGCAGCTCTTTGGCAATGTTTGTTTATGCTTCATTGTCATTAAGTGGGAAAAAGAGAGTTGTAAAAGAACTGTGCACTTGTTTTCTGCCATCCATCACAAGTCTTACATCTACCTAATAGCTATGAAGACATTTCAGGTTGGATTGTTGTTGCCTTTGTACCTTTAAGCTTTAGGTTTTGAAGTGGGTTTCCTTATAATGCTATAATTTAACTTCAACAGTTTGAAATGCAAATGGCAGCAGGATGCAGCCAGCATATGCTGTGCAGTCCACAGAGGGCAATTATTCATTTCCCAGTGGATACCTTTTCTTGTGGTGACTGGCAGTGGGGATTTTTGTTTGCTTTTTAATATTATTATTATTACTCACGCCTTTTATTTTAAAGACTCCTCGATGTCTGTTTCTCAATACACCTGCTGTGCCAGTGATTACACTGGGTTTAACGGCATGTCTATCTTGGGAGAGCACAGCCGAGTGTAAGAGGGGACTGGAAAGGACAATAAACCAGCTGTTGAATTTGTATATCCCTAAATTCCACTTGAGGAGTTGTCACCCATCTGCTTGGGCTGGGCAAGGGCCATGGTAGAACCTGAGCTGCAGCCTGGTTCTGACACTAACAAACTGTTGGTTGTGGTGGTCTTGCTCAAAGCTGTCACCATCAAAGTGGCTCTTAGCTGAACATTGAAATGGTGCAGGGAAGATACAAATCAGGATGTTTTCCACAAATGTCTTGTACTGACCTAATTTTTCTGGTGCTGAAGATAATAATGGCCATGAAGACAATGAAACTCCAGCACTAAAAGCACCATCAGAGCTAACAGAAACATTTCAACAGTGAACTTCCAAAACGCACATTGAAAAAATCTTTCCTAGAAATCTAAACCATCAGTACAGGTGAAAGTCAATGGACAAATTTCACACCTGATCACAGATTTTGACAACTTGTCAACTTGGACTAGGAAAACAGATGCACAATGGTAAAGCAAATACACAACTAACTGCAGATCTGCAGGAGTGGAACTAACTATGCTTTATTTCAAGCCTGACATTTTGATTTTGGTCCTTACCTCAAAAAGGCCAAGTGTGGAGATGAGTTTTTGGCTTGTTCCACGCATAAACTGCCCAGTCCTCTGTAGCTGGATATTCATCAGACAGCAGCAGGGTGAAACCATCATGCAGATAGCAGCAAGCTCCAGGCTTTTAAAAAGAAAAAAGACAGACAAATCAACCAAACTTGTTTTAAATGAAATATGAGCAGGTCAATGACTTGAGCAGGTCAATCCCAAACCACTGCTACCTAAAGCACTACCCCACTTTGTGCATTTGTGTACTATTTCTTTGTGCATTAGAAGCATTTCTAATGGCTTCTCATCAGCAGGCAACAGAAATCCTGCTTTTTTGTAGGATTAAGCCCTAGTTCTGCAGTGAAATCCACACAAGTGCATCCTTGTATCTATTTAGAGCCCCATTAATTTTAGCAAACAGAAAGTGAGACAAAAGAAACCACTTTTGGAGATTCACCCAGAAGTTTTTCTCATAAAGGAGTTCCAAGTTCAAACAGAGCACACCAATCCTGTGATAAGTGAAAAAACAGGGAAGTTTCATTGACTACGGAGCATGTGTCATCAGAGCTGGGAGCTAAGTTACATGTTACAGATGGAAGCCAAAGAATTGGTAGGAATAAAGATTTGATTCTCATAATACTTGGACAACTCTTTAATAAAAAGAGTATTCCATTAACTGCATCGTTTCTAAGCAGCTTCTTGTCATACTTGGTGCTGAAGTAGTTACTGCAGAAAGATCAAGGGTTAAGCTGCACAACAGCACAATACTTGAAAAGAAATAAGAAAAAAAAAAGCTTCATCCAATTTTTTTTTCCAAATTAAATCAAGAACATTCATAATTAGTTTTTACACCGGAGACATCTAGTGGGAAATGAAAGAACTGAAAGAGCCATAAGCTGCCTTCGCCCTTTCATTAATATTTGCTCCCAAATGCAGGTCAAATAAATCTAACTCACAGTTTGATATGAGTAGCTTTAAAACTGATGTATTACTTTCTGCTCGGATTTATGCCACCCATTTTGGATAATTACTCCCAATGCTTTTTCCCTATTGTATTCAAAGCTTCTTCATCAGAATGAAACGAAGTTGGGTTCCCTGAGATCTCTTCTGCTTTTAATAACTTTTCATTCCCCTCCACCCCTCCCCATCCTCAAAGATTACTTCCACCTTTGCAATTTTAAAGCAACTGGATTTGTGCTGGCAGACACCTTGCACTCATTTGTGGATGTGTTTTGTTCCCTGCTATGATAAATCGCATTGTCCAGGCACACAGTAAAAGACCATCCTGCCCTGCACCCGAGGCCCTGATCCTGTGAAAGTGTACCCATGTGCTTGAGTTTATACTCTGAATAAATTCACTGCAGCACACGTGTAAACCCTATTCTCACAAGATTTATGCACATCAATGGGGTTACGCATAGCGCATAACGTTAAGCACGTGTTTAAATCATCATGGGACTGGGAACGAAACATGCGAAGGGTGAAAGGGAAAATAGCTGGACAGAAAGGGGAATTAACATGCCATGTCATGGCAGTCGCATTCACAGGGCACAGTGCAACAACCGCCCAGATACCTGAACTAGTTCTAGTTCTTGCTGTTGCAGGAAGTGGTTTAGTCCCCACTAGCAAGCCACTCTGCTTAGCCTAATTTACCTACCAAAGCAAAGGGTGAATTAGCCTGGGCAAACCAAACACCAACACAGCTCCACAGCTTTTAGAGCATGCTACCTACCATTTACTGAGAGGTAACAATTGTGTAACTTTGGATCTGCTTAGTGCTTAATCTTCCACTTCATAATTTTCACTTCCCAGATACATCCAATTGCTTAATTATGGCCCTTCTTCTGTCGAAGTTGTTCTCCATAACCCGTGTATCTGCTCACTGCCCTCTGGCTGAAAACATCACTCAGGTGCCTCCAATCTGCATTAACAAACCCCTCACAGCTGGTGATGTGCAGCACAAAACGGGAATGAGGGGACGGACAGACAAGGTGGTTGCCCTAGTTCAGCTTACTCAAACCCAGCAGTGTCCAGGGAAAACAACCTTACCCGATTCTCCAAGTTTTTATACTAAAATCAAAACCCAGCCCTCTCCTTTTGCTCTTTTACACACACCACAGAAGCAAAAATATGCCCTCTAAGGCCCTCAAAGCTCAAATTACTGTTTGAAATTCATTCAAAGCCCAATGTCACGTTTAGCTTAGACCTTTGCTGACCAAACACCCCAATACCCCATTGTCCTAATTGCAAGCAGAGTGAAATGAGACCTTGGATTGAAATCTACGGAGAATCTGAAGGCTGTGAACCCAAGGGGAATTAAACCAGGACTACAATGAGTAAAGCCACCAGAGACTACTTAAGGTACTACTTGAGAGACAGCTTATCATGGCTGCAGACAGCATCTGAGAGTATTTTAGACCACAATTTTTCCTTTCCAGTACATGGCCAGCAAAACTTCATAGCTTCTCTAGAACCTCCCAGGAATGAAATAAGCCCAGACAGCAAGGTGAAGCCAAATGAGACTCAAAGCAGGATAAGGGCAATCTTGCTATCAGGGCTAGGGTGTTCTTTTATTTCAGGCATTATTTATTTAGGAGAATCACTTCAAGGAACAGATTCCATGAAAAGCCAAACAGCCCCACTCATTCAGAGAGCTTTCAGCACCCACTGAGCAGAGCCATTATCATTATCACCCAAAACATAGCTTTCTTCACACACAAAGCAACACCTTGCCCTATTCCTCAAGCACAAAACAGGATTTACCCTAAGGCAGCTCTGGGGTCACAGTTTCAAAACTACATTCATTACATCACAAAAACAGGGGAAAAGTAAATATAAAAAGAAATTTGAGGGGAAAACTTACCTGCCCTCTGCAAAACCCAGCACCACTGAGCCGGTTCTGAGGAGGAAGCTGCAATCAGGGGGAACTTAAAGCACCTGAGAGCAGACTGCTCCACAGGTGACCCATCAGGTCACCACACCCCTGCCCTCTCTTGAATTCCCTCTGGCTTGGCTATTCCTTTTGTTTAGGAAGAGGTTTGGCTGTGAAAGGTTGGATAAGGATGGATAGCAACATTCAAGCAGAAAGAAGGAGAAAATTAGAAAAAAGTAGTTTCTTTTCTGAATTTTAGCATGTCTGGAGTTAGAACCACCTTATTTTTGCGAAAGGGAGAATGAGAAACTTTAATTTTTTGATATTTTGGGTTTATCACAGTAATTTAATTCTTACATTACTGTTTTCTATGCATGTCTACTCATTTCTCTGTGTGCATTGCTCTGTGTTCAATCTCTCTGAAAGGGACAGGCCAGCATGCCCCAACGTTCTTTTTCTCTATGCATAGGAAGTCCTAAACCTTTAAGAAGCTCTTGTCTGCAGAGATTCAGTGTTTTGAGGTGTGGCTTTCCTGCAGCACATCACTGAGGAAGTGCACACCCTTGGCAACCATGGCAGTTTGATTTCTAGACTTGTTTATTTCTTTGCTTCCCTTCAGCACATTCAGTGAGTAATTGTGAAGGGAAAACTTGCCCTCTCCCAGAATTAGAAGCTCTAGGATATTTGAAACACTATAAAGACAAAACAGCAAAACCAATCTCATTTGCTTACTTCTCTGGAGAGATGCACTGAAGTCCTGCCAGCTGAAAAGAAAAATAACCCTAACGATTAAGAAGAGGCTGCATGGAGGGGAGGACAGGAGCATACACTTCACTCAGGCAGGCAGACTTGTTCCACCTGCTGAAGAGAGGAAATGAAATTAATTCCTCTTTGTTTTGTTTCTTCCTCCGTTACAGTAGAGTTAATGTCTTGTATTCCCCATCCCCACCTGCTGGTAGCAGAGAATTACCTATTTTCTAGGCTGGATCATAGAAGAACATGTTTAAAATGAAAACCAAAGTTGTGTGATGATGGGAAGAAGGGGGAAATTCGAGAAAGACAGAGAGATACTAAGTACTGCTCCAGTGCAGCTTTGGCTGAAGCAGGTAAGATGCATGTGGCACTTGGGCTTAATCCTGAGTCAAACTGGCCATTTGCCACAGGCCAGTGTGACTTGCAGCTGCCCTGAATGAAAGCAGGAAATTGCATTTTTGCTATTTATAAACTGTGAGAGTGAAAGAACATGAATACTGTACGCCTCTCCCAATCCCATCTGTGGGGTTTTAAGTATCTTATAAGCCCCACTAGATTGTACTTCTCAGATCTTGTAAGGGCATTCTCATCATACCAACCCGTAATATGGTTCAGCATAATTGGACCATTGTCTTCCATTATATTAAACTGGATAAATTCCCTTTTGGGTCATAGCTCCTCTACAGCTCAAACTGAAGCGGTTCTTTATTTCAAGTAGTAGGAGCCAGAGCTGGTTTATCTGCATTGACTCTGTCACCACATGGCTCATTGAATGACAGTCACAAAATCCTAATAGGGGTTACAGGGCTTATTTTCTCCCACATTTATTCAAACTTTGCACTTTAATGTGCATCAAAAACACAACATAAGAACAAAGCATCCAATCTCAGGCAAAGTCAGCCTAACACAGCAAGGTTTCTCTCTAAATCAACCCAGTTTCTATGCAGCCTAATAAAAAGATGTCTCAGGAAAAAAGAAAATCTACCAGCCACTGCAATATAGGTGTTGTGCAACACAAAGGAATGGGTCTGCTTCCACTGCAAATGTGGGCTTACTCCACCAGCTGAAGTTTAGTACCAAAAATCGCTTCTTGCTGCAAACATGAAACCTAGGCTGGCTTTATAGTAAGATGTATTCATACAGATCCTATGCCTTGTAAAGGGGTAGCTCGAGTTGCAAGCAAGACCCTTTAATCTGTAGCATTCCTGTTCATTGCAGTTTCCCAGCTGAGCCACCTACGAGGGTTTACAATGAAGCACTAACTTACCCAAGTGAGTTGTTCAAACAGATTATGGCTTGTCAAATTTCCCCAAGTAGAGCACTGTTAACTAGAGACGCCGGTGCTGCACTACCTACCAGCTGGGAAAAGAATTTAGTTTCTACTAGATATTGTGTAGTTCACCTTTTCAGGGCAGGGAAATTCCCCCAGGGATGGGAAAAGCTACAGCTGATGAGCACATCTATCAAAATAATAAAAAAGGCACTTGTGATTGTACCAAGATAATGACAGGAAATAAAAAGATTTCATGCACTGAACACTCCAGTATATTTAATCAAAGAGCTGCTCCAAAGGGGCTTCCTAACTAAGAACTTGCTGTGGCATTTTGGAGCTTCTGAAACGGGATCCCTCCTGTCACTGTTGTGTTTGGTAATCAACCCTATAACCTTTGTAAGCCTCAAGTCCTTCCATGTCCGGTCCTTTTGCCTTGTCTAGCAGAGGCTTATTAAGACTTGTGTCTCCAAAGCAGCTAAAAAAGGGACAATGCCATTCAACAATGCCATTCACAACACCTTATAGTCAGATCCCACAAAACATGCAAATGTACTTTGTAAGCAAATTAAGAGATCACCATCACTTAAAGAGGTTGGAAACTAACCTCATGTTTTTCATAGATGGAGTGAAATGGGAAGAAGGCACAAAGGAAAGGAGTTGCGAGAGTCTATCATCTGGCTCCATCCCTGGCAGTGGTCAAGGCCAGGCTGGACAGAGCCTTGGAAGAAATAGTCTAGTGTGAGGTGTCCCTGCCCATGGCAGGAGGCTGGCACTGGGTGATCTTAAGGTACTTTAGAACCCAAACAATTCTATGATTCTATGAACTGACTTCTGTCCTTTTCATTCTGGAGGCATTCTTTTAAGGGAAGCCTACAGGTATCTACAGTCTCTTTATCCTCTATCTGGCAGCATCCACTTTCAAACTGTATGGCCCCTCTGCAGAAAAGACCCAGAAAACTTTCCAGCCCGGACTCAAACACTGCCTACCAGAACAATAGAGGGCATCAGGCTGTGGCTGAGCATGCTTGATGCACCTCTGAATGGGCTAGAACAGAGTCCAAAAAAGGAATGATTACCTCCCTTCACTTAAACATCCATTCTTTCTTAATAAAGTATCCCAGGCATTGAATTTCAGGCCCAGTGTTTTCAGGGATATACGGGTTATTTCCAAGCCGAGCTATTACCAGTGCATGCGATGACATTAATATGAGTAAATGCAGGAAAAAGGATGAAATAAAACATATCCTATTGAAGGAAATGAGAGCTCCTTAAGAAAGAAAAACACACATAGGAAAGACGTGGGCATATCAGGATACAAATGGGACACTGGGGAGTGCCGGATTCCACAAGCATGATGTTATTGAAGTGTTTGATACCAGAGTAAGCACCTGCAGATATGAATTACATCCTTGTTCAGACCACTAACATCGGAGTACTGACATCTCAGGAAGTGCTTATGTTATATTTCAAATACCACTGCCAACTGCATAAATATCAAATAAATCAATCATAGATATAAAAGACATTATCTTAAGGACTTTAAAAAGCTGAACAAGCCACCTCTCTTCTCAAAGTAGTACCACCCTTAAATCATTTGGGCTTTTTCTGTCAGCTGCACCTGAAGAGCAGGATCATTAGTGCTGTTGACCATCAGACATTAAATGCTTCACTTCTGCACATGGAGCTAGAATTGGTATAGAAATAGTTAAACCCACTAACAGTTCAGTGATCATGTCAAAGCTTTTGCACATTGGAAATGTACTTTCCACTGCCTTCAAGAGGTGCTCATTTCATTTGAACACATGTAGAAACTGAGGCACCAAATTATGAAAAGACTTGTGTGATATCGAGAGAGCTCTGGAGCGTCATGAGCAACACAAGCTCAGGACCAGACCTCCTACTGCTTATTAGACCTCACAGTCTTTATTTTCAGTGTATTTTCAGAAGTTATTTACTACTAAAGATGATGCAATCTAGATAGATTCTTGTGATAGAAGGGCATTATCAGCTGCATTTATTGTGTAAAAAAACTATTAGACTCTTAGTTCATCTCATTTTAAAGAGATCTTGGGAGTTAACTGAAAGCGTCTATTCTGTGCCAAAAAAAATCAGGCTTTCAGTTTCTGCTCCAATTTTAAGTATTTTTAAAATTAAAAGCTACAAATTTGCACACAAATACAAAAAAAAAAAAAAATAATAAAGGATTGTAATAATTCCATGAGCTTTAATAAACAGATTTTACCAGTGTTCCAGAATTTTGGATTTCTTTTCAATTTAAGGGCTCCCCATAAGCTCTTATTAGATTAATTTGTTATTTTTGCTTGCTTGCCATGGGAGTCTTAATTACTATTGCTTCAAATACAGCTACAATCCATCTTAATCAAGCAGGGACTATTTGGCCATAGAGCTAAATCATCTGGTGCAATCAGGTTTTCAAAGTTTGTTCTGCAGTGAAAAACTGGCTGAGGAGGGAAGCAAAAGTAAATCTATCTTTCTACATTTTGTTAGCAGCAGCAGGAAGATGAAGTGGCCATTCTACTAGAGATGTATAAGAGCTCAGAGGTTTTAAGCAGAAGTACATTCTGAGCCACAGAATGTGGGAGATGTGAAGACAAAAAAAGGGCCTGCTTCAAAGGAATAGAATTGGAATGAGTCTGTGAATTAAAAAGGAAGCATCAGTAGAATCGAAACTTCACTACTGGTGAGAATCTCTCAAACTCCTAAGAACACCAATTTTCCACCCCCAAGTAATTTCCAAGTAGAAACCTTTACAGGACTACTATTTTCCATGGAGTACACAGGGAATTCCAGGAGAAGTTCTGGTCCAGCCTCATCGCTGTTATGCTAAGCTTTGTTTTCAGAGAAGAACACTAACATGACTTGTCAGTCACTCTGGAGATAGCAGAAGTATTGCAGACCAAGCAGCCCATCTGCTGCTTTAAAGGCTTCAGATGCTCTGGGAATTGCCAGTGTCAGAAGTCTGCACTATTATTGAGTTTGCTACATTTGTTCTGTGGCAGAAATGAAACATCTGAAGAGGTGGTTGCATCACAGTTCTGGACAACAGTTCCAAGGGCTGATCTTACAATCACACCTTTTTCCCCTACTGAAATAATACAGTACCACTTGGATGTTCCCATCTAGAACCCACTGCAGCCAACAGGAGGATTTCCTCTGATTTCAGTATGCTTCAGAACAGTCCCTCTCTTCTTACAATCTTATATAGCTACTACACACTTTGTTATTAAATTATTTCATAACCTGAATGTAGCAGTAATAGGCACAGTGTATTTAGTGTGTGTTTAATATGATTACATAATTTTAATGGGTTTTGGCAAAAGTCTTTTAAAATCCTGTGCCAATTTCCAGTCACCAGTTTCAGTGCCAGTCCCTCAGCAACTGGACAAGCTTCAGGATCCTTCTTGTTAAGAACAGAGTCTGCCTGGGACAAAACACTTCCTAGAAAGATTAGATATCAAATAGGAATAGAGAAAACACCTGTAGGGATCAACCTTCTTTTATGATTATAGAGTACCATAGCCTTTGAGTGAGAAAACCAAACTCAATTAAGCTTTTGCTTGGTTTTGTTTTGCTAAGGAGCGACTGAAGGTGCCAAACAAAAGATTTTAGATATAAAAAGTCTCTCTTTGCTCATCAAACAAATCTGGGGCAGTAGAATGTGGTTTGCCCAAAAAACCAATGGGAACATGACTCAGGAGGCTCCTTTCTAATTCAGCTCCATGGTCCAATTCAAGCCACTCATGAACCACCAAGTGTCCTGCCCTGGGGCATATCTGTCCAGGAAGTTATTCTTCTAGGGTTTATTACACCGGGATGTGTTTTTATTTTATATCCTGTAAGGTAATTGTGTGAATTAAAGATGAACAGTTCAAAACTTGCCAAATCCAACTTGCTTTTAGCTCCTTAACTGTCTGTCTGCAAAACAAACTGTGCACCTTTGTGAAACCGCAAGCTCATCAGCTTTTACGAGAGCAAGGAAAAAACTCAATCTGCTGATCTGCACTACTAAATTTAAGGATTATACTTCTCTTTGTTCCGAGATTTTCATTTGATATAAAAAAAACTTATCAAGTGCCTCCTTCATTGATTGGGAACCAGTCCATACACAAGAGGAAACACAATACTGTTAGAGCTCAGACATTGTTCATATGGCTGCTGTCCCATTGATCCACCCAAATCCCTCCATCCTCTGGTCTTCTCAGAGTTTTTTTCTCCTCTTAATCCTCAAAAAAACCCCTAAATTCAGAGTTTCCAAGGAAGCTTTCATAATTAAGATTTCATTAGCAGTTTGCATAGAAAACAAATTCATCTTTCTGCAGCTTTACTGTCAAAAATGAGACATTCCACTCCTAGAGTTCAGTTCACAAGATACAATAAGAGTGGGGAAAAATGTAATGACAAAAACAAAGGAGGTTCAAGTTTCCTTAAAAAAAGTCAAAGCCCCCCCTCCCCTCTGTTCAGCTGCAGTAAGGTGAAAGGCTAAATGTGGACAGAATGGTAATATGTAAGCGGTTTCTAAGCTTTCTGGTGGGAATACTTAACAGCCTAAGTATGTTTCCCCTGGAGACCTTCTCCACCATTTGGTCCAATTTCTTACTCCAAGAACTGAACCAATTCATGATGTAATGCTCCAGGGAAAACATTCCTCTTGAAAAAGAGTATCTTCCTAGGGAGAAGTTTGAAGAAAACATCTTAATATTGTTTAAACAGCTTTTGGCACGGTCATAGTAGTTGTGCTGCATTCAATACTGAAAGCAGAAGAAAGGCAGGCTAAAAATATGGAAAAGGAAAGTTTCAGGATTTGGTTTAAGGCTTTTCCTCAACTACCACCCCAGCTCCCAAGCTCTTGCTGATCCTTAGTGGAATGAGGGAAAAGAAATGTCCAGAAGCAGAGATTTTCTTTGCTAATAGAAGACCAATTTAAGACATTGGCTATTCCGTGTGTCAGTGTAAAACCACATATTTAATTCTGCCTAAAGCCTTATCATTTGCTTTAACTCTTATACAAAGGTGCAATTCCAAGGCACTTAACGCCACAGATCTGGCTGTGACAGAGGCTCTTTGTGGCTCTATTAAGAGGCACTATGCCAAACATTAGAAAAAGCTCCTGGCAGCAATGCTCTCATTTGCTTAGCTCGCAGTATCTTGCACACGCAGCCATTCTCTGTGCTACCAACTGCTCTGCTTCCCCCTTTGGATCCTCACTCTGTGAGGCAACTTGTCATTTCTGTGACTGGCAAGAGCTGGACATTGGGGTATGGAGCAAGAGGAGGAAGCACTGGAATGAGAGAAGCAAGGTAAGCGAGGCAGAGCAGAGGGCAGAACACTCCAAACCCGAGGCAGTGGAAACACAGTGCTTCTGCACTGGGAAACTCCACGAGGTACAACAGACCTCTTCTCCTGTGAGAAGCAAGCAGCAGGAGGTACAAAAGAGAAATGTAAAGTGAACATTTGGGCTTATATTCCATAGCTTATATTATGTAATGCTTGGAATTAAGATAAGCTACACGTACATTACCTACTCCTTATATAAACCTTACAAAGCTTTCCTGGCAAAACACACCATGGGTACTTAAGATTTTTTTCTTTTTCTTGAGGGGAGAACAAAATGAGCTTTTTATTCATCATTCATATTTGTACCCACACGATTACTTTTTCCTCAATAGCACACACGAGGATACTCAACCTATCCAAGGCACAGTTCAAATGTGAATTCCCTTACAACCCTAATAGATTTGCATTAGTGAATATTATTTACTACCAGAACTCAGCATTACTGACCTTCTGAACATGGAACTAAGTGCATTTGTTTGTCCAAACATTTGTGTGACATAGGCAGGTTATTTATGACAGAGTGAAACAGGGCTTCAAAAGTGTCTTCAGTATAACTCAGTTGAATTAATGGATGGTGATATTAGATCCGTATTTTTCACCCTGATGTTACAAGTGCTGGCAAATAAATAGAAGACAAAGAGCAAGGAAACTGGGTAACAATTTAATTCAAGAACAGAACAAAACCAAACCCATATCACAGAGGGGACAAAAAGCCCAATTTTCTGATTCCTACCCTTGTTTATTCACTACATCATTAGGGCTTTGAAGGAATGATGTCTATCCACTCCTGCAACTTCTCTTTGGACTTGGAGACCCTGTTTGTAATCTTTAATGATTTGATCGCAATGATGTAAAAAATGAGGCTCATTTATGTGCTTAAAATATTAAGAGTTTTGCATATTATTTGTTCAAAGGGATTTTTGTTTGCAGGGTGGGATTGTGAGAAATAACAGCTTTGGTTGCAGGGTGGAGGCTGTCTGGGCATGGTGGCTGTTCTGATCATTTAGTTTTACTCCTTCACAGCCTAAATTAAAAATTGTTATTATTAATATGGCTCTTCGGGCTATAAAACATGTTGCACAACGTGAAGTATCCCAGTAACACAGTGCAAGGATTTCACTGAACTGCTTAGCAATGCTAAAACCAGCAGTAAGCCTGCACCATAACAGGGTATTTAAACTAAGCTTTAGTGGAGCTGGAAGCCAGTGCATAGCAGGCTCCTGTCAGGAGGTTTTACTGCTGGTTTGCTGGGTCTTGTGTTTGTACATTTTTCAGTTTCTTGGTAGACCCTAAACTTTTAAAGCCTTGAATCACAGCTATTTATCACCCATCAGGGAGCTCCATAAAATGTATTTTCCTTCAGAGAGACTATTCTCATTAAAGAAAAAACTAATTTTAAAAAGAGACAATATGTATTTTTTGAACTCTCCAATCTAGCCCAGCTAAGAGGGATTCTTAAAACTAAATACTATGAGCCACAAAAAAATTAATGCCACCTGCAAGCTGTAAATATGTGTATTATTTAATTTTTTCCAAGTATTTTCTTTGGCTGTTACATTCAGCTGAACAAGGCCTAAGAATTGTCAAACTGAATTCTTGTTTCAGAGTAGAGCTCTAACTACTGCCAGTTTGAGTGAAACACACATCCAGGTTTAGGGAATATGTTTTATTTATTTTGGCTGCAGTGCAGGGTAGAACATTTTCCATCCCATCCGAATGCAGTCAAAAAGGTTTTGAAATATTGCACAATAAAAGCCATTCATTATATCTGTCTCCTCTCCCTTCCAAAAACAGAACTGGCTGACCAGTTCCAAATCTGTGCAGGGGGCAGGAAGATGGGAGTCAAGGGGTCACTGGAAATAACCCAAGACTAACACCAGGTTTTTCAGGTTTGAGTTAGGGAATATGTTCCATGCCCTCATTCCCAGTGCGCACAGGTTTTTCTTCTTCCCCCTCCAAAGCCTGGCTAAAGTAGTTCATTGGTCTGTTATGCACAATTTACAGGACTTAATTACAAAACTAATACATTAGCCTTCTTGTCTGCAAGTCACAGGCACAACTTCATCTTTCCCCCTGGGACACAGTGAAATTAGACCTTACCTTGTTTCAAGTGAAAGCATTTTGATTTGCACTGTTTACCTCCTCCTCTTAAAAACGTGCAATTTGAAGGAATACGCAACTACACTTTACTGTTTTAGATTGATTTCCATTGCCCACCTACCTGTTAGCAGCTTGAAAACAGGATTCTTTCACTGCCCACTCCTGCTCTGTGTGCTTAAGCTACACTTGACATACTTCAGTGGTGCTTTTTTTTCCTTCCTCTCTCCATTTCCCTGTACATGGATCTAACAATGCTTTTCTGTTTGCTTCCTTGGGCACAGATCAGTTCATCACTAAACTCCTTCCAGGTTTAAGTGAAGTATCAGAGTGCTAAAGGATTCAGAGTGAGAGGTGGAAAAGCAGACCACAATTCTTTTAGTGCATTTCTAAACAGCAGCTAGAATAAAATAACATATAAGTGTGAAATTTATATGTCACACTTAGGCGGTTCAGTATGCCCTTCTATGGCCCAATTAGTCAGAAGCAAGTAGAGAAGAATAAGCTGAAGACCAGGTAAAGCTTTAGATACAACTGACGTTTAAGAAAAAAAGCAGAAAAAACCATACAATTCTTGTTATTTTCTTTCCCCCACTTACCATGACTGTCAGGTTGGGGAAACTACTTCCATTAACTCCCATGTGAGAAAACTTGGTCATATCCTCTCCACTTTTGTGCATCTTCCTTGTGGCAAAATATTGGCATAAGACAATTCCTGGAACACACTAACACTTTCCCTTTAAAATTTCCTGAAATATTCAAATGTGGGTATTGTTGTTCTTTGTATCTCCACCTCACATTAAGCAAATTGAAGCAAAGACCATGCCAGCTGTGAAATACTCCTTACCACTCAGAACTCAGCTGAGAATGTATCAAGCCTGCACTTCACAGGATAGCACAAGTGATGTGTAATTACTCTTCCTTATTAACAACATCATAATTACAGAGCAGCAAAATAATCAGTCTTTCTAGGAGCCACACTTGTCCTTTCTGTCAGTCAGAGCATGATAATTACACAGCAATCTGGTAAATTCAATTATTGGGCAATATCCACTTAGTGCTATTATCCTACTTGAAGCCATTTAAAGCCTATACAATACAGCACTTAACATCAGTCAAGTACTTTTTAAACACAAAGTAAGCTTTGTAACAATCTTCTAAAGAGGAAAAATACTCCCTTTAGAAGAGTAGAGACAGTAGATGAAAGATGAGACTGGCCAACACCATTGGTTTGTTTAGATGCCACTATAATACACAGACTGACATGGAGCTCAATAATGCACAAAGGTCAAAACAGTGATGCAAGTCGAAGGTGGCAAAGACTAGCACTGGAAAGCACACCAACAGCCAAAAAGGACTCCAAACTTAAAATATCTCAACACATGTCTGCAATTGGCACACAATATACCTTGAATTTAATTCCTACACCCCAGTATGGCATTGCAACCAAGAGATGTCTTCAGAAAGCTCTTCTGTTGATTGAATGGGGATAGTAAAGTTGCTGGTCACTCAAAGGTTAATGTTAACTCACTTGTAGAAAAGCAAACCTGTAAGTGGAACAGCTTTGTTTATTCTGCTGCTACACTTCCTGTATAACAGCAGAGACACCAAGTTGTAGGTTACACCACTTCAGGAGTCTATACTCTTCTGAGGAAAAGCAGTGAGTCGCTCAAGATCTGAATGTTTCAAGTACTAAGAACATTTTGCTAGCCTTGCATGAAGAGCTCTCTCCCAAGTGCCCCAGTTCCTTCCCATGCTAAACAGCCCCCAGCGTTAGCAGTCCTCCAGCTCCCTATTCCATGACAGATTCTACCTCAGGTATTAGCTATTAGGCAAGTCCCAAATCACCTCTTGCAACCCTAATCTCCAGCAATCAGAAAACACAGCCAGAAGAGACCTCAAGAGGCCATCCAGGCCCTATCCCTACCCCTAGGAAGGATCATATGTCATTCCTGACAGATATTTGTTTAATCTGTTCTTAAAAGCCTCCAGTGATGGAGATTCCACAACTTCCCAAGGCAATGTATTCCCATGATCAACCATCTCTGCTGCTGGAACTTTTTCTTAATGTTTAACAGAGGCATTTTTTCTTCTAATTTAAACACATTATTTCTTGTCCCATTCAGTACAGATATGGAGAACAGATTATTACCTCCCCCTTACAACAACCTTCTGCATAACTGAAGACTCCTCTCAAGTCCTCTCCAGGTTAAGTCCCATTCACTGCAACCTCTATTTCTCTGTAGGATCCAGCTGCATCCCCATGCAAGCCATGCAAACTGCCATCAAGCATCTACATTTAATTCCTAACAGTCCTTTCCAACCTGGCAAGTTCTGCCAGGAAGAAAAGCCAAGCTTTGTTTTCTTCTCCTTATCCTTGCTCTTCTCTTTCTGACTTGACTTCACATCTGCAGTGCACTTAGCCTTCCCACTCAAGAAACCTCAAGAGAGAATTCCCTTCTAGGGCTGCAGCAACTGATGCATAGGATAGCAATATCAGGAAAAGCATGTTCTAGGCAGCATTTCAGGTTAAGCCCTCAAGCATCACACACAGCTGCAGTGCTCTACCATGTTTAAGAGCACAGCGTGATTTCTCTATGGAAAGTCATACCTGAATACAGGACAGCAGTTTCACTTTTCCAAATTCATTTCAATGTGCAGCACAGTTGCCGGCTTGATTTTTTAAATGTTTGAAGTAGCAGCTATTCTTCGTTTTCATTTCAAGGAGCAGCTATTATTAGCTTTAATCTCCAGGAGCTTTAAAGTTGAACCTTAGCTAGTATGCTATGTGTACGTTATATTAAACCATAAAAGGTCATGTCAGACTGCCCTCTCCTGGTAAACCAACAGACTGCGCTGCAACCGGTTCAACTATCACCCTTCTGTCTCCCAGTCTAAATCAGTCACTGAGACACAAAAGAAACACCCAAAATAAAACATCAAGAAAACTGGGTTTGGAAGTATTTAGATGTTTAGATGTGACACTGAGGGACACGTTTAGTCGTAACTTGGCAGCGCCAGGTAACAGATTTGATCTTACAAGTCTTTTCCAACCAAAATGATTCTGCAGCAACTTCAGTAACATTTCTAAAGCGGCATAAGATAAACAGCATTTAGGTAGTGAAGTTTCTTTCAAGTTGCCTTTAGGAGTTCTTGTCTTGGGACAAACTGATGATGGCTGCAGAGAAAAGTAAAACATGCATAAAAAAAATTAAACTGCTCTGTTTGCTTTTAACCATTATAAAAGCAGCCAAGCACATAAAGTATTTTATTCCACATCAAGAATGTTAAAAGCAAGGTCACAGCAGAGATCATTTGCAATGGAAAGCTATTTCCTTCAAGCTGGCACAGGTATTTCACTACGGCTGAAACACAACAGGATGACAAATGAAAGCTACAGCAAATGTGCAAGGAGACCACCTACAGTCATCACTTTATATTACACTGGTCGGACTAGAAAAATGGAAACAGCAAGACAACAGGTCAACTTCTGGAGGATATGCACTGTTCAGTAACACACACACCAAAGCTTGGACATAGCCAGAGATGGAGCACAGCTTTACTGTATAATGAATGTTTCACTCTCCATAATGAATTTATTTTTTTTAAATTAGTTTTAAATACAACAAAGATTTAGTTTTTTTCTCCTAATGTCCAACCTTCACAGCAGAAACAGAATTCATTAATTCTAACACAAAACTCAGCCTTACTTATAGGGCCTCTACTCTTGCTTGTGCCCGGAAGGTAAAGCAAAGTCTTTGCAGAAGATGGTAACAGCTTCCCCGCCTTCTACTCCTCTCCTTCAAGCCAGAAGTGATTTCTTTCTTATTTGCAGAGCATCTCAAGGGGTCTTTTTAGGATAATTTTGAAATCTGGAAAAAAATTCATGCAGATTTCAAAAGCAATTTATAAAGAATGCTCAAGCACATGGGAAACATCAACACTTCAAACAATTCTAGCTGGAGGAGCATAATTTACAACAGTATGATAAAACAACTAAAGACAAAGTCACATTTTATCTACTTCAACTTCAAATATATAGCAAAGGCTTAAGCTTGAATCCTGTTCTTTCAAAAGAAAGAGCCCTATCTAGAAAATAACTTGTCACCACAGACTGTCTTTTTGAACTATCAAGTTCATTCCTCTTTACTGAGAGTCACACATTTGCTGACATATCTCCAGTTTAGCAGCTTCCTACACTTACTGTGCATTTGAGTGGAGCAAATGGAGCAAGGTGGTCTGCTAAACACATCCAGTCTAATCATCACAACCAAGTTCCAAGGGCTAAAATTCCAGCCTGCTGTGCAGGTACCACAAGTGTAAAGATTAAGCAAGAGAATCCCAGACTACAACAAGCGTGCAAATGCACATCAATGTTATTTAAATTCTGTAGATTGTCTTACTTGAGGTTTTTTCTAATACTAGCAGTGTTTCATTGCTATTGGCCCTGTAGACAGCACAAAGTCTGAGAATATGTAAGCAAGGATGGAGACTATAGCAAAGGGGTGACATCAAATTCAGTTCATGACAGAAGTTTTTTATCCTCCCAATTACCTGCCATGACTGTCTGCAAGAGCAATGCTCTCAGCCAAACTAGGTCTTCCACACAGTTTTGATCTTCAAGCATTTTAGGCATCAAGACAAGGAAAATCACTTCTAAGTTATTCAGAAAAATTAAGAAAGAAATAGTAAGTAAGGAAACACAAGTGGGAGAGAGAAGAAAACAGCATTTAAGAGAGAGAACATGAGTCTAATACTGACCTTCACTTTAGACAATCAGATGAAACCTCACTAAATGTTATTTTCAAGAAGTATTTCTACTTCATCATCATGATTCTGGTTACTTCTGTCCTTCCTGTATACAGAATGTCTTCTGCTCCTTCTCCGGGTTGGAGAGTAAGTTCTTGTTTCTTGAGCTGTGAGTTCATACATGCTTTTCCTCCTCCATCTTTTGGAAGGCCTATCAGCAAGATTAACAGAGTCATTGTTCTTCCCTGGTGCTGAAAACTGGAGAAGATTTTGTCCTTTGTGGTGAAAGTTCTCAGATTCTGTAAGGGTGGATGTGCTTATTGTCCTTCTGGTTTTGCAAGCAGAAGCTACCAGGGGAGGGCTCTTCTGGATCTCACTGGGTACTTGAATCCATGCAAGTCCTTCAATTTCTGCACCTTCATGTAGTCTCATGCTGCGCCTCACTCTCTTTCCACCACTGTTATCACTCTTTTTTTTTTCTAGATGAGGAGCAGAGAGGATTTCTTCCACATTATAAGAACAAAATGGAAGACAGTTTCCAATGGGAAGAAAACACATGGCACTGCTGCTTCTTCTTCTTCTTCCTCTTGGTGGACCACTTCTTGCAGAATCCTTTTGTGGACACTGAGTTCTTTGGGCATCTGCATGTTCACTCATGTCCTGTTGGTGCAGAAGCTCCAGCCCTGTCAGCTGCTCTGCCTCTTTGAGGAGATTTTCTTGTAGTTTCCAATTTTCTATCAAGAAACCACTTTCTTTTGCCTTTTTTATACAGGCAGTCTCTTCACCTTGTTGGAAATGGTCAGATGTATCAAAAGCACACTTTGCATCTGGCACAGCATTTGAAAACTGGGGAAAGAAATTGTTTTTGTAAATATAGGCAAATGTAACCCACAAAAACCTGGTTCCAAAGAGCTGACAACTAAACACATGCAGCTGTTTTCCTGCTAAGTCTCATGATTCACAAAACACCTCAACCAACACACTGAATCCTGAAGGTTGAAATGTGGGACTAAACTTCTACTGAATGAAGCATTGCTAAATTCTGAATACCTCCTTCAAACGCTGAGGGTTCCACAGCCTCTCCGGGCAGCCTGTTCCAATACTGAATCACCCAGGTTTTTAATTCCCCAAAATATTACTTGTTTTATCCAACAACATCAAGCACAATTCTGATTTTCTAGCAGTATTCTTAAGTTACCTCCTTTTCATTGCCAGACACAGGCTCCAGATCACCCTCTGGCACCTGGAACACTTTGTCACTGGGGCTGCTGGCTTCTCCTGCATCCAGGTCCTCAGAGCCTGAGGATGTATGAACCACATGGGTGCCTTTCCCTCCTATTTCTTCAGCCACCAGCTTCTGTTGAACATCCTTGCCAGCATTTCCAGATTTGGTATCCTCTAAAAGTACATCCTCTGGATTGGAATAAAAGCATGTGGTTACTTGATTCTAATGGTGAATGGACAAAGCCTTTTGTTAAATATTACAACAAAAGTTTTATAGTATTTTATTTACATACAAGTAACCCTCTAAGCAACCATCCCACAAAAGCAGTGTAGAAACACTTCACTATTCATGCTCAACGTACTACTTTTAAATACTACGAAAATACCAGCATCAAGTCAAAGTCAGCTTTACACTGGAGTCCAACAGGAGCTAAACTTACACAGTTGGAGATTAGCAATCTGTTAGATCCTCTGTACACTACTATTACAAAAGCAATTAAAACTAAAACATGTATTCTGGGCCTTTTACCTATGCACAGAACTCAACCCTCAACAGTTTTTCTATGTAACTGTTGAAATAAAAAATTAGAAAGACCATGAAGAGTAAGGCAAAACAAAACTCAAAACCGTATTACCTGAAAAAAATGCAGTTGCCTTTGTTGAGTTTGAAGATGAGGCAGAGAAAAGCTCTGGAATTTCAGGGATAGGGCTGAGAAGAGGTTTCTTAGAAGCCATCTTTCTCTCCCCGTATAAAGACTTTTTTACTTTTTTCCTTCTTCTTTTCCCATAGCCTGTATATTTTACTTTCTGAAAAGATGGAGAAAGCTGAATAAAACACAGTGTAATTATAACATTCCTGTACAAGAGAATGTTGGCAGCAACAGGAAACAGCACCCTTTAGAAAACCTTTATTAAATCAAATTAATCACTAGAACACACAAGAAGAGACACTTGGATTGAGTGTCCAAATTCAAAGATAAAGGCAAAATCACCAGCTGCAACTGGCCAACACTTACTTGTGTCTTTTTGGCAGCAGACGTGGTTATGTTCCTTTGTCTTTGAACTTTGTTCTTTCCTGGATTTTGAGTATCCTTAGCATTCTGTTTACTTGTGGCTTTTGAGATACTGAAATCTGTCTCCTCTGAAATGGTGCTACACTGTTGAAGAACACGAATTTGAAGTTGTTGGGTGCATGTGTGTTGTGACACATGAACCATGTTTTAAAAATAAGCACAAGAATCACATTGCAATAGCCTTGTTATTTCACAGATGATGCTGTAAGAACTAGACACTGACAACTGGAAATCAAAGCTTTATAGAGCTAGTCTTCTCACACAGTACAATACAGCCCTGTTTGTCCAAAGAGGAGATTCTAATGAGAAAAGCAAAAATGTTCATTTTCAGCTATAAGAGATTCCCATCTGATACTGTGTCTGCCTTATGGCTAACAGCCAGGGTAACAGGAATGAAGAGCTTCAGCACTCTGCTGGGAACCACATTTTCAGTGACACCTGAAGTCATCACAGGCTGCACAATCACTTTGATTTTATCAGCCTCCACCTCATGTTCCCAACTCAAAGAAATTCAACCACATAGAAAAGTAGACATAAAACTTTTTGTCCACTCTCCCCAATTTTCTGTGATTCTAAGGTTTTAGATTCCCATGAATGAAGACCCTAATCTTACGAATGACTGTCTATGCACAAATCCTCTAAATATTGTCAGACTATTTAAGAAAGTTCCTGGAAAATTCAATAATAAATATAAGCATTAGACCATAACAAAAAATGTTTTTAATAACTGGAAAACGACTTTCACTCAAAAATGAGATTTCCTTAAGATATTATCTGCATTAACATGATATATCTCCATATACCTGGATAAAAACAACCATCATACCTAAGCCTGTAAAACTCTTAAAAGCATCAGAAGCTATAAATGTAACAATTCTGCCTGAAGAAGTTAAAAAATAAACCATCATCACTAAACTCACCTTCCTTTTAGTAGAAGAAGGAGTGTTTGTCGTATCAGATTTGTCACTTTCTGCTACTATATATGAAGAAAATAAGATTATTGATTCAGTTTCAACACAAAAAGTTAATCACATTTTGAGGAAAGTATCCATATCACTTCCAACATTCTGCACAGCATGTTTATTCATCTTAGTCTTGATTAACCAGCAACAATCTTAAGCTCTATCAAACATGGCAAGATTAAAAAAAAAAAAAAAAGCATTACAGCTTGCTTTACAAAGCAGAGGAAAACAAATGTGGTGAGGATTTGATAACAAAGTCCTTGCACAACTCGCATTGAGATATATACATACACATGCACAATCCCCCTTCAGCTTTCTGTTGTTGTCTTGCTGTTAAAACCTCCAAAATTACAATACCAGAATCAAGACAGTAAGCCAAAATATTTAAAGCACGAAGTCTAATTAGATCAGCCACTTTCAGAGAAGAATATAAAGTCAAGTAACTTCCAGTTAACCAAAAGAACACGTAAACACTGCAGCTACTGTAAAGACCACTAGAAGAAAGCAAGAGCATTTCCATTTTAGCACAACTGAAATAGACCCCTTTGTATGAAAAAAACCCCCAACCCTTGTGTCATATCTCAGTTTTCAGAGACAGAAAGATGTATTCGCTAATGACAAAAAACCAAGTTGGGGTTACCTTCTGCAGTTTCAACAGGTAAAAGGTCTTCTGCAGCAACAGAAGCCTCCAGTGACTCTTGAAGAGGCTCAATACATTCCTTTAAACAAAAGGAAAGTTAATTTTAGCAATATACCATACCAGATATACACTGAAAAACACCTTTTCTATCAGTGCTTCAAACAGACAAGTGATTTTACTTTCTTTACTTAAAGAACATGACAGCTCACTTGCCGTATATGGCAAAAAGAAATACAGTTATCAAAAGATAGCATCAAAAGTATATGAACTAGTGAAGTGAAAAATATTTCATGTGCTACCAGTACTCAACTTTAAACATAGCTCTACAGGCCAAAATGCTACTTAGAATTCAGAAACCAAAAGCAAAAGTTCTCAATGCCATTCTAAAGCTTCCAGAAGGCTCGATTATAATATTTTAGCAATTTCTTTTCAAAATGAAGCAGACTGGAGAAAAAAAATAAACCAATCCTGAACATTCAGAGAGACCAAGAGGCTGGGTTTATGGCTTAAAAAAAAAAAAAAAAAAAAACAAAAGACTCCAACAAAACCCTTACATTGCTGCAATCAAAGTTCAGCTGCGGGAATGGTTCCTCAAGGAGACTTGACCTTGCAGAAGGGCTGTTGCTTTGTAGGCCTGGATGTCTGACCGGGGTTGCTCCTTTGCGCAATGGAGTATTTGCGGGTAAAGCTTCATCAAATATTTCTGGGCTCAGGACTTCTCCAAAAGTGACTCTCTTCTTTAGCTTTTTGGAGCTCCATGTTTCTGTTTTCTCTATTGTAATAAAATACACTGGCTGCTTAGTGGGCTAAGACTGTCAGAGAGCACACTTTTCAAGGGCTTTTTATGGGTCTTAACATTCTCTTAAAAATCAACACCCCCCAAAACAAACAGCAAAATACCACCTTTTCATGTTTTGGGGATTCCACCAGAATTTTCACTGTAGCTTTACTACAGTACCAAGAATTAAGGAAGAAAGAAGACTAGGAATGACTGGCTGTTCCACAAGTTCCAGCTGACAAGTGTGAGATATCTTGAACACCAGGTGATTCTATTCTGGTGTTAGAGGTCAAGTTTCAGAGTGTGATTTTTTTAGTTTCTTTTAATAGACACTATTTTTCTTGCTCACCTTATTTTCTCCTTCACACAGTAGGACGCCACACTTGAGCTACTTCAGTGGTGGTTAATGCATATCATTCTTCAGAATTAGCAAAGAGGCAAAGCCTTATGATGCCACAAAATACTTCACCTATTTAAAAACCAAAATGTGAATCTGACCTGTTTGCACTGCTTCAAAGGTTTCTGCACAACTGGAGACTGCAAGAGATTCACCTCCTCCTCTGTCAATCACACTTGAGTATTCCTATCAAAATCAAGTAGTACAATCATCTATTCAATACCATTTAATTAAAATATTGTCTTTGTGCAAATCAAAGGAGAAAATATCTTCTATAAGCAACATTTAATAATCAGTCCTAGTGCTTACAAAAACCTACTTGTTTCCTAAATGAATAAAACTCAGCAACATAATATGGATCTTCTCTCACCATGAAAACTTCAAGCAAAGCTTCCAAGATGACCAAACAGCAAACAGATACCCACTGAGAGCATTAAATTATTTCAAAATGCATTTTAATTAGTAAAAATTATCTTCAACAATTCAACTCCTGGCAGTTCAACGATGACTGCAGAAGTTCATCCTTAGATCTCCACGTGAGTCAGTTAACCTACCTTGGTCAGCGTTTTCTTCAGCACGGATCGCAAGAGGGAGCCGCTCTCTCTGTGCTCAGGTAGGGTACCCCTTCCTAAGTGCTGTGGTGTGACTGCTGCCTTGCTTTCATCGCACATTCCCAGGCTGGGTTCTTCTGCAAAGCTGACTATCCTTCTGCTTAGATCTGACATAACATTACTTGTAATGTCTTTAGTGATGTGCTCACAACTGGAATCTTTAGAGCAAGTAGACAGATATGACAATTAAAAACTGAAGTAAAATTGAGAAGACTATAGCATTAGCAACATCAAGTATAAGTGTACACATGTCCATAGAGTCTGCGCATCAACATCACAAAAAATCCATGTTTCTAAATCTCTGCTATTATTGTGCTACATTTACATTTCATATTTTGAGAAATTTACAAACTATACAGAAGTAGAAAGGGAGCCCTACAGAAGGAAGGGGCATTTTACACAAGGATTTCTCTCTCATCCATGTAAATTGGGGGGGAAATACATATGCTCTAATGTACACAAAGGGACTCTCTACATTAACATCCCTCTCTCCCTCATAAGCATTAACTATGCTTTTCCCTATAAATGGCCTGACTAGCAAAACTAAGGGAAACTCCAAACAACTATCCCCTGACTGTGTGTCAGTTTAAGCTCGCTTTTCCTATCAGAATCAAACTGCCAACACACCACCCACAAGGCCCTACCCCACCTTTCAAATAGTTCCTCCCCTAAAAGCTATTTCCTTCCTATGAATTGTGCTTAAGTAAAAGCATGTTTAATGCTAAGTTGTACTGAATGAGCTCTGCATTCAGTTTTAAATTTTGACTTGAGCCTCCTCTGTAGCAGCACTTGAAAAAAGATCACTATTTTCAGTGCTATGCCTTTATGTCAAAGCTGGATCAGGTTTCTACTGCATCACTAATTGTAGACAAGATGACAGACATGGAATGACTGCTTGTGAAACATTTCCTTGCAAATATTCTAAGTATTTTTACTTTCTAATAAGAATATAACATTGTAATAGTGATGAATCCTCTTACCATGGCCTGTTTCTAAGACATCTTTAGTTGCAACAGTCTCCAACGACTCACTAGGATTGTGTTGCTCATAAACCCATTCCTAGAGAAAAAGTTACAGTATTTTATATGTGTGTATATATATATTCATATATATACACACACATATATACACACATATATATATATATGTTCTTTGCCCATACTTATATAATAAAGTACCTTTGAAACAGCAGGAGCAGGCTCAGTGACAGATGCATCTTGGCATGAAGACAAGATCTCGGTATCAGGCTTACTGCTGCTGGTCAAATTTAGTCTTGGATTCTCTTTCAGATCAGCTCCATTGTCACCAGACATTAACTTTTCACCGCACTGATCCAGGTTCTGCTCTTCTGTAAAACATACTTTGTTCTGAGCTGTATCAGACAAAAAACAAACAAGAAACCACAAACTTTAGGTTTGTGAATGCTCTTTTTGTGGCTCTTCACCCATAGGGTGGTAAGATTCAAAAAGCTTGGTAGCTTTCTAGTCAGGAAAAAGAAAAAAACCACGCATTTTAGGTTCTACTTGGAAAATAACTTTACCAAATCTTTAAAACAAACCAAGTTTGCTCTTTTCATAGAAATGTTACTAGGCCCACCAATACCAGAGAAGCATTGTAGTTCCTGCTACCAGAGCAGCATTGTAGAAGCATCCACACTACTATTTTCTCACAGTAAAACCGCAGTACTGCCCTGACTTGCTTTTGCAACACTTGCTATTGTCGTTAATAAGGATGTCACACCTCAGTAATGTAATTGCATTTCTAAAATTACTGTACTTGAAAGTTATTAAATAAGTCTGTGCATCGTGATTAAGAGAGATAAGTTACCACAGCTAAAACCAGTCATCAGGAAAACCATTCTCAGTTTCACAGAAAAAGTGTGAAAACACTAACTTATTTTTCACTAGGCATTAAAGGGTATAAATCTAGAAAGTAACCCTTAAGAAAACAGTTCCCCAAAAATACAAGTGTTTGGGGTTTTTTTCTGGGGCTATTCTGAGAAACCACTATTCAGGATGCACTAAGAAATGACATGGGTTTAAACAAACAAAACCTGTGCCAAACCTTACAAAAGAGCATTTCTTTTGCTGTTTTTATTAACTGTTTGTAGTTTAGTACTTTTTGGCCTAAAGGCAGACCTCACGTTTAAAATAAATCATTGACCGCAAATATAACCAACTTACAAGAGCCTGTTCCCTGGGAAGCAGCATCCACTTGTGACAGTCCAGAGGAGCCAGTTTCTGCTTCAGCTTCTTGTACTGATTTAAAAGATGTTTGAAAAGCATCTATCTTGTCCTTTAATGACCTGGCAGGTTTGTATTTTAAAGGACTAACCTGCTAAAACAAAATTAACCACAAGATGGTTTGTTTTTTTCCCCCAAGAGAAATGGTCCTATTACTTTCTATTTGTACCTTGGCACAAAAGAAACTCTGAGAAGAATCGAATCTTGTATTTAATCTGGCTTCAATTTGAGTTGTGTGATACAAATACACAAAAAAAAAGGAATTGTACTGAGAAATCTGTTAGGTTTTACTGCCTCTCAAAATCTGCCCTCTAGATCGGATCCATAATTTGGTTTCTGACAGCCTATGCTTACTTTAAGAACGTCTGATTATAAACCAAGTCACTTATGCTAGCATTTACTTCACTTTAAACTATTAACACTTTAGTCAAAAAAAAACAAGCATGGCAAAAACAGGTTATAGTGCATACAAGTGAAAATATACAAGCAAGCTGGGCATGAAGAGAAGACTGCAAACACTCAACAAGCAAACCCTCTAACATCCCTCTATTCCAACATAAGGTATCCAAGGGAAGTCAATAAAATGATTGTTCCTCCTCCTGGCTTCTTCCGGACTTCTCCTGCTGCCAGCATATGTCGATATTTGAGAAAGACTCTCACCTGTGCAAAAGCTGCTTTTTTCCTGTTGCTTCTCTGCTGGGCAAGATACTGAATAAGGGTGTTATTTTCTGGTGACCCCCGTACTCCAATTGTTGATCTTCTGCGAAATTTTGATGGAGTTGGAGATTTCCCTGAAATAGAAAAAAAATAATAATAAAAAAAAAAACCTAAAATTCTTTTTGGAGTAAGACTATCTAAAGTTTTAAAATGGCATTTTTGTTTGTTTAAGAGTGATTTTTGTTTATGAAAACTTCTAAATAACTGCTCAGCTCAAGAATCCTTCCTGAGCAAAACCAAATTAGCTTCCTAAAAGCAAGTTAATATTTAACTAAGCTACATACCAAGGAGCTCTATTTCACTTTTCCCATTGGTAATTAAGGAACTGTCTCCCAATATTTGCAGGATTTGTCTTAATACTGCCTTGTGAAACTCACTGACACCTCATTCACCGTACAGAAAAACATTCAATAGGGAAATACAGCAACATCATATCACAGTCGTATCCTTAGGCATATTCCAACTCAGCCAGACAACCTGAACCTGACCTGAATTGAAGCTTTAACGAGAGGTTGGACTAGATGAACCCTAGATACCCCTCTGAGGAAGACAACTGTCAGGCACTCCAGCCTTACCAAGAGATGGTACAGTGAAGCTTGCTTGAGTAATCCCAAATTCACCAGTTGTTACAGCTGCAAAAACAACATTTTTTCCCCGTTTCTCTGATATTCCACAATCAGATTCTTCTGCTTTGTTCCTATTAGGTGTCACGTAGCATTCACCACCCAAAGAAACAGGCCTATTTCGTGACAAATTTTCCTTGTTGTTCAAAGGCAAGGGAGGTTCAATGACCACATCCCTTGTTGGTGCATCAGGAAAGCTCTTAGTATACGGACAGCTACCATCCTCTTTCTTGCTGTGGCACGATTCCTTCCCAAGGCCTGTGCTGTATCTCAGGGTGCATTCTTGCAACTGCGCTTGGTCCCAGTCACTGACTTTCTCCTTCTTGGATGCCTTGATGACTTTTGATTTAGTCACTTTGCAAACCTTCCGGCCTTTTGAGAGATCAGGGCAAACGGCCTCCTCCTTCTCTTCAGGACAGACACTCTCATTTTCTTTAACTTTCAGGGGAACATTTACATTCTTAGGTCGCCCGCGCATTCTTAGTGATGTATTCTAAGGAACATTCAGCCAGCCTTTGCTCTCCCGTAACTACACGTACCCAGCTAAAAGGAAAAGAAGATATTTTAATAGGTATAGAGTAAGAGCAAGAGTTGGCCACCGTTCTCAAACTTCTACCCAATCTAGGTTTTTACCTCCAACCAAGTGTTTAATGGTGGGGTGAAAGGAAGAGCCTTATCTCTAGACAGCTCCACAGAAAGGACACAAAAAGACACTATAAATATGCACAGCAGAAGTGCTTCACACTACACATCCACTGCTCATCAATTCCATGTTAGTATGAAGCTGTTAAGCACAAAGTATGTGTGAGGTGTCCCTGCCATGGCAATGGTTTGGAACAAGATGATCTCAAGGTCCTGTCCAACCCAAACCATGATTCTATAATCACACTGTGATCGTTTTGCTGTAAGCGTTGCACCAAGCATTAGCAGTTTAATATGAAGCAGAACATTTAGGACGTTAAGTTTTCTGCACGTAGCTCCTTGGATTTTAAGTTAAGCATGTAGAACTCAGCAACGTCAGTCTGAAACTTCGGTTCCACATAAACTTTGGTTCCACTTTGCGCCTTTTCCCGCACTTAGTCTAACAATTAAACCCTTAAATACGCCGTGCACAACTTGCTTTAAGCCCACACTAAGAAACCGGTGCCTTCCTCTACCCGGTTGTACCAAGGAGACGCGGCTGCGCCAGGGAGAACCTCCCCGTGCGGACTCATCCCCATTACCTCAGGGCCCACAACCCCCTCAGCACCCCCCCAGCGCGCAACGCTCGCCTCTCGAGACCCCTCAGGTACCCTCCCAGCGCTCCCCACTCCCTTACACCCCCTCACCAGCGCTCCCCACTCCTTTACATCCCCTCACCAGCGCTCCCCACTCCTTTACATCCCCTCACCAGCGCTCCCCACCTCCTCCAACTTCACCTCCGGCCCGGCTCGCCCCACCTTACCGCGGCCCCCCTCACGCCCGCCCCAACGCTCCCCCTCAGCCACCGGCTCGGTCCCGCCTCAGGAGTTCAAACCGAGCCGCACTACCGCGTATCCCTCCGCGCCTTCGCCCCTCTCGTCCTCTCGCCCCTTGCGCTCACCGCCTCCCATGGATAAAGGCGCACAGAATGAGAGCGGGTCGCGAGGAGAGGCAGCCTCGCGCCGGCTCCTCCCCGGTCTCAGGCAGGGCTCCCCGGGACCGGGGGACTCTTTGTCCTTTTACTCGCGGAGGGATCACAACCGTTAGCGGCGCGCTGAGACGGCATTTTCAAATCGCGAACGACCCGCGCCCACGTGACAGCCCGCGACAAATCAGGGGGCGACTCCGCCGCGCCTCAAGCTTCATGCAAATAAGGGGTTCTACTCCTCCCTTGATTGGCTGCAGCCCGCCCCGGGGGGGGCGTTCCCCCGCCCACCCTCCTCCCCGGCGGTGCGCGCTCGCTATTGGGCAGCGCGCTCGGGGCGGCGCGGCCGCCATTGGCCGCGCTCATGTCGGTCAGCGGCCGCCGCCTTCCGGGTTCGGCAGGAGGAGCGCGGCCGCCGCCGCAGCATGAGGCGGGTCACGCTGTTCGTTAACGGCAGCCCCCGGAACGGGAAGGTGAGGGGCGGGGAGGGGAGGGGGGGTCCCCTCGCGAGCCCCCCCCCCCCGCTTCCTGCGTGGTTCCCTTCTCCCTTCCCCACCCCTCAGGCGCCGGTGCCCGTGGCCGGACCCCCGCGCCGTGAGGAGAGGCCCTCAGCCGCCCGCTCCGGACCGCGCTGAAGGGCCCCGCGGCCTGCGGGTGCTGGCCCAGGGAACGCCGGCCCCTGCCCGCCTGCGGGGCCCGGGGGCCGCGGCTGCAGCCGCCGCCGGGTCGCTGTCGCGTTGGGGGTGCGGGTCCCGCCACGCCCGTGCTGGGGAAGGGTGGGAAGCGAGCGGGGATTGTGACCGGCCCCGAAATGTCGCTGTTGAAGCAGAAGGAAGAATGGCTTCGCTGTGCAGCGCGTTAAGTGCGTGGATGGCTCAGCTCCCGCTTCTGCACGGCTGCCTCACAGAAACCTGCAATGGTTCGGGTCAGAAAGGACCTTGGGATCATCTAGTTCCAGCCCCCAAATGAGGTGCAGGAATGTGCCCACGTTAAAGCCTTCTTTGCTTCTGAGCTTCTGATTATTACATGATACGACACAAGGCTACTGAAAGAATAGACCTTTAGTTTCTTATGATGGGCTTTTGCTTGCTGCCCTTGCAGCCTGTCATTTCAGATAGTGCAGGATGTCCTGCCTTTCTGGGTGGTTTTATGTGTATCTGGTAATGTGAGAGCTCAGTTTGATATACTGCAATACTGCGATATAGTCTCAATTTACTGCGATATATTTTCATTCTACTGCAATATATTATCCCTCAAACAAAAGTTACTACGTCAGACCCTAAGGAAAGTCTTCATCTTGCAGGATGTCAGGCCTCTGCCACGTCAAACTAACGCTGCTGGAGAGCCAGCAAATAATCCTGCTTAAACTCTCTTTGTGTGTTTCAAACCTATGAAGTAGTGTTTCAAGAGGGAAACTAGTGATGTTTCTAGGCACAGCCAGCATAGGAAAAGGCCCTGTGGTTCTACTAAATGCTACACATGGTCTCCAGTTCTTCCCATCCATGTCTGGAGCGAAGACAGTTAATGGGACTGTAGTTTAACCTTTGGTTTTAGAGAGGGAAATAAATTCTGGAGGGGCTTAGGGCAAATAGCAGTATTTCTTCAGAGAAATAGAGAACTGAATCATAATATAGTACAAAGACTCATTCCCTCACTGCTTCCTCAAGCACCTTGACTTGTGGTCACAGATGTGCAGGTCACCCTCTTCTAAGGCAGGTCTGCTTCTAACATCAAAGTTGTTGTGTTTGTTTCCTTTTAATAGTAAAGATGTGTACATGATCTCCCTCCCTCTATAAGAAGGTATTGATAACCTGGTAATCAGTCGGCACTGACAAGCCATACGAACACAGAGCCTGCAGCTACTTCTCTCTCCCACAGGTTGTGGCTGTGTATGGGACTTTATCAGATTTGCTGTCTGTGGCTAGTAATAAGCTTGGAATAAAAGCGACCAGTGTTTACAATGGAAAAGGTGGACTCATTGATGATATCGCTTTGATTAGGTAAGGCTTAGCCAATGGAAGTCAAATCACGGGTATGGATGAAGAGACTCACTGGCCTGTTCATCCTCTGACTTAATAACCAGTGCTTTCCTTAAAAACAGATAGTATCATTCCCAGGCAGTAAGCCCAAAAGTGCTTTCATGCCTCAAGGTAAAATAATACTGGCTTTTGAACTTAAAAGCATTTCTACCTTGATGAATCAGAACTCGATACTGATTGAAGCTGCATTTTATGCCTTTTCGCATCCCCCTGTGTTGATTCATGGTGTGATGTATGTACCAGGAAAATCCCAGTGTTGTAGCCTGAACTTGGATGAGGGTTTTCCAAAAAGGAGACAAACTCCAGCATTGCCTGGGCTTTATAGAATAAATACTCCCAGAGTGGGGAGAAAAGAAACTGTTTTGTAAAACTGAACTGGTTGAGTAACAGAACTGATGCCTACCTGGTTGGTTCAGATAACATCTCCAGTAACGTCAGTCACTTTACAATCCACTGGACCCTGCAAAATAGAGATGGAAATCAGAAGCTCTAAATAATGGCAACTGATTATCATTGACCTGAAACAAATCAGGAGGGGTTCCCACTGTGAAGGAAATGAAGAAGAAATTATGAGTAATCTTATTTTTCCTCTTTCTCTCTCAGGGATGATGATGTTCTGTTTGTCTGTGAAGGGGAACCATTCATTGGTAAGTCTCCAGTTCTTATTCTCTTAGCCTTTTGTTTAATGGAAAGAGGTTTTGTTTTGCTTGAATGTAGATCTAGAAGTTTATTTTCTGGTGTTTTTCTTACCATATGGAGCATTCAGAAATGAAACCATTTCTCTAAGAATGACTTTCTCCTCCGTGTAGATCCTCAGACTGATGGGAGACCTCATGAAGGACTGACAGGGTCCCACACGGACTGGTTAACGCTTAATGTTGGAGGCCGATACTTCACCACTACACGGTAAAACTGCAGCTCATTGGGTTTGTTCTTAAAGACTCGAGTTCAGTGAATAGGTTATAAGAGTTGGTGAGGCTTCAGGTCCTCTTGCGAAAGAGCTAAAACATAACAGCATGGAGTTGGAGGTCTTAGACTTCTGATGCTTTCTCTGGTTTTTGTATTTAGTTTTGCATATGAAGTAAAACTGGTGCAAAGGCTTAACAGGCCTGGATTTATCCTTGGAGTATTTCAGTTAACCAAGTGCTTTGTATTTAAAACATGATACGTCGGGGCAGAAACGTATTTTGCTATCCCACTATATGAGTTAGTAGCATGGTAGCTGTTGGAATGTGTATCACACACCAGCATTGCCTTCAGGCTGTCAAGGGCAGAAAATACACACGAACCCCCAAGTTTGTCTTGTGAGCAAAACATTCACTCAAATTGTGCTGCCTTTGTTTTCTAGGAGCACTTTGGTTAACAAAGAACCTGACAGTATGTTGGCCCACATGTTTAAAGATAAAGGTTAGTATATTGAAATAAGCTTTATTTGTTAAGGAACAAATTAGCAAAGTAGGCCAAAGGCACTATCAAGTTGAGACTCTTGTTCATAATTTAAAATATCAAAAGTAATGAAGTATCATAGCAGAACATAATAACCTTTTTCAACTAATTATTTCTCCATTGCCCATGGAGCTTATCTCCCAAACTGGAAATACAATTTCCATCCATAGTTAAGATTTTGGGGTCTTTGATTTTAAGTTTTCATCTTATTGTTGCATCTTGCTCACTTTTGTCAACGAAATCAATGAGCAAACACTGCACAAGAGCCTTTAGGAAATGGGGACAAACTAAAATCTTAATTCTGCTTTGATTTGAGCAAAAATTCTTATGTATGTGATAAAACATTTCAGTTCTTTATAGCAGGAGGAGCAAGTTCATTTTAAGGTGATTTGCCCCCTCACACTCCTCTCTTCCTTCCTATTCTCTAAGAAACACCCTTTCAAGTGGAATGTTTCATAATCCAGTTCCCTTTGGTAATAAAGTTCTGAAGCTGAAGCAAATGCTCTTCTATTACTACATCAAATTTAATTATATATATGTTGTGGAAACAGATGCTTGGGGAAATAAGCAAGATCATAGAGGAGCATTCCTAATTGACCGCAGTCCAGAGTATTTTGAGCCAATTTTGAACTATTTGCGTCACGGACAGCTCATTGTAAATGATGGCATTAATTTGCTAGGTAGGTATTACCTGTATGACATCTCCTAAATTATTACTCTTTGGAAGTTAAACTTTGCCCTCAGGTAAAGGTGGTAAAATGAGTGGGACTTTTGTATGCTCATCTAAGTGTTTGGGATTCTTCTCTGGTGAATTTATTCTCAAGCATTGCAATTCCTCATGCTTGGTTTAATGAAGATAGGCTGCTTAAACTGATTTCTCTTGAGAACACAAAAAATTCTCCCTAATGGATTAATATCTGGCTGTGATTCTGGATTTGATGTCTTTAACCTAATACTGGTACTGGAAACATCCTTTCTGAGTTATTTTTTCCTTTTAGCTGCAAGCAAGATCACTTTTCCTCTGTCCAGTTCCATCTATTGTAATGTATTGGTTGTCAGTGTGATGAGTTTATGCTTTTCTTTGAGACTCCTTAAACTTCAAGTGCTCTATTTATTCCTCTTTGTTAGTGTAGCTAAAATGTGTAAAAGGTGTGACAAGTAGGGAGAGTCAGTGAATGGATGCTTCTCCACCAGTAAAGACGGATTAACCCAAACTTTCTGGCATGTTCTTAGTGTGGCTTTCTCCAGTGAGGGAAGAAGAGTTCTGTCTTGTTTAACACCTCCCTGTGCATAACAAATGCTGCTTTGTTTTGGTAGGTGTTTTGGAAGAAGCCAGGTTTTTTGGTATCGATTCACTAATTGAACACCTAGAAATAGCTATTAAGGTAATTTGTTTTCTTTAATACACAACTGCACGTGCTCTGTCCTTCCAGGCAATATATAATGTTAGTCCTATCTATATTAGCTTTTAATCAACTCTCTCAACAGAATTCACAGCCAGCTGAGGATCATTCTCCTATATCTCGCAAGGAGTTTGTCCGATTCTTGCTGGCAACCCCAACCAAGTCCGAGCTGCGCTGTCAGGTAAGAAAATGCAGACTCTGTCTCGCTCTGTAGTGTTGATGTTCGGTGGGGAAGTATCCTGCAGCATCATTCTGGGGTTTCTTGCTTTGTTCTTAGGGTCTCAATTTCAGTGGAGCAGATCTCTCACGCCTCGACCTTCGATACATCAACTTCAAGATGGCAAACCTGAGCCGGTGCAACCTGGCGCACGCCAACCTGTGCTGTGCCAATCTTGAGAGAGCTGACCTCTCCGGATCAGTGCTTGATGTAAGAGCTGCTGTGTCTTGGAAAGTCCAGGCTGTCCTTTACTTTAAGGGAAGAGGAATTGGAACACGCAGATAAGTGTAAAACATGTAGTTCTTCAGTGTTTTCTAGTTAGATCACAAGCTTTTCGATGCTCTTAGGTAAGAAAGGGGGAAAAAGGGCACTGAGTGATAGCCATCTACCTTCTTGATGATAGAGAAGTAATTGTGTAGCAAGTTCTTGCACTTCCCCACAACAACAAAGCTATTGTGCTTTAATAGGATTCACTTCCAAAACAAATGAAAACTCTTCTCTGCTCATGCTTGGTACTGTTCATCTTTGAGCTTTTATCAATCTCACTGATGTGTCTCTCTACCAGTGTGCAAACCTTCAAGGGGTGAAAATGCTGTGTTCCAACGCAGAAGGGGCATCTCTAAAAGGGTGCAATTTTGAAGATCCATCAGGCCTTAAAGCTAATTTGGAAGGTAAGGAGGTTTTGTGGAAACTGAACCACGTGTTTGTAAAGCTACACGGCATGTGAAAGGTTTGCTGTGGTTTGTACAATCCATGTCTTCATGAAACAGGGCCACAAATACAGAAGTGTGTGACCATATAATCATTAAATTCCAAGTTCTACTTTGATCTCTATCAATTTACATGGTTCTGAGGAAGCATTGTTCTGGAGCTGCTGTGATTCTGACTGTTTCTCCTCATAAAACTACTCTTTGTGTGTTTTAGGTGCCAACCTGAAAGGTGTGGACATGGAAGGCAGTCAAATGACAGGAATTAATCTAAGGGTTGCAACGCTGAAAAATGCCAAACTAAAAAACTGTAATCTCAGAGGAGCAACTTTGGCAGGAACTGATCTGGAAGTGAGTTATGATTCAATAATGCACTACCTAGTCAACTGATAAAATTGGGGCCATTGCTGGCTTTTGGCTGGGTCTCCAGCTTCAAACCAGTTAGAGTGAACTGGTCTTTTTTCAGGCTTAGTGAGCTATAGATGATGTAAGCAATCTCATTCTAGCCTCACTTTGTCAGGCAGGTCTAATGTCTTGGATTTGCCAGCACCCCAAAGCCACAGGAATGGCTTGTCTCATCTCAAAAGTGATGCATGGAGATCATGCCATCACTGAAGAACTTCAGAGAAACTCAGTTGCTTGGGTTTGGGGGGGACTTTTTTGATCCTGAGCCACCCTTTGTAAAGCAGTGATGGAATCTTACCTGACTGGTGGTGTGTGATACACTGCTATCACAGTTAGAAAGACAAACTAGCTGGCTCTACAAGCTGTGTACGTGGCTGTTCTTCCTCGAGTCCTAGAGAAGTATCCAGAGTAATGTTTGGTGGGAGTGCAGGAGGCAGCTTCTCCCTGGTGGTGTTCAGCAAGCATTAGTAATGCCTGGAAGAGAATTTGACACGAAGAGTTTAAGTCTTAACAACATCAAAAATAACTCCAACTGCTGCTGTGGGAAGGTACTTGTCACAAGAAGTAAATGAAACGCTAAACCTGAGGGATGGAGGAGACGTTTACACTGAAGTGTTTGGAGGTAGATGTGGTTTCTGGGGAAATGTAAAGTTTTGAACTAAGTTCTGGGTGTATTCAATTAACATGGATTTCCTTCTACCCTTTAGAACTGTGATCTATCAGGTTGTGATCTCCAAGAAGCTAACTTGAGGGGATCTAATGTAAAAGGAGCTATCTTTGAAGAGATGCTGACACCTTTGCACATGTCTCAGAGCGTCAGATAGGGAAGAGAATATGCTGAAGAGGAAGGAATCAAAACCTCTGTTGTGACTTTCTTCACCTCCTCCCCTTGTTAAGTTAGAAGTGATGATTATTAGACAACTTACATTTGCAGTAGTGCCTAAGTAAACTCTTCTTTGATCACTTTTGGGGGAGGGAGGGTTTGTTTAAAAGATAGAAACAGAAAGTTTCTGTTTCTACCTTTATGAACAGAGTGAGGAAATGGGCTGGTTTGCGGGGGAGAGTTGAATAGATTCATTGTTTAGCATTGCCTCACTTTGGAATGCATTTTAATTTATAAAGCACAATATATGCAATTCTATTTATTAAATCTGTAGCTGCAATATGAATAGAAAATGTTATTCATGTATAGTAGCAACAAAGTTCAGGTTTACAGTTAGGCTAGTGTATTTACAATTAGTTTCTTCATTCATGCAGTGTGTTAAATGACACGTGGTTTAGACAATGTCCACAGGATGTTTTCAGGTACTCTTCTGGGGTGAAAACAGTAGTTAACTGTCGTCACTGTCATATTGCCTTGTAGTAGTTTGAATGCAGGTATAGAACAGCTTTATCATCTTCTAAACTGTGCAGGGGAAGCTGCTTCCACTGCAGGGATCTGCCTACACAGCAACTCGAAACACCCCCTGCTCAGAAATTGGATGTCTTCTTTAATCCTTTCCGAATTAGTGTGAAATTGCACTATCAATCACAGCTGGTAAGAATTCTCTCGCTTTCAGATGTCCTAACCACTGCAAAGTGGAGTACCTGTAGAGTTTTCATTCTTTGTGGGGAATTAAATGTACACAGGAAAATACAGTACTGTCACCAAAGTAGAGACAAGCATTGTGGCCACAGCACTTGCTCCATCCTCCATTGTTACTCCAGTATATGAATATATAGCACCAGTTTCCCCTTAATGTACTATGCAAATACTCCTGTACACTGAATCCTTGAAAGCATGGGCATAACCCTTTTCCCAGCCAGATCTTGTGTTCCACTTCGGACCTGCTTAATGTGGCTTTAAAAGCATCTTGTGTAGGGCAAAGTACCCTTTCCACAGCTGCTTTACCTGTGAGCAAATAGGGAACTGTGTGACTTCTGCAGTGCAGAAAGCCTCACAGCATCTCTTTAAGTGGTGGGGCACTTCATTTAATAAGCTGTTTCCACTGTAGTGTCAATCTAGTTCTCATCTAACACGTTTATTTTATACACAATCAAAAAGCACATGAAGAAACTATACCAAAAAAAAAGAAGGTGCATCAAGAACTCTTACCTCAGATGCTTACTTAAAACACCCCAAAGTTGAAACTAACCTTGAATCTAAGCAAATACAGCTACTACTGGGAGTTAAGAACCAGAGTATCCTAAAACTTACAGAATGTGACACTGTTGGCAGTAGCTTGTCACTTTGGTGGGTTGTCTTTTACTTGCAGTGCAGATTTCCTGTCCTCTGAGCAGAATTCTTCTTGTCTCAGTAGTTGTTGTGAAAATGCTGCTTTGCCATTGATCTAGAAAGATTAGTTCAGGACCAGCATATGATTTGTTGGGGGGGGAATTGCTGGATTCTCCCTTATTTTCAAGTTGGGTTGACTCAGGCATATGACATGAACTTCTGGGACTCAAAATCCCAGTGTTCTGTGGGTCAGAATTGGGATTTTCCTTCCTCAAGATTCCCAGACCTCTTGATCTGGCTCCAGGACACCACCAAATCCATGGTGAAATACAACTATAGATTCAAGAGGAATATTTCAGCGTGAGTTCGGAGTCCTTTCTCCCACCTCATCGCTTTCATCGAGAGTGATGTGTCTGTTGCAGTAGAAGAAGATTCCTAGGGCTAGAGAAATAAATGAATTATTTTTCTTTATCATATTTTGTAGTTAGCAGAAGTAAAATATTGTATGGAAAAAAAATCTATATTTTCATAATCACTGTGTATAAACTATATTTGAACTTCCACTGATGCACTATGTTTGGAATAATCACAGCACGTGGCATCATTCATTCACAGCTGAATTGAAGGTACCTCTTTTGCTATGACAAAGCTGTACGAATAGCCCAGGGTGGCCTATTCAGAACGTGCAGGTTCCAGCCTAATTTAAATTGCATTAATAAAAGTGTGAAATCTAAAAGTGTCTGGGTTGTCTTCTTGTAAACTGGGAATCCGCACTTTATGAGCTGTCTGTGGTTTAGGTGTCTTTACTTCTGCACAGACAATTGGGGTTTTAACTTGTCATTCGTCTGCAACACTTCTCAGCTTGCCTTTGATCCCACCCTTCATAGTTGGTTACTAAAATAGCTGGAGTCAGAATTTACACAGGTATGGGCACCATTCAGAACACTTGGAGATGATCATCACACAGCACCAGCAGCTCAACAGGGAAGTGATAAAGCACATTAAAATACCCTGTCCTTGATTTTGGTCTGGAAAGTGCTCACTATAAACTATGGTGCAACAGTAGATATGCAGCACATCTGCGTAAGTGCATGCTGTAGAGGACTTCAAGAACAAAACGGGGGAAAATCCAGTCTTTTCTTCAGTTTCTCACCTCCAGGACACATCTTCAATGCTAGGAATGCTGCCATATCAGAGGGGTTTACTACTTTCCATTGTACTGGCCCTTAAAAGTATTGGTGGGCAAACAAAAGCAGCTGTAATGTGTTCTTGAACCTCCCAGCTCCTTCATGGAAGTTAATAGCTATGGCTTAGAGTTTGAGAGATGTGCAGCAGCTCACTAGCACCACAATTACATGCCCTTCCTGCCGCTCCTTGGTAGGTCAGCTCTGGAGCTAGAACAGAAACCTGTGGAGAAACACAGCAGTAGAGAGATGCTAAGGCCAGAACATCATTAGACGGAGTTAAAGTGGTGGGTTAATAAGAGGTGCAATTACTGGGCTAAGCAGCCCCCTTCCCTCTTTAAACGCCACCCCTCAGGATGAACAAATCTTCCGTTTGCATTGAAATAACCTTAATTTTGGGGAGGCCCATCAGGGAAGAAAGGAGTTACAGGAAAACCTCCCTTCTAAAGCCATGTGCCTACGCAGGGGTGATGTTTCTCCTACTGAAACCCACTATTTTCACAGCTTGATCAGTTTATCAGCTGAAGTTAAATGTTGGCCACTCTTGCTGTGAGTAGGAGGAGCATTAGAGCAGGAAGGATTATCTTTGCTAGTCACTAAATCCTCCTGAAATGATTTACTTTTTAAATGACTTTGAATCCATTAATGTCAAAGAGGTCACGGGAGCAGGAAGAGAGGATGTTTGAAGAACACTGACCAAGAGAGATTCAATTCTGCATAAAACAATGCAGAGCAAGTAAAATAGCTGCCAGGTGGGTAAAAAAATACATTTCTGCAGGCAAAAAACATCTTTCCGCAGGCAAAATTGCTGACTTTAACTCCTGCCTGCAAACAGCTACCAAGTCCATACAGCTGCAAACATTCTCAACACTGAAGAGCACGCATCCTTAAACACACACACAAGATCTTGGAACAGTCTTCCAGTATTTAAAGGGGTGACAAGAAACCTGGAGAGGGGCTTTGGGCAAGGGCCTGTAGGGACAGGACAAGGGGAATGGCTTGAACCTGCCCAAGGGGAGACTGAGATGAGCTCTTAGGCAGAAGCTCTTCCCTGTGAGGGTGCTGAGGCGCTGGCACAGGGTGCCCAGAGAAGCTGTGGCTGCCCCATCCCTGGCAGTGCTCAAGGCCAGGTTGGACACAGGGGCTTGGAGCAAGCTGCTCCAGTGGAAGGGGTCCCTGCCTGTGGCAGGGGTTGGAGCTGGAGGAGCTCTGTGCACATGTGCAAGCCCAGGCTCTTGTTTAAGCACGGAAGGTTTCCTTCATGCCTGATACACAGGGGTGGGCTAAGCTGAATTCCTCACCCATTTCAAGACCTCCCCAACAACTTCCAACTTCACCCAAAAACTTTTACTTACAAATTAGAACCCACTGCAAGAAAAGATTTATTTTCCATGGGGCAGCAGCAATCAGCTGGATTTGAATGGCAGCTTTACAGCCTCTTAAAGAAAGGCTGTTACTTTCATTGCTCTTTGAGAAACCAGTTGAATTTAATAGCTGCACAGGGGTGTTCCAATTATGTGCTTTACTCCCGCTGCATTACAGCACTTTTAAGAACAAAATTGCAGCCTGAGGGATAGAATTAGGTAAAGTCACCTGCTGTGAAGGGTTTGGCCTTGGGATGGTTGTGTATAAAACCTGAGAGGACAAGAACACTCACAGGGCACTTTCAAACGGAGGAGAGTTGGAGTTCCTCTGCGACCTCTCTCAGCAAGCAGGTAACGTGACTGCACAGCGTGCCATGCTCTTTCTTACCTGTTCAGCGCTTGCAGAGGCTTGTATTAGAAGAAACTTGTGTTAGAAGGGGCTGCAAATAGCACTTCTTAAGGAGCAGGGATAATAGAACAGAAACTGGCTAAACTTAACGCATCTGTCCAACCTCCACAGGGACTCCCATGGAACCTTTGAGGTCCAGACATTCTGGAAGCTCTGAAACAGGGATCAAAAATCCTAATGTAGATCCTCATCCAGATTTTTCAGCTATTAAATCTCTTTATAAGCAGCTAATCCACATTTGGAGAGGCTCAAAAGCCAGCTCCCACATCAGCACAATGCCACTGGGGTACAGAGATCCAGAACGGCAGCATCTCCCTAATTCTGTAAGATCAAAATGGAGCTGTGATGTTGTTATGATCAGAAAGATGCTGTGTTCTCTCACAGGATGGAGAAGTCCAGGAAGATCTCTGTCAGCATCCTCCTGTTTGTGCTGACTGTGGAAATCTGCTCAGCTCAACACTGGTCCTATGGCCTGCAACCAGGAGGAAAGCGGAGCGCGGAAAACATGATGGGATCATTTCAGGAGGTGGGTAAAACCCTGCAGCTTTAGCTAAGATCCCTTGTCTGTAAAAGATGCAAGCAAAGAAGAGGTGACATAGCTTCACTGTATATATGTCTATATATCTATATATCATTATGTCTATATATTTATCTATCTATACATATGTATATACACACACACACTTCTTTAAAGTAGTAGCTGGAAAGTAACTGTTAGGGTAAATGACATTTGCCAGCTTTACATGAAGATGGAGAGACCTGGGCAGGCTGCTCCAAAGGAGAGATGATGGAGTCTGAATTCCAGGTTAAACCTGATTTCATCCTCTCCCTACATTTCAGCCTCTGATGGGCTGTTTCAGACAACATTCATCCAGAGATGTGGCAGGGGGTGGCTGTCATATGGCAATGAATTAGAGGGTAAGCAGTTGGATGACAAAGCTGATGTGGAAGGTTCTGTCCCCCAGTGACTTTCCCATCCTTTCTAGTACTTCCTATGTAGTCCCTTGTAATGGTAGTCCCAGCATCCTGATTTGAAGCTGGCTGTGGCACCTGGGAAAGAGCTGAATGGAAGTTGTGCAGTGGAACAGTTTCCTCTTCATCTGTACTAGGGCAGCGTTGCTTTAGCAGAAATAAACCTCCTTTCTCCAAGGCTGTGTCACTTCCCACTCCAGATTGCAAGTGACATGGAAAAAATCGGGGAAGTGCAGAGGACGGAATGCCCAGGCTCGTACCAGCGGTCCAGGCTCAGTGCTCTGAAGGAAGCCGTGGTGAGTAATGGATGTAACTCTATCCCTATGGGGAAATCAGGGGATGGGTGCAGGCTGGGAATGTACATGGAGGGAAGAGAAAAAAGGCTGGCAGAGGAAGAGGAAGAGGCGTTAAGTTCAGTTCATATGTGGCAATGCTGGCTCTGCCCCAGTGTCTGCATCATCCTCAAGTACCTCAGCCCTAGGACGGGGCTACGTTATCCTTATGCTCCGGTGTAGCAATGTCATTACCCACTAAATCAAAACCAAGTCAAACACATTCCACCTTAATATAAATCTATGCAGCATTCACAGATGCTTAACTTCAAAAGGCACTCTTTGCCAGCTGAAGGATCAAGCCATATGGAAGCTGCTGCTCCCAAGGTCCCTAGGCTGGGAAATGGATTTTCCATTAGATGCTCTAATGCCATGACAGCAGAGACTTCGCATCCAAACTAACTGCCACAGAAAGAATACTCTCAAGCCAAAATGTGCTCTTTAATTAATACAGCAACACCTTGATGGGGCCAGATGGTCACCACTTCCTGGGAAGTGTCTCTGAGCTGTCCTAGAAGTTGAAACTCTCAATCTGTACTTCACTTGCGAAGCCAAGAGCAGAAGTTTCAAGCACGCACTGCAGCTTTCACTGAGGAACCTGGCCCGAATGAAGGCTCATGAATTGAGTACCAGTGCTGCAGGCAGGGCAGAGCTAGGCTGCCACTGGATTTGCATGCAGGAACTACCTAAACTACCTAAAAATGAAGTGTTTTTTTAGGTTATCTTTAATCCTATTTGTCCTGAACATAAAATGGAACATGCAGGTTGCACGGGGCTTGGAGCAAGCTGCTCTAGTGGAAGGTGTCCCTGCCCGTGGCAGGGGTTGGAACTGGATGAGCTTTAAGGTCCCTTCCAACCCAAACCATTCTAGGATTCTTCTTCCAACTTAGTTCTTAGGCTTGCTCAGAAACTGCTGCTGATCTTGCACATCAGTACAAAAGCTCCTAAACCTCAGCATCAAACCCTTAGTTTGCATGTCTTACTCCTGTAGCACAGCCTGAACGATGCGGCCTTCTTATTTCTAGCTGCTTAATGACACTGAAAACAAAGTAAAGCTTTTTCCAGATGCAGCTTTTCCGATGTAACACATTCCTGGAGTTGCTACAGGAATCTTGTGCAATGAAAGGGGAGGTGTCTGGAAATGGTCCACCCTGTGGAAAAACACTTCCAATTACCTTCATCATTTCCTGGAGAAGCTGGTAGTGAGCACAAACAAGAATACACCTAGCTAAGACACATCAGGGCATCCATCCAAAACACATCAGGCTTTTGACTCTGAGGCAAGAACATACAGAAATAAAGAGATACGAGACCAGATCCAGCAGGATGTGACACAGGAACACAGTTTCCATTCAAACAGCACTAAGCTACACACAGAATGCTAACAGGGCAACTGTGCCACTCCGTAATGACCCTGTGATGCTTTTGCTTTCTTGTCTCTGCTCTCTTGGCCAACTGCTCAAGCTCACAGAGGTGTTGCTTTGTTCAAGTTCATGCTTCTTGCCCTGAGCTGCTGTCAATGTGTGGTGCTGAACAGCTGCTGGGTTACACTCCAAGAGCTGCTGCGGTGCTGGACCCACCAACAGATGTAAAGTTGGTCACGCACTTTGGGATGAAAAGGGCCATTATAAGTGTCAGTTACATTATACTGGATGATCAGATCCCAGGGCAGGTGGCAGAGAGATCATGTCAGGTCAGATTTATGTCATTCTAATCCTCCTCCCATGTAGACCATGAGCATTTGAGCATCTGACCAAGCCTTAAAATTCCATTTTAAAGTTATTTCTTCTCTTCAAAAGAAGTATATGATGTGTGTGTCTACAGGAAAGTCTGATGGAAGAAGCCAGACGAAAGAAGCCTTAACCCGTGAAGCCAAAGGGAACAGACCCAGAATAAAATGTCAAAGCTATCAAAATTCTCTCCCCAACCCCCTCAATTCTCTTCAAATGGACTTTGCTCAGATTGCTGTGTGTGAATAAATCCTCTGCAGTTGCATGTAAATAGAAGGAGATAATTGTTGTGTTGATTACCAGCTTGCATGTAAGAGAGAACACGTTCCAGTCCAGTGGTGGGGACTCAGCAGCAGAGGGTCTGCTTTGTGTCCTGCAATGAGAACTTGGACGTGACAGCTTTTGTTCCCCATATGCAGACAATGCCTGGCCAAGGGCTGTGTCTGATCTCCCTGGTCTCTGGATAAAACAGTAATGCAACATTAAAAACCAAGGCTAAACTTACAGTTGGGATGTAATTCCACTCGCGCTTCTGTACTCCTTGCATGAAAGACCTTTGTATGCTCTTTTTTTACTGGTTCACTCATAAAAACTACATTTATTTTAAAAAGGTATTTACAAACTTTACAACAGTTAATACATTTTAAAAACCACGAGAATTTATACACCTTGCTTTACAGACTTAGTGAATCAGATGTCATTTACCCAGAGAGACGCAGACTCCCTTTCCAAAGCTTAGCTCCTGCTCTTTCTTCAGAGCCAGTTCAAAAGCTGTATTTTTTGCTGATTCAATTGCAGAGAACTAAAAGAAAGAGGAAGAAGAGAAAGGTCTTTGCAGTCTGCAGAGGTGCGTTTTGGAACTGAACCATCACACCCAGGATCTCAAACCACTCACAAAATACTGTTACACAACATCCATATTCTCCTGAATTCAAGATGAACAAGTCCCAAGGTTTATCATGTCATTAAACCTTTGTAATGCCAACAATGAAAAACTACATCAATTAATACCATGCACGTTGGGGCTCAATTTCAGAGCTGCTGAGGATTTACACCTCTGCTGAAGGAAACAGACAACTGCAGACCACGCATGTGAAAACCGGGTTTGAAGTACGCAGTCAGGCACGTCCAGGGGTTGACAGCCTTAAATCAGGACAGTCAGACCAATACAGCATCAACAGATGCTTTTCACCTTTATTAAGCTCCTCAATACTCCTTTGTGTACCCTCTGTAGTGCCACAAAGTCCTAAAGGTGCTTTCATGTTAACAGGAGCAGAGTTAAGTGAACCTCCTGTGCCTTTGAATGAAATCACATTATGCCTTTTCTTTTTCTTTCCTATGTAGTCCTAGGAAAAGCTCACCCTGATCCCCTACGTAATTGGGTCTGCAACAGTAAATATCAAATAGAGAAGGTTTTTAATGACAAGAATTAAAAGAAGGCAGCAGTACTGGGTCAGGAATGCTTTCACCATAAAAAAGCTTACAGTTAAATTACAGACATCTTAAACTTGCTATTTCCATTTACACTTATAAAAATAAATAAGGAGAGAAAATCTGAGCCATCATCACTCCAAGTCTAACTCACTGTTCATGTGTGGAGCACACACTGGGCTGCACAGTGTGAAGGTCATTAGATGCAGGTTCTCCAAACCCACTGCATAGACATGACGGTGTTGTCTGCCACTGCAGATCACAGAGCTGCTCTCACTGGAATCGGTGTCCTTTCCTAATCCAATAAGCCACTGCAATGGAAAGCTGTCTGTTTCCCTCCTCCCTGATGTGGATTAGAGCCTGTATCATTTTTAAAGGAATTTATCACAGCATGACAAGTTTTAATTAAAAGCTCCAGAAAACAAGTGTTGAGCATATTTCTCCAAAGCAAACCAAAATCCTCTAAGACTTGACATGTAACACTAGCTTTGAAGAGCACAGCTATGAAATGGGATTAGAGTTTTGTCTTCTCTGCAGACTCGGTATTTAACTTGGAGGTTTGTTTTATTCAAAAGCCATGAATTGGGTAGAAACGCTGCTGTTTGCTTTCACTTCTGGCGTGCAGAGACGACAACGTTAATGTTCTACTCCCATTTCTAGCCCTCCAGTTTAAAAGGCAGTAGATGACATTTCCAAAAGCACCTAATGGACATGGAAAGATGATGCTGATTTTGAAAATGAAACAGTGAGACCTTAAATTGACTCTGAAAGTTAAAACCTCAGCATTTAAGTCAGGGAAGTACCATAGCAAAGAGCAGAACACTTAAATCACCAGTGGTCTGGTGGGATTTCTCCTAAGTGTGGGCACTTAATTTCACTTAATGAAAATGAGCCAGGCCCCATCCTTATTCACGCACTTCAATGCCCAACTGCCTTGAAGAATCTGACACTTAGAAGACAATGCTCTTTCCTGAAACTGGCACAAAGCCCCAAAGCATCAGTACAGAAAGTCCTTCTCGTACCTCTAAGCAGCCTGTGCTGACTTATATCAGCTAAGAACAGAACTCCTCACACACCACAATGTGAATAATACGCCTGTCAAAACGGAACACCTATTTGTGAGTTAGTTTCCCAAAGGCAAGAAGGGGAAACAGGGAGAGTTTACAGCACTTCAGACTGGAGAACAAAACTAATGCTAAGGAAGGAAAAATCCCCCAACCTTAAACCCCTTTCTGGCAGATTTGTCAATGAAATGCCCAAAATATACCAGGAAGGAAACTCTTGCTCTGTGCTCTTTAGGCATCAGCTATTCCTTTCCTTCCAGTTTCCTTCAGCTATAACAGTCTCCAACTGGCCAGATAACAGAGGCAGCAAGGGGAAATGCCTGACCTGTGCGGACAGCACACCAAGACTGAGTTTGAGGAACCTGCCAGGTGAGGCAGTGGATTGCAAGGCAGAGCACACAGGAAGGTAACACCTGCACTGCTTTTTAAGGAGTGGCTCTACAGTAAAAGCCAAAGACCAAAACACAAATGAAAGGCCTGTTCATAATATATAAAACTGCAAAAGAACACCCGAAACAGTGAGAACCAAAGAGCATCAGGAAAGGGTCACTGAAGAGCAGCTGAACAGCTCCTCCCAAGGTCAGACTTCCTCCAGTGGGGTTTTTTTTGCATGGACTAGTTCCCTCCTCCAGGGAAAGAACCCAATGTATGAGTTAAAGTGATTAAAGCAGATCAGAAGAGTAGGGAAATAAGACTCAAAAGTCACTTGGAACCAGAATCCCCACAGGTGACAGTTTGTATCCCCACAACAGACAAACCCTTCGCTGAGATTCCTACACAGAGTCCTTTGTTTCTGCTGGCTAACCACAGGAGTTAAAAGCCAACCTGCTCTGAAAGAGAAGTGCACCCAAGGCTGAGGTAACAGGCAGATGCAGAATGGGGGAAGGCACTGAATTAACAAGAGGTGGAGTTAATACCCACTTTGCTACAATTCAGACCACATCCTGATGTTCTGCCTCCAGCAAAAGACACAAAGTTCTTGTTCAAGTGAAGAGTTTCAGAGGACCTGAACCTTTAGTTGGTGTGTGCAGCAGAAGGAAGACAGTGGTTACAGAAGGAGGAAGTGGGCAAAAAATGAAAGACAAGAAAACCCTGTGGGCTTCAAGTCAAGCAGCACCTATGTCCAAGACCATAATGTGGAGCTGACAAATCCTACAATGCACCAGAGAGAGGGGGGGAACCATGGTCAAGTTGTCCGGGAAGGTCTCCAAGATGTCCCCTGAGAAGGCAACAACGCAGAAGGCAGTTGTATGTGTGCTAAAGCAACAACAGGGCTGCAGATGTGTGTGATGCGACTGCAACTTCCAAATGGCTCCAGCCTGTTCTGTGATGTGAATCCAATAGGATCCTTCCATGAGAGCGATCTGTTCCACAGGGCCATGCAGGCACCAAAGCAAATGCAGCTTCTGCAGGTTTCTTTAACCGCAGCCACACTGAAGCCAAAGGAATGTGTAAGAACCAAAGAAAGGGCTACTTCAGTCTGAACAAAAACCACCCTGGGGTTGCTTTGGTTTTGCTTCTCCATGAACAGAGGAGAACTGCACTGCAAGGGAGTTTGAGTTGTCTTCTGGCTTCCCACCTCAGGGCTGCAGCACAGAGCAAGCAGCCCTGAAAGGTGCCAAAATGAGGAGTATTGATCATAAATGGGGATGTCCTGGTTTGTACCAGCCAGAGTCCAGTGTGTGCTCAGGCCCAGAGGAATGCTGTGTCTAAGGCCCATCTGGTGCCATTTCTTGTCTATCCAAAGACTGATGCTGATATTCAGACAGAGCAGGAAATAAATAAGTAAAAAAGAAATTAAACACATTATCTCATCCTCCAAGGAAATAAAAGCTGCAGAGAGCCAGAGGAAGCAACAAGAAACTAAGTGGTGAATAGTTAAGTCTTCCAAATGCATCCCAGATCTAAACAGCTTCTTAAAAGTCCAGTGGCTGTTAAAAACCCAGATCAAGGGAGGCTGGAAAACAAAGTGAGAGAACTGCCACAAATGGGTGCAGGGAAAAAACCAGGATGAGAATTAGCTATGGTTTTGTGAATTTACCCAGCCAAAGGTAACTTTCAGACTCTGGTTCTGAGCTCAGGATGAGGTTAGACCTGTGCCCTCCATCCTCTCAGGTGCTGGCACCAGTACAGTGCTGGTCTCAGTGCAGCTTCTATTCTTCTCACATATTCACTGGTGTGAGGCGCGTTTTTGTACCCTATTAAAAAGCACAAGATGAAACATTCTACCAAGTCCCAGACGCAAGCACAAACCAGGGAGGTAACACAGCTCAGGGTGGAGTATCGACTGCTCTGTAGTGTTAAAACCAGAATCAACAGGGAAATGATGACAAAGTCCTGGTATACCTAAACTCTCCATTGGGAATGAGCAACTGCCACTACTCAGAGCAGAGACGGTAGATGTACGTATGTATGTATGTAAGGCAGAATGTCTGCACTTCATCTTCAATACATATGATGACTAGCAGAAAAAAAAGACCTTATTCTGCTAACAATGCTCAGGTCTCTGCCTGCAATCAAGAACCTTTGGAGACTGCACATCATACACCAGCACCTGACATCCCAGGAGCTGACGTTTCACAACTCAGGGCTGGCTGTGATCTGTTTCACTTCATGCAAATCAGGGCTGGGCTATGCCACAGGGACAGGAGGAGGGAAGTGCAGCTGTGAAGCGTAATGAACTTACGTGAAAACGCTGCAGGACACACGCTGGTGTGGCTTACCTTGTTCCAAACACTGGTGCAAATCACTACTGTGACAGATCTACACTAGGAATGAGCTGCTGACATTGCATCAGTGAAAGAACTCGGGACAGACAAGACTAAGAGAATTCCAGCAGGGTGACCTCTCCTGCGATGTGATTAGTGTCTCAGTACTGGAAAGGTAAACCAGAGATTAGGGCATACAGTCACAGTATCAGTTCCTTTTGGTATATCCCAAAGCAAACTCCAAAGGGAGTGAATGGAATGGCAGGCGAGATCACCGGGGGGTTTGGGGCAGAGAGCCCCAGCACTGTCAGTAAAAAGCAAGCAGGCATTTCACTCGGGGTGCTTGCTGCTGCGCCAGCGAGCGCTGATCCTCGCTACAAGCCTTGCTCTGAAGAGACAACGCTGGATTTCCTGGTTTTTGGGGGTGGAGGGGGAGGTTTGGCTTCACGTCTGCTGGGGAGTGGTGGAGCAACCTGAGAAGACAGAACAAAAACACACCTTAAAATAAACCACTGCCAGCAAGTTAAGGCATTCTGCTTTATCAAACCAGAAAACCCAAAGGTCCCGTACTGCCTGATGCTTCTTCCAGGACCAAATCTTTGAATTCAGCCTCTCGGTACTATGTGCAGTTGACCATAAGGACAAACAAGGACAGAGGCCCAGGAGCTAACAGAAGGTACATTTTAGCTGCAGACAGACTTTAGCTGCTTCTGACCTGACTTCAAGTCGAAGCCCTCTATCCCTCTGTCCCACTCCTGTTTATCAGTAGAAAGGCAATCAAATCATTTCCCTTATGGTTTCAAAATTCACCTATGTTTATCTTGCTGGCTGCATGAGTTCCACCAAGTAGGGGTCAGAAGGATGCAAAATGCTTCCAAATCAGAAAGGTATAAGGAACTGCCTTAAATAGCAGCAAGTGGTCTACTAAAGCAAGCCACAGCCTCCTGCCCAGCACAAGGGCTTGCAGGATGCTTCTTGTGCTTTGCTCTAGTGGGTTCTTTCAAGAAAACCCTTCAGAAAATACTTTTACAATCTCTCTTTAGTGCCTCTGCATCCTTTTCATTGGGCTGCAAGCCAAGGTCAATGTTGCAAGCCAGAACATGTCAGTAATTAGTTTCCTTACAAGACTCAAGGGAAGGAGGGTCTTTTATTAATCCTCTTGAACCAGTGACTTCCACAGCATCCCTTGAGCTGTCATAGTGCCACCATTCACACCACCTACAGCAGCTATAGTGCTGCTTCTCAGTCAATTCTGACCAAATGAAGGGCAAAGTAGAAAGCCCTCCTGTTTATCCCATGCTTCAAGGCTTTATGGCAGTGTTGTATTTCTCTCTTAGCAGAATTAAGTGATCAGCAGGTTTGCTGTCTTCCTGTGCTGTCAGAGCAATCATTCTTTACATTCTTTTTGGTCAAATTCCAGTTCATCTCACTGAAGTACTCCATAAATCCTCTTGGCAAATTGGACTGGGGAAGACATCCAGCCCTTGCACAGTTACAAAAGGATGCTTTCTTTTGCTGTGCACTGGTAAGCAATTACAGTCTCCTATTAGGAGCACCAGTTCAGGGGCAGATGAAACGATTCTGACACAATGATCAGAGTATTTGAGCATGAAGTATCTGCAAGCTGTCTGGAATCCCGTAGTATAAGAGAAACATTAGTTGAGAGCATAAAAAAGGTGGCAATTTGATGTTCTTAGAAGTAAACCAACTTCATGAACTGGAGAAAAAGGCTGTGACTAAGATGGTGATATAATACAGACTGGTTTCAGTGACTAATACACTGACAAATTAGATTATTCTGAGCTGAGAACTCAACAGCAGACATTTATCGTTTCTGAACATGTGTGAACTTTTTTCCCTTCTCTTCCAGGACCGGATTGCAGTGCTGGGTTATGCTGATCCTGGTTTTGAAACGTTTCAATCATTGTGCTTGTTTGTTTCCAATAGATCTTCCCACCCCCAGACACAGTTTGCCTAACCCAGGACAACACAACTCCTGCTTGGAATCCAAAAACAAGGGATTGCATTTGACAGCCTCCTCCTGAAGCAAAAAACCCTCTTATTCTTTTGTGGTTTCAGGGAGTGCACCAGTAAACCGAGGAGACAAGTTTCAAGTAGCACCACCCTAGAAGCAGCTTGGAAAATTCCGCTGGTGTCTCTGTCTCAAAAGCTGCTTTCCAAAGAAATGTCAGCTCTCATTTCCTTACCTCCACAGAATTCCTGGGGTTGCTGTTCTCATAGGGCTTGCTCTTGGGCGGAGGGGGAGGTGGGGTGCTCTGTAAGCCAGCACTTGCCAGTCCATCAGCTTGCAAGGAGGGAAAACCTAGAAGCAACAACAGTAATGAGAAAAGACATTCAAGTAGGTGGAAAAGGAACGGGAAATGGGATTGGCCATGAAGAATTTTAAGCACAAGGTATTAAATGAATCTCTCTTTTGGTCCGTATACAGTTCTCCGCTTTAGCAGCTAAACCTGAATGGGTATGTCAGAGTAGAGGCACAGCTGGATCTCCCTTAAGTTCCGAATGCCCAGAAGAGTTCCATCTTCATCCAGTGCATCTAAGCTTCTGTGAAAAATGCATGCCTGAGAGAAAATTGAATCCATTATCACATCTGCAATGTTCAGTGGGGTTTCCTTTCAGCCTGGGCCTCAACCTGAGAATTCACTTTGATTTTAACTCCAATTGATGGAGCAGATAAGGACCAAACTTCAGAAGAATTCCTGGGAAGCTGCCCTGCTACTGAAGGCAGTTAAAACCGCCTGCTAAGTACAAGAGTGAGGTTTCAAATTCCTTTCACAGCTCTTTCTTCACACAGTACTCCTGAAGTTGTTTGTGTTTCTGGTTGTCTCCCCACTCCATCCCAGCCTGACATGTATTCTTTGGTTTTAATCCTCTCATAACAGTTTGAGGCTAGTTCAGTTCATATTCTACAAAGGATGTTGAGTTACATCCTTCTAGGAGGAAGGACAGTCAGGTCCTAGGTATGAACTTCAAACAGAGCAGTAGTGTGAGAAAGGCAAGAGCAAGCAAGGAAGCTGCCAGTGGTGACACGACAGCTGTATTTTTACCTTAGCCATGTTGCTCTGTTGTTTCAGAACAAACTACAGAGCTCGCTGGATATGCAAGGAAGGGAAAATGCTCATTTTGCTAATGATAAACTCCACCTCTTTCAGGTATCACATTTATCAGCTGAGCCTCCGAGCTGCAGAGCAGCTTCTCCTGAAACTTTCTGCCATGTGATGGGAGTCCATGAATTACCAAAGCCTCCAGGGCTTGCTGAGAAAATCCATCCACAGAGCTGATGAGAAACACCATGCTGGACTGATGCAGTTCCACCCAGGGAATCCACAGGAGACACTCCTTTAGTATGTGCTGTAACCTCCTGACCTGATGCATTTACAAGCGTCTACATTGACTGCATGTGATGTTCTCCTTGGGGTTTAATATACCTTCCCTCAAGTCAATACAGGAGGAAACAAGAAAGAAACTGGAAAAACTGTTCTCTGGAGTTCATCTGATATACTGATTGCAACAAGTGATACGGAAGTCACAAGTATGATTGTAGTGCCTTTGATAGCACTGCCAAACTCTGTTATTCGACAAAAACGTCTGCACATATTAGGAGCCCAGAGTCACTTTCTGCGAGGTACTTCAGAGCAGTTCCTCCCTCCCTCCCCAGTGAGGTTACCTCAGCAAATACACAGCAATTCCTACTACTGCCCTGAAATAACAGAACTTACTTTGGGTTCTTGGGGTTTTGGGAGTGATGGGTGGTGGGCTTCGAGGTGTTGATTGCTGGAGCGAGGAACCCTGAAGCAAAGTCAGTCTGTTGTCTCCTAATTGAAGACTCTTTGGCCTTTGTGCTTTTCCTGACGTGCCCTGGTTGAAACAGAGAGTAAACAAACCCCTTAGAAGTCAGCAAGGTTGCTGCACACGCATGGGATAACCAGACCTGTCACAGAGGCATCAAGGTGCTCCAGAAAAGCCATGCATAGAGAGAAAGGTGCAGTCAGGTGAAACGTTAAGAGTGAAAGCACTGCACGAGCTGAGCCGTGTCAAAAGGCATTCACTGTGCTCCTATGACACGTCCAGTTCTCTGTGGGACCTTACTAACTGCGTAGCAATAGTAAACCGCTTTTAATGACCTTAGTGTATTAACCGAGAAGGGAAGACGTCAGGCTAAAGAACTGCTGCATTTGACCTGCAGTTCTGTGAACAGATTTGGAAGGGGGTAAGTCTTTCCAAGAAGAAAACACGGATGAAATCTGGGCGCAAGTCAGGACCATCGGTATCATCCAGCTCCTTAGGGCTGTGACTGTTTCAGGCTTCACAGAGCAAACCCCTTGCGTATGGGACTTCGGAGATATTGTCCCAGTTCCTCCCAGTGTCACACACGCCCTCTGTGCTCTTCACTCAAATAATGAGGTCATCTGAATATGGCCTCAGTGTCCCAGTGAACTGGTTGACACCACGGGCATCCTCCCAGATCTTTTCCCTCCAGTTTTACTTCATCAAGTGATCAGCAGCTGATATCACAGTTTGTGGCTTAAGCCCACTGAATTCAAGGGCAGCTCTTACAGAGGCAGAAAGCCAGGTCTCACGAACCACTAACATTAACAACCGCAGGCTTTCCTCTGGGGTTGAAAGCCTGTCAATACCAAATGACATGATTCTAGAACCACCTTCCCCCTTCTTATAAATATTCTGCAGGCTCCAAGTGCTGGCAGCACCACTCAGATTTGACGAGAATTCCTGAATATATAAGCAGCATAACCTGTTCCTGCCAGATTCAGCTGAGGTCTTGGGAGAAAAGGGGAAATGGAAGAACTTGTGTTTCTCATTGTTTATGCAGCCTGTGTTAAGTCAAATCAGCATCACTGAATCATCAGGTTAACTACTCAGGTGCCCAATTCTCCCATGCTCTCTGACAGGGTAACACAGTCTTTGCATCAATCAGGATAATACTCCAAGGTCAAACAACTCTAGTTCTGGGCTGAAACTTATCCGCTTGTATTAGGTGTTCATTCTAAATCCCACTGTCAACCTTAATGCCAAACAGCCTCCACCACATTCCCCATTACAACACTCCTGGGGGGATAGAGATTCTCTTTTACTCCTCTTGCAAATGATCTGCTCAAGGAGTAAACACTCCTGCCCTCCCGCAGGAGGTCTGCAGCAGAGTACGCACTGGAAGAACCAGTTTATCCAAGTCCCAAGCTGGTGACCTAAGTACCAGACCTTCTTTATTCAACTCCCCAATCTATCAAACCGATCTTCACTGCGCACTATGTCTGATAAGTGCAGTGGTGCTGACTGATAGCAGCTGAACATCTGGTTTGACAGCTGGATTCTTTGAGTGGGCTTGCACTGTCTGCTTGCTCCAACAAAAACAGAACAATTCTACATGGGGCTGAGCACATCACAGAGTCCTCCACTCCTACAAGAATGGAGGGCACTGAGCACCTAGATGAAACATCAGTGTCTCATGCTTCCAGTGTGTACCTAAAGCCAAACTGCAGTTGGGTCTGTGACACAAGTTTTCCACATAAAAAAGAAAGCCAGAATGACTCAGATGACCAAAGCTTTTGGTATTTGAACCCCTCCCACTATTTAATGAAGTTCCCAATGACAAGCATGGCTGATGGAAACACTAAAGGCTCCTGCTAGGGATTTTACTATTGATAGGCTTAAAAGGCGCTTTTACCATTTTGGAAGTCAGTTCCATTTCTCGCTCTTTCTCGACAATAACCTGAGACCTGCTAATGCTCCACTCCTTCCGCTTCAGTTTGCTAATCCGGTTATCACCATCATCTTTCACGGGCAGCTCCTCAGCTCTGGAAGCTGTTGATATTCTTCTCTCCAAGAGAGGTTCCAGAATAGATCTGTGGCCCACACCGAGAGTGAAAACACATGAAACGTTAGTCCGTCAGACATGTAAAGTGCTGTCTGCTAAAAGCTGTGATCTCTTAGTTTGAATAACAGATTACTGCCAAAAACTCAGCTCTGACCAAGGCATTTTCAGTGAGATTTGTGCTCCAAAGTTACTCCAGCTATTTGCCAGACCTGCATTTTCTTGCGACCTTGAGCAAGTCACCCAGACCCCCTGGCTCTCACAGATGCAAACTAAATGCACAGAGAAGTGACATCAGGAAATCTTTCCATGTGTGGCAGCTACAAATAGGTAGGAGGAACAAGTACTGTACGACTGTGCGTCTCTTTGCAGACCCCATCAAACTAAATCACCTTGCAGTATCTTACAGCTCTGTTTCTCAGCATTCCTGGGGAAGAAACATAGTGTGCATCTGAAATACACTGCCTCCATCCCTCTTCAGTATCATATAGGCAACTGGGACTTCAGAAACAGTCAATTCCCAGAACTATCCCTAGCTGAGCTTCAAACCCCCTTTCTGTAAATGGGAATAACAACATTAGCTTCCATTTGAAGTTTGACATGTGTAAGAATTCCTACAGTGTATGGAATAAATCTTCTTTTTAAGAGTAATCAATTCTGGCAAACGCATATCCCCACCCAAGTACACCCCATGTAAAAGCTGATGATTACTAACCCATCTGAACCCGGTCTGGAAGAAGTGCTATCAGATGATGTGGAAGATGAAGAGACCACAGAAGAGGCCACAGATGTGACAGAGAGCCGTCTCAGCGTGGAGGACATGATATAGGGCAACACCACAGAGCCTGACCTGCTCGGCTTCCTTTCGGTGAGGGAGGGAGGCTGCAGACAAACACGCCTGGGATAAGTCATGTAACACTCACTTGCAAGTGGGCAAGGGGAGAGTTGTGTTTCGTTAAGGCAGGACACTAAACACCCAGGTATGCTCACCAAAGTGATCACACCATACTGCTTCTCCACCTTCTTCTTCAGCTCCTTGAAGCAGGCTGTCAGTCTCTCATGCAGAGGCTTCAGCTGCTCTGTCAGCTTCTCACCATGGATCCTAATCCCTTCTGCCAACAATGGCATCTGAAAAGAGGAATAAAAAGAAGCTACAAAAGGACAAATCAGGTCTCCCATTCCAGGAAGGAATTTTCTATGCATGTTCCACATCTCAGATACACTTAAAGGACATAAATCAATGTGGTTTGAGTTTGTAGAGGCAAAAAAAGCAGCCACACAGTAAAGAAGCTAAGCCACTGGCTCGTATCTTGACTGTTCGAGCTCCATGTGTTCAAGAAATGTGAACACTTTCCCCACCTACACCTATGGCTCTCTCTTCCCCACTCAGATTCTATATTCTGCTTTAGAAAACAGAGCATGTTAAATGTTGGGATACCACTTCACAGCCCCTAAAGCTGTGTGACTGTGCGGTAGCTTTAACTGGGCCCTGTTGTGTAGGAATATATAGGGTTGCATGTGGAGTGCAAGAAAACAGGGCAGTTTTTCATTGCTATGCAGGCCAAGAGAGACAACATTCAGTGCTCAGACTGACAGAACATCAGGTCTGATGATTTCCTGAAAAGGTAAAAGCTATTTTGTTACACTCATGAGGGAAGAATCTATGCCACAGTGGCAACTATTTCAGAACAGGATTTTAGAGCAAGGCAAGGCACATGGAACACTCTAGGCCACAATTTCAGAACACAGCAGCTTCCAGATTGCTCTTACAGCGTTATCTCCATTCAATCTCCAAAACAAATGATGCTGGAAAAACATCTGCACATACAGTGCTCCCCCTTCTTCCCCACTCCAGTACCTGTAGAGCAATGAGTTGCTTGAGCAGTTCAATTTTATCTTGATCTTCAGGATGTTCTTGAAGATACTTCTCTGTGAAAAAGGCCTGAAAGCAGAGACAGAAAATGAGACAGACACTACATTTCTTCAGTTCCAGCTCCTCATAAAACAGCACTGATGTGAATAATCCACGTTACATCACTTCTTGCACAAGTGCAAGTAGCAGAACCCATCTCTTGAGTTCTCACTTTCAAAAGGCTATTTTTAGCACTCAGTGACCTACAGTACACACCAACCACCGCAGCAGCAGAAAGGTGAACAGGGCATCTCCTGCCTGCAACTTCCTTAAGCTCTGTGATTAAGCTCTTAAGTCCAATGTTATCACATGAAGCTTGTCACAAAGGCACAGCAGAAATACAGGCTGCGTTGAGATTTTTGACTCATGGCTTGCTTCAACAAAGCACCTTTAGTCCGTGCTTCTTATGTGTTTAACCTTCAATCAACAGAATCTGCTCTCGGTTTAAAGTTGGACAAGCACAAGTACACTTTTCCTGGATTGAAGCCTTAGAATGGTGCCAAGTGTACATTGAGTGTATTGAAAATGTATCACAACTCCTGGTCAGAAGAATTGCATTTTTCTTTTTCCTAGATAAAACTCCTCATAATTTTTCATCTGGTTTGAAAACAGTCTCTGATCTATTTCAGCCTCTGCGTTCCATTAACCGGACTGTATGTACCAGTGTTTATAGGCCTAGAGGTACGATTCTGAAAGAGGCTGATGTCAAGAGGAGGTCAGCCTCTGGGAGGACTGCTGGGTAGGTCCCAGAGGATTCTTCTTGAAAGTGTTTAATTATTGCAAGAAGAAAGTGCACGTTAGAAACACAGACTTTGGCTTTTGGCTACAATGAAACAATTAAAACTCAAGATTTTAGCCGCCCACAAAAGCCAAAAGTTCTGCACTGATCTGCAGCTGAAATAGGAAAATATGAAGCAGGAATGAGTATTTCCAGATGTGGTTGGGATACTTTGTGTTTCCTCGTTTTAACTGCTTTCCCACTTTCGTAATTCTAAACTTTATGTCAACCTTAATTCATAAAATGGGAGGGTTTAGGGCCAAATTCAGCCCTGGCAAGGCATATGCGACTCCTCTGGAGTCAGCAGAGTTAGACCCCAGATAAATCAGACCCTCTCTCATACAACTTTTGCACTTCATTTCATGTGACTGGAACACATCTGAGTGGAATTAAATGTGTTTTAACACCATCCACTCAGTTTATGGAAATAAGCAATGTATTTTGTGCTGGGAATACCATCATCAGATACTGGGAGTAAACACCTTAAGCTAAACATCACTGAAAGGGAAGAACACACATTGTTCAACTGAAGTCAACTGAATCATAGAATAAACCTGGATAGGAAATACTGCTTTTTTCCTGAAATATCTGCTCTTTGCTGCAATACACCAAAGGCAGATTATCTGCTGGAAAGAGACATCCTCATTTGCCTCACCACCCTATAACAGTTCTATGGAGAAACACGAGCTCTTTTGCCTTCCTTTGTTACTTGCGATTGTGCATTGGGCTGACCAAGCACCTCAATGCCCCCATGAGGTAGGATCATGTTATTAGCACTGCCATAAATGAGGCCCAAAAGAGCTGGATCATTCATTTCTGTGGCAATGCACAGCAGTAAAAACTAAGCACTAAAGACGTGGATGTTTTCCACCTTGTAGTCTAGGGGAAATCTCTCATCTTTGTTCTTTTCTCCTTTTCTTTGAGCTCTGAACACACAGATACAGCTACAGAATGCACTGAGTAGTAGCTGAAAACTGAACTTGAAATCTTCCATAGAATCATAGAATCAACTAGGTTGGAAAAGACCTTTAAGATTATCAAGTCCAACCTTTGCCCCACCACTAAGCCATGTCACTAAAGGCTTCAATCCAGGTCTTCACCACTGCAGAGGTCAACTGACTGCGCTACAGATAAAGCGAAAAAAAGACCTTTTCATAGTTGGTATATCCTCCCATCACTGCTGGGTCCACAATCCCATTCAGGAGCATAGAGAGAGGATGTACAGGAAGACTCCGGTCCCAGACATGCTGCTGCACGATGTTGCTGATTTTCTCATTGGTTAGCTCCATCGTTTCAATGGCGTTCTCCAAGGGGCTGATCTCTTCCTGATGGAAAGAAGAAACAGAATAAACCTTCATTTGTCTCCACTGAATATGAAGTTAAGTAACTCCTCGTATATGAATGGCAGCCTAACAGTGGAAGGACTACTTCTCCTCACTGTTGCAAGACTCTTTGCTTCATGAAAGATTAGAAGGGATTAGACCCAAGCCACGGGCAGAACTCACCGTTGTAATCTGTTTGACTTCAAACCACTTGAGGATGCCGGGAAATGAATACGCTGTTGTGTAGGTTGTCCTTTCTATCCACATGTTCTAGTTAGAGAAGGAAATAAAATTCCAAGATGTAAAGAAAATATTGGCCTTGCAATTTAATTCTCTTCTGCAGCAGAGCACAGAGCCAGGCTTCCAGAACGAGCTGGCAGGACTTACACAAATTCTGGGGTGGAATCCAGGGGTTTTTTCAAGAAATACCAACTCTACTGCAATGGTGTCAATGTTAGCAGCAGTAGGCTGTTACCCTCCGTGTGGACCACTACTAGCAGGACTGCTACTATGGCATATTTAGTGAGAGTTACATGCAACATGCCCAAACACTGCACATGAACAACAGTACACCTCATAGGCAGCAAGGACAAAGGTGATGACACTGCATCCAAGGCTCACTCTCCAATTCAAACCTTAGAAGTTGGCCTGAAGTTGAACTGATCCACCACGCTTAGTGGCTGGCCTCCCCATGGATGGTTACATCACTCACAGCACAACAGTTACAGATTCCAGATCAAGGAGTTTGAATGTTATAACTTCAGCTGTGGAGCCCCTTGACATTATCACATTGACTTGATGTGATGATTGCCATGTGAAGTACAGCCCTTTGTTTCTCCTGCATTTTTAATACCAAAACTCCATTGCCCAGGTGGAGGGGGGAAAGTGATAGTGCTGCTCAAAACGCCACCAACAAAATACAGGCATAGAACTGTCTGCTCATAGCTCAGACACTCAAGACAGCTGGCATTGAAAGCCAAGGACTCACAGCAAACTCGTTGTCTGGATCTTTTTCTCCTTTCCTGACTGGTCGGGAGTGTGTGAACTGCTGCACCTCGTTTGCTCTGTAGTAGCTAGAAAAAAGCAGAGTAAATGGTGAGATTTCTCACCTCCCATCCTCCTTACATAAATGCTCTTCTGCTTCCTCTCAAAACCAACCCAGTTTAAACTGGGCAGTGAAGAGATTTACACAGGACACCAGGCACCTCCTCCTCTGTGCCTGGGCTAGTTGAGAAAAATACAGAGGAAAAGAGGGAAAAGGAAAAGAAATTACTTTAAGATCTGTTCAGGAACAGGTTTATCTTTATAATTAGGTGGCAGGTTCATCACAGGCTTCACAATAAAGCATTGCACATCTGAGCAGCTACAGTTAAGGATGAAAAACTACTGGAAACCAGGAGAGGGAGGGAAATACCCTCCCTGTTTTCCTTAAATGTCAGAGACCTCTCAACAATTCCCTGTGCTCTTGTCACATTTGAAGAAAAATACTTCCTAGCTCATCAACAACCATGAGCATCCTATTGCTTCTCCTAGTTTGTCCTCTACTTGTGAACTAAAAGCCACAAAGATAAGGGCTGTACGAATACTTCCAACTACTGAAATTCCCTGGCAGGATGCTTGGGAAGCCTGGGTGTTACTGATTTCTGCTCTGGAGACAGGAAACAAGATTCTGTCCTAGGTTCTGTAATGGGTGCATCTGTCTCTCTTCTCTCCCTCAGCACCCCATGGTTATTTGTCAGATTCTTCCAGAACAGTGAAGGAGCTCCTCCTTTCCTCCCACTTTTTAGATGGATAAAGCTAACTGAAGAAGTTGGCTGGTCTGAGTCAGTGAATATCTACTTCATCTTCAGCTTTTCCACCTGTGAACCATGACAGAAAGCAAAAATAAATTAGCAATAGCATCCCTAAACACAACAGCTTAACAGTGTTGTTCCTCCAGAGTGGAACTGAAGGCTTTGCAGAAGTAAAAACCTGTATGGAAAAGTAAAGCACGAACAATTTGATTCTCATTCACAGATTATTCCTGTGAATCACCTGCCAATTGCACCCTGAAGTGGCACTGATTTGCTGGTGGGCAGGGTAGCCCTACACATCGTTTATTTCACTGAGGGTAGCTCTGAACAGTATTGGGAAAGCGAAGACAAGGTCTTTCTGCCCACACTGATGAGCCAGCTGGATACCAGGCAAATCAGAACCCAAGCCTCATAGCCATGCTAGATCAAGCACTGAGCCCAAGCTAATACATTCTTTCTCTCAGGAGAGTTTATTAGCTTGGGCTTCATGCCATGCGAAGTGTGCTATACAGCTTCTAGTTCAGAACGAGTGGAATACTCCTGTTTAGGTGAGGAGGCATTCCTCAGGATGGTGCAGAGCCCACTTGGTATCTCCAGGACCCTATTCTGAAACAACCAAAGGAAGAACGAGACATTTGATGGCAAAGGAGTGAAAAAAGATTAGAAGCAAAAAAAGCCTGAGGCAAAGGAGGTTAAAAAAGCATGAAATTAAACCACACTGCAGAGCCACCAACGCCTGCCTAACACAACAAGAGATTTGGGCACTCAAACTCCTCATCTTTTCTGAAGGTGTTTGTAAGAGTCTGAGAAGAACCTGTACCAAATCCAAACTATGCAGCTGCTCCCCTTTATAATGGGGCTATGCCAAAGACCCGGAACCAAACACCCCCAAACTTTTGGAAGAGTTCAGATCTGGATCCAAATTTTGCAGTTCAGGTTCATCTTGAGCCAAAACCATTACAACAAACACAAACAGATGCTAAGGAAGTAGCTGAAACAAAGCAGCAACAGAAGAGGCATTTTTTGATACCAAGTTTGGTCTTGAATGACTTTTAATTTCCTATGTGGATTTAGTGCTTGGCAGGCTTATTGCAAGGGAAGCATCTGGTATCACTGCTTGAGCTGTGCCTTTGTGCACAGACTTTTAAGGCCAAAATGGACCATCAGATTCTCTAGTCTGGCCTGTGTAACACTGGCCTGTATAAGAGAGGCTGGAAGCCCAGTAACTTGGTTGTTACTGATACACAACTTCCAGGAGCACGCCTCCTGTCAAATGGAAGTCACAAACAAGCCTCTTGCTAGGTTGTACTTGGTCATGCTCACAACTGGGAGAAAGAGGATCTTAAGCCTTAAGTGTGCTCTGGGACACACAGTCTGGAGTCCCACCACCGTAAGGAAAAAATAGTAATAAGATCTTTAGAAGTGCTGTTCATCCAGCAACTTCCACCAGCAAAATCACATCACACTGCTTACAAAACGGCTGTGAGGGAACCAAAAACCAAACCAAACCAACAGCTACTTCCTAAATGCTACTTCACCACAAGCAAGAAGAGAACATACTTCCATGTACTTTACATCTCACTTCCACTGCCTGTATTTCACCTCTTAACCTAGAAGGACCAAACTGGACCACAACTATTCTACAGGAGTGAACATCACCTGCTTGGGAAGGTGGCATGAGAAATCCTGACCTGCCATTTGTTAAGGTTTCATCCTAACAGCAACTTGGTTGACAATATCAAGCTGTCTTTCACTATGTTTTAAGGTCACTACTGCAATTCTGGATAGTCTTATTTTCATGCCAGTCCCTGCCTTCAAGGTCCCCCTGGTGCAGTAAATTCCCTGCTTATTATTGTTTTTTACCAGTTCTAGGAATTGGTTATTCTAGGCAAGAGGCAAACCATGACTGTGCCAAAATGTATTTGAACCAAAAGATACACTGTTTAGGAGAAGACTTGATCTCTTCTCCTGGAGGGGCAGTGCTGGTCATCTTCTCCGCACTAGGGAACTGGGTCAGTAGCTTCAGGTTGAAGTCCTCCCTTCGTTCATACTCTTTGCCACGATAGATGAAAATCTTATTCTGTGGGTAGCAGAAGAAAAAGAGAATTAACAGGAAACAAAGCCATGAGCAAGAGCATTCCAAACACACACAGAGAATCTCAGGTCTAGTTTATATGAAGGGCGCTCTCCCGGCTTAACAACCAGAACACCTGAGAAGAAACACAGGCTGGAGTGAGAACAGGAGCAAGGCCCTGCAATGGCAACCTCGTATTTGCATAGGAAGTTCACTGTTCCATACACGTTACTGAACACGTTCGTCCTTTCTAGCACTCTAAGCACATTCAACGCATGAAATCTCAGTCAGAGGGCTGATTTTAGGGAAGATAACGTGTGGTTTCTGGAAGGGATGGATTCAAAGCCATGACCTGGAGATGAAAGCCTCCAATGCCATCTGGTTACACAGTTCCAAGTTAACATATTTCTTTTTTATTAAGCTTGGCTTCCATTTAAGGCCAATAACTTCTAACAACTCCAGTCTGAAAATGGGAATGTTCCTTCATTTTAAATCATAATCAGGAATATTTTCTAGTGTGCTGCACCCTGCCCATCTGACTCACTTTGGCTGGATTCTTGTATTATAGCTAGCATAGATCCAGCAATGCTTAGCAGCAATTTCAAACAGGAAGCACCTTTTCTTTTAATCCTTCTGCGTGGGACAGACTCTCACTAATGTGCTTGAGCACTGAAATGATCCCTGTCCTGAAAATAAGGTTGATTCAGGCTGAAAAGCAACAGGATAAATTCTTCACAAGCTACACATAGGCACAAATATGTATGTATGAATGGCAACAATCATACTTCTGAAGAAGCCTCCAGGGCACAAATACAAAGGTAGATTCTGTTTAAGTCCTTCTAAGAACATACCACTCATCTAACAAACCCTACTGCAACACGCTAACTTTATTAAAGCTGGTAACACAAAGATCTGGTCTCTTGCTTGTCTCTTTTTATGCACTGAAGTGTTTTTAAATACTTCAGGGATTTCTCTCGAAGGAAAAGGAGTTTGCATCTTGGAAGCTCTGCAAAAGTACTTTTAGGGTACCCACCAGCGCAGAATGTGAGTGCTGAAGAATTCTTACCCGGAGGAAAGAGGGGAACCCCTGACCATAGTATCCAACAGCGAAGTACTCTGGCTGAGGCCTCATTGCCTTCATGATGTTCTCATAAAAAGTAGCTCGTTTCTTCTGAAAAAGAAAAAGGCCCCAGCGTTTTCCCTTTGGCGTATTCAGGGACACGGCCAGACTGCAGCAACATTCCCAGTGGCAACTCCTGATCTCTTAGTTCTCCCCTCCGGAATACGTTTTACAACCGTGCTTTGATACAGTGTCTCGTACTTATCCATTTACTTGGTTAAATATTTGGTTTTTCTGGGCCAGAATCAACTTCATCTCCTGGTGTGCAGACATGAGAGCAGTGCCATGGCTTTCAGGACACCAGGAGGATACTGGAAACCCTGAACTACAGCAGCACAAATTAAAACTAAATATGTTCTGAAACTGAGCAGGCACAAATGGTGACAAATGTCAGAGAACTGGCAGAAAGAAACCTGGGCAGATGACTCTCATATGAAAGAACATAAAGACCATCTGGCTTAACATCTTTAACTGCTAAAAAACATCATCCAGAACCAAGACAATTCTATAGTGCTGTGTTCATGCACAGCAGTTTTACCACAGAACGAACGAGGTGATGAGATTTATGGAGGCTGAAAATACACCGTGCAAATGTTACCTTATGTGATTAACACCAAAAATGCCAAACATCTGCATATGATGTTGTCATGCTAATTACGAGGTCAAAACCACACACTGAAAAAAGAGTAAGAAAATATTCTTCTAATACAAACCCATGGAGATTATGTTGGTTTGTCATAGAATCATGGTTTGGGGTTGGAAAGGACCTACAGATCATCCAGTTCCAGCCCCCTGCCATGGGCAGGGACACCTCACACTAAACCATGCCACCTAAAGCTCTGTCCAGCCTGGCCTTGAACACTGCCAGGGATGGAGCATTTACCACGTCACTGAGCAACCCATTCCAGTGCCTCAGCACCCTCACAGTAAAGAACTTCTTCCTTATATCTAACCTGAACTTCCCCTGTTTTAGTTTAAACCCATCACTCCTTGCCCTATTGCTACAGCCGCTGATGAAGAGGCCTTCTCCAGCATCCCTGTAGGCCCCCCTCAGATATTGCTGTCTTTAACATAATGTATTTTGGGCTTATCCTGCTCAACAATATTAATTTAAGCAGTCAGCAGAAAATGGAGAAAAAAAGTCTTACCAGGAGATTCCCAAGTCCCTCATAATCAAAGACCTTGTTTTCATACATGTCAGCCAGCTCTTTGCTTAGTTGAATGGCTTTTTCCCACATCTCCATGGAGGGTGAAGGGAGGCAGGTGGGGGAAGAAGAGCACAAGCAACATAAAAGGCTCAGTTAAAAGCATTCATTACCAGAGATAGGTAAACAAAGCATTCAGCTGATTCTCATTCAGGCAGCACTTTCATGCACTGCCAACTTTCCCTCAGCCTCCACGCTCTACGTTTCTTGCAATCATTACAGTCACACAGCTCTTTTGATTTGTAGATCTGAAAGCGATTTACAAAGGTTTCCACTGCTACTCCTGATAGAGAAAACGGAGGCACAAAGAGGTGGAAGGACATGTCTAAACTAAACAGCAAGGGAGAAAAGCCCAGGTGGTCTCCTCCTACACTAAAACTTCATTCACTGCATCACGCTTCCTTGTGTTTGTCTCATTTAGCTCTGGTAGAACCATCTATCCAAAACGCAACTAGCGTAAGCTCAGTATCAGCCAGACAAGCCATTCTTACTGCAATGCAAAAGCCATTACCCAGAAAAAGAAAGGAAAACACCAGTAGGTTTTTTTCTCCTCTCTCCAGTATCTTGAACAGGGTTTTCAGTCCCTATTAAAAAGCCAGCCCTAAGCATCAAAGGCCCATAATGGAACCACGTTTGCTTTTACTGTTGAAACCAGCTTCAGCCAGCTACATTCCCCAAGGCAAGGATTTACCGGTGAAGGGTAAGAACACTGCAGAGACACTCACTTTGCCCCTGTCGAAGAAGGAGATAATTTCTTGGTAGAGTTTCTCCTTGAGTTCCTGCTGTGAGTAGACACAGTAGCTGTCCCTCTGCAGAAGGTGAGCGACGCACGGCTCTTCAGACCACTGGTACAGGAGAGAAAAAGGCAAAGCTGAAAGAACCGGAACATTTTGAGATCAACAAATCCTCGCAGTGGAGAGACTCTGCAGGGATGCATCCAAGACAAATCCATCAGCAATGCAAAGGGAGAACAAAGAACTTTCGCAGTTAAATTCTATCTGCAAAACTGGTGTGATTTTGGCTTAAGGTTTTATGCAGAGCACTAACTAGATGTGTATGCTCGATTCATCTGTGCAAGACATGAAGAGGTTGACAAATCCAAATGAAGACTGCTTAGGCTAATGCTTTTTGCAGTGTTCACACAGAAGTGGGAAAAAACCTGTACTATGACCCCAAACATGGACATTTTCTCCCAGCTCACTACAGCACTCTGTTGCACCAAGAGTATGGAACAAATTGATGCCAGTAACATCTTTATTTCATCCCTTTAGCTATGTAGTCAGAACATGTGAGAGAAGAAACACAATGAACATGAAGACCCTAGGGAATGCAAACTCGCGTTAACAAAACCAGGTGAATTGTTTATTCTGAGCTATTTGCACTTGGTTTCAAACCCGTACCCTGACAGCGGAAACTAAAACTGGCTTCAGTGTAATACCTGGAGCAGCTCTGCATGCAGGAGGAGAGTGTACGCTGCCTCTGTGTAGTTCTCACAGTCTGTGTGCAGGTCCCGGAGTTTATACAGGTACCTAAGGAAGCAGAAAGCAGTTGTTGATGTGAAGGACACTGCATCAGTGTACAGGACACCAAGAGAAAGAAAGGCTACACATAGAGGCTTCTGGAGGGAAACAGCCTACCTGATATAAATGTCTTCTCGTTTCTTCTCCTTATAAAAATTCTGCCAATAGAAAGAAGTCAAACTTTCATGATGTGAAGCACCATGGATTTGTGTGATCGTCTCTAGGTGAGTAACTTACGCACCAGGTTTAGGTATTGCAAAGGTCTTTGCTGTCATTTTGCCTACTTTCATCTATCCCTGCAACCACCCCTTTAACATGAGGTGGGGCTACTATCACCTCTAGAAGAGGGGTGAGTCAAAGAGACAAAGTGACTTGTCTGAACTTATACAGGCTCTCTGTAGTGGAATAGCGACTAAGCCCACATTTCCCAAAGTATCAGCTAGCCATCTTTCCTGCCTGTATTTCAGGGCTTCAGATTACCATGTAGACAAGGACTTGATTTTGGACTGTATTTCTTTATGTTTTACAGCTGTCGATAGCTGGTAGCCTGATTTGGGCCCATCATTAACCAGAAATGGCATAAAAAATAACTTAAAATCCTACAAAAATACAAAAATCCTCCAGAAGCCACAAAAGCCACGTCAGTAAAGCAGCACTCCAGACCCAGCCTTCCCCATACCAGCACATTGACAGTGCAGCTCATGCGGTTCTCCTTGCTCTCATCATGCATGATGGTCCTGTAGTCCAGCAGGTTCTCCAGGAGGCTGCTCACCAGCAAAGCAAACACTTCTCCAGATGCAGAGAGGTATTTATGCTTCCGACAGTGCTCCAGGAGGCTGCAGATACACCCAGAGGGACAGAGGGGTAACCTCAGGCAAGGGTTTCAGTGATGGTAAGTAGAACTTCAGTGTAAATCACCCAAACAGGTACTCAGCTACGAGTCAAATACAGTCCCTTAAGAGAGACTCTTAGTGCCGAACAGCACATCACACCCACAGACCTGAGGTACCCAAGTCAGGCAGGTCAAAGCGTGTCTTACTGATCAAAAACCTGGGTTCTACTCTTGGTGTTAAAAGAAGGCTCTGGTTCTGCTTTAACTCCAAGCCTCCTGTTCCCAAGCTTTTCCACTTACAATCTCCCTGCCAGTTTGGCTCCTGCCTCTGGGCTTTCAGCACCAAGTTTAGGGTAGCTGTGCAAGTTATTGCTCCAGAATAAAAGCATCATTTTAAGGCAATCAGTCTCAGAATACCCACATAGCATTAAGACCACTGTCTCCCTATTCACTGCAGTAATGAATTAGAGGGTTTCTGCACTAGAAAAATAGCCAACTGAGCTGTGAGAAAGTGTCCCCACATGCTTTATAAGACTTACAGTTTCTCCAGCAGAATCTTGTACTGTTCATCCCCTCGGCCACCCTCCACTTCCTGGTCCAGCTTGGTTATCAACTCATTTTCGAACTGAAAAGACAAAAACCCACGGTCCAATAGAGAGCAGCTCTCAGGAGCGTGGTCTGAGCATTAGCAGTGCTTGTGGCTGGTGTCTCTGAACCGCCCCACCATAAGATGCTGGTGTTACAAGCCCAGCTAGAGGACGCTTTCATTGCTGGACCACACTAAAAATGGTAAGAAAGCAAGATAAGATTGGACCAAAGAAACACAGTCCTCCCTTTCTCATCCTACAGTCACCAGGAAGTCATACTCTGGGGTAACTCTTCCTCTTCTGCCCCACCATTAACAGTTCAGTTTTGCTAGGATGGAGAAGCATTCTAACAGCCAGCTTACAGCATGGTCATTCCCTCACCCTACAGGAACTGAACTACCACCATCAGCTAAGGGCAAGTCACAACTCTTCACCCATCATAAACACTTGTAACTGCTAATTAAAGCAACCTCTTATGATGCAAGAACCAAGTCCTGTGTGACAGATTGTCTAGCCATGAAGGTATGCCCTGTTATGTGCAAGCAGTCTAAGTACACAGTCCCAGTTGTAGCTGTAGCTAGTATAGAAATAGCACTGGAATGGAAAATCCATGCCACACACATCCTGCTTCCTTCTACTGATTCCAAAAACCCCCAAGACCCTGGGGCCAACCACACCAAAGACGGATGACCCCAAGGGAAGAAAGATCCCACATGCAGACTGAAGCTGGGGTCTAAGCCGGTGTGAGGATAGTGCTTAGGGAGATGCACATCACATTTGACAAGAGTCTGAAATGCCAAGGTGGCTGCCTTTTGGATGGATGGCTTCTACCCATCTCCAGGGAGAAGACTGTCTACAGCATAACTACAGTGTCCCCTGCCTGCCAGTTGAGATGTTAATGTCTGATATCCCCAGAGGAAAGCTGGAAGAATAAGTCCTTCGAAACTGCAGTGAAAGCTTAACCTCAGGGCAAAAGTGAAGCTCCTCTTTCCTTCCTTACTTTCTGGTGCTTTCTCAGTAACAGTAAAAGGTAACTTCTGAAGGAATTAGCACAGGGTTGGAACTCAGGGATCCAGGTCCCGTTCCCTGCTCTGTCCTTTTACTTGTGTATCCTCAAGCAAATTGTGTCTGTCCTTTGTACCCCTGTTCTCCTTTCCATAATGATGGCATCAGTATTCATAAATGTTCTGTCAAATCTGAAGTTAATGAGGGATTAGTCAGGACACAAGCAACTATGTAGTCCTAACACTTGCCCATCCAGCCATTTTCTGTAGAGTCACATTTACTGCCAAAGATCTGTCTTGGGGGAATTCATACTGTTATTATAAATGGAAATAGACATTATCTTTTAGAGCACTCTCTTAGGGGCTTCAAATTGCTTCACAATCTAGATGTGGGCATTCACACATCTGCAAATGCAGAAAGTTATGGAAAACAGGAATTCATTCATTATCCAAGTCATGCAAAGGTAGTCAGGGACAGAAGAATCCTGACTCCTACAAACCACAGAACTTCCCACAGCGCTTGGCACAAGGCTTGTTTTGTGTGGGGTTTTTGTACTTGGTTTCTTTTTTGTTTAAATGTTCTCTTCTCCTCGCCCAGTGCAAAACATCTGCACTGAAAATACCAGGCTCCCTTACCATATGGAAGTTTCCGTTGCCACTGAAGTTGAACTCGCACTGCATCATATCAAAGAAGATAGGAATGGTGGCTTTCCGTAGCTCAGGCTCTGGGACCAGGGTTACCTCCAGGATCGGGCCTACCATTGCTGGGATGAACTTTATTTTGTGGGGACCTGCAAGAACGTCAAAGGCAGACACATCTTAATGGCAGGATTTGGATATTCAAATGTTTAAGCACCTTATTCCCATAAAGTAAAGCCCATAAACCACAGACATTCTACTTGGAACGTGTATTTTATGTGGATAATGGCTACTTAAGGTAGAATCAACATGTACAGCTCTAAAATTCAGCAGCAGTCCAAGGAAATAACTGAACTGAGCTGCGCAGTGCTGCAAATCACAAAGGCTCTCTGGAAAATCATACTCCTGTCATTCACATGGCAGCACATCCTTTAAAGGGAAGCTAAGAAATTCTCTCAGCAGCTTCTGCAAGCTATTCACAGAGAAAGGAAAGAGATTTTGTGTGCTGGAACAGCTGAACCTTCAGTGTATTTCCCCACATTGAACATGAGCAGCTTTCATAAAGTAATAAAGGATGTGAAACACAGCTTGGGAGCTTGGATAAAGACAATTCTTTCGCTGGAACTCACCCAGGTTATACCACATATCCCTTATTTTGAAGCCAATTTCTTTTCTCATGTCCCCATACCTAGAAAAAAAGTGTTAGAAAAAGCTGAAAGAGGCCTGAACACTGAAATTACCTTTCAAAGCTGCTGAAGAAACGAATGGCAAACCTGAAGATCTATTACCCTCTCCTTAAAACAAACAGCACACACAAACCTGAATATGCTGAATAGCAAGGGGTCTCACAGACTGTCTTCACTACTAAAGGTCTACCAAGAAGGTCCTCATTATTACAGACCTTTTGTCAGATGTTCACCTCATCCTTTTAATTCCTTACCCTGCCCAGCACTAATGCACAGGGAAAGAGAATGGCCATGTGCCAATGTGACAGAAGACTGCAGAGTCCCTGAGAGCAGAAGAAAGCTGCAGCCCTGCTGCTCCGTGCAGTTCTACTGAGAATTTTGTTGTATTTCATGGTTTTCTCTAAAGCCTTAACTGCTGTTATTGAGTCAATGCAAGAATATTGAATCACCAGGCATCCTAAAGCTGCCATTACTGCAGGCAAAAGATGGCAAGCATTGACTGTGTATGCCCTAGCAAAATTCCATGTCAAGTCTACAAAGACATTTAGGCACTTGATTCCAGCTAAACGCAGAAGGAACAGCTGCTCGGCGTCTTTGTGAATTTGGCCAAGTTACTAAAAATGACTCCTTTTGGGTTGATGAATGACTCTGAAGTGCTCTTCTTTCAAAACAGAAAAAGCAAAGAGAGGGGACTAAGAAGTTGCAGAGGATTCTTCTAACCTACCTCCTGAAATGGAGGAGGAGTTGCACAAGGCATTGCTTTGGGAACTATGGCAAGACTTTTACTGCAGACCTTACAGTGGAAAGAATCCTTTGGCAAGGTGCTGAAGTTCAGCTCAAACAACTTAGGATCTGCCTGACCAGACTGATATCCACAGTGTAAAGACTTGATACCTGTCCTAGTCACACCTCCTCCCTTTACCATTATTCATTAATCAAGTATCTACAACACGCTTCATCTCATTGTAAGGTTGTACGGGTACGTCTGGAATGGTACCGATGAAGCTCCTTCAAAGCAAAGAGATCTGGCAACTTTGTACACGGAAACTCACTTCTTGATGATTTTGTTGCGTTTGGCTTGGGAGAAGGTCTCCAGCTGGAGGGATTCATGAGTGAGAAAGGCCACTGCCAAATGGAAATAGTTGTTCCAGAGCTGTGGAAGAGAAACAAATCTAAAAGAGGAGAAGACAAAGGAAAAGCAACAACCAGCTACAACACAGCTACACAGCCCCAGATGCTGTAGTGTTAATGAGGAAGGGTACCCACAGTGAGCTGGCAGATGAGTGTGTTCCCAGTCATCGCAGGCAAGCCACAAGCACACAGCAACTTCCACTTTCTCACTCCTTTTAGCTTGTACTTGCCAACTAAAGGCAGCGACAGTGGTATCCCCATACAGTCTTTTTTCTTAACTAGTCAAGCACAAATCAGCTGTAGTCAGCACAGTGCTAAACTTGACCTTGGAAAGCCTGCAGCAGTTGCATTTGCTTGCAACTTATTGCTGCACTAACCACAGTTCTGTCATTCAGAGCTGCTTTGCATTCTCCTGCTTCGCTGTGAAAGACTACAGACATTTTCCATCTCTACATATCTCTTAACAGGGGGGTTTATTTGTTCTTCCTGCCTTTCAGGACCAGGGTCCATAAGAAAATCCAGACACAATGGAACTACTACCTGGAGCTCAAAACTGGTTTGATCCAGAAAGAAACGGTTGAGTACAGAGGTAAACTGGTTCACTGCCCGCAGGAAAACCCTGGAAGAGATAAAAACATCAAGTAAAAGGTGGCTAACATTGGAGCTCTGGGTTTAGGACTCCTGTGTAAGCTCAGGAGACAAGAACAGATGCTCACTACTGTCTCGTTGGATAGCAGGTTTGGGCCGTGCTTTGCTACCCAGCACAGCAGACAGCGAGGCAAAGCCATTCAAACTGTACAGACTTAGCAGAAGAATGACTCACAAAAGGCCAAACAAAGCCCACAGCAAAGGGCAGAAGTGAATCTGCGCAGTTCAAGTTGGTGAGGCACTGGAATGGGTTGCCCACAGAGGTTGTGAATGCTCCATCCTGGCAGTGTTCAAGGCCAGGCTGGACGAAGCCTTGGGTGAGATGGTTCAGTGTGAGGTGTCCCTGCCCATGGCAGGGGGGTTGGAACTGGATGATCTTAAGGTCCTTTCCAACCCTAACCATTCTATGATTCTATGATTCTAAGTTCACAGGTAGCACACTAAACCCTAGAACACTCATGTCCAACTCTAGCTTTATGATTCCCATGTGATTCCCTTAGAACTGAAACCAAAAAGGCTTCTCTGGTTTATGTTGTGCTCTTCAGCAGGTAAGTGACTGGCTGAAAGACTGCATGGTTTTCATCGTGTGCCTTTGGGCAGGAGAAGAAAGAGCTCCAGTTCCAGCAACAGAAATGGCAGTGCAGACACTGCAATTTACTGAAATCTAATTTAAATCACCCTGAAAGTGTAAAAGAGAATAAGGCTTTGTGACCCCAGGGACTCACAGGCCTGCTCGGGTGAGTCCCCCCACCTTCAGAAGAAGAAAGGCTCCAAAGCAGTAACAAGACTTAAAATAGCAGCAATTTGGTACCTGCTCTGCATCATATTCATGACCATCCAGTCAGCTGCGTAGACATTTTTTCCAATCAGATCCTTAAACATAATGAATGTTTCCATCAGGAAGTCCTGTTGGAAAAATAAAACCCACAGCCCATCAAGTTGAACATGGTACTCTTTTATCCACAGGAAAATACAGGGAAATGCAGATGTTTCAATTGCATTGATGAACAACTGCACTGATTAGCAACCAATATGCTGTACCTCCTAAGAAGAAGCTCTTATTGTGTGGGTATATCCCAATAACTAAATTATTTCTGACATCTCATCCATTCAATTACAGAAGGAGGAATAATTCCACAGAACATGTTCAGCCGTTTAATTAAATCTGTCTTTACTGTTTTGCATTAAACTGTGTTGTAGGGAGTTCTGGTGCACAAGTCAGATTAAAAAGCAAAACTAATATCCAAGGACTTGTTTCCAAATGGCTGAATGAGGACAGTACAACAGCCCTATGCAGTATCTTCCACAAAGATGGAAATCAGAATGTATTTTCCCTTCCCAATCAGTTAAGTGCTTTCTGGTCCAGCTTAAGAAGGATCATTTAAACAAGATAGAGAACACACTGTCAGACACATAGTTTAGGACATTACTGGAGGAAAAGACTTGTTGCACAAACACTAAAGTGCTCCAAACAAAGCTATATCCCACCTTAAGACTGGGCAAGGCAAGGCTGAATTGCAGAGTAAGAAAACAGGAAAAGGAAAAAGAAGAGAGATAAGCAAAAGGAGGTAATATCAATAGTATTGATCTCTATATTGTGGTTTCTACAGATACAAATGGTACCTATGAGCATATAAATGGATTCTATTCCTTACAAAGACATAAGCATTCAAAAATGAGAGGGCCACAGACAAGGTCAGATGAGACATCACCACCTTGCAAAGATCATCAGGAAAATCAATCAATCAATCAATCCATTTGTTGAGCTGGAAAGCTTTCTCTAGAGAATGGCAAATGACATCGATGTAGAGAGAGAAATGGGCATTTGGTGCTGCCTCAGTAAAAATCCTTTAGGCACTATTAAGTCAGAGCTTGATGGAAAGGTTTGGACCTGACATGGGGCACCTTGAAGGTATGAATTAACTTCTAACAGTGTCAAACCAACCAAGTAACGATGCCCTGGCAGGGCTGAAAACACCAGAGCAAACTCGAACCAGCAACAACAACAAAACCAAGCCCAAATATTGCAGCAAAGCCAAACGCAACGTTCTATTGGTGCTCACAACACATGGGCTTGCTTCAGAAGATGTAAGATTTCACATTTCAGAAGGCACCCATCTAACCTGACACTGGATTTCAGTTATGATGGTCTCCTACCCAGAACTGCTCTTCAGGAGAAGGAAAAGCTCTGAACTGAGGCCAAATCAATGTGTAATTGGTTTTCATTCTGCCTCGAATCCACCTTTATCAAAGTCCACAAAGGATCTGACTTCCTAGCACCCTTCCTCCTCAGACACAGTGTTTCTACAGACCCCCACTGAAAACCTTCTCACCCATTTTCTTCATGAACACTAACAGAATTCCTAAATCAACTTGGTTTTGTCTGCTCTTCCTTCACAAAAAATTACTTGGGTAATAGAACAAGCAAGTCTAAAACTGGATGACGAGTGCTCTACAGACAACGCAGCTGAGCGGCCTTTTAGATGCAGAAGTGATAAAATGTGTGTCCTGTAGGTGGCTATGTTGCCCAACAGATTGCAGTTCCAACTGCACAGGGAAACAGAGATCACCTTGCCATCAAAATGAATGACATTGTGAGTTTTGGTCTGGCTTTTACAGTAAGAACACAACTCCAGGCCCTCCCTCAGCCTGTATTTCAATAAGCAAGCACTATACTAAGCTGCACAACAAGGAGTAAGGGGACAAAGAAGCCAAAGAGTTGCTGTGTCATGCTTCACAGACTTGCATAAATACTGGGTTTAGTTCTTGTTCTGGGCAGTCTGAAGGCAAATCTGGACACAGCTGTTAATTCTGAGGGCTTCCAGAAACATAAAAACTGAATGTCTCACCTGGTTTCATACTGAAAGTCTCTGGAGACATGAACTGGACACAGTTTTCAACACAAAGGGAACTATTTGCATTGCTGCCCACTAAAGCATTTAATTAAAATCTAGAGGAGCAGAAAGAGGTAGATAAAGAGAAGAGGACCACAAAGAGACACAGTGAGAGCAAGAGAGGGGGAAATGCTTTTCCTCTTCCATCTTCATGCACTTTTCTGGTTCCTAACTTCTTACTTGCACAGACTTAGATAGTCACTAAAGATATTTTTACTCAATGCTACAAACGCTGTTCTCAGGCTGCACTGAGTCAGCAGCACCCACTGTGTATACCCGGTGATGTCAGTGCACCCGCAGTGGCAGAGGCACTAGGTGCCCATAAGTCATTGCTGATGAATTCAGTATAATCACTCCAAACTGAGCACGATAACTTGAAACGACCTTTCAGAAACAGAGTGTAATGCTTTATAAACTGAGCTAATTCCCCAGCCAGGCTGACTTACAATAATGTCCTGCCTGGTTTTGAAAGTATTGATGTAATGGCTGTAATGGAAGTCATCCATCTGCCTCAGGATGGCTGTCATGCAGGCCACAAAAATACCCTGGAATAGGAAAAACAAAACATTGGATTATTTTCCTACATGAACCACTTCATCGTATCTTAAGGGCCGTTTCCAACCTAAATGATTCTATGATTTTCAGATTTACTATGTCCAGCTGTAGTTCTCATGGCTGATATTGGGAATAGCATTAACCTGACCTTAGAGTTATTAAAAATAAAACATAGTTATATATGCCCACCTCTTGATTTTTCTTTCTGTAGATGAAGCACAGGGTAAATTAGAACATACCAACTTGCTTATATGTTCTAAGATGCCACATAGTGGCCAAAAAGGCCCCTCAGAGATGCTTCATTTACTCCTATTCAGCCAAGGTGACAAAACAGCATTTTTTCAGCAGTGACTCCTTGTGTATTAGAAACTGCACTGAAACCAAATTCTTTGTGCACAAGCACCCAAAAGAACTTGAAATCACAGCTGACTGTGACTCACTTCAATCTGCTGCTGGAGTAGGACAATGTGTATCCTAATACCTGGTCTCAGAAACCCACCAAAAGCCATGTTTTAGTGGCACAGAAGCCCTGCAGGATATGGAAAGATGACTTCATAAACCACTGCTACACGCTGAAATCTCCCAGGAGATTAAATTCCACTACAACAAATGGTAAAGTAATAAGTGAAGCAAGTAAAAGGCTCTCACTATGTGCGGAGACTGTCTGCTCATTCCAATCACCGTGCGGTTTATTCTCCTCAGCAGGCGTTCCATGATCAGCTGGATGTGGACAGCAGTGGGCCCCTGGGGACAGGCAGTGAGGAAAAGCTGAGACAGTTCTTAATGTACACTCTTCTATGCTGCCCTGACAGGGGTTAACTGTTATTAGAGGATGCATAAAAGGAGATCTGAGAACACAGAAGCAATCAATTTGAATACTGTAGGTATACACTTGGTGGAGAGCTAGCACAACCGAGCTATAGCAGCTTCATTAGTTCATCCTGGCACAGCTAAACCAAAGCTGGTGCTTTGCTCTGGCTTTGCTTCCTCTTCATTTCAAACTATTCTTTTCATAGCAACTTTGAATCAATTTCCATGACTAATGTGAGGTATAACTGTGTTCTCCTAACTGAATAATGGTCTTTGTCCCTATTTCATTGCAAAATCCAAGTATTTTTACAGCTTCCTCCAAATAGTTCAACAAGCCACCAAAATACCCAGGAATAACATTCTGGTTCCTAGAAAGGAAAGTAACTGCTTTTTATACTGTGTGATACTCATTAATTCAACTTTTCATGGCTCCTTCTCAGACACAGCTACTTTATGTGCAAAGAGATTCAAAGAGCTCTACAGCAATGCAACCCAATTTCTGCGAACATCAGCGATTTGGCAGTTCCTTAGAGTTCTTCAGAAAACTTGGTAACTCTTCAAAGCATAAGCTGAGAACACTTCTTTGCCATAACTTCTCAAAAGAAGAATTAGCCTTCATTCGCACCCTTGACAGTTGATGCTCACCACATCTTTCCGATCCAGGACTTCAAGAACATTGCTAAGTAGCTGTGAGCAGGCCTCATGGTCAGGCTTGTTTGAGTTGTCATCCAACTGGCCACTTAGCTGATCTATTAGGAGTGGCAGAAGAGCATCTCTGCACTCTAAAAAATGAAACAGAGCACCGCATCTTGTTGGTCTCAGCATACTTGGGTACCACACAGTAGCTTTCTGCTCAAAAATTTATCCTGAACACCAAAACATGCTTAAATCTGCCTAAGTTACCACTAACAGACTAAACAGTCATATAAAACCTGTAATCACATGTACTGCTTCAAACAGCACACTCAGGCCTTCTGCCTCCTTCTAAATCAAGAGACTGCATTAGGATCATATAGTATTAGGCACTATATAAAGACTGAACAGCAAAAAAGGTTTTGGCTGTTCCATGGAAAGGAGCATGTCTAAAGGGGGATTTATCAGTAGACTACTGCTGATGACTGATATAAAGGACATGGGAACTTGAAAGACATTTCTGGTTTTATGGGTGCATGGCCCCATGCAGAATCCAGAGACTGATTTGCTACTTACCAGCCTGTTTGAACAGATCACTCTCGACTATCTTGGTCATGCAGTTCAGCTTCTGTCGAACTAACTGGTTGTCAGGAATACTCTGGATAAACTTGCTGAAGAGGACACTGGTGTGCAAACCACAGAGCAAGCAGATGGTCAGCGTTTTCACCAAGGTGATTCCATCCTACACTTGTGCTATCCTGCACCTCGGCAAGTCAAGTAGTTTTGTCACTGTGTGGATATGTTACCTGCAAGTGGGCTCCAGACAAATTACTACGGAACCCAATCTTTTGCAGGCTTAAACCTCCTAAAATGAAGCTTGCATCCCAAGACACATTAGAAATGAAAGCAGAATTGTGCAAAGCTTTACACTTGAAACACTGCTATATACAACAGCAAAAGCGCACCCTTCCAGATGCCCCTTTCATCAAGAGTGATGACTCATTTCAATCTCAGATTCCATTAAATTAAATTCCATGTACACTTGCTGTCTGTCTACTGTTTAGGAGCAAATTATTTGTGTCAGAACAAGAGGCATGACTTGGAGGTTCTGGGCAAAGCTATGAGCACCAAAGAACAGAAATCCACATAGTGCTATTTCCTCAACAAATACAACTTTTGTTTTCCTGACCAAGGCTTTGCCTTTGCCACACGCTTCAGTTTACCTCAGAAGGACTCATTAAGAATGGAACCTGCACATTCCAATCTGTCACTTCTCAGGCCTCAAATCTGAGTTTCCAGTTAAATCTCGAAGTGTCAAAGAGATGCACAGATTCCTCTGAACTAAAGAGACTTCCCTTAAAGCCCTGCAAGTGCCTTCTCAAATTCACACAGAGTATGTGCAGCATCATGTCATAATCAGAGTGGCTGTTCCTAGGAAAGTTTCCAACATTCTTTCTGACAGACAAGCAGGGTTTAGAGGACAAACAAAGTTACCTGAGCTCAACAGGGTCAAATACTAGTTTGACATCATTTATGATGCTTGGCAAATACTTTAAAGCTGCACCCTGCAAGAAGAAAAAACAAGGACATAAAACACACACAGAAACTGAGTTAGATGAGTCAGTTCATTCTAAAAGGGTGTAAAGTCTCATCAACAATGCCCATAGTTCACATAGCAAATCCAGATTTTGTCAAGAGCAAATATGTGGACACCTGTAGAGAACTGGCTTAAGATCAAATTTATGCATCCAAAGAGCCTCCAGCAACCAGACATCTGCAGCGCAGGGCGGAAAAGGTGACAAAGGAAGGACCCAAAGCCAAGTTCTTTTGTTTCTGCAAACATCCTGCAGTCCCAGGGATTAAGCTCCCTGCAGCCTCACATGAAAAGCACTACTCAGAACTAAGTGTTCTGTGTATTTTAGTACGTACACATACACAGTAGTAAGTTATGTAGGTAGTAGTATGGCTTCCATAAGTGTAGCATCCAGACAACTAGGTGCAACAGCAACGAAAGGTCTCTGTTCTATGGCTGCTGCTGGATACTCTGACTGCCTGCGAATCAAAGCTGGGCTTTAAATTACCCAAGTGCTAATTAAAAGTTTAGAATCAATGTTTCCTTCAAGCAGAGAAGAGCAGGTTGGCTACAAGAACTGAAATAATGCAATCTAAAGGCCTCATTGCCTTTAGCAATTTAGCAGCCTCATTGCACGGCTGCTCTCAGAGCACAAACAGAAGGCTCACAATCCAGTTGACACCACATGAACAAGGCTAAAATCTAAAATAAATTTAGGAACCATTTGGTTTTTCATTACTTTCATTCCCAGCATCACTACTTTTTGCACTAGTTTCACATTTCTATCTCCATCACCTTCAAGCTTGGTGTTACTGGTTGAGGTGTCTTGCGCACTGCAGTAGATGACATCTTCACAGGCTGTTAGCTTTCACCCTAGCAGGTGCTGAAGGGCTTCCAGCAAAGCCATGGCTCTCATCTTTATTTGATAAACTTTGGGGCTTAAATATTCCTTTCCTGCCACATACAGCTCATTAGAACAGACAGTCAGAGGTGGGGTGTGACTCATCTGAATGGGCTTTATGTGCCTCAAAGCTTGTCCCTTCTTCTGGCCCCGCTCCCCCAACTGTACCCATTAGTAAAAGCTCTCCCCTTGCCCTGCACATCATGCATACCTTAATCTTGACAGCCTCCTCTAAAGGCCGGTCCATGAGGACATTGAAGGAGAGGAAGAGCTTGCGTATTGCATCATTAAATTCATCCCCAGCTTCGCTTTTCCCATAAAACCTGCAGAGACCAGCAAGGGGTAGTTACACACATAAATCTAGGCTAACAGTGGCGTAGTAGCTGAAATATGATTTTATCCTATGGAACAACATCTTAATGCAGTCTCCTTCTACAAAGACATGGGTGTAAAAATGGCATTAGGGATTCTGCAGTGATTTCCTGCTGAAATCTGTTCTAAGGGAACACTGCACTTTTCAAACTGCCATTGCATCACATTCTGCATGGCTTCCAAGAATCAAGTAGCTCATTCTCTATGAAAGAAGAGCCAAAATGAACATGAGCAAAGGATTCCAAACATTCACGGTAAATCTCTGAAAACATGTTTTGAGGCGACCGCAAGAACACTGTCATTGCCCATGCCCTGCTTGGACATGGTATCATCACCACCTCTCAAGTAACTGGGGGGCATTTGTTTCTCCAAGTTTCTTAAAATGAGGAATTCATTCTATGTTTTGATTATTTAATACAGAATGGGTTCCTTTTCAGCACTACCAAGATGCTACTAGAAGGATTCTCCTCTTCAGATTAGGTATTTCAACTTTTATTTAACTTACTTTCTCCAGCTACACAGGGCAGAAAGATACTCTAAATTCAAGGATAGAGGATATGCTCAAGAATATCCCCCTCCAATGGTGCTGACTGGAAGCAACTCCACTGACTTCCAAAAAGAGACATAAGGATGGCAATGACCTTGGTCTCACCTCAGGTACAATATTCGGGACTGCACAATGAATCGGAACAGGTACTTCAAGGCTTTCAGGGCAGCAAACAGCAATTCTGTCTTGCTGGAGTCATCAGCATTTCCCACGTAACAGTTCAGCACTTTGGTGAGTTTCCTTTGGAAATAAAAGAAAAAGGAGAACTCATACAGACACAGTGAGGTTTCTGTGGAAGTCCAGCTTCCTTATTCCAGAGAGGAACTGCAGTCTAATAAATCAATAGCAGACAAGGGTTCCTCTTCACAGCCTATTTCCTTCCAAAATTCTTGGCTGTATGGGATGCCAGATCTTCCAGCAGCAATACTAGACCAAAGCACTCAAAAGTCGTAAGGGAGAGATGTACAAAAACTGCACTAAACCTGTTCCAATAGGAAATCAAGCTGAAAAACATGAAGATGCTTTCTGCATCACAGACAGAGGACTATGGGTCAAAAGAAAGTCTGAATCACAGAGTCTGGGACAGGATTTTCCACAGTAGCTGTGTTTTTTCCTCACAGGAAAAAAAGGAATCCTGCAACAGAAACTTCTTACAGGGGAAAAAGAGTAATTATAGAGTTTCTTTCTCTCCTGAAAGCAGAGAAGAGGGTGGAACACTCTTGTCTGGTCAATGCTGCCTTCATCACATCAGCGTAGTTTACCAAAACCATCTGTGGGCTTGTGGCTACCAATACTTACACATATGCCAGGGTTGCACTGAAGTGCTTGTAAATGTAAGTTTCAAGTACAGGGTTGAAATGCTGGAACTTGATGTCTCCAATCAAAGAAATAATAAATACCTGCCAAAAACACAAAAGGAAACAGATGTACAGAGCCACAACCTCTAACTCACTCCAACAGAACTCAGGCTCTCATTGCCTGTCATCTATTTTGCTGGCTCATGGGTTTTGTTTGTTTTCCTAAAAGCATTAATGCTGTAGATAGTGTTATTCATATATTATTATTTTATTATATTATATATATAAATATATATATTGTATTATTCTGATAGTGACTGAATACTGTGGTGTGTGTGACTGCATCATTTCTCAGAGGGAAGGCAGGTCATAGCAGCTACTTAAAGGGAGCTGCTTCTCAAAGCTACAGCAGTGATACAGGAAGCAGCACTACTCACAGCCTAGGTAACACTGTCATAGCTGCTATGCGCACAGCTGCTGAAGGCTGGTTTTCACACTAAGAAATGATACTTCTCAAGCTAGACCTTGAGATTCTGATGATCATGGCAAACACTCAGTCCTGTTACTTACAACGACATGCATTAGAGTCAGGCCATTCTGTTCCCCTGTATTGCTCCTCTGACCAATGCCAGCTGGATGCATCTAACTTCATCTTTCTTCCTGAACTGTCAAGTACGTTTGTTGATCAGCATGAAACAGCTCTGTTACTGAACACCAAAGCTGGTGCCTTTCACACACACAGCACACAGCCTCTCCAAAGGCACAGAAAACTCCCTGTGAAGTCTTTTACTCAGTCATTACAATCCTTCTCTCAAGGTTCTCAGGAGCAGTCATCCCTACTGCCTAAACCCTGGGCTAGGATTTAGGGTGTAGAGGTTGCAACTGCAGCCCCAAGTCCTCCACCATCATGACCCCGAACGTTTCATTTAGGGCTTCAGACAGATAATAGGCTCTTCTCTGCTGTAAACTGCCTTAAATGCAGATAACTTAAAAGTTATCTGAAGAAATTACTATGAATTATGTAAACATTTATTCCTGTTTTCACTGCGGTTACTAAAAAGCTCGCTGCGTATCTCA